>NW_024881498.1:0-600000 GCF_019059575.1 Amphibalanus amphitrite | reverse complement strand
GAGCCAGCTGCCTCACGCTACCCCGTATCCGGACAGAGGCTGGCAGCAGTGGCGGATCCAGGATTTTCACTGGGGAGGGGCTGCAGGTCATAATTGGGCGCCGCGCCCCGGATGGGCGCCATAGTCGCATCGTGGATCTTTTTTGTTAGTTGCGTAGGGTTGCGTCAGTTGGAGTCGGCAGTTTTGATCGGAGTCTGAGTTGGAGTCGGTTCATTGGCATCCCTCGACTCCGATACCGGCTCGGAGTCAAAGTCTGTTAAAATTATCTCTACCTACCTCCCTTTTTATTTAAAGGTAAACAACCAACGTTTGGATACAAAACAAGTTTCACCGAAGTTTCCAGGCCTATCTCTCGACTCTCGTCGATGACGATTTTAGGAACCACTCTTTCCCATGATCCATCGGTGGATGGTAGCCAGAGAAACGTGGACGAGCGGCGACTGAAAACGTATTGGGTAGTTTGTGACAGAGATCCCAACCGCAGCAGATATTTTTTTACATGCCCTGTGACACGAAATCCAGCCATGAATAAGCACCGAGTTCAGAAGAGTATGTTATTATGTACCAAGTGGGAGGTAAATGTTAGACGGAATCCCCAGGTGTATTGCAAAATAATTGCATAACTTAATGAATATTATATTTTGCCGCATTTCGGTCGCAGTTTTCAGAGATTTTTTGCATGACCGGATGTAACTTTTATTGAGCCTGCTATTCTAAGTACACATCCCAACTCCACGTATCGGCCTCAGCGACAGCATCCCAACCGCCGGTCATAATACCAGCTGGATTTCAGTGGTCAGTGCATGTCACGTCACGGGCCGAAGCCCTGCGGCTGCACCAGGCTGATACCTAGCTGTCCGTCCACTTCACACTTCAAAGGACAAAGTTCTTCTTGCGCTGTGTCTTGCTGAACACTTCTAGCACGGCGTCACTCGTGACTGCGGGGCACTGCCGGTACACCTGCAGCATACAGATCGCCTCCAGCCTGTCCTCCGTCATAGTTGCCCTGATGGAGCTGGCCGCCAGAGACACGCGGCTGAAGAAGCGTTCTGGTTCAGCTGTGGTCACTGGCAGCGCAGCCAGGATCTCGAGCAGCTTGCAGATGTTCGGCATCAGCTCATGAGAGCAGGCGTCCAGCGACTCCACGGCAGATCTTGGTCGATCCAGGGCGGGCTTGTTGGTCCACATTGTGCGCCACAGCTCGTGTTCAGCCTTGACTACCTGTGGCGGGTCGAGAAAGTCGCTGTGGCGCAGCAGAGCGGACTCTACTTCCTCCCACGGCTTCATGTATGCCGGAAGAAGGTCTCGGAGTTTAAACGATGTCTGCTGTCGCTCTCCGAAGCGCTGCTCCAGCTGCTGCAGGGTGCTGCTAAGTAGCGGCAGGAAGCAGTTTACCCGGTAGTAGCCGATGGGGTCATCAGAGTCGCCGGCGTTGGCCCGGTACACAGACTTTGAAGCACACCGAGGAGGTTTGATGACCACGCCCAGAGATTCAGCCGCCTGTTCCGCCTTGGTCATGACCTCCGCGAAGCGCTCGTCTGGCTGCTCTCTCCAGGACTGGAGGACTTTGGTGCATGCCTGCACTGCTTCCAGAGCTGTGACGGCGTCCATCTGCTTCGCCTGGAGTGCACGCGCCACCGGCAGCATTATGGCGGTGATCGACTCCAAGGCGAACAGAGCCACCAGGAAGGACGCCGAGCTGAGAGCGCGGCGCAGCTGGCCGGCCTTGTTTCGCGTGTCTGGTGAGTACCACGTCTCCATGTCCTCCAGAGCCGTCACCACCGACGGCAGCATCTCACAGAGCGTCAGGATGGCGTCATGCCGCTCCAGAAACCGTGTGGCACAGAGTGACACGAGTCGCGTCCGGCTCCGTTCCGGAGCGGCCGTCTTTACGGCGCGTCTCAGAGCGTCTATGCGCTTCGCGGACATGTTTAAAAAAGCTTGTCAGCTCTTTGATTGTGGCGATGCAGCCACGGATGTCTGGCTGTTTGCAGCACGCCGAGACGCAGAGGTTCAGTGAATGCATCGCGCAGTGGTAGTAATCACAGTATGGATTATCTCGCTTCATCACTGCTGCCACACCCACGTTCTCACTTGCCATCGCAGCAGCTCCGTCGAATCCACAGCCGACGATTGTGGCGGATCCAGCACCAGTGAACTCCTTGATCTTCTCTGTCAAGACGTTCCCGATGTTTTCTCCCGACATCTTCACCTCCTCTTCTTCTGACACTTTTCCGGTCCTCTTGATTTCTTCCACGAGATCTACCACAGCTACTGGGTCCTCGCGCACGACCCATTTCCCTTCCTTTTCTGTGGCATACCGGAAGACCACGACCATCTGCTCACGCCCAGCTCGATCTGTAGTCTCGTCGGCCAGCACGCTGATAAAGCGACCTTGGATGTTTTCACGGACGTGACTCCTGATGATAGACATGGCGCAGTCGAGGATCTGTTTTTGCGTCGTCTTGGATATGTAGGTGGCGTTGCTGCCGGACTTCTCAAGATGTTCCTTGAGGATGCCGTCGCCGTGACGAACCAGCAGACGCACAAGACTGCGGAAGTTTCCGTCGTTGTCTGGCGGCTCCGACTCGGTGATGCGTCCGTCATCACGATGGCCTCGCAGGGCGATGTTCTGCCGGCCGCAGGTCAGGACGATGTCAATGATGGGCAGCAGTGCTTTCCGATTTGCCTCGATTTCGATCCGCCTGCCCCGGTTCACGATGTTCCGGATGTCACCTGGTGCTGGTCCGCCATCGCTTCTCGTTCGCAGCATGAACTGGGCAGCCCTTTCCATGCATGTCTTGTGAAAAGGTGATTGGTCATGCATGACGAAGGCTCCGTCTTTTCCTTTCACTTTCCGAAAACTTGTCAGAGGCCGGGTGATGAATACGCACAGGTCATGGGCATCTCCTCGAAACAGACAGCACGCTGCGCACCACACTCCTTCACAACCTTGCTCCCGGCTTACGGCCATCCACGGGTACTCCTGAAGGTGTGCCGGGAGGACACGTCGCTGAACGTCGACTGTTTTGCCGTTCCTGTCTCTTGTGACATGCGAAGATGAGGGAAAATCCTTTGTGGCAACTGGCGTCCAGCGGTGCTTCATGCCTCTGCGTAGCTCAGACTCTGACAGGGAGGACGACCGCAACTTCTTGATCAGCACACCGATGTCCACAGGGTCTAGGAGAGCGGATGTTGAACTCGGGAGCATGTTGGCGGCACTAAGAGAAGGAAGGAAAAGGTTTTGTTTATACTGCGGCCGAAATTTCGTTTCATCGCGACAACATTCGGTAGCATGATGAATGACCTACGAGCAGTGGTGCGGTAATGGTGCGGTATATACCGAATTGCAGCGACTCTGACTCTGGCTTGGAAAATCGACTCCGACTCCAACTCCAGGCTCAGATTCCGACTCACATAAATATTTTGAAACATCTACATGGCTCAACATCAGTGTGTCGAAGATCAATGCTTCTAAAACGGGCTCTTCTTCCGCCTATCGGCCGATGAAGACGCAGGTTTGACGTCAAATTACTTGGTTATTAGTTTTTACATTTTGTGCAAAATATCCCCTCTTATTTTTCTGATTCTGGTAATAACGAGGCGTTTCGATGCTGCTTTCAGATGATTGCATAGGTATATTATTTCGTAAAAAAAAAACGTAGATGCTTTCACTTTTCGATGTCAATCGATTCACTCCATAAGCCAAGCAAATCGAATGAGAATCACTTCTTGGGCTGTTAACTTCTAGCTCTACGCTACAAAGTATAGTAAACCCAGTCTAATTTAAAAGAGTAAACATATAGGTAAAAACAAAAGCAACTTAACGTCGATTGATAGTTAGATAAAACAATATGGTACAACAAACTACCAGCTATTATTATTATTGAAAATTGTTGCCTTTAAATAGTAGATGTATTTAAATTTGTTCATCTTATATTTGAACTTACGTGTCGCTGGTCGTTGGAGCCGTGGCTCCAGTAGACTGATCGAGTACGGGATCATCGGGACCGGAATCGTCGGATCGCGCCGGTGGGTTGCCCTCGGACTCCGGACGGGGGCTAGGAGCTGGAGCTGGATGGGGAGCGGCGGCTCCGGCTCGGACACTGCAATACAATCGCATTTGCAAACACAATTACAGTCGGCTTTGTACCCAACATATAATGAGTGGACGTCCTGTCGCGACACCTATATATACATATTAGCGTATAACTCTATATTGCTCTATCATCCGCTAGATGGTGCCACATAGCTGTTTGACTTCGCTCTTCCATCAGAAAAGGGCAGGACATTTTCAACCAGCATTTAAAAGAAATCAAAATGCATCTCAGTATTCAACGAACAAGGCGCTCTTTCCAAAGGTATTTGAACTTACGTGTCGCTGGTCGTTGGAGCAGTGGCTCCAGCAGACTGATCGAGTACGGGATCATCGGGATCGGAATCGTCGGATCGCGCCGGTGGGTTGCCCTCGGACTCCGGACGGGGGCTAGGAGCTGGAGCTGGATGGGGAGCGGCGGCTCCGGCTCGGACACTGCAATACAATCGCATTTGCAAACACAATTACAGTCGGCTTTGTACCCAACACATAATGAGTGGACGTCCTGTCGCGACACCTATATATACATATTAGCGTATAACTCTATATTGCTCTATCATCCGCTAGATGGTGCTGCTAGTTGAGTTCAGCTGTTTACTCTTCCATCGGACCTATTCTAGGCATTTGCAGGTAGGTACGTAAAATGTAATTAAATTTCTGGAAGTTACTGGCATGCAATGCAAATGGATGTTAGGAAATAACAAACAAATAGGCACATAGATCATACCTCCAAAAGTCCGTAATTGTGCGGTTCTTAGACAGCTGTCGGGCAATCTCTCTGGTTTTGGCTTCCGCTCGTCGCTCGGCACCGGTCTTCTTTCGTTTTCGCGGAGGCTCGTCCAAGGCTCTATGGCTCGTCCATCTTTCAGCAAATCTTTTCGGTTCACAAGTTCCACTATATTATCAAGAAGCAAAAATCAGGCAAGCGAGAAAGCACTTTCACACCTATCGATTTCTTGCACAACTCAGCGGCGAAAGCGAAAACTGCCCAGCCAAGGTTAGATAATATAGAAACGCCAATGTAGCCGATAACTAAACAAAAACAACGGCTCCATCGGTCCCGTTGCCATGACAACCTTTCAGCTATATTCTTCCTTCGTTTGGCACCTCACAGTCTTGCATATCGTTACGATATGCATATCGTTATGCATATTGTTACGATACCTATATACGGCCTTGGTTACGATATGAGCGATTGGGTACGTAGGTACTATGCAGGTACATACGGTTACGTTTGGAACGTATCTACATAGGTAGGTACCTACTATTGGTGCCAATCGGAATTTCTTTTCTTGGAATTCCAATTTTTGTCCAATTCCAATTTGGAATTTGGACGGAATTCTTAACATTTTTTGGAAATTAATCGGAACACAAGGCCTTTAAAATTTAAAATTTTAAAACGGAGGCCTTTAAAACGCTTTTAAACACTTTTAAAATTTACGCAAAAAATGCAAAAATCGTTAAAAATTGGAATAGCCCCCGCTTTGGACAAAATTGGAAATTTACTTGGCAATTTCTTGGAATTGGATCGGAATTGGAATTGAAATTTCATGAAATTGGCACCACTAGTACCTATACCGTACAGAGAAACAGTCGGGGCAATGAGCGTCGGATAGTAATACTCAGTATTGGAGGCGAGGCCAAAATAATTTTGATTGTGTTTCAGGTTAGACCGAGAGGATCGCAGCAAGTCTTTTGAAAAGGAAGGGGGCATGCCGCCAGTTTCAGTGCTGCAGAGTCGGAGTCGGAGTCGGCCAGAGACAGAGTCGGTAGTTTTGTTCGGAATCGGAGTCGCAGTCGATACTTGTTCACTGACAAGGCTCGAAGGTTCAACCTTAGGCCTTAGGTCACATATGTGTTTGCTAGCAAATGCGCCCTGTTGGCTGATCCACGGACGCCACATGATCTAGGTAAGTATGGGCGCTGCAAGTGAATCTGACAAGAGGCGCCCACTCCCAGGACTCATTCATTTGCACCAGTCGCCACATTATCTGAAATATGAGCGCCAAGTGGCCCTGACAAGAGGCGCCCAAGATCCGTTCAGTCAGGGACGCCACGTGATCTGAATATGGGCGAACGGTGTTCGTGAGAAGAGGCGCCCGGATCCATTCATTGACACCACAGCAAGTGACCCTGAAAAGAGGCGCCTATGGTCCATTCATTGACCCAACGCGATCTGAAAATGACCGCCCAGTGGCCCTGACAAGAGTCGTCCAGAATCTGATCATTGGCAATACATGATCTTTAATATGGGCGCCCAGTGACCTTGACAATAGGCGCCCAGGATCAGTTTTGTGACACCACATGTCACATGATGTGAAACATGGGCGCCCAGGATCCGTCCAGTGACCAGTAACACCACATGATCTGAAATATGGGCGCCCAGGATCCGTCCAGTAACACCACATGATCTGAAATATGGGCGCCAAGGATCCGTTCATTGGCGCCACGTAATTTGAAATATGGGCGCCAAATGACCCTGACAAGAGGCGCCCAACATCAGGTCAGTGACACCGTACATGATCTGAAATATGGGCGCCCAGGATCCGTTCATTGGCGCTACGTGATCTGAAATATTGGCGCCCAGTGGCCCTGACAAGAGGCGCCCAGGATCAGTATGTGCAGTGACACCACACGATTGGAAATATCGGTGCGGAGCGTACTGAAACGACGTTATTCGACTGATTTTTGCATCCTAGTCCTAGTATGCGGCACTCCGATGAGTTGCGAATTGAAAATTGGCGCCACTGCGCCTTCGGCGCAGTGGCGCCAGTTTTCCTTGGGTGGGGGCTGCCAGCCCCCGCAGCCCCCCCCCCTGGATCCGCCACTGGCTGGCAGGCGTCGGCTCTGCTATCGTGGGGTAGCAATGTTAAACGAAGCCCGCATACCTTCAGTGACCAACAATTTCGTCGCAACCTCAAACGTCTTGTTATGTCCAGAGATCCGGGTGTGCCGTGAATAGAAGCGTGTGCGATGAGTATGCAAGTGTGTGCGTGTGTGCGTGCCATCTCCCGAGCATTGTTTGTCCCTGTGCTGATATGGCATGCAACACTGAAAAGCCACCGTGCTGTGGATGTGCTGTGAATACATCTGATCTTCTTCTTCTTCTTCTCAGTTGGCATCTACTGGCCATCAGAAGGCCCTAAACGGCGGTGCTCAGATGGCGTCCAACGGTCCTCAGCTGACGTTAAGAGGCCCTCAAAAAGGCCTCAAAGACCCCTCGGCTGCTGAAGAGGCCCTTAGCCTCAAAGAGAACTCAAGAGACGTTAAACGGCCCTAAAAAGGCTTGAAAGGGCCCTCTGCTGGTGGCAAAGGGCTCGCACATGACTTCAATAACAGCTTTGTCAAAAACGGACCTGAGAGACCTTGCCGGCCCCTGGTTATAAGCAACCGCCAATGCCGCAACGCAGCTTAGATTACGAAAGTAAACATTTATTCTCACCCTCGCAGGTTCAGGGGATATCTGGGCAGCAGAGGGCTTATCTCCCCATTTCTCGAGTTTTTCCCTATATCGTGCTCTTTTAATACTGGATGTGAATATACGCGGCCGGACCAACGGCGCAGCGCAGGCGTGCCGAGCCAATCCAGAGGCTCTCAAACTCAATTGTACAGATCCTGCGCATTGAATCGCCAAACTTCGGCGAGTTCGCTTGAGTTTGGAAACCCCTGCCGGAGAACTGGAGAACAGGCGCGGATCCAGGGGGGGGGCGACGGGGGCGGCCGCCCCCCCCCCCCATCCGAAAAAGGCGCCCATATCCCGCGGCAGAGAGGGCGCCCCGAGCAGAAGACGGGCGGCACAGCAAAGATTCAGCAGAAATAGGGCGCCTCCAGCAGAAGTTGGGCTCACCAAGCAAGAGAGCGACGCCAACGGCCCAACTGCCCATTCCCAGCAGATGAGAGTCGTCCCAGCAGCAGATGGGCGCCTTCAGCAAGAGGGGCGTCTCATTACAAGAATAAAAATACCTTCTGTGCCAGAGGGGCGCCCCTGGCAGCGGAAGGGCACTCCTAGCAGGAGAGGTGTCCCTCTGAAGAGGAGCGTCGCCCCAGCAAAAGGAGAGAGGCGCCCCATTCCGAGAAGAAGAGGGGCGGCCTGACAGCAGATGGGCGCCCCAGAAAAAAAAGAGGAGCTCCATAAGAAGAAAATGGGTGCCACTGGCAGAAGAGGGGCGCCCCCGGCAGCAGAAGGGGTCCAGCAGAAGAAAGGGCCTCCAGCGGGAGAGGGGCGCCCCCAGCAAAGTCGAGGGGCGCCCCAGCAGAAGAGAGGGGCCTCCAGCAGGAGAGGGGCGCTCCCAGCAGAATAGGGGCGCCCCAGCAGAAGAGGGGCGCCCAGCAGAAGAGAGGCACCACAGCCAATGTTAATCAGAAATAGAGAGCTCCCAGCAGAGGTTGGGCTCGCCAAGCAGGATAGGGGCGCCCGATTGACAATATTCGGCAGAAGATAGTTGCCCCGGCAGCAGATGGGCGCCCCAGCAGACAGCAGTCGTCGGGTGCCCCCAGTAGAAGAGGGGCGCCCCATTACAAGAAGAAAATGAGTATATTCTACACAAGAGGGGCGCCCCTGACAGCGGAAGGACAACCCCAGCAGAGGGGCGGTGCCCCAGCAAAAGGAGAGGGGTGCCCCGCTACGAGAAGAGGGTCGCCCCAACAACAACAACAAAAAAGGAGCCCCATAAGAAGAAAAGGGGTGCCTCTGGCAGAAGAGAGACGTCCCCCGTAGTGGAAGGCGGTAGAAGAGCGCCCCCCCCCCAGAAGAGTGGCGTCTCCAGCAAAAGAGAAGTGCCCCCTGCAGGAGAGGGGCACCTCATCAAAAGTTGGGCAGAAGTGGGGCGCCTCCAGCAGAATTTGGGGTCGCCCGACAGGAGCGGGCCGCCTCATTCACAGTAGAAAAAGGGACTCCCCAGCAGCAAAGGGTGCAGAAAAGAAAAGGTGCACTGCTAGTAAAAGTGGGACGTATCAGGAAGAAGAGGGGCACTTCTAGCAGAAGATGGGCGTCCCAGATAAGTGGGCCGCCTACAGCGAATTGGTCGTTCTTATAGAATGAAGAAATGAGGCGACTTAAGCAAAGTGGGCCTCCCATGAGGGATTGGGCGATCCAAGCAGAGGTTGGGCGCCCCCGGGAGAAGTGAGGCATACCAGCATAAGTGAAACGCTTGCTCGAGATTGTACAGAATGGCGCTCGTCCAAAAGAGATGCCTTTCGGTTTTCTCCCATAGACTTAATATACCTACCTACCTAATGGAGAGGTCGCAAAGCTGACCTGACCCTAGGTCACAGATATCAAAGTTACAAGATATACATTTCATGAATATTGCTGCTTTCATCAATCGCTGAAAGTTTTAAAGTGATCGTTCAGTCGGTGTAGCAATGGTGAGCATTTTAATTGAACTTTTGTCTGAGGTTAGGTCACTTGGCATGACCTGGTGACCTGACCTTGCATCACCCGGGTCTGACATTTTTACAACATGTGCAGAAAAGGTGCATGATAAGGTATGCTGAAAAAATGGCGGCGCTGCGCGCAGCCGTTTTTCACATATTTGCGAAAAACCGGAGCGGGGAGCGTGATAACGCCCCCAGCACGGAGCGAGTTTTAAACTCTCGATTTTGACGGTTTGGCGCCCCTTCGTAAGAAGCGCCCCCGGATTGCCAGGTCGCCCCTATTTCGACTTGCCGCCCCCCCTCCCGAAAATTCCTGGATCCGCCCCTGCTGGAGAAGGCCGGATTATTCGCTGGACAGTGGATAGCGCAGATGGCGATTGGCGGTGCCACAAAGATGATAGGGAATAGGGAACCTGTGCTTGTGCATAACTGAATGGTAAATTGTAAAACGCTTAGGCCTTGAAGAG
Organism: Amphibalanus amphitrite; assembly: GCF_019059575.1. Classification (NCBI taxonomy): domain Eukaryota; kingdom Metazoa; phylum Arthropoda; class Thecostraca; order Balanomorpha; family Balanidae; genus Amphibalanus; species Amphibalanus amphitrite. Next base: position 590,061 of record NW_024881498.1, on the reverse strand, counting down.
ATGCAGACTGCAGTGTAGTTTAGCCGCCTCAGGGTATTCTGCCGAGGTATGTAAGGCGGAAGGGTCGCAAGTGTTTCCGTTATGACACATTATCATTGCCTAATGATTGCCTAATAAAGCGTAATGTTAAGTTGATAATACAGGGTGGTTGTGCATCTGCTCAATCCATTTCTTATCTGCAATAGTGCATTTGCCACTGTAATTCATTTTAAGAGGCACTGGGCTGCAGGGGTAGCCAGTAACAGTTGGTAGCATTAGGCCAAATGGGCGCTCAAAAACTACTACCCCATAGGCTTCCTATGTTAAATCGGCTTTTTTCAAACAACTAACAAGCCTCACACGTAACCCAAAAGAGGAAGTGCCAATTTTATTGTGGGAAAAGGTAGCCCCAAGTTTTCCCTTTATCTACCGCTTTTCGATGCAGGGGCCATGACAGGTCCAAAAAGCACTGGGCGCTGGCCGATGTGCCAAAAGCCCCTCCATGAGAGCACAAGTTCCTGCGCATGCGCATATTGCCTCAATCTTGTACTGGCGTAAGTTCGTGACAGGGCAGAGTGGGGTAAGATGCCCAGGGTGGGAAAGACTGCTCACGGACTCAATCAAGTATCAACAAATCAGCGTCCCGGCTCGCATTAATCCTCGCCCTGGCAGGGTGGGGTTTACAAAACACAGGAAAAACCCTAAGAGGACATGGGAGATGCTCAGTGAGCTGTTAAAACAGAAAAGCAAATGTGATATCCTACCAAATGAACTGCAAAGCCCTGACAATAAACACGCTGCTGCAAGATCAATGGCAGAGAAATTTAACAAGTTCTTTACTGAAGTAGGAGAAACATTAAAACAAAACATTACCAACATTATCATAGATCCCCTAGAAAACATTGAAAATGCAACTGATGAAATAGCAGCGTTCAGCCAGGTCAGTGAGATTGATATGGCGACCTCAGAGAGGATCGATGGGCTGGAGGCAAGGTGCCAGACGCTGGAGGCTCTGGTGAATCATCTCAGCGCTCGCATCGCCATCCTGGAACACCATCAACCATCGGTAGTGCCCCTGGATCCGGTAAATATAAACGTCACTCCTATCGATTTGCCGAAGGAGGAGGCGACGTTCGGATCTCCGGCGGTGCCTGAAGGCCAGATGGAAGCCTCTATCGACGACCTACTCCTAGAGGCACAGCAGGTGGGGCAAGGAATCTACGACGAAGATATCCAGGATGTAATTAATTTATACATACCAGAGACTGAGCAGCTTGAGGAGGTGTATCCTTTTTTCAGCGAGAATAACGTTCTCGTAGGGCAGGGGAGCGACGTGACGGCTACGGCAACGGCGACTTCTCCTCCGGTGACGTCGTCGCCGGAAACTTCCCCCGTACCTGTCGCCAACGACGAGTATGTGCTCCCGGAGAGCGTGAGATCCTGTCATGGTAAGATGTTGCACGTAGTAATTGGCGACAGTATCGCAGTGTATATAACCCTCCCGGTATCCCAGGGGCACGAGGTTTTGAACCTGGCGGTGAGAGGCAGCACCTGGAGAAAGGAAAGAACGATGATCGACCAGCACCTGGACGAATGGAAACACGTAGCAGCCAAGGAGGGTTACCGGCTGGGGAAGGTTTTCGTGTGGCTGGGGGGAAATGATGTGTATGGGAGGCCGGGGGAGGCACGAAAGGAAAACTGGATTGACGCGATGATCACCGTACTGAATAAACTGCGTGACCAACGTGTCGTGCTGGCAGGTCCAACGCCCAGACTCTGGGCCGACGCTGAGAAAAGGTATGAAGAGACGGCTGCCTTCCATGCCGACGGGACGCTGAAGCAGGGGTAGCCAGTAACAGTTGGTAGCATAAGCCAAATGGGCGCTCAAAAACTACTACCCCATAGGGTTTGCATGTTAAATCGACCTTTTTCAAGCGAGCCCCACACGCAAGCTAACGGATAAATTGCCAATGTTATTATGGGGAAAGGTAGCCTAAAGCTTCCTCTACAACCTTTTTATCTAGCGTTTTTCGATGCGGAGGCCATAACAGGTTCAAAAAGCATTGGGCGCTGCCCGAGGTACCAAAAGCCCCTCCATGAGGGCACTACATAGTTCCTGCGCATGCGCACATTGTCTCAACCCTGTACTAGCGTAAGTTAGCGATACTGCTCACGGACTCGATCAGCTAATGAGCGTCCCCGATTATAATAATAGATGTCGCTAGCATCACGTAAATCCTGCTTGTGAACACATTTTAAGAATGAAACAGCTGCGCCATTTCCGCCTTCCATAGATTCCTTCCATCTTAGTATCAACTATAGGCCTTTCAACTAACTTTATTCTAAGTTTTAAACTATGGTTAGTATGTTATTTCTGGTTCATATAATTTAAAAATAACTGCTTTATGAATTTGGCTTTACTCGTCAGAATGGAATACTTTATTTTTTCCATATTCAAAGAATATATCACCTTCCATGTAACTCATCCAGGTAAAATGGGCGCTTTCCGCGTCGTTGGTGTACCCGTTGTTCTATATACCCTGCGCTGAAGAACGCGGCAGAAGAGGCCGGCTACCAGTTCGTCCCATACGTCGGTCGAGCGCTTTCCTGCATGCGCAAGAAACAGCACGTGCTAAAATCAGATGTGGCCTGTCGCTGGTTCGGCAGGGACGGCACCCATTTGAGCAGGGAGGGATATACAAAGGTAGAGAGGAAGCAGGAAGCTGAAGGATGTGTTGATGCAAGCGTGAATAGGTGAATGTGTCTTGTGGGAGATGTGTCGTCTGGATTTGGGATTTCTCGAGGTAACCTTTCGACGCACTCGATCTATCCGATGCGCTCGATTAAAGGGACTATCCCACCTTCTAAAATGTTGTTAAATCCAGTTAAATTGTGCCCGACTTTATAGATTGGATGACCAGGAACACGGTTCTGGCATTTATTTTTCATTAAACATCTTAGACTTCCCATATTCCAAACACAAACTTTCAAATATGTGACGTCACAGCCCAAAATTACCTCCTTCCCCAGGCCACATTACTGTCATAAAGCTGATTCTTTTTACTCTGTAGGCACCACAACAAAGTTCAGACCAAGTTTTAAGCGATTTTTCAACGAACAAACCCATTTAAATCAGAATGACTAAACGAGGTGACATCACACTAACGGTCGCTCCATGTTGAAGATAGGGCCTTGTACATACAAGGCCCATTTTCAAATGAAGGGAACGAATTTATTCAACACCAAGAGGCCGCGGGGGTTGCAACCTAGATAGATAGTGGTTTCTGAACCTCGCCGCAAACTTGGCTATCTCAACTCAAACCCCATGTTAAAGGTGGGATAGTCCCTTTAAGCGGTTACCTCGAGAAACACATGTTGGCTGTGGGCATGACCGTTTTATTTAGTAGTAGGCTAAGAACTTTGCCAACTTTGTATTAGAAGATGAGGCTTTGGTGTCGAATAGTAGATTTTCGTCGCGATATTTATGTAGGGGGGAGGTGTGTGGTGTTGGTGAATGTTCACCACCCCATATTTGGCATGAGCGCGCCACTGGCGGCCTGCAGCCCGCTGGGCGCGCCTCTGCCGCGCGGCGCCGCGCGCGACCCAGGGCGGGTCGGCGCCGGCCGGAGGAGACAGTCTGGTGAGGGGCGCGACACGGGTCGGATCTGTTACTGCAGTGTGAATACAAGCCTAAAGAAGACACGGTCTCTGACCTAACAGACTCGAACTCACGACCCTCGGATCCGTAGCCCGATACGCTACCGACTGCGCTACCGAGGACCGCGCGCCGATGATTGGAGAGGCGGATCGCGGGTGTTGGCGTACAGAGAAATCTTTACCCTGTACGCCGTAGAAGATCGGCTGGGTTTCGTGAAAAATGGTAGAGGAATTGTCGAAAGAAAATTCATTGATCTATCATTTGAGACTAAGAACTATTGATTCCTTCAAAGGTTGACAAAGATATCGCTCGCCGAAAACAGGCCATTTAACATGTAAACCCTATGGGCTGGTAAGAAATGTACGCCGTGGAGCAGCAGTGCTACCAACTAACTTTGGCGGGGTCGGTAGATGTCTCCCCCCATCGATACCCCGCCGGGTCGACCTCGCGAGCTTGGCGGAAGCTTTGGTCAAATTCCCGCCATGCAAACCCCAGCCCTGGTGTCGCCAGCTGGCTCACCTGTTGCATGTGTTTCATGAGCCCCAGGGTATCGGCGGGATGCGCGTCAAGGTGTACGGCTGCAAACCTTATAAAAGCCGCACACCACGCTCCAAACGAGCTGATAGTGCGCCGGGCGCGAGGCTCGGCACGGAGGATCCCGTTGATGAGCTGAAACTTGTTTCCCAGCTCACCTTGGGCGTTTTCCTGAGAGTCTAGCATGCTGCCTAGCTCTACGAACTTATGATCTATTATTTTTTGCCTGATAGGGGCCGCCACCGCCGCAACAAGTGAGTCACTATCACCATTGAAGCCCACTGTACCTGTCCCCATATCCACTCCTGTATCGATGGGCGCGCCGGGGTCCAGTGCCCCCGACGTGTCGTCCAACGAAACAGAGTTGGCTCCAGCAGGGGCAGCTCCTGGCAGCGACTCTTGCACCACTTGTCTGACCTGACGATCTCACGCAGCTGCCCGGCGTCGATGGTGAGGGTTGGCGGTGCGGTGGAGGTACCCGAGCAGCCGGGCTCGGCGGCTGGTTCGCGTCTAGGAGGGTCGCCGGCGGCCGAGCGGCGGCCGGCCGAGGCGGCAGCAGACGGGCGGCGCCGCGCTGGCGTGCTGATCGCTGCGCGGCGACCGGCCGAGAGCGCCGTGTGCACTGTGCAGCGAACTTCCCCCGCCTGCCGCACTGCGCGTCCGACGACGAACCAGGCTGGCGCCAGCCGCCTCCCTCGCTGCAGAGGACGCCGCCCTGGTCCGTGCTGCCGTCCTCGGCATCTCCCGATCCGCATGAAAAGAAACGAAAACACACGTTTAGCGGTTGGGGATCCATGGGGCCTGTATTAGCACAATCATCCACCCACACACACCTACACACATATCACATTGTAACGATAAACACCTCGCCTACTCGGCGGGAACAAAAAGAAAAACCTGAACGCCACATGGGCCGCGCAGTTTAGGCAGCAGCGATGCTGTTAAACAGCTGCTGGAGCTGCCTCCAGCCCGCTGGTGAGGGGTGGACACCATCCCTGCCTAAGAAGGAATCAGCCATCGGGAGGGTACACATCTCGAATTGGGGAGCCGCCACTGGCCTGCGGAACAGCCGTCGTAGGACCTGGTTAAGAATCCGCCGCCGCCGTCGATAAATCGACGCGGACACACTGCCGGCACGCGCTGCCACCCGCGGAGGTATGGGTCTCGGCACCGGCGTCTCGGCACCGGCGGCAGCTATGCCGAAGACCAGCTCCTCGAAATACAGGCTGAGAAGCCTAGGGCTGAACTGTGGGCTGGCCACATCATTGCCTCCGACAATGACCAGGACGTCCGAAGGCTGCCTCAGGTGCACTGTTCTGATCGCCCAGCGTCGAAAGTCCTCGTTGCTAAGCCGCGCACCTCTCCAGCCAATGGCCTGGACGTCAGAGTCCAGGTCGCACGGATATCGCGCCCAGTGCGCGTAACTGTCTCCGAGCACCAGTAGCATGCTCCTGAAAATAACATTGTTGTAAGGAAAAATGTTTACGTGAATACTTTGCCGCAAAGATCGGATCATTGAAATAAGCGGTATCACCAATGTGGGCGCCGCCAGCCTGGGTGAGGTGCCACCGATATTAAAACCGGAGTGAGCAACTGGGTGTCGCAGACCTCGTCGCGACGGTGAATACCGACTGGGCGCACAACCACAGACGACACTATCTTAGTGTACAACAGTCCGGGTAAAAGCAAAGCACCAGCCAACCCCCATATAAGGGAAGCCCACTCGGTACGTACAAACGCCAGACGACACTAGTATAGTGAACTACAGTCTGGGTAAAATGTAATACCATCATCGGAGAGGTGAAGGGCCAGTTGGGATATACTTTGCAAAATTTAATTTGGTGAGTTTTCCTCAGAACTTGCAACGTCTTACATCTAAATAATTTCATGCAGCACTAGGTATTGAAATTGTAATAACCAGGGCTGCGGAGTCGGAGTCGGAGTCGGTCGGAGTCGACAGTTTTGCCCGGAGTCGGAGTCGGAAATGGAGTTGCCAAAATCTTACTGACTCCGACTCCGCAATCGGAGTTAACGCTGCATGGATCCACGTCGTACCCTGCACCTGTTTGCTTGACGACACTACGCTCGTTGACCTTTCGAAATCAGTTTTTGTTAAAAAAAAGGTCAAATTCTTGTTTTGGACGAGCGTTTTCGGCGAGAGATACAGAAGACGGCGGATTCGCCAACGCCTACTTCTAATTCTGCATGTTATTTATAAAGGTTGTTTGGTCTAACTTTGGGCCGTGTGGGTAACTTTGTTCCACGAGGAAAAAAAATGGCTAAATTTTAATCAGCTTAATACCTATGCGCGAGAAATGGCATTTTTGGGCCGGAACCAATGAAGTAGTCCAGTGGCGCAGCCAGGGGGGGGTCAGAGGGTCAGCTGACCCCCCCGAAATTTCTGTCAGGGGCCCGCTCGAGAGAGAGAGAGAGAGAGAGAGAGAGAGAGAGAGAGAGAGAGAGAGAGAGAGAGAGAGAGAGAGAGAGAGAGAGAGAGAGAGAGCGAGAGAGAGAGAGAGGGAGAGAGAGAGGAGAGAGGTCCTAATCTAATCGGACGAGCCCGCTTCGAGAAATGCCTACTGGGACACCAGAGGTGAGGGGTCGGTCTGGGGCCCCAGGTGGACGGGGCCCGGGCCCCGGGTGGATGGGCCCGGGCCCCCGGTGGATGGGCCCGGGCCTCCCGTGGATGGGTCCGGGCCCCCGGGTGGATAGGACCCGGGCCCCCGGTGGATGGGGTCCGGGCCCCCCGGTGGATGGGTCCGGGCCCCCGGGAGAACAGATCTGGGCCCCCGGGTGGATGGGGCCCGGGGCCCCCGGGAGAACGGGCCCGGGCCCCCTGGGTGGATGGGCCCGGGCCCCCGGGTGGATGGGGCCCGGGAGAACGGGCCCGGGCCCCCGCCGGATGGGTCCGGGCCCCGGAAGAACGGGCCCCGAGCCCCCGGGAAAACGGGTCCGGGCCCCCCGGGTGGATGGGGCCCGTGGCACCCGGTGAATGGGTGGATGGGGCCTGGCCCCCGGGAGAACGGGCTCGGGCCCTTGGGAGAACAGGCCTGGGCCCCCTGGGTGGACGGGGCCCGGGCCCCCCGGTGGATGGGTCCGGCCCCGGGCCCCGGGTGGACGGGGCCCGGACCCCCGGTTGAATGGCGCCCGGGCCCCCTGGTGGACGGGCCCCGGAGCCCCGGGTGGACGGGGCCCGGAGCCCAGGTGGACGTGACCTGGGCCCCCGTGTGGATAGGGCTCGGGGCCCCGTGTGGATAGGGCCCGGGCCCCCGGGTGAATGGGGCCCGCTAGGGTGACCCGCCTGCTCCGCAACGCGAACAAGGGGTATTTTCGATGGTGAGCGTTTGGTTGGTCGTGTCCGTGGGTTATGTATTCATTTCGGTCGATTGCTTTTTGACAGCTAAGCATTTTGGTTTGGGAAAAAATATCCATCGCATCGAGGTGCTCGTGTCTGATAACCATGCGTTCTACTATAGAACATGCCAAGTGTATTATAACATAGGTTGACATAGGTTATTGAAAAATGAAAGCTGATGAATTACTATGTAGAGGTTTGAAACATTTATACTTGTCAGAATATTGTTGCTCGTCATGCAAAAGCGATGATTGGATATTGGACAAAATTGAATGTTATTTCCAACTATGCCATTTTCAATAGTCAAACGTACCAGGTTGTGCAGCAATACCCGTGTAATCAAGTAAGTCATGAACAAATACCATTTTCTCCAGCGATTTGTTCCACATTGTTTTTGATCAATTAGCTTTTCACAATTTTTCCATGAGAGGCGGTACATTTCTCTTGCCAACAGGTGGTGTTTGAACCCGGCACCCGTTCCGTCTGACGGTCACCCGAAAATAGCATTAAGTCCAAAATACGTCCGAAACGTCAATTTTTCAAGCATAAGTGCCCTCATGGGCGCACGTGGCGCGTGCACCGCTCACCATTCGATAGCCCGTTCGATTCTCATACCCGATACTGTGTTTCCCATGCCGATCGGACCCACGGTTACCGAGATACTGCACGGAGACCGGACCCGTGTCGGGCAAATTTAGCCATTTTCGCTCAATTTTGCAAGCCGATTTATACATGTAAAGTTTATGACGCGAATACGCACTTTTTGAGCACGCGCCATGTGCTCACCGCCAGCCCGATCGAGCTGAGACCCCTCACAGGCACGTTGCCCATCCTTGTTCTATAAGTTGCGCAAATTTCAGCGCACGGTGCAACGGTCTGGCCCAGGGCTGCGGAGTCGATGGATTTTAGGGTGACTCCGACTCCGATTCCAAATCCGGCTTCAAAAATCGTCTCCGACTCCGACTCCAACTCCGACTCCGACTCCGGATGGTTCTAATAAAATCCATATCCTGATATTGAAGTTCATTCAGGTCGGGTCAGGTCAACCAGTAGGGGTCCTGCCGGGTATTCGTAGTACCTACTTGTCAACCGCCTCTGACAGCTTCGTAACATGTTACGAAGGCACCAAAACTACTTCTTAAATGTTCAAATGGTTGCTAAAATCGAACTCAGCTCCAAAAAAAACTAGCCTAGAAACATGCATAACATGAAAAAGTGTACCTAGGTCATTACAGGTCAATGACCTGACCTGACCTGGCATCACCCTTATGCATGGGAGCAACATCAAATCACATGTTTGAACGCTTGAAACCACGAAAGGACTGCAAACGTGCGGCTAATGAGAGCCGGCATACGCCGAACCGCGATTCTGGCCAAACATGGTCTCGGAAAGTAGGTCAAAGGTCATTTGGGTCAGGGTCATGAAATTTCTAAGGTAGGTGTCAAATTGATCAACGCGAGGGTACTGAAAATTACGTCGCGATCAGCCGTTTTTTACGCGAGTTATTCGTGAAAAAGCCTTAGGGGTTGCATCAACCCCTCCCCCTCCCCCGTGCCGGCGAGGGTTAAAACTTCTTATGAGCGAATTCACGTAATGAAGAAGAATAAAGGCACAATCTACTACAGCAACCAATAGATAATTTAGGACAGGTACATGGGACTACTTAAATCTTGTCCGACAGAAGCAGGCAACAGTTCCGATTGCCTATATGCTATGCATGTTGCGGAAGGGGCACATTTCGGCCTCGAAAGATACGAATTCATACGTCATAGTAGCATATTTCTGTCATGGTCAATTTGCGCAAAAATGGAACACCGGGTGATTACCGAGCTATGGTTCTATCCAAATTTTCTGATTCAAACTCGCTCAGGGTTATCGTGCAGTTAAAGGGGCCCGCTCAGCAGAATGCGTATGAAATATGGAGATTCTGAAAAATGGGTGGGGGGCCCGCACACTAGGGGGCCCGCTTTGAAGGCGATGACCCCCCCGAAACGAAATCCTGGCTGCGCCACTGAAGTAGTCAATGATAAACCCAGGGACACAAAAAATACGTCATCATGTCGATTTTGGATTTTCTAGATTTTTTTCTTGGTGAAGCTCCTTTTTTCACCCAATATTAAGGTTTAGGTAGGTCCCTGTACGGGGCTCAGATGCTACCAGCCGAATCGACTTTTGCAATTTGCCTGAATAGGACATCATGTGAACTTTGCATTCGACTATTGGTAATTTATTTTCCTCAAACATTTTTTTAAAATTTGGGGTTGGTCAATGTTTATACATATGTTTTGCCGTTAATTCAATAACTTTGGGCCACCCGCAGGAAGGGTAAATCCGGGGGTGATTTCAATAGCATCTCAACGAAGATCTCAACGGCAACAACGAAGATCAGGCTCCAGCTCCTGATGTCAGTTCCGGCACCATCCATGTGAATGACTTTGTTCAGTTCCGCTATAATGACATCATGTACTGTGGCGAAGTGATCGCCGTTCTTGATGACGGTGTGCGCATTCGTGCTATGGAGCGGTGCGCAGGTGATAAGTTCCGGTGGCCAAGGCGCGATGATATCCTCATGTATCCCTTCGAAGATGTGGTCATGAAGATCGGGGATCCCGTCCCAGTGGGCAGTCGCGGTCAGTTCCGCTTCGAGTGATGTGTTCAGTTCCGACACCATATGATGAAGAGGGTCGTCGTGTCGTTCGTTGTGTTCCGTGCCTTTTATTGTGTGTGGTTCGTCGCGTCGTTGGTTGTGCGTAAATGTCCCAGCGGGATACGTAAGCGACCTACAGTCATGATGGTGTGCATCATCCCGTGACTATGTTTGTACAATGTACAAGTTTGCTGTTCCTTTTTTAAAAGTCCCTAAGTGGACCAATGTATCCATTACGACCGTTAACATTGATACTTTTGGCTTTTCCATTGTTTTATTGATGCATTTATTCATATGGTACAAAGTTATTTTTGTGCGGGTAACAATGTGCCACTCTAATTTCAAAAAAAATAAATTATACACTATCCAAAAAAAAATTAAGAGTGACTATAGGTGACCAGCAGGGATGTCACTGCCTTACTGCACAATTTCCTGAACATTTAACAAAATAATTTGGAAGTAATACGAAGAAAAGTCAAAAACTGGTACAAAGTTAGGCCAAACAACGGTATTTTTACAATGCAAGGCCTAAGAACTCAAAAAGATCGTTTCAGGCAAAATAAAAGCATATCCACTTGGAACTTCATTTATCATGACATGGATTTTGAGAGAAACATTCGGAGTCTGAGCTGGAGTCGGAGTCGATTTTTGAAGCTGGAGTCGGAGTCTGAGTCGGAATCATCCGAAAATCCATCAACTCCGCAGCCCTGGTAATAACGCCCTCTACGGTCAAGGTGCCAAACCTAAGCCATCAAATGCTGACACTATGTCGTCGTTTCATTTCACTCAGTTCACGCTTCACAATGACAATGACTTGTTGGCCACTGCCTATTCAACAATGGATTTTGGAAAAAGTAATTTCAAGTTTCAACACTTTATTCCAATCCTCATTCCATCCTACGATCGATCAATCACGTTTGACGGCAAAACATATTCTCGGTTGATCTATTGTTATCTAGAGAGCCAATTATATTCTTAATGTGGACATTGATTACACAACTTAAAGTCGGAAAGCGGGCAGTATGCAAACTGCCCAAGCTTTTGGGCGGTGTAGATGCCCCGCCTATCGACGGTGCCATTCTCGCAACTCCTCGAGATATCCGCAACAATTCAGATCAAATTTACGTCCACGTTGACCCAGGAAGAAATTCAAATTTTTCTCTGCTTAAATTTTCCTAAGCGCTGCGAGCGCTGCGAGCGCACACGCTCGTTTTTTCCGCGACGCGCTAGCTCCACCAGGGGCGAAACGGCGAGGGGGGTGGTCGTACCCCCCCTCGGCCGGCGAGTATGTAGAAAACCAATAGGTCCGGCGAGGGTTAAGACCCCCAGCGCTCCACACCACGGGGTGGCGTTTGGGAACGCCAAATTCGCTCCGCAAAGAAGATACTATGCGCACTAGCCTCACGCCAAATGCTGGACGACGAATGAATAACTACAGTCTACACTATTTTGTGAAGTTGAAAATATTATCAATAGTCGACCACTAACAACGGTGTCAGGAGATCCCCAGGATTTAAAAGCTATCACACCGAAGCTGCTCCTACAGGCAAAATCCGTTGCCTGTTTGCCTCCAGGACGTTTTCAAGGCACCGCTGACTATTGCAGGCGAAGATGGAAACAAATTCAGCATTTGGCATCAGAATTTTGGACAAGGTGGCGGAGGGAATACCTTCAAGCACTACAGCCGCGTCAAAAGTGGAATCGACGAAAGCAAAATTTGAAAATAGGGGACATCGTCGTGCTGGTCCACAATGATATGCCACGAAATGTATGGAAATTAGGCCGAGTGACAAATGTCTTTCCTGACGACAGTGGACTGGTGCGAACTGTCGAAATCAAGACCGCTTCATCAACGATGTGTCGTCCGATAAGCAAGGTCGTACTCCTACTTTCAAGTGAGGGAGGCACCGAAAGGGTCACAGCGTGCGCGTGACGGGGGAGAGTGTAGATGCCCCGCCTATCGACGGTGTCATTCTCGCAACTCCTCGAGATATCCGCAACAATTCAGATCAAATTTACGTCCACGTTGACCCAGGAAGAAATTCAAATTTTTCTCTGCTTAAGTTTTCCTAAGTTAAGCTTTAAGCTCCTGATAGAAATTAAGTTATTTTATTGTGTGAACGGCCAGGAAACCATCAAAATTACCTTTCAACGAGACGAAGCGAGGCGCTCTACTAAACGAACCGATACGAAACGAAAAGATCCAGAAAGAAACGAACCCGACCAACAAACTGACAAGACGACACGACTTACTCCGTTTAAATTTGGACAGTTTCAGTCGAACGATAAGCTTTAAGATAGTTTAACTACTTACAACCTTGTTCGTCTTTCGTCCTTTTTTTGTCCGTCAATATATGTAAATTAAGCTCGTAAAGGTTTTTGATGGGGTTTCAATGAGCTGGCTGTTACAGGCGGTATGCATACTGCCCGGGTTCACGCTGGGCCGGCGAACCGGAAAAGCGCTAGAAATACCCCCAAGAGTGACTTTCCACAATATGAACAAAATACGTATCATTCGATCCCAAATTGATCAAAGCATACGATTCTGATGCCATTTTTGCCCTAAGGTCGAAATTGAGGTGGTCAGTTGTCACCAAACACAAGACTATTTAGACCCGCTAGTGGCCACCACATTTGCCGATTTTAATGCTAATCTTTAGTTGATATTTATTAGTTGACCAGTTGTCGTTTTGAACGCAATTTTCTGTCAGATTAGTTCAGGGCACTGTTGTTCACTGTACCAACAACATTCTTACATATTGCATCGCTTTTTTGCAAGATAAGCTAGCTTTTTGCAAGCAGCTGCAAGACCTAAATTTAAAATCATATCTAAATTCTTAAATAGACTTATAAAAACGTTATTTCGAGCGGCTAAAAATGAACATCTTATACTAGCCTCTGATTACTCATCTTTCGTTCCGTATAGGTGCTTTGCTGCTTTTCCCTGCTACTTTTCGAGATATGCGCCAGTAAACCATATGATGTAGGGGCAGTTGTCACCTCGCCGCTCTACTGACGGCCCGGCGCTCTTTAAAGCGCTGAAATTTATGAAAAATGAATGCTTATAATCTGAATAAAATATATGTCCCTGAGCTCATAATTGATCAACGCACACAATGCTGTCAAAATTTTTGGGCCAAAGTCAATAATTAAGTCATTATGAACCCCCAAACACAAGTCAGTGATAATCAACAACAACTTGCTCTTAAGTTAGACTTTTTGAGAAATGTTATTTCGAGCCGCTAAAGATGAGCATGTCATGCAAACAACTAGTCAATTGTCTGCCATGCCCTATTGACGATTATTGCCTATTACTGCTACTTTTCGAGATATCGTCTGCTAAGTCACCTGATATAGCTGCTATGCCACCCTACCGCGCTATCAATTCAGCGCTGAATATGCTGTGGCTGTCGTGAAGTCCGTTTGTTTTTTCATAATTTTGCGAAGTTATAGCTGCGGCAGAGTGTCCGTCTTTCCGTGAACCATCGGTATAAATATATGCGTCTGCCTGATGCTCTTCTTTATATTCAAAGAACAGCTGTTGTGCTTCCTCTTTTATAATTTTTGTCTTTTTATCGGTAAATAGGAAATCGATATGCTTGATTTGTTGTAAGAAGAAAGAGGAAAGTGAAGGTGAGGGCATGATGTTCGGATGGGATATTCGAAAGACGTTGAGTACCATTTGAGTTCGAGAGGCGATAACCAGCAAGCGTCTTTGAGTAGTCGGCTGCAGATCTTCAGTGCAAAGGTTATTTAGTATTTTATATGTGTGGTGAGAGAGAAAGGAACACGACCGAGCGAAGAACCGAAGGAGCTGGTATTTCCGACGCTGTACAAGTAGAGGCAGATTGAGTTCGATATGGAGACATATTATGTTTGTCGTGGACATCGCGCCCGCAACTATACGGAGTGCTTTGTTCTGGATTATTTGCAATGACTCAATTTTCTTAGAACCTATATCATAAAAAAGCATTATATAAAGTCCAAGATAGAGCGAATTAGGGAAATGTATAGTCTGAGAAGTGTGCTTCTATCTGCGCCCCACTTCTTACCAGCTATACATTTAAGTATGTTTATACGTCTTTCGCAGCGTTGGGCTATATCTTCGAAGTGTTTATTGAATGTGAGCTTATTGTCTAGGGTGACTCCCAAATATTTAAATTGGTTTACATATTCAATAGGTATGTTGTTTATCTGTAGTATAGGGGGGTTAGTAAAACGGCTTCTAGGGGGAGCGAATATCATTGCCACTGTTTTAATTGGGGACACAGTAAATCCCCATTTGTCGCACCACTTTCCAATATCATCAAGTGCTATGTTCATGTAAGCATACGCCGTTTGTACAGATGAGTCAGTAACCCAGTTGGCTATGTCATCGGCATATATTGAAAATTTAAGTTTAGTATTATGTGTTTCTATTATATCATCAATCATTACTAGGAAAAGGGTCGGGGACAACACGCTGCCTTGTGGTAGCCCGTGCTCCTGTCGGAAAGGAGGTGAATATGTGTTGCCGCATCTTACGTTAAAAGTTCGGTTGCTCAGAAAGTTTGTAATGTATGAAGCCATTCTGCCCCGCAATCCTTTTTTATGAAGTTTTATTTGGAGGGCAATTTTATTTACTTTATCGAATGCGTTTCGGAGATCAATAAAGACAGCAACGGTATATTTTCTTGTTTGAAAACCACGTTGGATATCATCTACAATGTATGTTATATTGTCTGCAGTTGATCGGCCGTGACGAAAGCCATTTTGAAACGGAGAGAGAAGGGAGTTGGTTTCTAGGTAAGCCCTAATTCGCCCATTGACCATACGTTCCATTATTTTAGAGGCACAACTAATGAGAGAGATGGGACGATAGCTAGATGGGTTAGAAGGGGGTTTTCTGGGCTTTAGGATAGGTATAAGGGTGCTGGTGCGCCAGGGTTCTGGGTAGCTGTTGTTCTCCCATAGAGTTTAGACAAGTCAAAAAGGTATTGAGACCGGATTCAGTCAGATTTTTGAAAAAGGAGTAAGAAATCTGATCCGGTCCTACTGATGTGTTGCCACACCGCGAGATGGCATGTGCAAGTTCGTGGTTCGTAAATGGTGTGTTGTACAGTTCCCGGTTGCTTGAGTGAAAGTTCAGTGTAGACAGTTCGTGTGCGAGTGTTTCGGTGAGCTGCGGTGTGTATTGTGCTGAGGAGATGTTCGCGTAATGCTGTGCGAAGC
Source organism: Amphibalanus amphitrite (assembly GCF_019059575.1). NCBI lineage: Eukaryota > Metazoa > Arthropoda > Thecostraca > Balanomorpha > Balanidae > Amphibalanus > Amphibalanus amphitrite. The sequence goes on along the minus strand of NW_024881498.1, from coordinate 574,676 downwards.
AGGGTATATAGAACAACGGGTACACCAACGACGCGGAAAGCGCCCATTTTACCTGGATGAGTTACATGGTAGGTGATATATTTTTTGAATATGAAAAAAATAGAGTATTCTATTCTGACGAGTAAAGCCAAATTCATAAAGCAGTTATTTTTTAATTATATGTACCAGAAATAACCTACTAACAATAGTTTAAAACTTAGTCTAAAGTTAGTTGAAAAGCGTATAGTTGATACTTAGATGGAAGGAATCAATGGAAGGCGGAAATGGCGCAGCTGTTTCATTCTTAAATTGTGTTCGCAAGCAGGATTTACGTAATGCTAGCGACATCTAACAATGTAATCGGGGACGCTGATTGGCTGACCGAGTCCGTGAGCAGTATCACTAATGTACGCCAGTACAGGGTTGAGGCAATGTGCGCATGCGCAGGAACTTGTGCTCTCATGGAGGGGCTTTTGGTACCTCGGGCAGCGCCCAATACTTTTTGGACCTGTTATGGCCTCCGCATCGAAAAACGCTAGATAAAAAGGTTGTAGAGGAAGCTTGAGGCTACCTTTCCCCACAATAATATTGGCACTTTATCTTTTAGCTTACGTGTGAGGCTTGCTTGAATAAGGTCGATTTAACATGGAAACCCTATGGGGTAGTAGTTTTTGAGCGCCCATTTGGCCTAATGCTACCAACTGTTACTGGCTACCCCTGGTGCGAAGAGTGTTGCAACGTCTGAAGGGATAGTGTAGTGGGTGTTGTTGATGTGAAGATGAGGGATTTTGTAAGGGTTGCTGCGTCTTGCCGAGAAACATTTTATTAGTGACCAAATTTTGGACAAAGGAGTAAAACGATTAAAGTTATTTGAAAAGTTTTGCCAGCCGGTGGTTTTAGCATGGTTAATTATCAAAGAGGCTTCATGTTTTGCTTTGCGATAGGCTTCCGCATTTGCTTCGCACACGCGGCGGTGGAACTGGCGGAGTGCGCGTTTCCGAAGGGCTACGGCGCGTTAACAGTCTGCATTCCACCAGGGACCTCTTCAATGTTCTTTTGGGGGGCCAATATGGGGGATGTTTTGATGCGCAGCGGCAAGAATGACGTTAAGAAATGTGTTAATATCTGGTGGAGGTGTAGACAAGGATTCATCAATATAATTTTGGAAAGACGCCCAGTCGGCCTTCTTAAAGTTCCACCTTGGCAAAAAATTAAAGTTTGTCTGTCCTGAAGGGACGTTAAGTAAATAATGTATGGGATAGTGGTCACTGAAAAGGGAGTCATCTTCAACGTGTTGTGTAAAAAGTGTCGCGGTGTTTGTGTCTGTAATGGCGAGATCTCTGATCTAGGACGGAGTGTACGACCTCTCCATTGCGTGTGCGTGTGAATGTGGGCGTAAGATTGTTAATGAGCATTAAATCGAGTGAGTTAATTACGTTAAGGAGTTGTGTTCCGCGCGAGTTTGTTTCTGTGCACCCCCATGTGCGGTGGTGTGCATTGAAGTCCCCCATGATTATAAAAGGCGGAGAAAGTTGGGAGAACAGGTCTAGGAGTAGAGGACAAGAAAGTGGGAGGCTAGGTGAAAGGTAGATCGAAAGGACAGTGAGGTCTAGTTGTGCAATTTTAACTTTTACTCCGACTGCGTTAAGCGTAGTTCGGAGGAAAATTTCATGATGCAAAAGTTTATTTGAAACGTTAAGAGCCGAGCCGCCCCGGCGGTGGGTTTCATTTACGTTATTTGTGTATAAAGAGAAATCACGAATGTTGAAATTGTAATTATATGTATCTGAACCTTTAAAATGGGTCTCTTGGATGGCGGCTAGTAACGGTTTTTTAATTAACATATAGTTCTTGAATTCCCCCCAATGGGATACCAACGAGTTCGTATTTCATTGGAGAAAGAATTCAGAAAATTGAGTCATTTACCGTGTGTGTGTTTGTTGACTGGTGTTCTTGGGTATAAGCGTGCGAACGAGTAAGTCGTCTTCCCGTCGAAAGGGAGCGAGAGCTGGAGCGAGATGAAGACCTTTCTCGAATACGAGCGGGAGAGGATGCTCGAGAAGACATGGGCCTGGGTTTTAGGTGGTCGGCGGAGACGGGGCTTTCGAAAAGTTCCTGTGTGAACTGTGCCTCAACGACAGTATCGTTAGGCGAGTCAAGAGAATCTGGAGACTCTGCGGAGTCAACAGACGTGCAAGCAACGTCTGGGGTCTCTGGGACCGCGGAGTCTGCGAGAAGCGGAGTCTGAGGGGTTTCAATGGGCATCTCCTTGACAGGGGTTACCGACTCAGAGTCGTCGAGAGATGCCTTGGCTACAGCGACCAGGGTATATTGAGTGAAGGGTAGGACGAACTTTGGTAGGAATTTCTATTATAACTACTAGAAAACCTAAAAACTAAAAGTTGCTGTAATTAAACCTATTTTTAAAATGGGTGACCCAGCTCATGTGATGAATTATAGACCCATCAGTATATTGCCATACCTATCAAAAATTCTAGAAAAATTAATATATGACAGGCTTCTAAAACACTTCATGCATCACCAGCTGCTTAGTGATAAGCAATTTGGATTCAGCAAGGGGTTCTCTACATATATGCCCATTCTTTTAATTCAAGACCTGATAAAGCAAAGGCCTTAGAAGAGGATAATATAGTGGTTGGTATATTTCTTGATCTGAAAAAAGCCTTTGATACTGTAGACCACAACCTGCTCTGCCAGAAACTTAAAAAATATGGGGTCTGCAATACAGCATACAATATAGTAAAATCATATCTCACTGATCGTCAACAAACAGTAGAAGTAAGAGGCAAGTATTCTGATTTCAAAAATATAGAATTGTTGGTGTACCCCAAGGATCAATTTTGGGGCCACTGCTTTTCATTATTTACATAAATGACCTTGAAAATATTGATAAAAATGTTGAGTATTTTATTTATGCTGATGATACAGCAGTTTTCTTCAAACACCACAACCCGGATGAACTGCAATATGTGATAAATAAAATAATGCCTAAGATATCTGAATGGCTTCATTCAAATTACCTTTCATTGAATGCATCCAAAACAGTTAATCAACTGTACACAAAACGGAAAAGTAATGTGACCATAGACATAGCAATAAACAGCATTGCTATAAAAAGACAAGATACTGTAAAATACCTTGGTGTGCTCATTGATGATGACATGAAATTTATTTCTCATATAAATACCATTACTAGTACAGTAAGTCGCAACTTAGGCATGATAGGTAGAGTCAGACCTTTTGTGGGAAGTAGACAACTGCTTTGTCTTTACAATGCAATCGTACTTCCATACATTAACTACTGTTGTTTTATCTGGGGTTCTGGATATGCTCATCACACTTCAAAGCTTCTGACACTACAGAAAAGAATCATGCGAATAATTGAGGGAATCCATATCCCTCAAAGTGCCAGTCCGGTGTTTAAAAAATATAATATCTTGAAGGTACAGGACATCGCAAAACTGCAAATAATGCTTATCATGCATAGATACATATGCAACACACTCCCACCCCAAATTAAAAAGTTATTCAGTATTTATGCTGAAAACAACTATGGGATCAGACAACGCAAGCATTTTAAAAATAGTTTTTCAACTAAAAACTATAGACTATGCACCATAAGTTGCTTAGGACCAAAGCTGTGGAACACCATCATGGCACCAACTTCTCCACTAAGTGAAGTACCGAAATCCAAAGCAGTGGTAAAGAAGTTGGTGAAAGATCATTTCATATCAAAATATTGATATTTGATAGAATTGTTCATCTTTTCAGGGTACCATCTATGTACCAACATATATGTTAGTTGATGCTCCAACATTTATTATACTTTACAGCTACTTCATTGTTTTGCTGTAGATATAATAAGTAGTGTAATATACATATGCTTAATATGTATGATATGTATATGTTTGCTGTGTATGAGTATGTATATGCTATATACGCTATACATATTAATATATATGTGTATATATATGGTATATAATGTGTATATGTGTGATATGTATGTATGTATGTGTATATGTGTATCAGTGTATGTGTGTGTATTTGTGTGTATGTGTATGTGTGCATATGTATATCATAATTTATATGCCTTTTGTCTGTTTACAGATATTTTCTGTATTCTGTATTCTAAAGGCTCAACTGCCTTAATTTTTCCTTTTTTTCCTTTTACAGTACAGTACGGTACAGTAGGTACACTGTACAGTTACAGTACCTTTTTTCTCTTTTTTATCACTTCTTTCACTGTACCCCAGGTACGATGACCAGTAATACATATGTAGGTACACACTTGCTGATAATACCATTGATGATGGTAATAATGGTTGTATGTTGATGTATGTTATTTACATCTCTTATTGCATTACGAATGTACGTTGATGTATGCTGTTTGTTTACATCGTTGTGTTACATGTAAGTGTTTTGTATTGACGTCCTACCGTGTATTATTGTGGTATCAAATATCACCCAATAACCATCGCTGGAACCGGTGAGACCGAGCGGCAACAAGCTTTGCTTAGCTGCGGGGTCTCACTTGGCTCCAGCAAAAGCAAACTGCTAAAATGACCAGATAATGTATGCATATATTATTTTGCATATTACTCAGAAAATTGTATAAATGTTAAATTCTCTGCATGGCTGGGTCTCCCATGATCACTTTAACCTTTTATATTGGGGATTGTAGTGGGGGGTCAGTCAATGACTTATGAGCACATTGACTACTTTCTATCTTATGATTATACCATGCCTACATCCTCGCTCCCTTCTTGTCTTCTTTTTATTTCTTTTCCATTTCTTAGCTGGGAGTGCCGCGACATTGCTTTTTTTTCTCTGGTGTTAACGTAAGGGTACTGTGTGTCGCTGGGTTCGAGGGTGGGGGCACTCCTGGTCACCTATTAATGGGTGGCGGCGTAGAAAAAAAAAACCTACTATATGTGGTCGGGACCAGCGATGCCATTCCTTGGGATTTGTCCCAAGATCTTGGGATTTGAACATTAACATTGGGATCTTGTGATTTGCGCTGCATATCTTGGGATCTGGAAGAAGCTGATTTCACTTTGTCTTCTCATGCTATCGAATGCTTTTTTCCTTGGTCGATAATAAATTTAGGATGGATTTGCCTCACGGACGGTTAACCCGCGGCATATTTACGTCTGGACAACGAGTTGCGTTGGAGAGGCCGAAAATAGTGGCGATTTCAGGACCGCAAGAATGGACCGTCACGGGAATGATTCTTTTTGAAACCGTGCACTGTTTTCAGCCGAAATTTAATAGTTACTACAAAATATTTTGTAATTACATTTCCACTAAGAATGAATGCCATCAGCGTTAAGTTTTACTGCTATTGCATTTTGTCAAGAAGCATATAGTGCTGTTATATTGCAGTTTTTGCGCGTTTGTTACAAAATATGAACATCCACTAAAATTTATAAAATATTTTGCTTTGTGTATTCCAAAAGGAGAGGGAACTATTTCATTTGTGTCTTCATGTCAGAATTGAAGGTGGATCATGAAATTTTCAACGCAGTTTACAAACAAGCATTTGGTCTTTCTCGTATATAAGCAGTTGCTAAGAAAAGGTTGATCAATCCTGAAGTTCAGTCATCATACCTCAACTTGGCAGCAAGATTCCCCAAGGACAGAGGATATATTGTATATGTTACAGGGAGTATGCGATTTCAGTTAGTTTGCAACGACCCTAGGGTGGTTGTAACCTCCCTGAACGATCAGTTTGTTTGCAACGACCCTAGGGACGTTACAAAATAACTGCTCGTTCCGGGACGTTGTAACGAAACTAGGGTCGTTGCAACCTCCCTAGTTAGTATGCAACGAACCTAGGGTTGTTACAAAATAACTAGGGAGTTTAAGAATTCATAGAGTCTCGTTCCACAGGTCTCGTCAACAATCATGTCCAATGAAAATCTTGTTCAATCTAGTTCAGTTAAAAAGAAAAGAACAAAATTTGAACATTCAGCTCAGGAGTATTTCATGACGGCCATCTAGTACACATTTTGTGCAGATTAGGCATGCACATTTGGTGCAGATTTGTTGAAATTAGATGGGCATTCGCCAGGAAGCCCTTCGTAAAAACGACTATTATCCGCTCGTTTCCAGTCTTTTTGTGATTGTAAACGTTCAAGCATGTGAAATGATGGTGGTCCCATGCATTATGGTGGGTGTCAAGGTCACGTCAAGGTCATTGACCTTTGATGAACTTAGTTCACTTCTTCTGGGTTCATATATTTGTAGGCTAGTTTTTGGAGCTGATTTCGATTTTCACACCCATTTGAACATTTACGAAGCATTTTTGGCGCCTTCGTACCATGTCACGAAGCTGTCAGTGGTGACTACTTGACACCTACTATGGACAGCTAGCAAGAAACCTACTGACCCGACCTGGCCTAAAAACATCAAGACATCATCGATGATCAAAGCTAACATGAAATTCGTGATCAGCGCCCCGAAAAAAAAAAACTCGCAACAGCCAACAACCTAACTCTTCAAAGTTTTAACATGTCCCGATTTTTCGGACTTTTGAGTCACTGACCTGACCTGGAAGGTCAACCATTAACCTAGCCCCGCCCTGTGCGTTTGGGGCTAGCAAGTAGCAAAACACCAATAAGGGCGAGAGTTAACCCCGCCGGACCTGTTGGTTTTCTACATACGCGTCGGCCGAGGGGAGGGTTGGTACGACCCCCTCGTCGTTTTTCGCCCCTGATGGAGTAAGTGCGTTGCGAAAAAAAAAGTGTGTGTGCCGTTAGGAGACACAGCAACTAGTACCCGATTTTAAGGTTTCAGGTCAACCGGTGACCTTTGAGGTCAGGTCGAGTGACCCAAGATACGGGTTCGGTTTTTGATACATAACTTCTTAAAAAAAAACAGTCGCAGAGCGCGATTTTAGCATCAACGTGCTCGCCTTGCTCAGGCGCGTCGAATGGTATACTTTATGTTCGGGTGAGGACAGGAGGTCAACTTGGGGCGTTAACCTTATGTCAAGGTCAGGTCAGAGACCCCTAGGTCGCGAAATTGGTCAAAGGAGGTTATGTTGCATATTATTCGATTCGGCAGGTCTTCCTCAGTCCATTGGTGGCTTGACCGACACGCTAGCTCAGTTTGATCGGGAGTTATGGACGAAAAGCTCGTATGACCCAAGTGACGTCATTTAGACGTCATAAATGACGTCACGCAACGTCAACAATGCAAAATTGAAGCATCTAACCTTGCAAGGAGTGCATGAAATCACGATCCGTGTGCTTGAGCTGGTTTGAGATCGTTCCCGGCGCCAGAATAGCAGTTTTCATTTTTCTCAATTGACTTATAGGTAGTGGTGAGGTCACGTGACCGACCTGACCTCATGTGATCTTTAGGAAAAATCCTAGAGGTTGTGAGACTTCTAGAAGATGCACGTACTGTAAGTTTCATCCCCTGTAAAAGCTCCTCTGGGACTGAGGGCGTTGCGAAGTTGCGGCATCTGAGGACCGTTCACTTATGACGTCATAGGTCAGTAACCTGACCTGACCTGAAAATCTGGTTGGTGTCACAAGATCCGGCTTGAATCAAAGGTCAGGTATGCCTAGTTTCAGCTCTCTGTTGCTGTCGTGTTCGGAGCTATCGCGAAAAAATACTAGAGGGGGGGGGGGCGAGGATTAAGCTAGGCTGGGTTGTATTTGTATTTGTATTTGTATTTGACAGTTAAAACACTCTCCACAGTAAAATGGCTATTCCGAGTGTCGCGTCACGGTTAAAAGGAAAAACAAGTTAAGATACACTCATCAATCACATCAAACAGAACACAATTCAAATCACACATTCATCCTTAAACACGCAGATACAACTCGGAAACAGAGCGTTTAAAAGCTCCCAGAGGGAGATGTCTAATGTCATGGGGCAGACGGTTGTACAACTGGGCTATGCTGTAGAGCAGGCGCCGCCTCCCTGCTTCGGTTCTCACGCGTGGGAGAGACAGATCAGTGTCCCGCCGGGTTGAGCGTGAGCGAAGGGAAGAGTTGGCCAGGATTTGGGAGGACATAGTATCCGGCTCTTCGGTGCAGCGTATTTTGTGGAGGAAGTTAAGAGAGTGGATTTCGTACAACTGACGGGCGGTAGGCCAGCCCAGTTCCTCTCGCACGTCCGATATGTGGTCAAATTTTCTTCGGCCGGACACAACGCGCAGCGCAAAATTGAGAACTTTTTGGAGGCGCTGCGTGTTTTTGTCCGACCCGTTTCCATAGACCGAGAGACAATATCGGACGTGCGAGAGGACCAAGGCGCTGACCACGGTTGGCAGAAGTTCACAAGGGATGTGGTGACGCACGTGGGACAGCCCAATGAGGATACCGTTGCATTTTTGGACGAGGGCCGATACGTGAGCGTCCCAGGTGAGGTGCTTGTCGAAAACCACGCCAAGGTTCCTCACCGTGGGGCCCTCACGGATCGTGTCCTCACGGAACCGAATTGAGATGGGATCCAGGCTGCGGCAATTTTGGCGCGAGCCAAAGACGATGAGCTCAGTTTTAGCTGTGTTAACTTTTAAGCCGTTGGTATGAAACCAGGCATCAACAGAGTCCAAAATTTGTTCTAAAGTGGCAATGAGATGAGGGAGGGAATCTTTTTTGCCAGAAAGTAGAATTTGGGTATCATCAGCGTACTGCACCACGTGGGCCCCGGGAGCGAAAAGAGGGAGGTCATTGGCAAATATTTGGAACAGGAGCGGGCCCAGCGAGGATCCTTAGAACACGCCGATAGGATTGGGTAGAGGATCGGAGAGGACTCGGTTTCCTCGCCCGTCAGTTGTGCAAACTGATTGGGAATGGCCACGGAGGTAAGAAGAAAACCAGGTCGGATCGATAGAATAGGTTTGAAGTTTGGATAGTAGCTTTGAGTGGTCGATGACGTCAAAGCATTTGGAGAGATCGAGGAGACATAGGAGAGTGAGTTCCTGACGGTCGGTGGCAGAGAGGATGTGATCGGATACGGTGGCGAGCGCGGTTTCTGTGGAGAGACAGGAGCGGAAACCGTGCTGGGATGAGGAAAAAAGATGGTTGCCAGACATGTAGGTGTACAGCTGCTGCTGAGCAACTTTTTCTACAAGTTTGGCAAAGGCAGGAACAATTGAGATAGGTCGATAGTTGGATGGATCAGTAGGATTGCCCGCTTTGTGGATGGGGTGGACGATAGAGTGCTTCCAGGACGCGGGAAATTCACAGGTTGTGAGACAGGTGTTGACAAAGTAGAGAAAGACGTGACCGATGGAGTCGAAACAGAGGCGTAGGATCCGGATGCTGACACCGTCGGAGCCGGAAGAAGAGGAATTTTTCATGGAAAAAAGGACACATCGGAGAGAGTGAAGGGAAATAGGTTGTAAGGTGAGTGCACAGGCGCCTACTCTAGGTAGCTTGCAAGGAAGATGAAGGGGCTCCCCCCTGTCCCGGACCTCAGCCGCGACCCGAGGGCCGACCCCCACAAAGTACTCGTTCAGCTCGTTGGGGGTGGCCTCAGGCACGACTCGCTGAGTGGACTTCTTGCCCTCGATCACCTGCCGAAGGTTGCGGAAGATGGAGGCCGGACCCTGCCTCCTCACCCGGCTGGCAATGTCGTTTTTAACGTCACGACGTATAGCAGATTTTACTTGTTTGTCCAGGGCGAGGAAGGCAGGAGTCCGGCCCTCTCGGGCAAGAAGTCCACGGCGCCGTGCCATGAGTCGCAGGGTGGTGTCCGAGGCAGGGGGTGCAGAGGGGTTGCGAATGCAGAGGGGTTGCGAATGGGGTTGGGTAGGGGTTGAGGTAAGGGGTTGAGGGGTTGGGTAAGTTTGGGTCAAGTAGTAGGCGTCCCACCCGCACCACCTGTTCATAGCAGGTGTACCTAAAGTAAACCACCAGCGACAGCTTCGTAGCAAGTTGCATTGGCACCACAACAATACGTACTTCTCAAATGTTTCAACGAATTCTGGGTTCGAAATAGGCTAAAAAAAACTTGAAATCGTAAATTTTGAAACAGTCACCCGAAGTCACCAAACGTCAATGACCTTGAGTCTTGACCTGGCCGACAACTGACGAGTCATATTGAAACCCATCACGATGCATAGGACAACCATCAGTTCACATGTTGGCACGTTTATATGTTATTACAATAGAAGTCTGGAAACGCAATTTTATTTGCGCTAACATAAACAGCAAATCATTTCAGTCTGCCATGGTCTCAGAAATCAGATCAAAGGTCAAAAGTCATTGGTTTCAGGACCATGAACTGTATAGGGAATGTGTAAGTTAACCAGTAACGTAGCTAAGTTCGAGGACACTCAAAGTTTCGTCACGATCGGCCGCTTTTAGCGCGAGATAATCGCGAAAAAAAACAAGGGGTTTTATCCGACCCGCACCCCTAAAAGTGTGAGGGATAACCCGCACACGGATAGCGACGGATATCCATCACAACTACCCCAGTATCTATATTTTCTTCATGTAAGCATATGCTGGCGATATAATGCAGCCCTAAATTATCACAGTTACGTGCTTTGTCCCGGGCACCACATATACCTACTCGTGAGCTGAATGTTCAAATTTGTTCTCCTTTTCTTTTAAACTGAACTAGATTGAACAAGATTTTCATTGGACAAGATTGTTGACGGCCCTCCTGCGAAACGAGACTCGATGAATTCTTAAACTCCCTAGTTATTTTGTAACAACCCTAGGTTCGTTGCATACTAACTAGGGAGGTTGCAACGACCCTAGTTTCGTTACAGCGTCCCGGAACGAGCAGTTATTTTGTAACGTCCCTAGGGTCGTTGCAAACAAACTGATCGTTCAGGGAGGTTACAACCACCCTAGGGTCGTTGCAAACTAACTGAAATCGCATACTCCCTGTAACATATACATGTCCTGTAAATCAAAACAAGCATTTGGTCTTTCTCGTATATAAGCAGTGGCTAAGGAAAGGTTGATCAATCCTGAAGTTAAGTCATCGTACCTCAACTTGGCAGCAAGATCCGGCCCCCGCCGAAGTTAGTTGGTAACACTGCTGCTCCACGGCGTACATTTCCTACCAGCCCATAGGGTTTACACGTTAAATGGCCTGTTTTCAGCGAGCGATATCTCGGTCAACCTTTGAAGGAATCAATGGTTCTTAGTCTCAAATGATAGATCGTTGAATTTTCTTTCGACAATTCCTCTACCATTTTTCACGAAACCCAGCCGATCTTCTACGGCGTACAGGGTAAAGATTTCTCTGCACGCCAGCACCCGCGATCCGCCTCTCCGATCGTCGGCGCGCGTTTCTCGGTAGCGCAGTCGGTAGCGTATCGGGCTACGGATCCGAGGGTCGTGAGTTCGAATCCTGGGAGCGCCGCGTGATTTTGGCTAGAATCGAATGATGTAGATTCTTGAATGTTTGCATAATCAATTATTAATAGCTAATGGAATGTATCTGCCCACTAATCGGCCCCTAAAACCTGTTATTTTAGAAATTTAAGAAATGAATGTCACGTGCGCGTCACAACTGCCAGCCATAAGCGTTACCATATTCTAGTTTGAACTAACTTTTTGCTAGTCCCGACCAAATATAGTAGGTTTTCTAGTAGGTATACTAGAAATTCCTACCAAAGTTCGTCCTACCCGTCACTCAATATACCCTGGCAAGATCCCCCAAGGACAGAGGGTATATTGTATACCTGTCCTGTTAATCAAAACATTTTTGTGCCTGCAAAGGCTTAAGTTATCTGTGGTGTGTTCGGAGTTAGGCTATATGGCCGTTTTTGTTGTATGTTTATGTGGAGATTGAATATAACTGTGACCCTGTGCTTGTTTGTATACTTACTACAGTCAAACAGGGAACCAGCACATTCACATAACATACTCACATTGCACCTATCTCATGGCTGTGTCCTGCAGGATTTGTACTTGTTCATGTCTCAAGCATTAATAAAGCACTAAAGTAGCTTAGTTATCATTTCCCACATTTTTCTGAGCATCTAACATGACATACAGCAGTGCAGAGCAGCTTCAGAGAATGCACATCACACTTTAAATGCACAGACTCACACCAGCCACCCAATGAGCCAGTTCCTCAGTTGACTGTTTCCCTGGATGCAGCTTGGCAAGGTGAGCTAACTGTTGGCAAGTTGAAGGTTAGCAGGTATTATTGAGTTATGTTGAGTACCTACCTACAACTGGGTGCACTGCTACTGCTATGCAGGTCTTGGCAGCCCCCGTTCACGAGCTTCAGAATTCCTTTACCGTGACGTCATCACGGCGCATGAATTTTCCTTCACCCATAGAAATGCATGCAAAGCATGGTGTGTTTCAGGCGGGCTAAGGAGAAATCTAAGGCCTACATGTGTTCAAAAGACGTACCACTAAGCCAATGGATTCGTCTCATTACGATAAATGGGGTTGAAATCGAAACGTTCGGCCTATATTTGTCTAAAATGGGCCAATCAAATGGTCCCTGCAACTCATAATGAAGGATTTCCTCTGCGTTGAAAAATTTGTTTCAAATGTTTTTTCATAAGCGACAGGGGAAATCCTCCATAATTGCTACCAGATTACTACCATATTCCCTCGCATTTCTGTTGCGCATTGCCTCACAAATCAGAGTTTTGTGAAGTTTATATTTATTTAATTGTCATATTTTGACTGATTTTGGCGATTTTCAATTATTTCAACGCAGCATGGATCAGATAGCTCTCATAGTTTGCTGAAGAATGTGGCTTTTACTTGGTTATTTTCAAGTTATCTGTGATTTGGTGCGCCGTGATCGTAGCATTATACAAATTATATCAGCTTTAAAAATTGAATCAACTTTTGAAGTGAAGTTCACATGAAAAATCAAAAGTTCAAGCATAATAATTGTTTAAGCATAATGATGCAACATGTGTCTCCCAGATGGAACTTATATTTCAATTGAAAACTGAAAATGGAAAACAGAAGATGGATCTGCGGAGTCACTGAGATCACAAGGTGCTCTTGATTGTTGGTAATTGAAGATGTTGAGAGAACTTGTGAATCTGCATACCAGTCCTGACTTGCTTGATTGTTTAAAACTATTTTAATTCTCATAATTGTGTAATGTGTAGTGACTGTGCACACTGCGCAGCACATGTGCGCAGAAATGTGCAGCCCGTGCAGGTGGCTGGTAGGTGGGTTAAACTTCGGAGATGCGAATTTGGATGTCAGTTATAAAATTAATGGTTATGCCTTGTAGAGTAAGCTCTGCTGTTTTTTTTGTAATTGTCTTTTTATAATTGTAACCTACAATGCTGTTAGTTTCATTTTTCTTAAAATGTTTGACCATAATTTGCACTTGTTCATGCATGAATGGCTAAGTTTGGGGTGTTTATTCAACCCTGACTGCTCAAGTTTTTCAAAGGCACATGACACAGCACGGCTAGATCAGCTGGTACCTACCTGTTGACTATTTTTGTTTTTGGTGGTGATGTGTTTGCTGTTTGTCTTTTGCAAGGTGGTCAATGAAATAAAATAATGCATTATTTTGGAATGTTTCCTTGACAGAAGCCAGGAGCCGGATTGATGTGTGCTGGTGAATGAGATGGTTCAAAAGCATTATCTGATGTTTTTCAATGTGCATAAGCCATAACATCCCTTTCATACGCTGAAGTTTTAATAGCTTCTCAGTCTCTGTCATTTTCCTGAAATATTGGTGTAGATAAGAGATATCAGTACCTTGACCTACCTTCTCAGAGGTACCTGCCTTCTGCTGGATGAATATTTAATTGGTTGGACGAAATGGACAGGTAGCCTTATGATAATGTAATGTGAAATCTTATTTCTATAAAACTTTGAAAATGAAGTTCTAATTATTCATATGAGCATACATTTTTGATGACTAAGAAAGTTTTCCACAAGAGTAGAAAATGTGGGAAAGTGTATCAAATAACACATTCTGAAGGCTCAATGCTGACAGAGTGCTGCCTCAAAGAATAACTGACTTGCTGGGTTACGAATATTTCTTTATTTTAATTTTCAAATGTAATGTACAATACATTGCAGTGAAATAACAAAATAGTGCAGTAAAATAGTATTGGCGACGATCAAACAACACATGCGCCATTGATGTCTGCAAAAATTGCTACCAGATTGCTACCAAATCCGTGACGTAGCTACGGCGCCTTTATTTCCCTAGTGAACCAACCTGAGTAGTAAAGTAATCTTGGGTCTTGGCTAGGTTGCAAATATGTGTGATGATTGATGTTAGGTCAGCTGTTAGGCTAGTCAGGTATGCGCACTGCTCAGGTCACATTTTTATGGACACTTGGCAAATTAAAACCTTATCTAAGCTAACCCAACTAAACCTACACAACTACTGACTATAGGAACCAAGCACCTACCTACTTGTGCTTACATCTCATACCTAATACTATGTCAAAGTAAAGTTCCTTGGTGGAAGATTACCCTCAGTACTTTTTATCCCAGCCTTGTGAAGAAAACTAATACTTCTACGTTCTGAGTCACCTCTGGCCATCCACAGAAAGAAGCACTGAGAGCTTTGCCATTGTATATTGGACCAACAGTCACTATCACAAATGACTATGAACACACACGATCACATCGTTGCATGGATTGTCACTTTGACAATTTTACTAAAATCCTTTTTTTAAATACAGTAATGATTAACATCAAAATCAACATAACATGGATTTAGTGATCCAAGCTTTCTCCTCCAGTAGCAATGGAATGATCGCATGTTTCATTTGCCAGACACTGAGTACCTGATGCACATTACCATCTGCATAGCATGAAGCATCTAAGCTGCCCAAGTCCATTCATTCTAGATTTTTAACTTGAAAGTTAGCACTAATTTATCTTGCTGTTGTAAGTTATCATTCAATATTCATACCAATACATCAATATGCGCTCATCAGTCAACATGTTCTAGCATGATACTGCTCAGCGTGCTCTTCAGTATTGATCCAAGATCTCCTGCAATATTATAGCTTGTTTTCTGCCAATAAGCTCTTTTAATTTTCCGTTTCTTGCTGATATGTGAGCCCGATCAACTTGCGTTTATCAACCAAAATTTCACAACTTCAAGTTGAAGTTCAACTTGATATTGATATTGATATCAATATTGCTCAGGACTCAGGCAGGACCTCTGTCAGCCTCCTGGATACATGGAATTGTTTTCAGTCAACATATTTCTTAAATATGATATAAGTCAATCTTATGGGATTCAAACCATCCAACAAAACGACGTACAAGAGTACGGAAACCACTAGATAAACTTGAAAAGGGCCTTGGAACAGAGCCAAGTGGTGCTCCATTTGTTTGTTTACAATGATTGTAGTGGTGATGTATTTTTAGGACTCTGACGGTCGGCTGATAAAAAATGAAACGTTTTTACAAAAGTTGTAGGGCAAGTAATATTCATCTGAAAGAACTAAAATATTCAAAAGCCAAACACTATGAAATACATGAATCAGAGCGAAAAATTAACCCAATAATCCAGCCTAATCACCGGCTCCTAAAACTGCGACAAAATCAGCACTTTTCCCCGCAACTCGTCCAGACGTAAATATGCTAACCCGCGCCCCAGTGTCAGTCTGGATTTTCCACGACCTGGTGTGTGGGGGGGGTGTTTGAACACCCCCCTTCTAACTCGGCTCCTGGGCCACGTAGCGACACGCGGTAAGCGGCACTCGAAAGAACGTCAAAAATAAGGACGAAAACACTTCGGTCATTTTTTGGGTCAGGTCAAAGGTCAGGTCACCAGAGGTCACCAAAGGTAAAATGTTGACTATTTCAACATTTTGGAAACTGCCAGCGGCTATCTCGGGAACCGATAGAGCTACAGCGCCGCGGAAAAGCGCATTCGATAGCCCTTTTATAGACCTTTCTGAATAATGTTCTCAGATTTGACCTCAGGTCAACGGTTTAGCCTCCAGAGGGCAAAAACTCCAAAAATAGCCGTTTTTACGAAAATCGTTTTTTTTCGGCGATAACTTTTGACTCAAAAGAGCCATGAGATTACTTTTGCCAGCATCGTGTTCCTCTCGTCGAGACGCGTCGAATGAACTATGAGTTGACCTTGAAAGGTCAACTTGAAAATTTGACCTCAGGTCAAGGTCATGACCTGACCGGAAGAGGTCATGTTGCATATCAGTCGATCCGCAACGTCGAGACGAACACATCTAAGGCGTTTTCAGCGCTCTAGCACGCCTCTATCAAAAGTTATTCGCGAAAAACAGATTCTGTTCGTGACCTGAGATGACCTCGGGGGCATAACGAGGGGTCACAGTTGCCATTTTCCGGTTCAGTGTGTCAATTTTACCAACATCTCGATGTTTGAGAGTGTCTAGAATAGCGTTCGTGCAAAACAGACGCTTTTCAATTTTCTCCTATTGACATAATGGAGAGGCCGCAAAATTGACCTGACCTTAGGTCACCGATATCAAAATTCCGAGATGTACATTTTATAGATACTGTTACCCTCATCAATCGCTGAAATTTCAAAGTGATCGGTCACTCGGTGTAGCTATGGCAGACATTGAAACTTTTTATGAGGTGAGGTCACTTCAAGTGACCTGGTGACCTGACCTTGAATGACCTTGGTCTGAAATTTTAACAACATGTGTAGAATTGATGTATAATAAGGTGTACCAAAAACGGCGGCGCTCCGCGCCGCCGTTTTTAAGATATCTGCGAAAAACCGCAAGGGGGGTGTTCAAACACCCCCCACACTTGGGCGCGGGTTAATAGCATTCAAACATATTGAAGTAACGGACGAAGCTTGCGATGTTTCTTGCAGGCATTATCTTCCCGAGGTCGCAGGATTATTTTTGTACCATTACTTGTTATGGGTATAGTAGCAGCTTTCAGTCGCTGTTCGCAACTGGCGCTCATTTGTTTAATTTCCAACTACCGATCAACGGGGATGGGTGGTTTGGCGGCATGATGTTGGATGGCTATGAAAAGCTTTTACAAACATTATGCCTAAAAAATATTTCAGAAAGCGGCTCCCGCACAAAGCGTTTCATTTTACGGTTTTGCTCTATGGAGGCTTATCCGTTGACCGCGAACCAAAATAAGGGCAATTTGTCTTTGACCTCGGAAAAGTGTCTGGTCACCTGACCTCTGGGCTCTGCTGGACCAAAAATAATCAAAGTGTAACCTTGCGACCTTCACAACACTGCTGACGTCTTGTAACTATATAGTCCAGGGGACGAGTTAGGTCCTCGTTTAGACCCTCTCGCCATCGTCGGCTTGAAAATTCATGGGCCCCAGCGGGCACTGGCTTACGCGCAGATTCACATCATAGGCTTTTCAATTTCGGGATTCACATAAGCTTTTAAGAGCTTGTTTTGGAGCCCATATTCCAAAACTCAGTGGTGGAAAACACTAAAAATCAGCCTGACCTCACCTGACCCTAGCTTCTCCAAATGTGTCACGACACAAATTTCGAAATAAATCCAAAATGCCACAGACTTCGTTTCCAAGAAGTTCTAACAGATTCGAACTTTGTGTTTTGGGTCCTTGACCCACCATTGACGGTCGACGAATGACCTGACCATAATATCAGATACCACCGGCTTCATGTTGTCTAGGCCAGCATCTTCATTTTTCGTGAAGCTCTTATACTCGGTCAGAAACCGATCAGCTGTAGGAGTCCGATCGACCCCCTCGCCCTCCCCTCCCCCCGGCCTCTAGGTACATTAGCTGCTGTAAAGACGCCAATAAGGACAAGGGTGGACCCGAAGAAGAGAAAGTTGAATACTAAACACACTTATATGTCCAAAATAAGCTATGGATTTACTTGGGATACTCCTAAGGATATGCGATGGGTAGTCATGGGATTCGAGACGAGAATCTTGGGAAATTCTGGTCGAGATCTTGGGATGGAGCAAAAATGTGGATGGCATCACTGGTCGGGACTAGCAAAAAGTTAGTTCAAACTAGAATATGGTAGCGCTTATGGTTGGCAGTCGTGACGCGCACGTGACATTCATTTCTTAAATTTCTTAAATAACAGGTTTTAGGGGCCGATTAGTGCGCAGACACATTCAATTAGCTATTAATAATTGATTACGCAAACATTCAAGATTCTACATCATTCAATTCTAGCCGAAATCATACGGCGCTCCCAGGATTCGAATTTCGAACTCACGGCCCTCGGATCCGTAGCCCGATACGCTACCGAGGACCGCGCGCCGACGATCGGAGAGGCGGATCGCGGGTGCTGGCGTGCAGAGAAATCGTTTCCCTGTACGCCGTAGAAGATCGGCTGGGTTTCGTGAAAAATGGTAGAGGAATTGTCGAAAGAAAATTCATCGATCTATCATTTGAGACTAAGAACCATTGATTCCTTCAAAGGTTGACCAAGATATCGCTCGCCGAAAACAGGCCATTTAACATGTAAACCCTATGGGCTGGTAGGAAATGTACGCCGTGGAGCAGCAGTGCTACCAACTAACTTCGGCGGGGGCCGACAGCGACCGCGTCAGTTTGTTCTGCTGCAGGGGTCGTGTGGACGTCGTCTGGATGGGCCTCATTCGGCACCTCGGTCAGAGGCTGAGCTGCTCCCTTCGGGGTCTGTGTGACCGTGTCCATCTCGTCGAGGGAGGGGCAGTCTGGGTGACTGGTGCCGGGACAGTTTCCGTCGACTCTGGGTGCGACGGACGAGGGAGCTCCACTGCCGTACTGAGCGGCGGGGTCAGATTCGGGTCGGAGCGCTGCCCTGGTCCAGCTTCAGGTCCCGAGCAGCGGGGGTTAGTCCCCCGGACGGCGTCGGCGTATCGACGCTCGCTCGGGATAGTGCCCGGCCGGGCGGGGTGGAGGGGCGCAGGGCGACTTCCGGTTCAGTTTGTATGTATGTATGTATGTATTGACGATCAAGAGCAATCCACAATCGGCGTGGCGATTACACTCCGAGTCCGAGCTGGTTGAAGATAACACAAGAAATAGGTACCTACACAAGAAAACGCACACACTTACGGATACGAAATACACAACGCGAACGCCGAACACGCACATACTTGGTGTAACCCGCACGAAGCCGCGTTCATAACTATGTACACACAGACTCGTTTGCCTTTCATAGTCCAAGAGTCATGAGGCTAGCTACTATGGCTACTCTGGCTAGGCTTAAGCCCCTTTTTTACAGCACGGGCAAATCTGGCTGGAGGCAACTGCGTTAGCTCGAGGGGGAGAGTATTTAGGAGCGCCGCGGCACGGTAGGCGAATCTACGTTTTCCGGTCTCTAGTCGGGGTCGCGGTAAGTGGAAAAGGTGGTCTTGGCGAGTAGACCTTGCTCGTGTTTGGGAATTTTTGGAAAATAGGGTCGCGATCTCCTCGGGTTCACCTCTCTGGATGGCCTTGTGCGCCGTGATAAGGGTATGGTATTCAGCCATTGTTTTAGGTGCCATCCAGCCGAGTTGGTCCCGGAGATGGGAGACATGATCAAATTTACGGCGACCGAAAATGACTCTAGCGGCAAAGTTAAGAATTTTCTTAATGCGATCGAAGTTCTTTTGGCTACCATTACCAAATACGGAGAGACAGTACTGGATCCGTGACATGACGAGAGCCACCACTAGTGTCTTGGTGACACCGTCGGGGAGATAGTGGCGGACATGGGAGAGGCCAATTAGGAGACCCGTGCATCGGCGACTGAGCTCGGACACATGCGCGTCCCAGGACAGGGTGCCGTCGAAGATAACGCCCAGGTTGCCCACCTGCTTGCATGGCACTAGTTTGGTGTCGCGAAAAGAAACGGTGAAAGCGGGTATGCTTCTCAAATTTTGCCGACTGCCGAAAACCATGAGCTGAGTTTTAGCAGTGTTAACTTTAAGAGCATTTGCACTGAACCAATGGTCGAGAGACGCCAGTGACGCTTCCAAGCGCGAGATGAGTCCCCTAAGGTCGTTTAAAGGGCCACTCACCAACAATTGAGTATCATCAGCGTACTGGAAGACTGCTGCATCCTCAGAATAAAGTGATAGATCATTGGAAAATACCGTGAAGAGTAAGGGACCGAGTGCCGAGCCTTGAAAGACGCCCATAGAGTTGGGGAGAGGTTGTGATAATACCCGGCGACCGGACTCGTCCTTCAATGACACACTCTGTGTGTGACCCTGGAGATAAGCGGCGAACCAGGATGTCTCTATGCCGTGCATTGCCAATTTAGCGAGTAATAACTCATGGTTGATGACATCAAAACATTTGCTTAAATCAATAAGGCATAGCATAGAGACATCCCCCCTATCGGTGGCGGCCAGGATTTGGTCACTGACGGACAGAAGTGCTGTCTCAGTTGAGTGCCGGGGTCGGAAACCGTGCTGGGTATTGGCCAGAAGATGGTTTTGGGAGAGATAGCGATAGAGCTGTTTGTGAATGACTCGCTCGACCACCTTCATAATGACAGGTACTAAGGAGATAGGTCGAAAATTAGTGGGATCAGATGGGTTTCCAGACTTGAAGATGAGGTGAACTATAGAGTGTTTCCAATGAAAGGGGATATCGGACCTTGAGATGCAAGTGTTAATGATGTGAAGGATAACGTCACCGATAGATGGGAAAGCAGTTTTCAGCATGCGAATGCAGACGCCATCAGACGCACAGGCGGCAGAATTGCGCATATTGAAAACGGTGTGACCGAGTTCACCGAGAGAGATAGGTCTGGGCTTAAATCTACCGGTTACGACACGCGGCAAACGGCCAATTTGCTCAACAACTGGATTTTGGTCACGGATCTCTGTAGCGACGCGGGGACCCACAGAAACGAAAAAAGAATTTAAAACGTCAGCCGATACATCAGGTTGAACACTAGGTCCGTCTTTCTTACCAGCCACAACCGACCTAATACTTTTCCACACCTTGTTGGGACCCCGCCCACTAATCTCTCTGTGAAGTTCGCCGCGTCGGTCTCGTCGCACTGCGGCCCGGACAGTTCGGTTTAAGTCTTTGTAAACCTCCGACTTTCTACCGAACTGCTGTAACGCGGTACGACGTTGATCCATGATTTTAAGTGTGGCGGGGGTAACTGGTGGTGCTGTAGGATTACGGATGGTAATATTCTTTATAGGTGCGTGATCGTCAAAAATCGGCAGAAATTCGGTCAGGAAAGCATCCCACTGGTCACTTACGTTCGTGGCACTAAACACGCCCTCCCAATCGGCAAACATCAGGTCAGAGTTTAGGGCATCGACATCTATGCGGTTGATCGAGCGGGATTGAACAACTGTAGGATTTTTGCGTTGTTTCGGAACGTTAATAGTTTCTCCTTGTGGAAGTGCCACGCCAGGCACTTCTTATCCCAGGCGGGATGAGGGCCGCCACAGTGGGCGCACTGGACCTCCTCACTCTGGCACTCATTCGAACTGTGTCCCAGTGTGGCACAGCGGAGACAGTTTGCCTTTTTGGAACGGCAGGTCGATTGGAGGTGCCCGTAACGTCCGCAGCGCCGGCAGAGTCGCGGGTTCACCTCCCACGGGCTCACAGTCAGGACCTCGTAGCCGGCGTACACGGCAGGGGGACACTCGAGGCCAAGGAACCTCAGCGGGTTTGGTTTAGGCCCCTTAGATCGGAGGCGCGTCACCTCTACTACTCCTTGTGAGCGGAGCTCCGCCTGAATCTCGGCCTCCTCGATGTACTGCACTGAAAAGAAAACAATTTCACCCAAAACTGACGAGTAAACCGGTGCCTCGCGGGTACCCCTATCCGCAACCATTTTTAACCACCCTCCCAGGAGTCAATTTAGGTCATAACACTTTCGCAATTCACTCTGGAGAGTAGTAACCCTCCACGACTATTCGCGCACCAGTGGCTCGCGACCCCTCCATCGAAAGGTATTTATCGACGCCTACCTGGCAGCAGCGCCCCACAAACCCCTAGGAGATGGGGTTACCCTCCACGCCTACCCTTCGCCGACCAAGTCACGAGGGCCAAAAAAACTCCCACGCTTGACCATATTTGCGGGAAAATATCTAAATTATAGCAATCTCACACCTAGAAAACATCGGTGAGAAGGTTTCACATCGGTGGGACAGGTCAAATCGAATTCCCATAGCAATTTCGACATGACTCTGTCACCGGCAGTCATGCAGACCGCCCGAAGTTAAGATGTGTCGCCGCTGCTTTCGTGACCTATATAAGAATCAAAATGGTCTCACTTGGTAGTTTCGGAAGAAAGAGCGTTGCCAATCGTCCCGTGATGAATATTGCAGAGGTTTTAAAGATGCACCCTAACAATTGTACTTTCGCCCCCACTTGAAAACCGGCAAACAATATGTGCCAACATATCATTGGTTCAAAAAAATGTTTAAAAATTGTTGTAATTCAAAACTGTATGAGACAACGCCATCTAGTTGTAACCGAAGGTTTGTTGTCAATAGTTAAAACACTATTCTTTAGAATTGTGTTTTTCTATTGAAAAACAAATCTGAGTTCCCTGACAATTTGGCAAAACCTGCCTGAGATCAGTACAACTTGATGCTCTTGAAAACGGCTGCTCCAAAAAAAATCTGATTTTTTCAGGATTTCTAGTGGGCCAGGTGATCTACGTTCTGGTATGGGTCTCCCCTCCGCGGACCATCTGGTGCACGTGCCACGTGACTTTGAAAATTCCCGTGTTAAGCCAATGGGCAAAATGAAAAAATGCGTTCCACGGCAGATTGCTCGAAAACGATCCAAACGACCCCCCATTTTCTTCCATGCAGATCAACCACCATTCGGTGCACTACCCATGGGCAAGGCCCTAAATACAAGGTTGCACGGACTTTTTCCAACTAAATGTACTAGAATAAACACTAACTGGTTTTTATTTAGTAAATCTTTTATCAGCATTTCTTTATTTTTATTTCGTAACCGTTTTAAGGCAATTTTGTTAATCGAACTACAATATTTTGGCCCTTAACTAGCGAAATAACTTTCTAGTATTGGATTCCATCCAAAAACTACTAGGAGTGTAGCAGTAGGAGCCATAACTGGCAAAAATGCGTAAGTTGCGCACCTGTTTCAAAAAGTACGCATTGTTTGAAACTACCATAATAACCGATGCGTTGTTGTTGTTCGGTAGCCGGCGCGTTGTCTGTTATTCTCTTTTCTGATAGTTTAACAAGTTTATTGATTTACAAAGCTATTGAAGATTAAAACATCTCAGTCTGGGGAACGATATGGGGCGATATTGTTTGGTTCCCGGCTGCAAGTCCCAAGCTGGACAGCATGGTATCAGTATCCACACGGCAAACTGTGATGAGCAGGCTCGCAAGTGGCTTGCTGCGTGCAAAAGAGATGGACAAGTGAATGTGAAGAACTCTGGTGTGTGCTCACTTCACTTTGGGCCAGACGACTATGACAGAGACTTTCAATTTGAACTTCTCAATCCAGAGAAAAGTCCACAGGAAAACAAGAACAGAAAGCTCAAGATAAGTGCCATCCCCAGTCAGAGCATACCAAACAGAGTCCCTAAAGTGTGAGTTCAGTTTGCAATGTTGTCCAAATACTTATGGGTGGTATTTTCATTTACCTTTACAATGGAACTTATATCAGCTGATTGTCATGTTAAACTGATATGTCAATGTGGAGACAAAAGCTGCGTTGGCGTGGTTAATGTTGTTCATGTTGCTCATCAATGGTTGATGTAAATTAAGTTCCTTCAAAGTCGATTTCTAGACTTGTTCCAAACTTCGCGTATTGCTAGGCTGCAATAATTGCAGTTTGTGTTCCCCTGTCCTTGACGCTGGCACAAGTTTGAATGATAACAATGTTTTGTTTCACATTGACAGGCCACGCCCGCTGGCAACCCATGTTCTGTTGAAAAACAGAAACGATGCTGTGGAAGGGGCGATGAGGTCATCAGATGAAGACATGGGAGGAAGCTTGCCTCCCACTCCAGAGGACAGGTGAGAAAAGGAAATAAGGAAGGGAGAATTTGCCTAAACCATCAGGAGGACTCTTGTGACTATCATTAGGGATGTGACTTGTCAGTGTACCCCACCTTACCTTACATCCTCTGTGGTAATTCGGAATGAAAAGGTCACTTGGCCAGGTAATCCAGGCTTTCTTGTATGCAATAAGTTCTTTGTCAATTGCAGCCCATAGAGTGTGACTTGTCTGAGACCTATTGAATGATTGAACTGCATTGTGTTTCAAAGCTTAACATGTGATAAGCCTTCCAAAGTCAATCTGTTTATCCTGTGCCTTGGTCCAATGATTTCACTATGGCCTTTTCCAGTCCTATCAGCACTGTTCCTGATCCCTCCAACATGCATCCTGACATCCAAAAGCTCCAACTACAAGTCCTTGAACTTCAAAAAGCCCTGGCATGCAAGGATGAAGAGGCAACCAGGGAAAGGCACCAGGCTGCCCTGTACCGATCCCGGCTCTCTGAGCTTTTCACCAGCCAGCAGGTACAAAATAATCCTTAGTAAAGTGAACCCTTTTAATTGAGGACAACTAGATTTGAAATCAATGTTATATTATAGGACTTTTAATGGCATTGTGTTGTCAAAATATTTATGGTTTGTATTTTTCATGTGCTTTTACAATTTACTTCTTTTATATTAGCTGATTATCGTGTTAAAATGATATTGTTGTGTCCGCGCGTATTGTGGGAACTGTGCAGCGAATTAGTTGAACCATGACTGTTGCGTTCGTGGCGCATAAGTGACGTTGTCCATTTCCCATGCGTGCTGAGGCAATATACCGGCTGAAGTGACACGTGGCTGTTGACTGCGAGATTTGTGGCGGCGGTACGGATATTACGGACGACTACGGGCACAACAAGATTGGCGACGAGGATTTTGTGAACGGCTACGAACTGTTTTCTTGATTTCTGCTGCAAGATGGACGCTTTTTCAGCGTCGGGGCCGCCGCCGTTCCTGCCCACCCCTGGTGACCCACCGATTCCGTGGGTTCACTGGCTGCCACTGTTTCGGAATTTCCTCCTAGCCGTTGGGGGCGAGGATTTCAGTGAAGCCCGCCAACGTGCCCTACTCTTGCACTGCTTGGGCATAGAGGGACAGCGTATCTACCATTCCCTGCCTGAAACTGTGAAGCTGGAAGGGGAGACATTGTTGGAGCAAACAATTCGTGCTCTGGACAGTTTTTTCGGCCCAAGACCAATGTGGTGGCAGAACGATACAAGTTCAGGTCTCGTGCCCAGAATCCTTCTGAAACAACTGCGCAGTGGGTAAGCTCACTGAGGCAGCTGGCCTC
Source organism: Amphibalanus amphitrite (assembly GCF_019059575.1). Lineage (NCBI taxonomy): Eukaryota > Metazoa > Arthropoda > Thecostraca > Balanomorpha > Balanidae > Amphibalanus > Amphibalanus amphitrite. Next base: position 549,519 of record NW_024881498.1, on the reverse strand, counting down.
TACATGTGACTATGGCGACAGAGTGGATGAATTCGTGCGCGATCAAATTGTCGAAAAGACAAGCTCTTCTCGTCTCCGTCAACGACTTCTTCTGGAACACGACTTGGACCTGCAGAAGACCCTGACCATTGCCGAGACAGTGGAAACTGCTGAGCGTGAGGCTTTGGTCATGCAGCAGGGGGTGGCCTCTGCCAGGCCACCATCGCGTCCGGTAGCTCCTGTGGTCAGCGCTGTGCAACCTCGCCAGGGGCAGGGAGCTGTCCCTAGGCGTTCAACCTACCAGTCTTCTGGTGTTGGTGCTGGTGCTCGACCTGCTCCACCGGCTACACCACTTGCAAGTAAGGGGGCTGTTCCCGACCCCACCTGTTTCTGCTGTGGGGGCCCTCACCTGGCTCGGTCGAGGGAGTGTCCAGCTAGGCGGGTAAGATGCCACAAGTGCGGTAAGATAGGGCATTTTGCCAGTGTCTGCCGGGGAAAGAGGGCTGTGGCTGGTGTCAATGCTGTTTCCGCCACCATCATGACTGTGAATCATGGACGTTTGCATGTACCTGTGGTGCTCGGTGGCAGGTCTCAGCCCATGGTGGTTGACACAGGCTCCCCGGTGTCCATGGTGCCATGGCACTGGGTGAAGGACAGAGAGGTGAAACCTACTACTAGTCAGTTCCAGGCATATGGTGGCTCTGTACTGCAGGTTCTTGGCACGTGTGATGTAGACATGGAATGTAGGGGCGTCCGCAGCTGTGTCAGTGTGTACGTGGTGCCACATGGGTGTGCCATAATGGGTCTTGACCTGATGCAGAAATTCAATGTCAATGTTGTGGCTAACGAGGTGTGCAATCTCGCGAGCTATATTTTTATAATTCGGCCGCCGCCCAGTCAAAATGCAGTTGAAATGTGGCGTCCGATTTGTGTATATTGCCAACACTGTATGCCAGCGTGTACGCTCGCCAAATATTACTCGCACGTTGTGGGGGTTTTGAAAGCCCTATTGTGTCGGTGCAAGCCCTATTGTTGAAAGCCCTATCAGGTGTTTGCGGGTTTAAACGTCTCAACCTGGAGCGCTCGTTAGCATAGACGGGAAGCCGGCTGTTTCGTGTCAGAAGCCATGACAGAGACTGTCCTTGTTGGGCTTGAGAGCCCTCGATTATTATTTACTTGTGTCATATTTGTATGGTTTGTCAATAAATGGTTGAAAAAAAAAACAAAAAAAAAAAGAGGTGTGCAATCTCACTGGTCCTGCTGAGCAAGGTGCCACAGTGGGGGGTGCTGCCTATCCAGGCACCTCTTCAGCTGATGTCCCACCTGATATCCCAGTGATCCAGGGTTACCAGCACAAGGTAACCGTCAACCCAGCTGTGAGCCCTGTTCGGCAGCCTCTCCGCCGCCTTCCACTCGCTATCCGCGAGGAGGTGAGTGCTCGCCTAGCGGAGCTGGAGAGTGCTGGTGTGATTGAACGTGTCCATGCTAGCCCGTGGGTCTCACCGATTGTGGTTGGGCGAAAGCGTAATGGCCAGATTAGACTGTGTGTGGATCTGCGTCAGGTGAACCGAGCCGTAGTTACCGACGGTTACCCTATTCCCCACATGGAGGAAATCCTTCACCGCCTACAGGGTTCTAAGGTATACTCAGTGATAGATCTGAAGGATGCCTACCACCAGGTTGATCTGCACCCTGACTCTCGTGACTTAACTACGTTCATTACCCATGATGGACTGTTCCGGTACACCCGCTGTCCGTTCGGGTTGGCTTCGAGTGGCCCAGCGTTCCAAAGTATCATGTGTGACATGTTCAAGGGTGTCAAGGGGGTCGAAGTGTATTTGGATGACATTGTAGTTCATGGTGTCAGTAAGGAGGAGCACGATCGGCGCGTGTCTGAGGTTCTTTCTGTTCTTCGCAGTCACAAGGTGAAGGTGAACGAGGCCAAAAGCGTGTACGGGGTGTCATCCATCTCCTTCCTGGGTCTCCGAGTCTCGTGTAACTCGGTGCAGCTGGACCCGGAGAGGATCGCTCCACTTCTGAAGGCTGAGTCTCCGGACAGCCCGGCGAAGCTTCGCTCATTCCTGGGTTCCGTGAGTTTTTACGCACGTTTCATTCCAGGGTTTTCAACCTTGGTTGAACCGTTGCGAGCGCTTCTCCGTCAGGATGAGTTTCAGATGACAAAAGAGGCAGTCGAGCTTGTCACTCAGGTCAAGGCTAGGATAGCTCGGTCCCCCTCACTGGCTTTGTTCGACCCCGCGCTTCCTACAGTAGTTACTACTGACGCCAGTGAGGTGGGTTTGGGGGCATACCTAAGTCAGATATGTGGGCAGGAGGAGCGTGTCATCGCTTATGCGTCCCGAGTGCTGTCCTCCGCCGAGCGGTCGTACTCGGCTGTCGAGAAGGAAGCACTCAGTGCCGTGTGGGCGGTCGAGAAGTGGCATGCGTTCTTGTGGGGACGTAGATTCTTGCTTCGAACAGATAACCAGGCGCTGATAACCATCTTCGGTCCGAAGGGATCCAACCGTGCGGGGCGCAGAATAGCGAGATGGGAAGCGCGACTTATGACCTATTCTTTTGATGTGTCGTACCTGAAGTCGGCTGATAATGCTGTGGCCGACGGGTTGTCTCGTATGCCTGTGGCTGATGACTCATGGTGGGATGATGATGAAGTGGAGATCGCGCTCATCTGTGGACAGGCAGCTGTTACACGGGACGAGTTGCGGTCGGCAGCAGCCGCCGATGAGCACTTCCAGGCGGTGATTTCCGCGGTGCAGTCAGGACGGTGGCCGCACTCGAGGGATATTCCGCCGCAGCTCAGGGCATACCATCAGGTCAGGTACGAGCTCAGTTGTGCCGACTCATTGTTGTTCAGGGGCCACAGGCTGGTGGTGCCCTCTGCCCTCCGTAAGCGTTTGTTCGATTTGGCTCATGAGGGACATCAGGGCCAAGTCCGTACCAAGCAGCGCCTCCGCGAGAAGTACTGGTGGCCGAACATGGACCGCGAGGTCGAGCACGGTCTCGCGGAGTGTTCGCTTTGTGCGGCTCACAGTAAGTCCAGCGTTCCATGTTCGCCTCCTCTCCAGCCGATTCCGCTGCCGGAGGGAGCGTCAGAGGTGCACAAATAGCCCAGCCTGTCTCCTACACGATCTCCGATGGCTCCGGTTTGTCTCACCGATCATCCTTAGGTATATCCCTCCCAACATATCTATACTTTCAAGTAAAGCTGGTTATTTACATTACAGTTATTAATATTTACAGGACGTAAACGCTATTCCTGAAGTGTTTTTATTTCTGAAGCTATCCGCAGATATATCGTCATTTTTTAAGAAGCCGACAGACATACGGTATGCGCTGATTTGGGCAAAGTGCGAGGCAGGACTTGGTACACCTCCACCTGAAATGCATACTGGTGGTGTATAAATAGACTAGAGTGAGGCGGTCTGGTTGTTGACTGTGTCTGGAAACACTGGAAAGTCAAGAACTACCCTCATAAAACCACCGGGACGCTCAATTAATTCCTCTCATCCAATGAGGGTTCAGTTCCACATGGACCAGACGGGCGTCCATCTGCCGTCCCATAGCGTCCCTCTCCCGTTTAGTGGGGCAGTTACTACTTGGCGGGCTGAAGGTGAAGTGACGTAACGCTGCAGTGTACGGTGCACATCAGTGTTTCTGTTTAGGAATATGATACTTTAAGGAGTGTGTAACAAGTTTTTTCCTGGATCAACATTACTTCATTTAGGTAAGAAAACATAATTTGAGGACGATTTTGCAATATTTGCTAATGGGACGAAGCCCATTAAATTGCTATGGAATACCTATCATATTGAGGACCACAAACGTTCAGAAAACGTTTTGACTGTAGGCTTTAAGAAGCGGCTTTAAATCCGTTTATAATCCATCGCTGACTACATCTATACTGCAATCTATACACATTTCACGTGCATCGCTAATCTCTTCGCTAATACAGATCCTGGTCTATTTTTTCTTGCTTAGCAAACCTCAGCTGTCTTGTAAAATTTTCACGACGCATTCATACATTACAGTTTAGAGGCAGATAAATCCGATATTCCTGTTTTCTGCGTGGCTCTGTGAGGTCGGTCCCTGCCATGGATGGTGCGAGACCGTCCATGCTGCCGATCGTTCGACGCGCTAGTTTTATTGGGGGTTATATGACCGAAGGACATCGACGGCCGACGGAACTGCCTCGCCTGGCGGGGTCACCAATGTGGAACACGCTGCCGGTTTTTCCGAAGTAAAACTGGAGATTTGCTAGACAAAGTTAGACTAAGTGAAATTAATGTACTTAGCCATATGAAAGCAAATGTTTGACAGAAAGTAAGCGGCCATTTTGTCGCTGCTGGAGACAACTGCCGGAAAACTAACTGCATTCCCGCAACATCCAATTACTCATCGATACGTATCAAATGAAGCAGGGCAGATTACCATATTATTTTTCTTAGGATGTCGGAATATAACAACATGTTAAAATACCAAAAAGGTGCAATATCCTTGTTTATAACACAGCCTTTGTTCCGAGTCTGTGCCTTTGGATGGATCTCATGTGCTTAAAATCTTAAGAAAAATGCACTAAGTATCCATTTGAATTATTACTTATGCCAACATGAATGGTAGAAGAATAATCAATTGTAATTTGTTGTCAAGTCTAGATGTGTTTTCTCCACTGTCAATGACTGATTTCTTCTTGCTGAGCAATGCTTTGCAACCTATTAATTTCTATGCCAGTGGTGGCTCAAATATTGCTGTTATAGCTATGCAATGTGTAATCTTATATTGTTTAAATAAAGTTAGGCAAATTCAACTGAAATCATGACTGTAATATTTGAAATATGTCATCTGATTGACCTTCATCATACCAACATATAGCCTGGGCAAGGATTATGTCAAAAATGGCAAGGCAAGAGGAAAATAGAACAAGCCAGATTGTATTGCCACTCCTTTAGACAGAGAATGAGGACAAGTTATAAGCAAAAAGCACAGATCACCTTGAAATCTTGAAATCAATGTCAAAGCTTACCTACCTGACAACTTGTATGGTCTCCCTCTTTTTAAAGTAATGCAATGCAGTATAACATTGCTAGGTGTGAAATTTATGGAGAACTTCACAACTACCCCATTACAAATAAGTTTTATAATCATATGCTTCAAATTGCTATGCTTCCCACACTAACTGAAAGGTTTTTGAGCAAACTCATGAGCAAACTCCATGCCAGCATATCTTGTTATTGAGTAAACATGTTGACTACTTAACTGACCATTCCTTTTTCTATAATCATATTAATTACAATTCTACACAGACCTGTAGACAATTCATGACACATTTTCCACCCACAAAATTATTATATACACAACTGAACACAAAGCCCATGTTTAAAATAATCACATATCTGTTGCATTTTTGCTGTATAGGTACCTGTCTATAAAACATGAATAATTTGATGTTGTGAGCCTTGTGCCCAGATGAATGTTTGTGGTATTGGTGTTACAACAAGGAAATTGAAAATTTGTCATGCAGTTTAGGGAAGTTATACCTAGGTAATGTTCAAAATGTAGTGAGATGCCTTCAATTACTAAATCTCCAGTACATTGAAGAGCCATATATTCTTTTGAAGGAAATTATTAGGTACCTATTTACATTAGAGCTAGGTAGGTAGTTACCTGCATGTTAGCATCTTTCAATGTTGTTCTTTATCAATCAGAATGAATGGAAAATTAAAAAAATAAGTAGAAGTGATCAGATAGGATAGGTAAAGCAATTTCACAATTCAGTTGACTTTCAGTTTCAGTTCTCATAAAGCCAATTAGGTTGAGTACCTACCTACTTACCAGCACCTCCATAATATCGCTCCCCAAAATGCCCCCTGCCACGAACCTCTTATGAAGAGTTTATAGAAGTGCAGGCTGCAGATTTCCGGCCCATGCAGAGTTTTCATTTCTTTGGCAATTCCTTAACTCCACTTGGAGCTCACAACCTTCTATTACCACACCATCACATCACAAAATATAATGCGAAAGTCCTTATACACTTTGCTTACACTGCACAAGACACACATCCACAGCACAGTACAGCAACGGAAGCGAGCTGTTCACTGTTACAATTATCTTTCAAATTCAGCTGACACCAATAGCTGGTTACTACGCAACGCGCTAGCAAATGGTGTCAGCTTGTCCCACGAATGGCGGTTGCTATGGAAACCAGCTGACGAAACTTTACCAGAACCCATTTTCGAACAGGAGTTTTGTTAAGGCGCCCCAAGAATTTGTGCGCCGTTTTTCGAAACATGCCCACCACTTTCGCAGTTTTTCATCCTACATTTTACCTACACGGTGTCTCATGAGACACAATGTTAATCCAATGGGAACTGTCTCGTGGGTGTCTCATGGAGGAGATTTGTAGGAACTGTTTTTGAAGACACGTAAAGAAATGTAATGACCAAATGCCGTTGACAGCTGATTGTACCGACCAATTGCTACCAGTTAGCTGTTTTTATGGTCATTTTTGTACAGAAAACACAAACTGAAATCTGTCTCGCGGCTACCCTCTTCGGCTCTTTCCTGTCTCCTACATTGTAGGCAAGTAGGAAGGTTTGTGCACCTCTGGGGAGCGTGGCGTGACCTGCAGCTGGACATTATTGGGCCGCTGTCTGGTGGTCATCCTCAGTACCGGTTCGGTCTGGTGCTTGTGGACCGGTACAGTCGCTGGCCAGAGGTAGCGTTCACGCCCAGCGCTACGTCTGCGTCTGTTATCGATTTCTTGGAAGGTGTGTTCGCTAGAGAGGGCTTTCCGGAGCGTCTGCACACTGACAATGGTTCTCAGTTCTGTTCGGAGGAATTCCAGCAGTTCCTGAGAGCAGGCGGCATTCGCCACTTGAGGAGCTCACCGTACTCTCCACAAACCTGTGGAATGGTGGAGCGCCTAAATCGTACTGTGAAAGATGCAGTGGCCACGTCACGAGTACTGGGACAGTCTGTGGCGACGTACGTTCGTACTTTCCTGATGAGTTATCGGGCGACTCCTCACCCCGGTACCGGTCAGTCCCCGTTTCAGTTGCTCAGGGGCCGCGGTATGCGCACGCCTCTGGATGTAATGTCTCCGGAGCGGGCGGAGGACGCGCCGGTGCGCGAGCACGCCAAGAAGTACCAGCGTGCCTACCAACAGCGGTACGATCGTAACAGCCGCCGACGGCTCCCGAGTTGGCGACCAGGAGATTGGGTTAGGGTCAGAGTCCCGACCGGGAAAGGTCGTGAGTACGGTCCGCCGGTGCGGGTAGCACGGCAGACCGGGCCCGTCAGTTATAGGTTAGTTAACGGCGAGAGAGTCCACGCGCGACGACTGGTATCAGCGGGTGCTCCGCTTGTGACCTCCCAAGCTCCGTGGGATCCTTTCTTGACTGTGACTGATGGAAATGATTCCGCTATGTGTGATGCCTTGCGTCCGCAGTCACTACCGGTTCTGAGGCGCAGTGCCCGGGCGAGAAGGCCTCCCGCTAGGTATTCGCCTTAGGCAGCGATAGCAAGTGACTGTGCTGGCATTTGTTATGCGGGGGAGGGTGTTGTGTCCGCGCGTATTGTGGGAACTGTGCAGCGAATTAGTTGAACCATGACTGTTGCGTTCGTGGCGCATAAGTGACGTTGTCCATTTCCCATGCGTGCTGAGGCAATATACCGGCTGAAGTGACACGTGGCTGTTGACTGCGAGATTTGTGGCGGCGGTACGGATATTACGGACGACTACGGGCACAACAGATATGTGGAGGCAAAAGCTGCGTGGTTAATGTTGTTCATGTTGCTCATCAATGGTTGATGTAAGTTAAGTTCCTTCAAAGTCGATTTCTAGACTTGTGCCAAACTCTGCGTTTTGCTTCACTGCAATGATTGCAGTTTGTTCCCCTGTCCTTGAAAGGAGTTAAATTATGTAATGTATGTGTTACATCAACAATCAACATGCTTTTTCAGATTGATCTTCTGGTGAACAAGGCCCGACCCTGTCCATGGGACGAGGAGACAGTCCTGAAGGCCCTCTCATTCCGGGCCAGGTTGTCTCGTAAACAGTACAACTTCCTACGTGAGGCTGGATTCCCGCTACCGTCGGTCACCACGGCCTCAACTCTAGGCTGCGGCAGTTCACCGTGCGCCAGGGCAGCGCCGATGCCGCTGTCGCTCTGCTGCAGCGCCACCTGCGGGACCGTCCGGCCAGAGAGAGGCTCTGCATCCTCATGTTCGATGAGATGAAGGTATTGAGTAAGTTTTTGGTGCATCAGCAAAAAGTATCTGCTCCATGCCTGCAATTGTATTCCAGATACCACCAGCGTTATGATTAAATGTGGTTGCTCCTAACTCTATGTTGCAGTTAACTAAGGACACCACAGGATGTACAGGGACGGAGGTAGTGCACGTACATTTCCCGATTTGAAACTTGAATAACTTCATTCATTCTTTACCAAATTAGACAATATTTTCACACAGTGTAGGCACACATTTGGAGTTATATTCGTCCAAGTTTCAGACAAATTATTCACTTTCAGCTCAGTTGTGCACTTCGACGTGATCCTTATCGTTTCCCATTCACCTTCAGTTGTGTTGCGCAAGAAAGCCGCGCTGACGTACCGCGAGCGCCTCGAGAAAGTGATCGAAAGCGATGGGGGGATCACGGTGAGGTGCACAACTAAGCTTAAAGTGGATGGGAAACGATGGCGGTCACGTTAACCCTCGCCGGCCGAGGGGGGGGGGGGTGCCGCCCCCGCCATAGTTTTTTTTTTCGCGATAGCTCCAAACACGCTGGCGACAGAAAGCTGAAACTTGGCATACCTGACCTTTGATTCAAGCCGGATCTTTTGACACCAACCGCATTATCTGGGCCCTGTTTCACCGCCCGACGCTGCGCGCGCTGCAGCGCGCTGGGAGCTGAGGCATACCCCTGACGTCACTCGAATGACGTTGCGTGCGATCCGTTAGCTTATGATGGTCGCGGTTAGAACAGAGGACGTCCTAAGGAGCAAAGTACAGAGAGAACAGAGGATTGAGTGCGAATGCTGTCAGCGTGCTGATGGTGCTGGCGCTGGGGTGCTAGCGTTTTACGATGACGTCATAGCGTAGCGTCAGAGTGGAGTTTGTTGATATTGCCATGGAAACTCAACGCACCGACGCTCGCAGCGCTCTGCCGTGAAACACCGCCCAGGTCACTGACATGACATCATAAGTGAACCTCTACACGGTCTTCAGATGTCGCAACTTCGCAACGCCCTCACTGGCAGAGGAGATTTCACAGGGAAATAAAACTTGCAGGATCTAGTATCCCTTACGAGTATCACAACTTGGTTATCTCGGATTTTTCCTAAAGGTCATATGAGGTCAGGTCATTTTCGTGACCTTACCATTATAAGTCAATGGGGAAAACTGAAAACTGCTATTACGGCGCCGGTAACGATCTCCAACTATCTCAAACACACAGAATCGTGATTTAGTGCACTCGTTGCAAAGTTCGATGCGTTACTTTTGCAATGTTGACCTTGCGTGACGTCATTTATGACGTCATCAGGGTCACATTAGTTTTTTCGTCAATAACTCCCGATCAAATTGTGATACCGAGTCGGGAAAGCAACCAATGGACTCAGGAAGATCTACCGAATCGAACCATATGCGATATGACCTCCTTCGACCAATTTCGTGACCTGGGGGCGCTGACCTGGCCGTGACCTGAGGTCAACACCCAAAGTTAACCTGACCCAAACAAAAAGTATATCATTTGACGCTCTGATGCCAGTTTTACCAACAAAAAATAGCCCCCTGCCGGAATTTTTTGCCTTAAGACCGCTTCACATACAGAGCGTAAACAGAAAAGCCCTATTCGCTTACGTGCCCGTCGCGTTTACATCGGCGAAAATAGCCCGGTAGAAGATCGCTACACAGTATGTGAAGCGATCTTCAGTGAAAAATTCCGGCAGGCGGCTATTTTTCTGCTGGTAAAACTGGCCTCAGCAGCCTTTTTTGCGAAGGTATTTACCAAAAACGAAACCGTACCTGGGGGATGAAAGGTAATGGGTTTGTCTGAAACTTGGACGGATATTATTCCAAACGTGTACCTACATTGTGTGGAAATTTCGTCTGGTTTGGTCAAATAATGAATGAAGTTATTCAAGTTTTAGATAGGGAATTTTACATGGGTCACCCTGTATACAGGGTGGGGCAGCATAATCGGGAATGCTTTTTGGGCTCTGATCATGAGTAGGCATGGCATTATATTGATAAATTATATCATGGAAATGAAACGCCCAAAAGTTGTGCATCATCTGACATGACTACATCCATGAGCATACTACATCCTGGAAAAGAGCAGCAAAATAGTTCGACGGTGCTCCAAGTGCTTTGCGCGCGCCCATAGACACTAATGTTAAACGAGTAAAACAAGAAGATTTTGTTTAAAACTCTGCAATTCCACGTAAAGGTTGCTGGACAGGTCAACGTGTTATCACGGACGATAAGGATTTTGTGGGAATACTTAGGACAAAAGGTTAACGTCATCCTCGTAAAATAACTCTTAGCAGAGGACATACAGATGACTCGCTTGAATATAAGGAAGAAGATCTTGGGCACATTAAAAAGAAACAATGTTCAAAACTTCAGCGACCAAAAATCTAACCACCGACTGGAATACGATAAAAAAGAATGGCATGCCATATAGGGGATTGTATCGAGAATATTCCAGCGGTCATGCAAAGTAAACATCCTGGTGGGGTGATGGACCTATGGGTGGTCTTCAAGGGAGGTGCACGTGGTGCACCCTATTTCATCGAGCCCGGATAACATGAGCACCTCTGGTAAATACATCCGCACTCTGGCAGACTCACGTGGAACCGTCGGAAGAGAGGATCACTGACGGTCCAGATCACGTCTTACGAGGACTCTGTCCGTGCTGGTATTGCAGTGAGGACGACATGTTATTGTGTAGGGCACTTCCACCTGAGATGAACCAAAAACTTCTGGCCCTTCAACTCCGCCGATTTAAACCCGATCAAATTCTTTACATGGAGCGTTTTTTGGTAGAAGGTTAATGAACAACTTATCATCAGTAAAGACGGTCTTCAGTGCAAGGTACGAAGCTGATGGGCGATCATAGACAAGCAGGAGATTGCACGTGCATGCGCGTGCTTTTGGGCCCGCCTTGAGAAGGTCATCGACGCCGAGGGCGGTCAAATGGGATGAGGGATAGGTAAAAGGTGACCGATTGATGGGATGTTGCTAAAATAGTACTTGGAGCTGTATTTTTAAATTTATGACCAAATAATCCCGTTTGATATTTATTCCCGATTATGCTGCCCCACCCTGTAAGTCTGTAACTTGGGTATTCGTACATTCGTATATTTGTATAGGTTTGCCTCCAACCACCTGCCTCTGTGTGATGATTTGTGTTAAATTTGTATTGCAAATTTTAATTTGTGAATAGTGTACTTTGCAGCGCACACGCACAACTGTTATGGTGTGTTTAAACGGCGCGCACGACGATTTTCTGTCGACAATCTTGATTAAAAGCTAAGCTGCTTGAGCTTGTCTCTTATTGATTAAATAGCTAATTCATTTATATGCGACATTTGCGACATAAACTGGAAAGTGAAGCTGAGGACAGTGTGAATTCTGAGTCGGGGCATCTACAGATTGATCCGTTTGCTTGTGTGACACGTTCTCTTTCGTTCTGCAGGTCAGCAACCTCATGGACTATGACCCCAGAGAGGACCAGGTCGTTGGGCCTCACAAGTACCTGCAACAGGTGATGGTACGATCACTTGTTGGCAATTGGCGCCTGCCTCTCTTCTTCGACTTCGACCGTCCCATGACGGCGGACCTGCTGTTCGACCTGGTACGGCAGGCGGAGTCGGCCGGCGTGCTGGTCACCGGCGTCGTCTCGGACCTGGGGCCCACTAACCAGGACTTGTGGCGCGCCCTGGGCATCGCCCACAACCGGAGGACCTCCTTCACTAATCCGGCAGATCCGAACAGGTTTGTGAATTTTTATGGACTCTGTTGTTTCCAGTGTTTCTAAAGATCTGTGTTTTAAACTTAACCAACATCGTGTTTGTTTGGATTTATACTGACAAGTAGAAGTATAAAGTTAATTCCCCAGTTATCTTTATGTATTAACTATTAACAGCCCAAAACGCGTTTCGAATAAATCGTCTTTCGAAAAAAAAATCGAAGACGATTTATTCGAAACGCGTTTTGGTCTGTGAATACCTAAATGTAACTGAGTAATTAACTTTATACTGCTACATTAACCCGCGCCCTGCTGGGGGGGGGGGTGTTTGAACACCCCCCCTTGTGGTTTTTCGCGAATATCTCAAAAACGGCGGCGCGGAGCGCCGCCGTTTTTGGTACACCTTATTATACATCAATTCTACACATGTTGTGAAAATTTCAGACCAAGGTCATTCAAGGTCAGGTCACCAGGTCACTTGAAGTGACCTCACCTCATAAAAACTTTCAATGTCTGTCATAGCTACACCGAGTGACCGATCGCTTTGAAACTTTCAGCGATTGCTAAGGGCAATAGCATGTACAAAATGTATATCTCAGAATTTTGATATCGATGACCTAAGGTCAGGTCAATTTTGCGACCTCCCCATTATAAGTCAATGGGAGAAAATTGAAATGAGCCTCTTTTGGATGAAAGACATTATAAACACTCCCAAACACCGAATTACAAGTGTTTTAGACACACTGAACTTGGAAATGGTGTCCGTGACCCTTGTTTATGCCCTGAGGTCATCTCAGGTCACGAATGGTATCTAACAGTTTTTCGCAAATAACTTTTGATAGAGGCATTCTAGAGCGATGAAAACGCCTTAGATGTGTTCAGCTCGACGATACGGATCGACTGATATGCAACATGACCCTTTCCGGTCAGGTCATGACCTTGACCTGAGGTCAAATTTTCAAGTTGACCCTTCAAGGTCAAGTTATAGTTCATTCGATGCGTCTTGACGAGAGGAACACGATGGCGGTAAAAGTAAGCTCGTACAAGGCTTGGGTCAAAAGTTATTGCAGAAAAACTGTTTTCGAAAAAATCGGCTATTTTTGCAGTTTTTGCCCCCTGCAGGCAAAACCGTTGACGTTAGGTCAAATCTGAGAGAATTATTCAGAAAGGGCGTTAATAGGGCTATCGAATGCGCTTTTCCGCGGCGCTGTAGCTCTATTGGTTCCCGAGTTATGCGTTGGCTTCTTGGAAATTTTCGACATTCGACCTGGAAATCGGCGAAATTTTGCCTTCAATGACCTCTGGTGACCTGACCTTTGCCCTGACCAAAAAATTGACCGAAGTGATTTCGTCATTATTTTTGACGCTCTTTCGAACGCCGCCTTCAGCGTATCGCTACGTGGCCCAGGAGCCGAGTTAGAAGGGGGGGTGTTCAAACACCCCCCCCCCCCGCCAGCAGGGCGTGGAAATCCAGGACCCCCAGCAGGGCGCGGGTTAACCAACATCAATCAGACCTGACCGGACCGGATTTAGCATTCACCGGCGTACCCGCACCGTACATTCGAGCGATTGCTTTCAAGCTTGTAGTAAATTCTTTGTTTTGTTATCTGTCAGATGAATTAATGAATCTATCTAACGTTCCAGGCAGGTGTGGGTGTTCGCTGACACGCCGCACATGATAAAGCTGGCCAGAAACCACCTGCTGGACGAAGGGCTGGTTCTACCAGGAGGTGGCAGGCTGGATCGGGCCTTCTTCACTGAAGTGCTGTCCATCGATGGTGGGCGCGAGTTCAAGCTCCTACCGAAGCTGGGCTTGCAGAGCCATGTAGCGGTGAGTGACGTTTCAGCTGTGTGAGCGGCCCGGTAGACTTATGTATCGCAGACCTCTGCGGCATCCCATCATGGTTTTCGCCGATGTATTTTATTTTATTTTATTTTTAATAATGTGCCATTGCAGTATATATTTCTAGCGTTATCACCCTAATGCCCCATCCTCATAGCATGTGATAAATGACGAAATTGCCCAGGTATTGTGGCATTGCAATTTTTATTTTTTATTGAACTGAACTACATTTTCCAGGTGAAGGGGCAGGCGCGCCAGCGTGTTCGCCCGGCTGTGCAGCTGCTGAGCAACAGCGTGGCGACAGCGGCGCAACGTTTCCTCGGCCGTCACGAAGAGGCGGAGTTCATCCGTGTGATGGACAGGGGACTGGATGCCCTCAACGGCCAGAACCTAGCCGACGCCAAGAAGCTGCGGCGCGGCATGAGTGGCGACAGCGCGGAGCACCACAAGGCCCTCTCTGACCTCGAGGAAGCCATGAAGCTGCGGTTCATCGGCAAGAGGACCCTTTTCCCCTTCCAAAAAGGGTTCCTCGTCACGATCGCCAGCATGCGCGGCCTGGTAAAGGACGTCACGGCCCAGCTCGGCCCCGGGAGCTACGTGCTGACTGGACGAGTCAATCAGGATCCGCTGGAGTCCTTCTTTGGCCTGGTGCGGGGAAAAGGAGGCGCCTGCTTACATCCAAGCCCCAGTGAGGCGCGGTGCCGGGTCAGAAACCTGACTCTGATGCTGGCGCTCCGACTGGGCTTGAACCCGCTGTCGGGGGCTGGCACTGCCTCCAGCCCCAGGGCCGCCGCCGCTCCCGCCACTTCAGCGATCACCAGCGACGTAGATTCCAACGAGCTCGAGTCCGGTGACCTGGAGCGGGCAGTCCTGGACGGCTTTTTGGAGGACTCCGCGGCGGATGGGATGGCAGGGGACCTCCAGGAGGCGGAGTCGCTGCTGGCGACGGCCAGTCGGCCTCCCTCGGCCCGGGCCCGGGCGGCCACCAGCTCGCCGCTGGACCCAGAAACGGGTGTTTCTGCCGAACAGTACGGCCTGGCGCACGCGGCCGGATATGTGGTGGCCAAGTGCCGACGCATTGACCCCACACTGGGCGCTCCAACGGCTCAGTGTTTGCCTGGTGAGGCTGAACCAGTGGAGGCACTCTGGACGCGCCTCATCAGCCAAGGCGGCCTCAGCGTGCCCAGTGCAGAGTGGCTGGCTCGTTTCCGTGCGATGGAGGCTGTGTTCTGCACCACCCACCATCTGGAGCCGGAATACATCTCCCGCGCGCCGCGAGTGGTGGAGAGCCTGGTGGAGCGCCTCGCTGCTGAGACAGGCTCTATGGCAGTGGTCGGCAGGCCCTCCGGGGTCGTGCCCCCTTTTCGGGCGCCAGGCAGGGCCATTACCCCCACCCTACCAGACACCATTGCATACACAACCGAGCTCACTGAAATGTCATACCTTTCCGTGACTCTTTGGGTATTTCGGGTATTTTTATGTAAAAACGTCGGATCACGACACAATTTTACCCTCGAGCCGATCATTTTTTTTTATCTGCCATAAAACATGTCATACATTGACAGAAATAACTGTTGACTTGTTAGGCAGTTGTTTCTTGAGATCATGGAAGGTCATAAAATTTCAATTCTAGAAGGTGCAGCGGGTTCTGATCTACTACACAATTTTCATTGACCCTTTGAAAGTCTTAACCCTCGCATGTGTAGGGGGGGGGGGGTCGGATGGACCCCCCCCATGGTTTTTCGCGAATAACTCGCGTAAAAAGCGGCCGATCGCGACGAAACTTTCAGTACCCTCACATTGATCAATTTTACACCTACCCTGAAAATTTCATGACCCTGACCCAAATGACCTTTGACCTGTGACCTCTTTTCCGAGACCATGTTTGGCCAGAATCGCGATTCTGCGTATGTCGGCTCGCATTAGCCGCGCGTTTGCAAGCTTTTCGTGGTTTCCAACGTTCAAACATGTGATTTGATGTTGCTTCCATGCATTAGGGTGGGTGTCAAGGTCACCTGAAGGTCAGGTCAGGTCATTGACCTTTGGTGACCTTGGGTGACCTCGGTTCACTTTTTCGAGCTGTACATGTTTCTAGGCTAGTTTTTGGAGCTGAATTCGAATTTAGCAACCATTTGAACATTTACGAAGTAGTTTTGGTGCCTTCGTAACATGTTACGAAGCTGTCAGAGGCGGTTGACACGTACTACGGATACCCGTCACGATGCCTACTGGTTGACCTGACCTGACCTGACCCGACCTAGTCTAAATGCCTAAAGACATCATCTGTGGTCAAAACTAACACGATATTCGTGATCAGCACCCCGAAAAACCCATTCGAAGCCACACTTTACGACTTTCTAACGGGTCCCGATTTTCCCGACTTTGGGTCATTGACCTGACCTGGAAGGTCACCCAATGACCTAGGACCTTAAAATTGGGTATCATCGGCTTCCTCTCGTCACGGGCAACACGCTCGTTTTTTCCGCGAAGCTCTAGCTCGATCAGGGGCCAAACGGCAAGGGGGGGTCCAACCGACCCCCCCCCCCCTACACATTAGAAGCTGGAAAACGCCGCACACATGCGAGGGTTAAGTCACCCAATGGCCAAGGAAGTTAACCGTCACCCGTATTGGTGTTTTGCCAGCCGCTAATTTATGGAGGGGGGAGAAATTCGTTGGACCCCTCTTTGTCGTTCGGCCCCTGATCAAGCATGAGCTTCGCGGAAAAACAAGCGTGTTGCCCGTGACGAGAGGAAGCTGATGATACGCGATTTTAAGGTCCTAGGTCATTGATATTGACCTTCCAGGTCGGCTCAATGACCCAAAAAGTCGGAAAATCGAGACCTGTCAGAACTTCGTAAAGTGAGGATGTTGAGGAGTTTGTCGGGGTACTGATCACGAATTTTATCTAAGTTTTGATCACAGATGTCTTCGTGCATTTAGGCCAGGTCGGGTCAGGTCAGGTCAACCAATAGGCGTCCTGTCGGGTATTTATAGTAGGCATCAACAACCACTGACAGCTTCGTAACATGTTACGAAGGCACCAAAATTACTTGGTATATGTTCAAATGGTTGCGAAATTCTAGCTACAATGTATAAAATAGATAAACCTGTACTGAAAATGTCATCGCGATCGGCCGCTTTTTGCGCGAGTTATTCGCAAAAACCCGAGGAAAAGGGGAGGGGTCCCCTATAAGTGCGAAGGTTAAAATTGGGTAGAAGCGCCTTTCTATCGTCACGGATAGCACGTTCATTTTTCTACCGCAAAGCTACAGTTCAGATTTCAGAGGCCGAGAGGCTGGGGTCCGACCGGCCCCTCCCCGTTTACGTTAGCTGTTATGAAAACGCCAATAGAGGGGCGACGGTTAGCGTTCGATCTTTGAACCCTGAGACCAAACAGGCGTGATGTCTGTCTCATCAAGGGAGACATTAATTCTAAAATTGCGGCCCTGGTGGCGCAGTTGGTTAAGGCGTCGGCCCGCGGTGCGGGTGGCTCTGGGTTCGATTCCCGGTGTCGCCCGTCCCGCGGGCGTCGTCCCCAGTTGTGTCACCAGGAGTGGGGTAGGCTCCCACGTTAGCCGTAGCCTAGGGGGAGGGGTAAGGAAGAGGAGGAGCAGGAGCCTTCCTGTAATTGGGCGCATCAGCCTGTTGGAAGGATGACGAAATAAATAAATAAGGCTTTCTCAGTGGCCCCCATTACCCCCCGCCGAGGGGCTCCATTACCCCCAAAGGGGGCACGCCCCACCATTTGCCGACCCCTGCTCTATGGACACGCGCGTGATCCGGCGGTTTGTGCGCCTAAGGACTTTTATCCGCCTCGGCCATGTGAACAGGGAGCTGCGCGCACTGGCGGATGAACTGCGGGAAGCGCGGAAGGTGCGCGAGTTCGCCGGGTGAATGTGAAACAGAGTGTAAATAATGTGAAGTGTCATTTTGTGGTGTGAAACCGGTCAGTACTTTAGCGATGGGCTGTACTTTGTTGTGCTCTCCAGTTCCAAGCTGGGCAGGATTTGTGAGTTGTGACCCTTAACTGGCTTATTTTCATTGCCTTGTGATCAAAGCCACACGGATAGGCTAACGGTTCTTTAGCGAGACATTTGATGTGTGAGTGAGTTGTCTTGCAATTGTTCATTTCATGTTTTGTAACCGGATATCTCTGGAGCTCTGTCTGTCTGTCTGTCCGGCACACTTGTCTGCCTGGCGCCAGCACATAGTTGTTTGATGTGTTATTTTCAATTAACTGGCTTATGTACAGTGACTAACACGGCAATATCCATGCCACTCTGTGTTGACGTTGAGTGG
Source organism: Amphibalanus amphitrite (assembly GCF_019059575.1). Taxonomy (NCBI): domain Eukaryota; kingdom Metazoa; phylum Arthropoda; class Thecostraca; order Balanomorpha; family Balanidae; genus Amphibalanus; species Amphibalanus amphitrite. The sequence goes on along the minus strand of NW_024881498.1, from coordinate 531,408 downwards.
CGCTCGACCGGTCTTGCTAATGCTTTCCTGCGTGTACTATCTTGTAATGCAAAATGCATCGTTTGGATGTCCTGATGCGAGTCAGAGCAGATGCGGCAAATGAATATACATACATGCATCCTATTCACGGATGTAAGTCGCTGGCCTGTTGAATTATATGTATGTGGGCTGGCTGCAAAGGGCGGCGAGATACGTAATATCCACAGGAAAGGCAAATGTCGGGAAATTAACAAATGGATTGACAAATGACAGTGAAGCTGCCATCCGAGAGTCAAATTTACAAAGCAGGAAGTGTCCAATGCAATATCGAAACACATTGGCGGACCCGAAGGGGGGGGGAGGGCATTCAGGGCAATGGTTCCGTGCCCGAGATGCCACCTTCAACAGTGTTACTCTAACGACTAACCTTAATCATCAATGAAATCCGCAGGCAGGTCGCGGCAATGTTTAAGATTAGGGCTGCGGGGTCGACAGTTGTGACCGGAGTCGGAGTCGACTTAGGAAACCGGAGTCGGAGTCGGAGTCGACTTAGGAAACCGGGGTCGGAGTTGGAGTCACCGAAAATACCTCGGCTCTGCAGGTCTGCGGAGTCGGAGTAAGAGTTGGAGTCGGTTGGAGTCCACAGCTCTGCCCGGAGTCTAAGTAGGAGTTGGTGTTTGCAAGCCGGAGTTAGAGTCGGAGTCGCCGAAAATCCAAGGACTCCTCAGTCCTGTGCAAGGCTACCAATGTGCGACCGCAGGCAGCTGCAGGTAATATGTGTAATGTGTATGTGTTCGGCAGCTGCTTAGCACATACAATATACATAGAGCAGTAACGCCATCACTAGGTGTCGCTACAGCTGTCCCACAGATGTCGCGCGCGTCGCCACTCGCCACACTGCCAACATCCATAAGGACGTATATGAGGTTATATGTACCGGAAAGTCGCCCTTAAGAACCACACTTACATGCCTTGCTTATAAGATCCATAATTGGAAATCAGGAGGTGTTCAGCATTTTTCGACCCCGGATATGAGTTAACCACATGCCGATGAACACGCTGATATGCGTTTTATGAGTCAGAACCGCACATAAGTATTTTTAATCATTTTTCAAAAATAGCCGTTCCGCCGTATCCTTCAGTGTTAAGTGCCGTCGGTCATCCCCGACGTTACGTCACGCCGGGGATTGCCAGATTTTCCTACTAGACTTCGACGCCCCCTGCGAAAATCCATCGACTCCGCAGCCCTGGTAATAACGCCCTCTACGGTCAAGGTGCCAAACCTAAGCCATCAAATGCTGACACTATGTCGTCGTTTCATTTCACTCAGTTCACGCTTCACAATGACAATGACTTGTTGGCCACTGCCTATTCAACAATGGATTTTGGAAAAAGTAATTTCAAGTTTCAACACTTTATTCCAATCCTCATTCCATCCTACGATCGATCAATCACGTTTGACGGCAAAACATATTCTCGGTTGATCTATTGTTATCTAGAGAGCCAATTATATTCTTAATGTGGACATTGATTACACAACTTAAAGTCTGAAAGCGGGCAGTATGCAAACTGCCCAAGCTTTTGGGCGGTGTAGATGCCCCGCCTATCGACGGTGCCGTTCTCGCAACTTCTCGAGATATCCGCAACAATTCGGATCGAATTTACGTCCATGTTGACCCAGGAAGAAATTCAAATTTTTCTCCGCTTAAGTTTTCCAAAGTTAAGTTTTAACCCGGCAGGCGGTGGGCCTCCCAGCCACCTTCCGCGCGGTGGGGGGGGGGCATTTTTTTGCCCCCCCCTCGTATCTCCAAAACTACTGGACGGATCCGGAAAATTCAAACGGTGTTCGATAGCCCTGTCAAATTTGTCGAAGGAAACCAAATTTCATTGACCTCAGGGTCACCGATGACGTCACAGGTCAGGTCAAAGATAAAATGTTTGACCTCACCATTATAAGTCAATGGGGAAAAATAAAAACTGCTATTCCGACGCCGGGAACGATCTCCAACTATCTCAAGCACACAAAATCGTGATTTGATGCACTCCTTGCAAGGTTAGATGCGTCACTTTTGCAATGTTGACCTTGCGTGACGTCATTTATGACGTCATCAAGGTCATATTAGTTTTTCGTCAATAACTCCCGATCAAATTGAGCTAGCGAGTCGGGAAAGCCACCAATGGACTCGGGAAGACCTGCCGAATCGAATGATACGCGACATGACCTCTTTCGACCAACTTCGTGACCTGGGGGTGCTGACCTGACCTTGACCTGAGGTCAACACCCTAAGTTGACCTGACCCGAACAAAAAGTATACCATTCGACGCGCCTGAGCGAGGCGAACACGATGCTGCCAAAATCGCGGCTCTGCGGCCGTTTTTTGCGAAGTTATTCACCAAAAACTGAACGGTACCTTGGGGCACTTGACCTGACCTCAGAAGTCACCGGTTGACCTAGGACCTTAAAATCGGGTACCAATCTCTGCGTCTTGTAATGGCGCACACGCTCGTTTTTTCCGCGACGCGCTAGCTCCACCAGGGGCGAAACGGCGAGGGGGGTGGTCTTACCCCCCCCCCCCCTCGGCCGGCGCGTATGTAGAAAACCAATAGGTCCGGCGAGGGTTAACACCCCCAGCGCTCCACACCACGGTGGCGTTTGGGAACTCCAAATTCGCTCCGCAAAGAAGATACTATGCGCACTAGCCTCACGCCAAATGCTGGACGACGAATGAATAACTACAGTCTACACTATTTTGTGAAGTTGAAAATATTATCAATAGTCGACCACTAACAACGGTGTCAGGAGATCCCAAGGATTTAAAAGCTATCACACCGAATCTGCTCCTACAGGCAAAATCCGTTGCCTGTTTCACTGCAGAGGTGAAATAAAGTGCCGTCACGGCGACGCACGGCGGTGGAAAATCGAGCAACTCAGCGATCCTCGATGGTGGAAAAAATGCCGCCGCCGATGCTCTGTCTGTTACACCCGATCCGGCTTTCCCTTGTCTAAAGAAAGCATCTAAATTAAAAAAAGAATGTTTTTATCAAACCTAAGCCTTTTTATCTTTTTTTCCCTGAATTTCCCTGTAATTATGAGAAGTTCTCGAAACCCTAGAGAAATATTCAGGTGTTTCGCAGATTTCTTAGAAATTCCCCAGATCCACTGACTTTTCACCGGAAGTTCTGGTTGGTGGAATATGGTGGAAGGCGAAAATAAAGTAAACTGCTGCGTTAAATGCGGCAATACTCCCGTCAAATATAAATAGGATTTTTCTGATTTCAATAATCTCTTTTTCTTCGCTCATAACTCATTATTTCTTTAGTTTAAGGCCTTATTGAAAAAAGCTAGTGATGAAAAATGCCGACGACCGGCGACGGCGCGGCGACGAGGGTGGAAGAGCAATATTGTAAAGACTAGAAAATTCTGACATGCGATAAGTTCCTCAAAATATTTGATTTTACAACACCATTCTGAAGTATTAAAGTTGCATGCATTTGTATGCAATTTCATAAAGAAATATTTATTTCATACACTAGCACTCAACAGTTTAACAGCACTAGGAGCTCCACTAGTTTCCGCGTTGTTCAAGGCAGTGAAGGCAGTGTTGAAGGTCCGCGGTGTTTATTAGTGAGTTGCGGGGTGGTGGAAAAGGCTGGCGGATAAGTTGAAGTGAAGAGGTGGATAAGTTAGAGCCCTCGTCGTGGAATAGGTACACCTCGTGATGCCAAAAAGGAATCTGCACGGACAGAGACTGGCTCCATCTGAAATAGGTAAAGGTGCGGTGCGGTCATCCAGGATGCAAGTTTTATGGTAGGCCGGATACCTTCAAGATCCATAACAATAGGAAGCACGGAGGGCATAAAAAATGCTAGAGTGAAGAACTCAGGTTTTGAGCCTGGGGCAAAGTTTGCCTGCTATGCTCCTCTTCCACTGGTAAGTACCTGATGATATGAATCATTTTGAGTGGGAAAAACTACGGGTGATTGGAAACCTTGTGTACTCACTACTCAGTGTTCTACTACCTGCCCCGCATCTGCATTGAAGTCACCAGACCATTAAGTGAACTATCTGCATGTTATTCCGTTTAAATTTCGGTAGGTACCCGTCGCTGGAGCTGCTGTGGTGTATTAATTGTGGAGAAATATTTATTTTCAAGTGAGGATTTATGCATTTTTGAGAGACGCATCTAACGGCGTTATTTGCATGCGTCTATCTGCTCTCGCTTGCAAGAAAATCGTCAATATCTGCAGGACTATTTTCTTTCCGACGCGGATGCTTTTAACGTCTACTTCTCCCCCTACCAACCGCCGTCGGTTGTCATGACGACCAACCCCTACTGGGACCGGCTGGCGCCCTGAGACGCCGGTAGCCAGCTAAACTTGAGCTAAACCAACAACGCCGGCCGACCCTGCTGACCCTTCACCCCTCCCCCGGCGGCCCGCTCGGCGCGCTCGGCGTGCGAGGGGACATGGAAGCAACGAACAGCTGACTGCTTCCGGCACTGGGCACTGGACGGGTCTCACCGTGTAGAACCTTCCTGTCCTGAAATAATCTCGTCAGACCAAAAGGACCTAACCCAACAAAACAAAACAAAACAGATTATTGTAGGCTAATGGTGATTGGAAAAGCAAAACTTGACGATTTCTGGCAGTCTGCATTTTTATGTAAAATGCACTCGTTTCGCAGTATTATTTAATAAAAAATAACAGTAAGGAGTCCATATCGAAGAAGGCATTTCGTAGCATACTTACAGGTTAATTTTATTTGTTTTTCGTTTCGATGTGCATAAGTGATTTGTCGTTGACACTGTTGATTTTTCACGACAAAACCGGACTCTCCGGAGCCCCGCGCACCGACGGGGTTCGGCGTCAACTTCGTAGACGGGGGCGAATACCTGCTCCCCCCCCCCCCACCGGCCCCTCTGATATCTCGAGAACGTAGCAAGCTAGCAAGCTAAAGTATACTTCGCGAGGAATCGCCAATTTCTGCTTTTCCAATTCCCATTAGCTTAGAATAGTCGAGCTGTTCCTCTGAAGTCGCTCTTTTACGGATCGCCGTTTTAGATAATCGCTCAAGCGTATGAGTTTCTCTATAAGTCAATATCGCCATGAAGCGTTCTTGTCATTAAATGGTTGTCAGATTGGTGATAATGTTGATAAAACATAATAAGTGGTATATCGTTAAAGTATAGCCAGATTATCAAAGGGACAAGAAGTTTTTTTTTTACATTTGCGGTAGTGAGAAACAGGCAACAGCTCACTTACTATTTACCTATTAAGGTGGAAACTTGGTGGAAATCTAGTGGTGGAAGAAACGCTGTCGGTGGAAGATTCGGCCTTTGTTTCACCTCTGCCTGTTTGCCTCCAGGACGTTTTCAAGGCACCGCTGACTATTGCAGGCGAAGATGGAAACAAATTCAGCATTTGGCATCAGAATTTTGGACAAGGTGGCGGAGGGAATACCTTCAAGCACTACAGCCGCGTCAAAAGTGGAATCGACGAAAGCAAAATTTGAAAATAGGGGACATCGTCGTGCTGGTCCACAATGATATGCCACGAAATGTATGGAAATTAGGCCGAGTGACAAATGTCTTTCCTGACGACAGTGGACTGGTGCGAACTGTCGAAATCAAGACCGCTTCATCAACGATGTGTCGTCCGATAAGCAAGGTCGTACTCCTACTTTCAAGTGAGGGAGGCACCGAAAGGGTCACAGCGTGCGCGTGATGGGGGAGAGTGTAGATGCCCCGCCTATCGACGGTGTCATTCTCGCAACTCCTCGAGATATCCGCAACAATTCGGATCGAATTTACGTCCACGTTGACCCAGGAAGAAATTCAAATTTTTCTCCGCATAAGTTTTCCTAAGTTAAGCTTTAAGCTCCTGATAGAAATTAAGTTTTTTTATTGAGTGAACGGCCAGGAAACCATCAAAATTACCTTTAAACGAGACGAAGCGAGGCGCTCTACTAAACGAACCGATACGAAACGAAAAGATCCAGAAAGAAACGAACCCGACCAACAAACCGACAAGACGACACGACTTATTCCGTTTAAATTTGGACAGTTTCAGTCGAACGATAAGCTTTAAGATAGTTTAACTACTTAGAACCTTGTTCGTCTTTCGTCCTTTTTTTGTCCGTCAATATATGTAAATTAAGCTCTTAAAGGTTTTTGATGGGGTTTCAATGAGCTGGCTGTTACAGGCGGTATGCATACTGCCCGGGCTGTTGGGTAGTAACTATGCATACTGCCCGGGTAGTTTGCATACTGCCCAAGTCAGCATATAACCCGTAACACATGTATGTCAATGACAGACACTTAAACTCGTGCCTGGCCGGTGCTCGGCGCCAGCCGGGCCGGGCCGCGAGCTGCTAAGTGTGGAGCTATAAGTCATTTCTAGGGCTCTGATTGGTGACCTTGGTCAAGGAATGACGCTTATAGCAATATAGCATGACGTCACTCACGTACTTGGCCACCAACGGCGCAGCGCAGGCGCGTCGAGCCAATCCAGAGGCTCTCAAACTAAATTGTACAGATCCTGCGCATTGAATCGCGAAACTTCGGCGAGTTCGCTTGAGTTTGGAAGCCCCTGCCGGAGAACTGGAGAAGGCCGGAATCGGATTATTCGCCGGACAGTGGACAGCGCAGATGGCGATTGACGGTGCCAAAAAGATGAAAGGGAAAAAGGAGTTGAGCAGTGAATTATAAGCATGTCCTTGTGCATAGCTGAGTGGTAAATTGTAAAATGGTTAGGCTTTGAAGAGATGCAGTGTAGTTTAGCCGACTCAGGGGTCTGCCGAGATATGTTAGGCGGAAGGGCCGCAAGTCGTTTGTTTCCATGATTGCGTAATGAAAATGTAAATGTTAGTTTGGTAATACTTAATTGGTTAATTAATAATAATTTGGTTGGTCATCTGCTCAATCCATTTCTTCTCTGCAATAGTGCATTCGCCACTGTAATTCATTTTAAGAGGCACTGGGCTGCACCGCCTGTTAGTTATTCCGAAACCACCAGTGAATTCATTTGTTGTCGTCAGTCACTCACAATACGAATCGTGCAGTCATGCGCTGGGGGTCCTCAAAGTTTGAGTGTGCTGCAGAATGCAGACTGGACCGCCGAAAGTTAAACACTCTTTCTCCTGAAGCTAGCATCAGTGGACATTTCATCTCTTCGTGTTTGGGTGGACACGTAAACGGCGCAACTTACGACATTGGTATTGAGGTCGTTGGTTAGGTCTAGGTCCAGTCTACAACATATCACTTAACCGAACTGTCAATGATAACGAACTTACGGAGCAATCATGGTTCAAAATGGGTATCACAATCGCCATGGGTGGACATTCGGAGGTAACAAAGTTCATCATATGGGGACACGTTTTGCCATAGATTTGGTGGACATTTCGAGGTATCTTAAACGCTTTCGATGGACATTTTGCAGGAAAAATGAGGCGCATATATGGACATAGTTTGTTGATGTTTGGGAGGACATTAAACAGTCAACAAAATTCGCATGGAGGGACTTTGTTTGCGGACTCTGCAACCGTATCGATGGACATTGGACACGATTCGGAACCAAATGATGTCATCTGCAAGGGGGGACATATGCAATGCTGAATCTAAAATCGCTTTGATGGACATGCTGATTGGGAGCAAATGAGGCCGTGTGGTCTGTGGACATACCTATATTCGTGCTATTTTTTCGTGGACATAGCCGTTTGGCCGTCTCACACTATACCACAGGCACAGGCGCCAGGCGAGCCAGACTTGTGACTTGGCTCATAAGCCGGCTCAAGAGCTGTGAGCTGGCTCACGAGCTGGCTCAGGATTTCACGCTTGCCGTTGAGCCATGAGGTCATAGGCGTAAAAACGTCACGAAAAGTGGGGGGGGGGGGGCAGTGAAACTTTGATCTCACCTTGTGTGGAAGCCAACCCCTCACGCCAACTTTCTATGCATTTTTTGGACTGCTCTCGGCCTGACGAATCGATTGCTGTATTCAGGGGTGTCGATTTCTCAAAATGGTTGGGGGTGCTCACTGCTCAACCCCTGCACCGGGTGAAAGATTGCAGCTTTGCCATGGGTCACAACCGTACAAGGCATGGTTGGGTATCCCCATAAGGTACTGATAATCCCGGGATTTCCACTAATATTTCCCAAAAAGGTTGAACGTTCTTCAAAATCATTCTGCTCGTCCTAGTACTTGGCTACCTCATTACATAAACATCTTTCCGAAAAAAGTCGTACATTTGCCGGCAGCTCGGCAGCAGCCCCAGCACCTCTGTAATAAGGTGACAGAAACCGATGACCGCGGTTAGCACCGGTGCAGCAGCCCCTGCGGTCCACAGGGGCGGACATTGCGCGGGAGGCAACGGTATAGCTAGGAGGCTCTGGCGTTAATCAGACGATCACAATAATCGCTAAAAAATGACAGGTGATCGCATTTCGATATTTATGGGTTTACGATTTTCCTCAGTGGCGTAGCCAGGTGGGCCCGTGAGGCACAGGCCCCCCCCCCCCATCAGGTTCAGGGGCCCATCGGGTTATTCGGGCCTGAGGGGCACTGCGGCGCCAATTGGCCGCTGAGGGTCCAGGTTGGCTATATTTGGACTCAGAAGGGCCCCACAGGGCTCGTAAGAACACCTCATGGGCCCACAAGTACCAACATTAAGATCTCCATAAGGGCCCAAGCCAGCCTCTGAGGGCCACTTGCCGGCCTCTGGGGGTCTTAACCGGCCTATAGAGGGCCAGCTCTAGGAGCTGCACACCCGCCTGTAATGGCCCCACACCCATTTCTCTGAGGGCCCCTATAACGGCGACTGTGAGGGCCCTCACCGGCACCCCTGAGCGCCACACCGGCGTCTCTGAGGACCCCACACCCCTAACTCTGAGGCCCTACACCAATGCCTTTAAAAACCCTACATGGGCGGTTCTGAGGGCCCTTGACAGTTACCAGCGACCCTGACGGCCCCACACAGGTGACTCGGAGGATCCCAGCGGCGTCTGAGGCCTGAGCGCACCATGCCAGTCTCTGAGAACCACACAAGGCTCCTGAAGGCACCGGTGACCTCTTGATATCTTCTTGTCGGCCTATTAAGGGCCCGTTCCGTAACAGCAGTTCTGAGGACCCCACGCGCGCCTGTGATGGCCCTAAACCAGTGTCTCTGAGAGCCACCACAACGGCGCCTGTGAGGGCCGTCACCGGCGACTGTGAAGCCCCCACACCGGCGCCTCCAGTCCGAGGGCCCCACATTGCCATATCTGAGGGCCCCACACTAGTGCCTCTTAAGGCCCTATATCGGCGGCTCTGAGGGCCCAACATCGTAGCTTCTGAAGGCCCCACAAGTGCGCATGTGACGGCCATCCTGCCACCGGTGACATTTGAAGGCCCCACACCGGCGACTGAGGGCTCCATCGGCGTCTAAGTCCGTTCCGGTCTCTAAAGACGACCCCACAGGGTTTCTGAAGGTACCACCGGCCTCTGATGGCCCTTAGCCGGCCTCTGAGGACCCGTCGCCGGTCTCTGGAGCCCCCTGCTGGCTTGTAAAGGGTACGCGCCAGCAGCTCTAAAGGTCCGACACCCGTGTACGACGGACCCACACCAGTGTCTTTACAACTTGACGTCTTTTTCGCTCTTCTTCTTAAAACTAACTTTTCTTCTTTACATCTTTATTTCATGCCTTGTAAATAGCGTAATTGTTTTATTTTTATTAGTGAAAGACTGCAGAACAATTATTTTCCTCAAGCAGAGTTAGTGGGAGTTATTGAGGGACAAAATCATTGGGGGTGCCCGGAAAACCATTGGGGGTGCTCATTTGAGCATTGGGGGTGCTGCAGCACCCCCAAAGGTATACAAATCGACACCCATGGCTGTATTTAATTTTGTCTTTAGAGAATAATTGTAGATTTTAGGGAAAAAATTGGCCGAAAAGTGGAGGGGCCATGCCCCCCGCCCCCCTGTTCCTACGCCTATGCATGAGGTGGGTTAGCTCAGGCTCTTCATTTCATTCTGTGCCATGGGCTGAGCTGGCTCCAGGTCAAAGGTTAAGGTCAAATCGGCAATGTAACGCACTTAAACGCGGCAAACAGAGTCAGGAGCGGCGGACGGCCCGACAAACTGGTCCACTGCGCGAGACTTAGTTGAGCGTGAGCCAGGGCTATGGATCCGGAGTCGAAGCCGGAGTCGGAGTCGGCCGGAGTCGACAGTTTTGCCCGGAGTCGGAGTCGGAGTCGATTTTGAGGTTAAGGTCGGAGTCGGAGTCGCTCAAAATATATCTCCATAGCACAGGCTGTGGAGTCGGAGTCGAACCGGAGTCGGAGTCGTTCGGAGTCGACAGTTTCGCCCGGAGTCGGAGTCGGAGTCGGAGTCGGAGTCGACTTTGAGACTGAGGTCGGAGTCGGAGTCGGAGTCGGGCTCAAAATGTGTCGACTCCACAGCCCTGGCGTGAGCTGAGCCAGAGCGGAATTGAGCGAGGTTCAGCTGAGCGTTAACTGAGGTGGACATGATCCGGTGCAGCGTGAGCTGAGTCAGAGATGAACTGAGCTGGGTTGAGCTGAGCTGAACATGAGCGGGTTGACCGTGAGCTGAGCCAGCTCACTATTCTTCCTCTGGCTGAGCCAGTTCCAAAAAGGAGATAAAACTGTTTTGTCCATTGGCTACCTCCAATTGAAAAAGGTGTACAATGCACATTCTTCACGTCGTATCTTGAGCATTTGTTAAAGGCTATACTGACATCAAACCAATTCTAGGGCGTACTTGTGACTGAAAATATCATAGCAACGTGCCATTCATTAAGCCGCCGCATTCATGAAAACATTTATTTGCTAAACATTTATTACAAACATTTATTTGCGATGGCAGACAGAGCCTCGCAGACAAAACGGTACAAAACAGAACGTTGTTTCTGTCCACCGTGATGTTTCCTACCTTTGCTTGTTTTGATGAAATACTAGGACTTACTCCACAAGGAGATCGAATGGGTCGGAGCGCTTTCAATATGTATTATACATATCGTCGTCAGCGAATCAAAAACGGGTCGAATCGAGTCGGGTATCGAAGAGGTTCGGGAGCTGCGCGGCAGAGCGATCACATACTATTCGAATTATGCATTAAAGAGAATAAAAAACACGTGAGAACAATCATGATACACTAGCTGCTAAAATGAATTAAAATGGGGTGCTAAAATGCATAAATGGCACGTATAAAAATACAATAAAGGGGGGGGAAACAGGATACCTATGGTGATAAAGACTGAGTAGAAAAGGGAACAAAGACTATACAAAACTGAGTGCAAAAACTGTAAAAGGACGAGTACAAATATAAATACATACAAAGGCCGAACTAGACGTAAACACTACTGACAAAAACGGCGGATTATCGGCAGCCAGCGGTCATGCAGCAGGGCACCCGAGTTCCTGTTCACGTTTGCGTCATTCGGCGACACCAGGACGGCTTCACGCCGACCAACAGTCCGAATATAGGCCGATTCCAGGAGAAGTCGCATCTGGTGATGACTGGCTCGATTCAAGATCTTGATGGCATCGAAAGCAGGTGAGCAGTCTCTATGGGTACTGAAGGCCGATGTATTGGCTCTCGAGCGGACTGCTCCAGTCCAGCTCTCCCGGTGTTCTCGGAGTCTCGTGCCCAGCTCACGATCTGTCTCGCCGATATAGACCATTGGGTCACCGTCCACTTGGCAGGAGCACTCGATCCGATAGATGACGTTGCTCTGTTGTAGCTTAGGCAGATGGTGCTTAGCCTTGCTGCAGAGCAGCGAGCCGATGGTGACTGAAGGCTTGGAGACGAGCTGGATCCCGATCTTGCTGGCCTCCCGTTTGAGTTGGTAGAACAGGGGGCCGGCAAACGGAACAGAGACTCGGACAGGCGCCGGGTGTGAGTTCGCGCTAGGTGGCGCTGGTAGGGCCCTTGCCTTCAGTCTGAGATCGGTCCGAGTCTTCTGAATGGCCGAGTCGATGAATGATCGTGGGTAGCCATGATGATGAAACTTCTGGCGGATGAAGTCAAGCTCCTGCTGGCGGTCTCTCATGGACGAACAGTATCGGATCGCTCGAGTGCAGTCAGATCGAATGGCCGCTCTCAGGTAGCGGGTCTCGGTGTAGGAGCTGAAGGCAGGCACTTGGTTGGTGTTGCAGGACTTCCTGTAGACCTTGGTGCAGAACTTGTCGTCTCTTCTAGTGATGCAGATGTCAAGATACGGTAGCTGTCGGTTTACTTCCAAGTCAGTGGTGACATTGATGCTGGAGTCCTTGCTGTTCAGCTGGTTGACCCACGTGCTGAGGATGTCGTCACTGCCCTCGAACAAGACCAGGTAGTCGTCCGCGTATCGGCAGAAAGCATGGACCCTGCCACCACAGTTGGCCGCCAGGAGCTCCAGATCAGCCTCCCAGTGACCCATGTACAGGTCAGCGACCACCGGAGAGTAGCTTTTGCCCATGGCTAGGCCGGTAGTCTGCCTGAACCATCGCTCCTTGTCACCGTCTTGAATGACCGCATGGCAGTTCTGGATAGAGATGTTCAGCAGGTCAGCGACTGCGTCGGGCTTGAGACAAGTTACGTCGGAGAGGGCGTCTCTGTTGTCTCGCAGCTGAGTACGAATCAGTGAGATGGCTGTCTGAGTAGGTATTGACGGGAACATCGCCTCCACATCCAGGGAGACGAGACGGCAGCTGTTGACCGCATGCGTCATGTTCTGTAGCATCTCCAGGACTTGCAGTGGAGAGCTGACCGAGTGTGGAGGGCGTGGGAGGACTTTCAGACACTTCGTCAGATGCTTGGTCAACTCGTAATCTGCACCGCGGTGGGCTGGGCAGATTGGTCTCAGTTTCAAGTTGGAGATCCAGTTGAGTCTGTCGTCGTCGGTGCTGGGAGGTGATGAGTATTTGTGAGTTTTCACAAGTCCATAGAACGGACCGCTGCGGCCATGGGTCTTGGAGAGGCGGCGATAGAGTTGGTAGCCTTCTGGGTTGTTCTCCTTCAGCATGGTGTCACGTCGCCTTCCACGAACAGCAGGTCCGGCCAATGCTGTGAGCAGGTGCTCGTTAAACCTGCCAGCAAAGGCTTCCGCTGGATCACTGGTTACCTCCTCGTAGACCGGTGACTGGAGTGAACGTAGAAGGGCTGCTGTGTAGTCAGACTTGCTTATCACCACCAGAGCCTTGGCCTTGTCTGCTGGAACAATCACCTTGGAGTCATCTCTGGTAAGTGACTTCAAAGACTCGGTCAGTTGTTTAGGCGGCTTAGGCTGTGGTTGGTTGTTGGCCCGTGTCAGTATCTTCTCAGCCTTGTTGAGGAAGGCGGTGATGTCATCGCCGGTCACACCTTGCTGGTCGGCTTGCTTGATGGCGATGTCGGAGACCATCTGGCTTTTCAACGCCAGCTCCAGAACAGGGGGCCTTGCTGGAGCTATGGAAAACTTGGACCCAAGTTGAAGTGCATGAGTCTCTTCTCTAGAGAGTGGCTGGTTAGTGAGATTGATGACCGTCACATCCGTTGTTGCTGACCGTCTAGGATGTGTACCGGAGAAGGTCAGTCCCCCGTTCTCTCTCAGTAGAGCATGAAACTTCTTGGCCTTCACTGATTCACATTTTCTCAGTTCATGTCTGTAGATGCCTTGGGACTTGCCTTCTAGGACGGCCATGGCAGTCTGAGCGACTCCACGACGCAGTAGGCTGGCTTTGATGCCTTCAAGACGAGCTTTTGTACGGTGCGTTTCTGATCTCGCCTCGTTGAATGACAGGCGGAGGCGAGCTTCTTCTGATTTCTTCTTCCAGTTTGCTTCGCGTTCACTGGATGGCTTGATGTTCAGCCTTAAACCGCGGGGAATGAGCTGGTGGTCCCTGCAGTTTCGTAAAAAGATCGAATGGGTTTCGAATCTAGCCAACTTGCTCATGAGGTGTGAGTAGAGGTTGGCTAGCTGTCGGGTCGACCGTCCATAGTCGTTAAATTGACGTAATGACATGATGTGGAGATGGAATTAAATTGATGAAATACTAGGACTTACTCCACAAGGAGATCGAATGGGTCGGAGCGCTTTCAATATGTATTATACATATTCAAATACATATTGAAATATACACACGTCCTAGTATTTCATCAATTTAATTCCATCTCCACATCATGTCATTACGTTTGCTTGTTTTGTTCACCGTGATGCTAACCCTCGGGATCGTCGTCCAGCCCGTCGCCCAGCGTCTCCTCAGTTCGCATGAGAAGGCGAGCTATCTTACACAGCTCCACAGTGCTGTGCTGCAGTCTGTAGTATTTTCTATGCACTGTAAGGTCATGACCCAGATGGCTCGCGATTTGGTCCATCTCGTTCTCCTTTAGGTTCATGATTTGAACGACAGTCGCAAGATATTTGCGAAGGGATGTTGACGTGATATTTCTATCCCGACGCCTGCGTTCTTGCACGCCTTTTTTTAGTAAGGGTCCATCACGTTTCCCTTGGGCGCTTTTGCGAACAGCGCCGCAGAATCGGCGAGACGAACATCAGCCCGTGCTGTAACCAGCGCATCGATGGCTCGTTTATTTGCGGGAGTGATGAGCACAGGTACAGTCCGCCGGGCGCCGATGCTTGCCCAGTGTTTTTATGAGTGCCATGCTTGTTGCTAGCTCGCGTTCAAGCTCACTGAGGCTTCGCACAATAGTCCCATTCTGCGTGTACTCGGCACGTTTCGTGTAGTCATCGAGCTTTACCTTGGCCGCTTCACCGCCTGGCCTCTTGTTAAATACGAGGACCGACACAATCGTTACCTCCACAAGATTGTTGTAGGCTTGCAGTTTCCTTGCGGGTGGTGCTGTTAGAAGACTTTCAGTTCTCTTCTCCACCTCGCTTTTCAGAAAGTTCGTCAGTTTCTTGATGTCTTCTGTAGATGGTATTGAGTCATCTTTCTTCTGCTGCCTCTCGTTCAGAGTTTGGTGAGACGCCCGACTAATGCGGTCGGACCACTCTGACGTCAGAAGTCTGTCGAATCTGTTGATAGTCTCTTCAGCTTCAACATCCTCACGCCTGATGGCCTTTCCTCGAAGGATGTGCACTATCTTGCCCAGGGCCTGTCCAACCACACGTGGGGCGGATGGTGAGAAGCTGGGGTTGTCCTGCTCTGTGCCGGCGCTGAAGCCTCCCATTTCCTTGGTGGCTTCGACCACCATATCAAACCTTTCAGGTCGACAGATATCATCAATTGTCAGATCTGGTGTCTCCGTTTTCTGGCGCATTCGGAGCAACAGTTTACAGCCTGCTCAGCCGGATCTTCAAAACCTTCTGTTGGTTTTTCGACAGTCCCTTACTCTCCTCTGTGTAGCTCGCGTATGCAACCAGCGTCGGATCCTCCATAAATATGGCGCGCATCCCCTTGTCCCTGACGGTGAGCGCCACTTTGGGCGTCCCAGTCTCGCAGATCTTGCCCAGCAGCACCTCAGCCCTGGCTGTCGTGCTCGTCGGCTCGTTGATCAGCTCACAGGACCGACCATGCCTCTGCAGCTCAACCTTTCGCATGAAGCCCAGGCACCCTGGACAGGGAGCGAACTGAGAGATCGGAATGTCCCCCTTTTTGGGCCTTCTGAGCAGCAGCTCGCCGCTTCCCCCACCGAGGACATCCATGTTGTGCTTAAAATTGCCCTCGTTTAACAAACGATCGAATGCTTTTTTCTGGTCCTGCACATCAAGGGCGAGAGCTCTGGCGACCTGAGGCTCGTCTGCATGACACAACTTGAAGTGTCTCTTCATCTTTTGCTTTATCTTGGAACCGCAGAACAAGCAAGCGTTTACGGTATCGTAGCTCTTCTTTGATGGGCATGGTAGGTAGAAAACTCCATTCCGGAATCCGACACCGGGAAGACCACCAGCGTCTTCCACAGGTCTGAAACAAACAGAAACTGAAGGTAACAAACGCATCGATGGAAGTATGGTTGCAGCAGTGCAACCCCTAAATGACTAACATTGCCTCCAGTCATAACTGCCGTCCAAAGGCAAAAACGATTACGTCGCTGTTTTTCGTGGAATATTTTTTTTTCACCAGAGCAGGGTTTCGATTTTAAATAAAAGCTAGCAACTGTAAAAAAATCCAGGGGCGGTTCTCCCATATAGGCAAGGTAGGCACTGCCTACACTGTCTGTAACCGTGCTCGCGATACCACCATTTGAACACTGCAGTTTGTTTGATTGCTCAATTTTGTTACAAAAAAAACATTTTTTGCACGCCGGAGTAGACTAAAAATAAAGCAAATTTTTCCGACTTTTCAATAGATGTATTAACGGAGCCATACAAGAATGACAAATGGGTGAAAACGCTTGCCTAATGTGCCTACCTCGTCCTACTATATTAACAACTAGCGGCTATGTTGAAGCTATAGGGCCTTTTAGTAGAATAAAGTTGAAAGGTCGGCAATCATACTAAGTGCTACCTTCCAACTCTTCAACTCAGTTTTACATTTTTGTCACTTGTTGTTGAGAAAAGATACATTTTAATTTATCAATTTTAATTTCATAATCTTGGTTTCATTGCAGTCTGAATTCTTTCTTTTTTAAGATAAATACATTGTAAATAATTTGGACTTCTGGAATGTGGTCGGAATGGACCAGAAATACTTCTAACAGCTGCGAGGGTTATATTTGTTTGAAACTGGAAAAGAAAAAAGGCAGTAAAATTTGAGAAAAAAAAAACAGTGAATAAAAGAAAATGTTAGATAAGCTAAGGTTAACGTAAAAAGTGAAGTGAATCTAGATAAAAAGCTGATATAGCTAAGTCATAAAGTTCTTGATTACGAAATTTTCTGCTGTTGCGAGGCAAAACAAAACAATAGGCAAAAGCGTTGGATGTATTTGGTGATGTTTATACATTAGGTATCTATTTAGTTATTTAGTTAAGTTCATACACTATATATCATTTGAATTCAACGAAGTACGAACCGAGCGTGTCGTGATCTGATTAAATTGATTTTTTCTTGTAAAGGTAGGCGTTAAAAAGAAAGTTATTTGTGCGAGCTCCACCATGAGAAACATCGTAGACGATATCCTCAGCGAGGGTTTCAATCGCCGTGAATTTACTCAAAAGCAAGCCATAGTCCGGCAAGGTCGTCCAACACCTGCTGTAGACTTGTCCAAAAAGGTATGTATGAATTAAATCATGGGTTGTTGCCGTTGAATTGGAAATGCCTATCGATAAGTTTTGTTTTAGGTATCCACGGTTTTATCCGCGTCGCCGTAGGTAGGTAGTAGCATGGATGAGATAATAATGGATTGGTGTCTTCGCAGTTTTTGGCGACATTGAGCTCAGGCCTGCCATCTAGCGGGAGAATTATCGTAAGTTAGGAGCAAGCCGAGTGAACGCCGCTGATTAGCATTGTGACACACGGGAGTGTGGTGTAGTAGCAGGCTTGATGTGCAATTTTTCAAAAGGTTATGTCTTTATATGTCAGTAAAAGCGAAGAAATTAATAGATTTATGTGCAGGGTCAGTAATAAGATAAGCAGTT
Organism: Amphibalanus amphitrite; assembly: GCF_019059575.1. Taxonomy (NCBI): domain Eukaryota; kingdom Metazoa; phylum Arthropoda; class Thecostraca; order Balanomorpha; family Balanidae; genus Amphibalanus; species Amphibalanus amphitrite. Next base: position 513,940 of record NW_024881498.1, on the reverse strand, counting down.
CCATGTTATTTCCTCATCAAATCGTGAAACAGGGAGTTATTGGAGACTTCGCCAGCACGTGTCGTTTTCGCTATTTTTCACATGAGTCTTTACTTGGCCTAAATCAAACAAATTGTCCGATCGAAGAACAAAACGAACGTAAATACCTACTATCTATAAGTCTAATGAAAAAGTTAAACGGAATTGCTAACGTCATTGCCGCTCAATATGCCATTCAAGACGCTCTATTAAAAGGACCCAACCAGGGCCCTGTTCATGAACCCCGGCGGTCGCTGCGGCCGCTGCGGTCGCTGCGGCCAGCCGGGTTGTTACGTCACAAAAAGGGGCGGGGCTCATGTAGTATGACGAATGTATGACGTCATCTTGCTGCGGCCGCTGCGATCTCTGCGGCCGCAATCCAGCGACCGCCGAGCCTCAAGAAAACTAATTGCACTGAACTTGGCGCACTGAAGTCAAATAGCGCAAGCCGTGTTGTCATGGAGACGATTTTGTAAACAAATTATCTACCGGTGTGCTTCAGTTGTAAACAATTGTCGGAAACTATTTCGGCAGCAGACGCTGTTCATGGAACGCTGCTGCGGCCGAGTGAGTGATGACGTTTCAAAAATGGGCGGAGCTTAGAGCCTGCGGCCGGCCGCAGCGGCCGCAGACTTCATGAACAGGGCCCAGTGCTGCGTAGTCGATGAAATTGACAGTGACTTTGGCTCCAACTCCGATTCCGATATCCAAATATCGACTCCGACTCCTTCGGGCAGAACTGTCGATTCACACAGACTCCGACTCTGCAGCCCTGGTAGGTAAGTTTGTGGAGTCGATGACTTTCCGGTGACGTTCGACTCATACTCCGACCACAGCTTTTAAAAATCAACCGATTCCGAGTCGGAACAGAACCGCTGGCTCTGACTACAACTCCGCAGTCCTGGCCCAAGATAGCCGCCTAAAACAACTTTGATGTGTGATCTTCTTCGTACATTGTTAATGTTATTTTAAACAAGGAGTGGAAAAGGGAGACGAAGCCTTCACAAACAACGATCTCCTGTTGCGGATCAATCAGCTGCTGGAACAGAAAGGCATAAACACCACGCATCTCATTTCATCGTTTTCCTAACGACTCCAATGTAAGCACTGATCAATGCAGTGCGAGCATCGATGTGACATTTGTGTACCAAGTTTGAGTGTTATACGCCCAGCCGTTCTTGAGATATGGAAGCGGCACCCCGCACGTGCGCACGTGCAGTAGCACCCCCATAGTGACACATGGAAATGCATTGGCCACTGGGTGCCTAACTATTGACGAAATTTTACTGTAATGGGCCCAGCCATTGCGGAGTTACTTCATGTGGAACAATTTCGACACCCCTGGGTTGGCACGTGACACGTGCCGTAACATTAACTAAGATGAAGAAAATCGGGCGAAATTCGGAGAAGAAGGAATAAGCCTACCAAATATGTATGACATATTGTCAAACTGCTGTACCATTGTGAGTAAATGGCCATATAAAAGCTCGTACAAGCCAATGGGACTGGGCGTTTCAATACACACCGTCTTACGCATTTTATTTTCGTTATTACCTAAAGGCTGCTTGACGTTTTTGGCTTTCAAGCATTTAAGACATTTTTTGTCGTCTCAGGTCCAGTTAGATTACCTCCAACTCGTGGGAATATGCACTTCGAGCCAACTAACACACCACACCCACGTGTGTCATAATGCTGAGAGATGGCGTTCACTCGGCTTGCTCCTAACTTACGATAATTCTCTCGCTAGATGGCAGGCCTGATCCCAATGTCGCGGATCCCAATGTTAATTTCCACGAGACACCAATCCAGTGTTATATCATCCATGGTAGTAGGTACCTAGGTACCTATTTATTTCTAGGCAATACGATCACAACAACGAAATTTTCGCAATGGCTCCTGTTATAAGGTTGTCCGATGATAATGGATCTGATCGGCGACTTTTATGATTAGATTTTATTTAATATTTTAAGGCTAGATAGTTAATGCAAGGTTAACTTGCCGCACCCGCCTGGCGGTGGTGGCCGAGTGGATAGCGTATTAGAGTAGTGATTGTGATAACCGGGTTCGATTCCCGGGACGGCCGCTTTTTTTCTGAACACAACGTGCTTGTTTAACCCGCGCCCTGCTGGGGGGGGGTGTTTGAACACCCCCCCCTTGTGGTTTTTCGCGAATATCTCAAAAACGGCGGCGCGGAGCGCCGCCGTTTTTGGTACACCTTATCATGCATCAATTCTACACATGTTGTGAAAATTTCAGACCAAGGTCATTCAAGGTCAGGTCACCAGGTCACTTGAAGTGACCTCACCTCATAAAAAGTTTCAATGTCTGTCAAAGCTACACCGAGTGACCGACCGCTTTGAAACTTTCAGCGATTGCTAAGAGCAATAGCATGTACAAAATGTATATCTCAGAATTTTGATATCGGTGACCTAAGGTCAGGTCAATTTTGCGACCTCCCCATTATAAGTCAATGGGAGAAAATTGAAATGCGTCTCTTTTGGACGAAAGACATTATAAACACTCCCAAACACTGAGTTACTAGTGGTTTAGACACACTGAACATGAAAATGGTGTCCGTGACCCCTGTTTATGCCCTGAGGTCATCTTAGGTCACGAATGGTATCTAACAGTTTTTCGCAAATAACTTTTGATAGAGGCATGCTAGAGCGATGAAAACACCTTAGATGTGTTCAGCTCGACGATACGGATCGACTGATATGCAACATGACCCTTTCCGGTCAGGTCATGACCTTGACCTGAGGTCAAATTTTCAAGTTGACCTTTCAAGGTCAAGTTATAGTTCATTCGATGCGTCTTGACGAGAGGAACACGATACTGGTAAAAGTAAGCTCGTACAAGGCTTGGGTCAAAAGTTATTGCAGAAAAACTGTTTCCGAAAAAAATCGGCTATTTTTGCAGTTTTTGCCCCCTGCAGGCAAAACCGTTGACGTTAGGTCAAATCTGAGAGAATTATTCAGAAAGGGCGTTAATAGGGCTATCGAATGCGCTTTTCCGCGGCGCTGTAGCTCTATTGGTTCCCGAGTTATGCGTTGGCTTCTTGGAAATTTTCGACTTTCGACCTGGATATCGGCGAAATTTTGCCTTCAATGACCTCTGGTGACCGGACCTTTGACCTGACCAAAAAATTGACCGAAGTGATTTCGTCATTATTTTTGACGCTCTTTCGAACGCCGCCTTCCGCGTATCGCTACGTGGCCCAGGAGCCGAGTTAGAAGGGGGGGTGTTCAAACACCCCCCCCCCCCAGCAGGGCGTGGAAATCCAGGACCCCCAGCCGGGCGCGGGTTAATGTCCATTGGCAGTGAATGCCGTGCGTTATTTGATGCGTGGATTAATTATGCACCAACTAATTGCAATTGGCACCACCTCCACACACATTAATTAACCCTGGCATTTCTTTTTCCAGTATGGCAAAGTAAAGCGGCACTTCAACAACAAAAACTTCGAGAACTTCAAATGGCTCACTGCTCCGGGTGAAGGTCCTCCCAGACTTCTCTGCTGGCCATGCCTGCTCTTTCAGCCTGAAGGAGTCAGTTCGACCTGGGCTAAAACAGGGATGACTGATATCAAAAATTTCAACGTACTCGCCGACCGCCATCGCAAGACCAACTGTCACTTGACTGCTACGCTGAGTTTACATCACTTCGGCGCCATGGAAGAGGCCAGTGATCGTGCGAACACTGCAAATAAGACTCAGCACAACCAAGAAGTGGCAAGAAACCGGGACATCATGCGACGCCTGATAGACGTGGCGATATTTTTGGCCAAACAGGGTCTCCCATTCCGCGGTCACGATGAAACGATGGAGAGTGTCAATCGTGGCAATTACGTGGAAGCGCTCAACCTGGTCGCAGCTCACGACCGAGTGCTCAGCGAGCACATGGAGAGCAGTGCCAGCTTCAAGGGCATCTCAAAAGACACACAGAATGACCTGATACGTCATATTCATGACGTGGTCACGGAAGTCGTGCAAAAAGAGATCAGGGAGGCCAGCTTCTTGGCTGTCGGAGCTGACAGCACTACAGACATCTCAACAGAAGAGCAGCTTGTCACTACGGTCCGTTATGTGGACGGCAATGGCGACATACAAGAGCGGTTCATGGGCTTCCAGGCTATGGCTGGTAGGCACGACGCAGCCTCTGTAGCGGACAAAGTGCTGGCTGTGTGTCGTAAAATCGACTCTTGTGAGACTAAGCTTGTGAGCCAGTCGTATGACGGTGCCTCCGTTATGAGCGGCAGGGAAAATGGCGTGCGCGCCATCGTGCAAAGTCACTATCCACATGCCGCCTTCATGCACTGCTACGCCCACCGACTCAACCTGGTGCTTATGGACGGTGCTGATATAAGGGAGGTGAGGAGGTTTTTCTGCGCTGTTCGTGGCTTCCATACGTTCTTCAGCCGCAGTGCGAAGCGCACAGCCCTGCTGAAAGAGTGTGGCACCACACGCCGTATGGTGGCCGGCTCGGAAACCAGATGGCAGTACCTGGAAAGAGCGGTGCACGTGATCAGGGGAAACCTGACTGCTCTGAGACAGGCGCTCACCATTATCAGCGACAGTAACGAGTGGATGTCAGACGCACAGGCGGTCTCCAGTGCAAAAGGCCTGCTCACGCACCTATCGTCTCTGGAGTTTCTCTTCCTGCTGGTGCTCTACGACGACATTTTCTCCATCACTGGAAAGCTCTATCAAAAACTACAAAGCAAAACGCTAGACGTGGCTATCGCCGTCACCAGTGTAGTCGATTGCCAGGAGCAGTTGAAACGGCTTCGAACAGAAGAGGCATACAAGCTGAAGATGGACCAGTCAGCCGAGCTCGCTGGGGAGAGTGCGGCACCTCGAAAGAGGCGACGGAAGGAGTGGGGTGACTGCCTGCCATACGGAACGGAGGCGGCGGCTGGCGCAACAGGTAAGCACTGCTGCCCCTGTCTGCTTTTGCACTTCAGTGCTAGATATGTATGTAGTCGCCTTTATAGATTAAGCTGACATTCTCTATTTTACCGAAATGGCTTTACTGAAATCAATAAACCGGTACTTTTAGATGGTTGCCAGTGCCACTTGTAGATGGTTCTGTCAGATTTCTCGCCTAACATATGCAATGACTCATAGCAAAAGGTCACGTTATTTTTATTGTTACTCATATAAATAAGCTTTATATCGATAGATAACGTTACACTGCCCAAGTATTTCGACAGTGACGGTTTGATAAGTGTTCCATGGACATATAAGGTGATTACGAACAATGTTTCTGCGTCTGACATGGACTTTATTCGACAGGAGCCGATGACACGCTGCAACGGGTGCACCATGAAGCCCTGGATCAGTGCATCCAAGCGCTGGGTGAGCGGTTCAAGGACCACTCCGTGCTTCAGATATGTGAGCTGCTCGCCCCGGAACGGTACGGGAGTTTCAATCAGAGCCGTCCTACAGCGCAGCTGCAGTCTCTGCAGCGACACTATGGAGCTCTTTTCGATCTTGACATGCTTCAAAATGAGCTGAAAGCAGTGTGGGGCTCTACCGACATGCACCTGGCGCCGCAGCAACTCCTGCAACACATGAAAAGGCAGGGGCTGACAGACGCGTTTCCGGAGACCCATCGTCTGTGTCTTCTCATTCTCACCATAAAGCCGACCACAGTATCTGAGGAGAGAAGCTTCTCCGTGTTGAAGCGTGTCAAGACCTACCTCCGCTCGACCATGTCCCAGGACCGTCTCAGCTACCTCAGCAAACTGCAGATCGAGGCTCCTCTTCTCAGCAGACTGCAGAAGGATGGCGTTCTTTACGAGAGCGTCATCGAAAGGTTCGGACATCAGAAGGATCGGAACATCAAGCTCTTCTTCCGCTAGACTCATCATGAACGGTACGTGCTGGCAGTCTGGGATATCGTGGGGTCGTTATATTGGCATGTTTGATGTTCGTGACACTGAACGTACCAACGATCTTGAGACGCGTAGCAGGTTGCCATGTATGTGATGCTTACTAGTGCAATAACATTTATTCCTGTATGCACGTACGAGCGGGAGGAATGCTGATACTTCTCATGCAATATTATACGTGATTTTGGAGTCCGGTCTACCGAAAGCGGGCACGTATTTTTAGTTCTTTTTTTTGTAGAAAAATGCCCCTGTGGCTCATTGGGCATTTCGCCTATCTCCTGAGTCACTTGCGCGGTGCGCCGTTGGTCGAGCTCGGGTCGAGCTCGGACCGAGAGGTGGCCTGCAGTTGCAGTCATTGGCAGGGCTCGCCGTACACGGCTCACGACATAAAGAGTCGGTGAGCAGGGTAGGTTGTGTACAGTGGCATTTGTTGTGAATAATTTTAATATAACTTCCTCTTTTTGTAACGAACACATCTTTTTTATTCACACAACTCGCAGCCTTTGACGAAAAATAAGTGACCCAAATTCGATTAGAGAAACACATTTGAGGGTACCTTACCTTCTGCCGCCCGTGTGCCTACCTACTTTGAGAAGCTCAGCGCCGCCCCTGAAAAAATCTAGGAAAAGGATATTAGTTTAAGCGACATCAGATTTCGCATTCGATGGTACGCATAGCTTTACAAATATTGATATATAACTCCAATAAATCAGCAATCAGCAATCGACCGAAATCGTGGTTTGACGGGCTTTAATGCTGCTATCGGCCACATTGAGGTGTTGTTGGGGTCAGAAGTGACTAACATGACATTGACACAGGCCATCCCTTGGCCTGTGCAAGGTCAAGGTCAGGTCAAGGTGAAGTCAGTGACCTTTGGTAGTTTGACATACGAGGTGTGTCCCAAAAGTTTCAGGACTGGTGTCACTGAAGGCATGTTTGGAACCCAAGCTGCAATGTGCTATTTTTTTCCATGAAATTGGTCCTTCTGGAGTGTGTGTGCACAATAGGTATTAACTTTGTAAGACATCTACATTTTTTCCTACATGCACTTTAATAAACATCTTTTTCTATGGGCCGTTTAACGATGATGGACACAGAGTAACGCACAAAATTGAAGCTTGTATACGATTGGGTAACACTCCCTCGGAAGCATTTGAACTGTTGCATAAAGTGCGCGACGATGATACGCTCTCACTGTCAGTTGTTTTCGAGTGATAATATTTCAGAAGGGACGTGAAGACGTGGAAGGCGATTTCAGGAGTGACAGGCCCTCAACGTCCAGGACAGGCGTCAACGTCGAGTGCGTCGTGCAGCTGTTGCAGCCCGACCGTCAACTGACTGTTCAGATGATCTCAGATGAACTGGGCTTGAGCAAGAATCAAGCATTGTGGATTATCACATAAGATTTGAACACGCGGAAAGATTGTGCAAAGATAGCGCGCGACAAGACGCGAGAGAAGTGGGATGCCAAATCGTGGGTGTTTCACCACGATAACGCGCCAGCTCACAATGCTCTGAGAATCCGTGAGTTTCTGGCTGGATAGGGGATGGGGATGCTCCAGCAGCCCTTCTAATCACCTGACCTGGCCCCGTGCGACTTTTCCTCTTCCGCAAGCTCAAAGGAGTCATCAACTTGACCAATTTGAGAATGTGGAGGACATCCAAATGGCCACGACGATGGAGCTGAAAAGCATCCAGGAAGAAACCTTCCAGGAGTGCGACCGAGCGTGGTAGAGAAGGATGGCAAAGTGCATCACTGGCGGATCCAGGGTTTCAGCGCGGGGGGGGGGCATACCATGTCACGGAGCCAAACCTATAGGGTACCCCCAAATCCTGTTTTCTCATCGGATTTAGGCCACTTATTTTTCGTCATAGCCCTGACACGAGTTTTTTTTTTCTTAAAACAGAAATGGTAGGACACCTGACCCCCATTCGCAGATCCAGGAGCCGGAGGCTTTTGGGACAAATACCCGGGCAGCGCCAGAAATCGACGAAAATTGCTGGGGCCGGTGGGGCCCCTCAGAATAACTGGTGTATAGAGCCGACCCAGGGCCGCCGGTGTAGAACCTTAAGAGGTACTGGCGTGGGACCATCAAAGGTATCGGTGTGGGTTCCCCAGAGGCAGTGGTGTGGGGCCCTCAGAGGCACAGGTGCAGGAGCCACAAAGGAGCCGGTGTGGGCCCTCTAAGGTGCTGGTGTGAGGCCCTCACATGGACGCCGTTGTGGTGCCTCAGACACTGGTGTGGCCCTAAGCCCACACCATTCACAGATGGCTGTGCGGGGGGCCCTTTGAGTTGTTGGTGCGAAATGCGAATGCCTAATAACCCAGTAAAACCTCTCAGAGACCGACAAAGGGCCCTCAGAGGCCGGTAACGGGCCGTATGATGCCAACAACGGGCCTTCACAGGCCGGCAAGTGAGGGCCGGCAGTATCTTCAGGAGCCCTGTGGACTTGTGGAGTCCTTAGAGATCGGCATGGTACTCTCAGATGCCGGTGGGGCCCTCAGAGTCACCGGTGTAGGACCTACAGAGTTACCGGTGGCTGGCTGCCAGAGGCACTGGTGTGGGGCCCCAGAGGCGCCGGTGTGGGACCCTCAGAGTCGCCGATGTGGGGCCTCAGGAGACACTGATGTCTCAGAGGTGGCGGTGCAGGGCCCTCAGACGTGTCTGTGTGGTGCCCTCACAGTCGCCGGTGGAGACTTTCAAAGGCATCGTTGTGGGAGTCCTCACTCCTCAGAGACATGCATGGGGGCAAGGGGTCTTCAAGAGACCAGCAAGGGCCAGCAGAGGCCTTCAGGAGCCCTGTGGGATCCTGGAGACCGGCGTGGTACTCTCAGGCGTCACTGGGAGCCCTCAGAGTCACCAGTGTGGGGCCCACAGAGTTGCAGGTAGGTAGCCGTCAGATGCGCCTGTGTAAGACCTTCAGAGGCGCCAGTGTGGGGCCCTCAGAGCCGCCGCCGATGTAGGGCCTTAAGAAATATTGGTGTTAGTCCCTCAGATTGGCGGTGTTGGGCCCTCAAAGGCGCCGGTGTGAGACCCTCACAGGCGCCGTTATGGGCCCTCAGAGACACTGGTGTGGAGCCGTTCCATGCAGGTATGGGCCAGGACCCTAATTAGAGCTGACGCTACGCTTAATAGGTCAGCAAGGTCACTCAGAGGCCAGCACAGGGCCCTCAGAAGCTGGAGTGGGGCCCTTATGGAGATGTGTGATGTGTGGCGACTCAGGAGCCCGTGACTCCGTGAGGTGCTCTCACGAGTCCTGCGGGTCTTATCTCAGTCGAAATAAGGCACGCTTGGACCCTGAGCGGCCAATTGGCACTGCAGGGCCTTTCGGGCCCATAGGGCACCATGCATCTAATGAGGCGGCACGCGCCCTTTGTGCCCCCCCCCCCCCCCCGGTTACCCTGCACTGGCTGCGGCTATACAGGTAAATCATATTCTAACCGTCCCTATCCCCAAGCATTGGCAGCGGCCGATTCCTGGTTTGCGCAATATGAGTGTCATCGTTAGACAATACGGTTAAAAAGGGTTGAAGCGGCATGACTCCCCTGTGGCATGAACTAAGAAGCAACATATTTTTAGATAAAATAAAGCAATGACAACTAAATTGAGGTTACTAAAACGACTCTGATCACAAAAGTAGTTACTAGGAAGGCTTTCTAATTCATTTTTATTTAGTTCCTCATTATAGGCGTAAGAAGTGTAAGTCTGAACGGGGGGGGCATACTTGTACTGAATGCCCTCCCCAGGCTCCTGTCGGGGGGGGGGCATATGCCCCTAATGCCCCCCCCCCCTGGATCCGCCAGTGAAGTGCATAGCACTCGAGAGAGACAACTTCGAGTGGTGAATCGTGTGGTTTGTGCCAATGACCCCAGATATGTGTACTGTGACACCAGTTCTCAACTCAACTCAACTCATTTATTTTAACAGACCAGACAAAGTAAAGACACACAAAACATACAAATAGGATTGGTGCAAAAGCCTAAAGCTCAACTCAAGGCACCTCTCCACATTCAATAGAACTTAACAAAACATGACACCGCCGGGATTAACATAGTACACCAACATAACTATAAATTAAATGAAAGGCGAACATAAACAGGAGTGTGAGATTACTCCTCCGCTGAGTCAGCAGCAGCCGCCCCCGCCGCCCGCCGCAGTGCCATCGCCCTGGCCACGAAGTCCTGGAAGAGCGCCGCGGCCTCCCGGCCGCCGTCAGTGCTTGTGGTGATACTGTCTCCGTGTATTAAATTGTGGATTAGGTCTCTTCGAGGTAAATTTAGAATTTGGTTACCTAAGACCAGTGAAAGCTGAGTGAAAAGGTTAGCTCTGACTTCCTGATAAAGAGGGCATGATAAAAGAAAATGGTGTATTGTTTCTGGTTCATTTTGACAAACGCAATGAGGGGTGGAGAGTTTCTGGAGCTGGTAGAGATTGGCATTTATGTAATGGGAGGCTCCCTGTCCTGATTTGTGTATGGAATGCGTTGCCGAGTTTTGAGCCAAAAGAGAAATAAGCGTGTGGTTTTGGTGTGCCGAAGAGGCTTGTAAGACCATCCTGAAACTTTTTGGGTGATAGGGGAAGTTGGGGGAACGCCGAATACTTTTTTTCTGACGCCCGTAGCACGCAAGGTAGACAACATAAGCTATTCTTGTTGGCGTCATTCGAGAGGCCAGTCGTTTGCCTTTCAAACATACCAGGCGCATTTGATGAATTCGCATACCGTTAAGCGCACAAACTAAAAATATCAAAGAAGTGACTTTTTCGGCGTTGCCCCGGACTGCGGGGAAAGCCGAAAATGAGAGAAATGATCTACGGGGAATGCCGACATTGATGTTTTGCCACTTTATCTCAAACTTTATCCAGAATTTATCAAACCTGACACGCCTTTTAAGAGCTTGAGGACGCTTGGTGCACACTGGAAGTTATAATTGTGTGATATAATAAGAAAATGCCAGGTAAATAATTCCTTATAGGTAACAGGCCGTTGTGTCGGTTGAAAGTGTAATTTGTGTGACTAAAAATTGGCGTTGCTATTCTACAGCAGTAAAGTCCACGTAGCGTGCTTTAACGTGCGTAATTGCACGTTTTCGGCATTACCCCAGCCAGCCATACTTTCATTTGCAGGCCCATAACTTTTCAACGTGCCGTATAAATTTCAAATAGGCAGCACACTTGTGCAAAGACATGCTGAAGATTACTTGACCGAATTGGCCAGACAAACGGTAGCATAATGAGTAAGAAATGCAGCTTCTAAGGCGCATGTAGTACAAGGAACGCGTACCTTGAAAACGCTCTTGGCGCCCTCACAGCCGAAGTATTCCGAATGACGACTCGTAACAAACATGCGATAATTGTAGTCACTTAAGCTTCAGAGCATCACTGACAGGTGGCATCCATGTCTTACGGTTTTCGAAATATCTCGGATTTCGGCTTTGCCCCAACTCCGGCATTGCCCCAACTTCCCCTACTTGTGTTCTGAGAGAGTTGGGTAGTGTGTTCCATGTGCGTATGGTGGCGGGAATGAAGGATCGCTGAAAGCTAGTAGTTCTGTTAGGGGGAAGTGTTAGTGTTGTATAATTTCTGAGAGTTCTGCGAGTGTCAGTGATTCGTGCCTGTGGTAGTATGCGTGTGATATACTCTGGTTGTTGGTGGGTTGTGGTGGTCAGTTTGTGGAAGAACTGTAGTCTGTGTAGTTTGCGTCGGGTCTTAAGTGTGTCCCATCCCAGATCCTGTCTAAGTCTGTCTGTCGAAGTCCTGAAGGGAACCCCAGTCATAAGTCTTGCCGCTCGATTGTGCACTCTCTCTAGTCGTAATGCGTCATCTACAGTTATATTAATTTCTGTTATATTCTATTATTTTCAGTTATATTTCAGCTATATTCTGGACCTTTTGGGACACACCTCGTACTTTTTTTAAAGAAATTTTGTCCGAATGGATGAATTGGTGGCTTTGGGCCCGGGTGCCCCGCTAAGCAGTGCTTGTTGCGAATGACACCACGGACCCACCTTGCCCGCGCCCGGTTCACCGGTGATAATTTGGACCGAAAGTTTAACGTGCCGCAGGTAGATGGCGGCACGGTCCTCCCGGGTCTAGCGTTCCCTCACTGCTGTCGGAACGCCTCCTCGGTGCAACCGGTGTCCGGTGTCGTTTGAGCCGTCGGTGGGCACCCTCCTCTCTGAGGGCGGCCCGCAGCTCGCCGTCAAACCACGGCGGCTGACGTCCGCGGAGCGTCACCACCAGTATGTGGTCCCGGATGGCCGCGTTCAGCAGGTCGTAGAAGCGGTCGGCAGCCTCGTCCACTGGAAGTCCGTCTAGTAGGATCCATGGTGTGCGGCTGAGAGACGTGCGGAGGCCTTCCCAGTCAGCACGCCGGTAGTTCAGCGCTGTCTGCCTCGTTACGAGTGGCACGGCTGCCCGCGCTATCTGCACGGTGCACGCAACCTCACGGTGATCGGATGGAAATACACCGTCCCGGACCTCTGCCTCGATCGGCAGCCCACTGGACATGACCAGGTCAAGGACATTGCCGCCACGAGTGGGCTGTCCGACGTATTGCTTCAGGCCGGCCAGGTGGCAGCCGTCCAGCAGCTGCGCGCAGCACGGTGGGCGCCGCCCAGCCGGCCTCCGTCCGCAGCCAAGCTCGGGTACGTTGAAGTCTCCGGCTGCCAGCAGCGCTTTGTCTGGGTGAGCGGTCGCGATGTCGCCAATCGTCCTCATTGCCGCGGACAGCGATGTTGCATCATCAGGCGGACAATAGCATACTGCTAATAGTAATGTCGGCAGCGTCCGCAGCTCGACAACGAGCACCTCAGCGTCGCGCGGCTCTAGCGCCTCACGCCGCTCCGGCCGAAGGCCGCTGTCGATGAAGCAGGCGACACCGCCTCCGACGCGACTGACCCGGTCCCTCCGGAACAGCGCATGGCCGGGCAGCGCAGACTCCAACTCCGAAGATGCAACCGTGTTGTTAAGCCAGGTCTCGGTTAATGCTATCACTGTCTGTTTTTCTAGTTCGGGTGCGCAGTGTCGTAAATCCCCGAGCTTATTCCGCACACTCTGTACATTTTGAACGAGCAGTTCAATCTTGCTATGGCCCGAGCCGCCGCGGACAGGGCCTGGGTTAGTTGCAATGTCACCCGTCAGCAGGCACGCCGCTGTAAACCAGGCGAAGCGGGCACAGCGGCGACCATCAGCCGGCGCACAGCTGATCCGTACGGCACGGCTGACGGCGCGCGGGGCGCGAGCAGCAGCGGCCGACACCAGAGCAGTAGGTGCGCCCCTCCCACGTACACAGATCCATCGCAATTTCAAATGTGGCCAAAACCTCGAATAATGACCATTTGTAAATTCCTTCAATGAGTGATTTTTTAACACAAAACGGATTGAAGCATCTGAAATCACCGGCATATTTTTTAACCACCTGATCTCCGCTCACCGCAGTCGTGAACCTGGAACTTCTTCGGAAGCGCATGGTAGACCCAAAAGACATGTGAAACGTGCGCAACTTTGAGTGACTGTAACATTGTAATAATTTGATCGAAACCGCAATAAATGGGCATCGCTGTGTTGCATGGTTCGTGCTGAAAATTTTGGTACCAAAAATAATGTTTTAGCTCGTCATCAATGCCATGCTAATTAGCAATGTTCGGGCACATGCATCACAGTCCGCATTTTCACTCATCGCATACTTCACAAGACCTACAAGAAAATCATCAATCACCCCCCAAAATTCGAATGGCTTAAACTGAGCCTGAGAACGTTCACAAACGGTTCCCGAAAGAATTAGCTGGGCATCAGTGGTCAAACTTTTGCTATGGGGGCAGAAGTGATGTGATGTCGGGCGGATTCGGCCGGCCGGCTGACCCGCGAGCAGGGCCTATTTTAACATGTTAACTGGGGGGGCAAATGCCCCCGCACTCAACAGAATTGCCCCCCTAGTCGTCGAGATTTGCCCACTATAAAAATGGGCATAAAGGAACAGGGTGACAAACATACTACGTAACTACTGTGACTTGTTTTGCAATGGATGTCAAATGAGTCAGTCTGTAAGTAATGACCAGTGGTGTATCTAAGGGTGGGTCATATGGGTCATGACCCCCCACCCTCTTGGGGCCCGGGGACACCACAGGCCTGCCAGGGGCACCACCGGCCTGTCAGGGGCACCACAGGCCTGTTGGGAGCACCATCAACCTAGCAAGAGCACCATAGGTCTGCCAGGGGCACCACAGACCTGCCAGGGGCCCCACCGGCCTCGCAGGGGCACCACCTTGGGCCTGTCAGGGGTACCACCACAGGCCCGCCAGGGGCACCATAGGCCTGCCAGAGGCACCATAGGCCTAGCAAGGGCGCCACGGACCTGTCAGGGGCACCAGAGGCCTAGTATGGACACCACATGCCTGGCAGGGACACCACCGGCCTCGCAGGGACTGGGACACCTTGGGCCTGTTAGTGGCACCACGTGCCTGTCGGGGACACTCCAGGCTTGTCAGGAGCACCACAGTCCTGTCAGGGCCCAGGGGCACCACCGGCCTCACGTGGACACCACCGGCCTCGCAAAGGCATCATGGGCCTGTCAGGGGCACCACGGGCCTGTCGTTGGAACTTCAGGCTTGCCAGGGGCACCACAGTTCTTTCAGATGCACCGGCGGCCTAGCACCATGGCACCATGTTTGGCCGAGGTCGCGATTCGGCGTATGTCGCCTCGCATTAGCCGCGCGTTTGCAGTCTTTTCGTGGTTTCAAACGTTCAAACATGGGATATGATGTTGCTCCCATGCATTAGGGTGGGTGTCAAGATCACCGGAAGGTCAGGTCAGATCATTTACCTTTGATGACCTCGGTTCACATTTTCGAGTTTTATATGTTTCTAGGCTAGTTTTTGGAGCTGAATTCGAATTAAGCAACCATTTGACCATTTACGAAGTAGTTTTGGTGCCTTCGTAACATGTTACGAAGCTGTCAGAGGCGGTTGCCACCCAGTGTCCTGATTTTCGTGAATTTGGGTGGAAACCCACACCTAACAGATTCTCTTTGTGACGTCCCGGAAAGCCAAACGACGTCCCTGACAGATAAAAGTCGATAGGTATATCGAACACCAAAAGCAAACTAACAAAAGGAAATATCACCTCTGTAGCCTAAAAACACGGCTATGCAAAATGACAATAAATATATCCTAAGTCCTCACAAACCCACTCTTACACTCAACTCCCCTTTCCTGGCCAACTGCCGCAACAGTAAACAACGCGGTTTTATTTTATTTTCGTTTTCTGTGCGTCAGATATGGATAGGTTTTTTTCCTTTACCATGTGAATTTAATGCTGCCATATGAAGGAGAAAAGATGTCGGAATAGAGGGATCTGAGGACGTCGTTTTCCACTTTTCAGTTTTAGTAACTGTGCAGTGTATAGATAAAAATTAATCATGCGAATATATTACTTGGACATTTAACTATAAGCACGCAACATACCTTTCGTATCAAATTCCTGTAACATATTTAATTATTTTTTCCCCTCAGAAGGTCACAGTAACGGGTTAGCGCTGCCCCTTGAACATGCCCTTCAAAAGTAGCAAATTTTGCATATGTTGATAGTCGTTGGGGAAAAAGTTTAATGTTTATCTGTTTGAATTAGAATAAAGTTACCGAATTTCAACAGAATTAATTCAAGTACCTATGTCGTCCTTGGCTTAAAAATACACGCAATGTTGGGGACGTCGATTGACCTTGTTATTCCCATTTAATCGACGTCGGTACAAAACTGAAAAGTGCACAATGATTTCACATTTTTTCCAGCCAAGAAAAATTCAGCGTCCACCTTGGAGTTTTCTTAATTGAATTTCATAACAGGAAGCTATGGAAATTAATTTCCGAACTGTTTTCCACCTCTTTGTTTGGACGTCTGCTTTTTTACATCAGTCCAAGGCTATAGAACTCCAGGTAAGGACACCAGCCGTTTGACCTTGAACGCCGCCGGCCGGCCGATGACGTCATTGGAGGCAAGCCGGCTCGGCGGACGCATCGAGCGAGCGTATAACGGAGGAGCGTTGGGACGTTGCGGGAGCCGGGGAGAGATTTTAAAGCGTTTGCATACCACCATTGTTATGTTGATTGATCTAGACTGCATTCTTATAAAGCTCGACGCATCTTAGGCCTGGATGGTGCGTACATTCGTAGAACGGTCCGACGTCCGTGGTCAAAGCTGGCTACTCTATATGTACCAAAAGACGCCAAGACCGGTGCAATAACGGCGACCCGATCCCGTCTCTGGCGATTCTAGGACTCGTTAGGACCCAGGCCGAGTCTGACCCGTCTATTTTTAGGGAAACAGGATGGGTGAATTGACAACCGAATACCGATGGTTAGAATTGATCCCGTCGTCGAGCGATGGTTTCTACTCTATATATACCAAAAGACGCCAAGACCGGCGCAATAACGGCGACCCGATCCCATCTCTGGCGATTCTAGGACTCGTTAGGACCCAGGCCGAGTCTGACCCGTCTATTTTTTAGGGAAACGCGGTGGGTGAATTGACAACCGAATACCGATGGTTAGAATTGATCCCGTCGTCGAGCGATGGTTGATTGACAGACAACACATGTTGTAGTGGGCGGATAAGCATCAGGGATAATGCCTGAACGTAGGCAAGCATAATTGGTGTGCCATATTGTTTAGGAATATAAAATCGTAACGGAGGTCCTTGAGGATATTATCTCTACATTACGAGGATTCACCACCAGTGAAATTACTACTGTTAAACCCTCGGTCCCGGGCAACGCCGGGGAGCTGCAGTATCCGGCGGCCACCTCGTCGACTCGCAGGTCCTGTGGGCTTCCGTCCGTGATGCTTTAGTGCTTCACCCAGAGGCACGGATAGAGCAGAAGGATGTGGGGTGAGGTGTCTGTACGCCTCTTCATTGTAGGTACGACGCATACAGCGCCCAGTCCCGCCGAAGCTCGATAATCGACCGTGACATATTCTCAACTGGCGGATCCAGGAAGCGGTCTTGAACACATCGGGGGGCATATACCCTAAAAAAGGTTTCTGTGAATTAAAAAAGAACATCGGATTTCGATTCCTTGCGCACTACTGTGCAGTCCGATCAATAAACTTTTCCTCATAAAAGTTGTGAAGTTTTCGTTTTATTCTCGAAAAACGATTTCGGACGCTGCCCCGGATGTGGGCCTGTGGGGGATAACATTTGTCCCAAATGCCTTCCCTTGCAATCGCCAGCGGGCTGCCCCACCCTGAGCTTAACTAAAAACGTCTAAAAATCCCACCAGAGAGCCGAATCAGATAACTCATCTCTGGCCCGTCTAAATTACTACGCACCGTACGGCGCCCGGCCCCGTCGGAGCACTGATCCGACCGTGATATTTTTGGTTTTCCCCCATCCCAAGCTCCATTAGAAACGTTCTCTCGCCCCATCCAATTGCTCATGATGTCATTTCAAATTCAATACCTACCTCATCTCTGTCTGCCCGCCCATTCATTGCACACCTTACGGCGCCCGGCCCCGCCAGAAGGATCCTAGCGCGCTGAGTGGTTGCCTCCAGCCGCGTCATCGCGAGGCCCCGCGGGGCCCGCAAATGAATACATTGCGTGAATAGCCGTGTCGCCCCCTGCATCAGTCCTCTTGCTCGATATGATATCCCTCTTATGACGTCAATATTTAGTGATAGCCGCTGGCTCTTGAGCTGATTTTTGTTGAAGCATATTTGTTGTTGACTGTTGTGTACGATCATGGACAAGAACTAGACATCTTCAAAGTGTTGTTTTGGTGTTTGTGGTGAATGCTTGAATTTTGTATTTTACTAGGGGTAAACTGGCATTACTTTGTGTCTATATATGATCATTTGAGGTGCCTTGAGGTGGTATTAGTCAATATTGCCAGTGAAAATCGCTAATTTTAAGAGATTTAGGTAAGGGATCTTCAGTGTCTTAGGCTCCACACCGATATCGACGTCCTTTTGAAATAGCGACGTCCTCGGGGCTTCAATCACACTCTCCGAAAAATCAATTTCAGGACACTGTTGCCACCTACTACGAATACCCGGCAAAACCCTTACTGGTTGACCTGACCTGACCTGACCTGGCCTAAATGCATGAAGACATCATCTATGATCATAACTAACATGATATTCGTGATCAGCACCCCGAAAAACCATAGCAGCCACTCTTTACGACGCTCTAACAGGTCCCGATTTTCCCGACTTTTGGGTCAATGACCTGACCTGGAAGGTCAACCGATGACCTAGGACCTTAAAATTGGGTGTAATCGGCTTCCTTTCATCACGGGCAACACGGTCGTTTTTTCCGCGAAGCTCTAGCTCGATCAGGGGCGAAACGGCAAGGGGGAGGGTCCAACGGACCCCCCCCCCCCTATACGCTCGCTACTGGAAACACCAATACGGGCGAGGGTTAATGGATTATTTAAAGACAATTTTCCAGGTTGCCTCCCCAGTCAAATTCCCTTAAAATAGGCTCTGCCCGCGAGTCAGCGTCAGCTGTTGCTAGGCTGGGTCAGGGTCGACCGAGGTCAATATTGGCTGGTTGCCAGCGGGCGGGGAGGCCACGGGAACTGCGTGAATAATAAACAATCCTTGGCCGTTTCGGTCCGTGACGCGCTGTTCGCTCCATTTCAACCGTGAGTCGTGGCAGCGGAGAAGATAGCGGTGTGTTGGAGGGAGATGTACCTGTCGTTTTGTTAGCAGATATTGACAATGGAGCTGCGTATCAGTAAAAGAGTATTTTTTGATGCCGTTATTGAAGGAGGGATGCTGTCCAAGCAAATGAAGAACAGCACAGCGCATGCCGTGCAGCTTGGAGAGAGCCTGGCGGAGATAGAGTGCGATGGCCGGTGGTCAAATGAATGCTTAGAGAAGCTGCGTGCCGCTCTAACGGATTTTTTCATGAAAGTTCAACGGCAGTGGGCTAAATGCGGGCGTCGCAGGGGTCGAGTGCTCGCCAAATACGGGAAGCATTTCGAAGGCGATATTGTCGTTGTTGCTGACGACGACGTCTCCAGCGACGGCACCGGGGACGAGGACGGCGGGACACTGTCGCAGAGCGCAGCGGGTGGGAGATGCCCTATAACGCGGCTCAGCGCGAGAAGCAAGAGACGGGCATCCCGCGAACTGTCCCGGGACCATCCCACGGAGAAGCTGGTACAGGCTGCTACCCAGAGTGCCAGGGCGGATGGCCAGTCTGATCTGTCCT
Organism: Amphibalanus amphitrite; assembly: GCF_019059575.1. Classification (NCBI taxonomy): domain Eukaryota; kingdom Metazoa; phylum Arthropoda; class Thecostraca; order Balanomorpha; family Balanidae; genus Amphibalanus; species Amphibalanus amphitrite. Next base: position 494,818 of record NW_024881498.1, on the reverse strand, counting down.
ACGTTCTGAAGAAAATCACGGCCTCGCCCACCAGGCCATCGAAAGTACGCCGCACAATCAAAGTCACCAAACGCCCCCAACCAGAATGCGTCACGCCAGATATGGCCCTGGCGATGAGCGTCGCAAGTGATTTGACCGTCCTTGGCTACAATGTGGTTAGAAACACAATGCGCGGCGCAGCAAAATCCAACATACTCCCATCAAAGCATCAAGTACGCGAAGCCAAGCAAAGGTGCTGCCCTCCAGCGGGTGCGACGATCGTTACGGAAACGAGTGCATCCGTAACGTTACAGTCCGTCCTCGACCACACTGTTGAGCGCCTTGCCGAGGCTCACAACATCCTCAACTCACTGGATTCTCCCACTGACGAGTCGGGGCCCAGCGCTCGTGTGCACTATGGTATTCTAGAGGCAAAATGGGGATTTGATGGGGCAGCTTCCCAGTCAGTGTATAAGCAAGCCCTCAGCGCGGAGCATCGAGGAAAGACCGAGGAGAGCCTCTTCTGCACAACAATGGTACCGCTACGGCTCCGTGTCGACCAGTCCGTCGTCTGGAAGAAAGCGGCCCCATCATCATCGACCAGACTGTGCAGGCCCATCAGCATCAAGTATGCCCGCGAAACCCCGGAGCTGTCGCGAGCAGAAAGGCGACTGCTGACCGGGCGTGAGTGGGGGCTGGAAGAGCGCCAGCTGCGCATCGTCGCCTCCGGCTACATCCGCGGCGCACTGGAACACGCCGCCGCCGCCTGGCTCCCAGCAGCGTCACCGTCCCATGTCATGCTGCTGGAGAGGGAGATGCGCGAGGCCGCCAGAGTGGTAACCGGCTGCTCCCGGTCCACTCCGGCACACGCCGTAATGGCGGAGGCGGGCCTCGCCCCGGTGGCCGAGCGACGCACGGCCCTGGCGGCGCGCCTACTGGCCAAGGCGCGCGCCCTCCCGGCTGGAGACCCGCTGCGGAAGGTGGCGGAGAGCCAGGCCCCCATCCGCCTCAGCACCGTGACGGGGTGGAGAGGAGTGGGCGAGGAGACATGGAGAGCGGCGGGCATCTGCCCTCCGATCGAGCCCATCCTCCCCCTGCCGGATCCACCGTGGGAACCGTCACCAACGGTTTCTTTCGGTTTAGACATCGGAGCCGCCATCCCAACCGCGGCTAGTGACACCTGGAAGAGGAATGCGGCATTCCAGCACCTGGCGGCGCTCCCGCAGTGCGCCACCTGGGTGTGGACCGACGGCTCGGCCACCGACGGCGTCCTGAACGGTGGCGCCGGAGCTCTGATCGTGTGGCTTGACGGAGAGGAACGCTCGGTCCGCGCCCCGGCGGGCCGCCTTTACTCAAGCTTCCGGGCTGAAACGGTCACCCTCCAGGCCGCCCTCTCGTTCCTACTGGGGAACCCTCTTCACGCCGATGAACCCGTAGTGATCTGCACGGACTCACAGTCCGCCCTCGCCGCACTCCGAGAGGGCCCGGCCGCCCAGCACTCCCCGCTGGGAGGGGCCATCTGGAGAGCCCTCCGGGGCCTGACGGCGGGAGGCCGGCAGATCCACCTGCAATGGGTGCCCTCGCACTGCGGACTGGAGAGGAATGAGAGAGCGGACTCGATCGCCAAGGAGGCCAGCAATCTCGCCCAGGACCAAGTCCCCATCGACGTCCAGACGGCCCACCGGGCCGCCGCCAGAGTGGCGAGGGCCCGGACCATCCGAGCCTGGCCGGCCGGCTAGTTCCGCCGGCTAACCGGGGACCACCTCCCGCCGGCCGTGGCCGGCGGAGACCGGTCGGCGGCGGTGGACGTACACCAGCTCCGCGGCGGCCACTGCACTGGACCAGTTCTACGCAGTGGCGCCACAGAGTCGGGCTGGCGCCCTCCCGGCTGGCGGGGTGCGAGCAGTGTGACGACCAACACTGCAGGGCCGCGCTCTGCCCCGTCTGCCGGGAGGAGGCGGACACCCCCCAGCATGTCCTCCTGCGCTGCCCGGTCCTGATGGCCACCCGACACCGACTGCTGGGATCCATCAACCCCGACCTGGAAGAGGTGCGGAGCGGCGCCATCGTGGCGGCCCTGGGGGCCGCCCACAGGTCCCTACAGAGCCTGACGGCTACGTCTCAGCTGTGAGACGGAGGGACCACAACAACAACAACAACAACAGCAGAAAGGCAGCATATTGAAGCAGAGATCCACAGTCTGCACCCGACGATCCTGATGACTCCTGGTGGCAGCCGGGTGGAGATCCAACATCAACTTCACTTAACTATGATAGACGGGAAAGTCATCGGAGCCCTGACGGAGACTGGAAGTGCCACGTGCAACGTGTGTGGTGCAAAGCCAAGTGAAATGAACGACCTGAGTACTGTGGCCGATCGTTCGGTGCGTTCAGAGAGCCTCCAGTTCGGACTGTCGACGCTCCATGCCTGGATCCGCGTGTTTGAATGTGTGCTTCACATTTCATACAAGCTGCCAATCGCAAAATGGCGCGCTGTAACCGAGCAGGATAAGGCGGCCGTCAGCGACAGGCAAAGGGCCGTCAAACAGCGCTTCAGGGACCCAATGCAGCTGGTCGTGGACCAGCCGCAGTCTGGCGGGAGTGGCGGCTCCACCAACGATGGAAACACGGCCCGCCGCGCCTTTAATGACGTTCATGTGCTGAGCGAGGTAACAGGAGTCGATGTCGAGCTACTGCAGAGATTTTCAGTCATCCTCTCAGCACTGTCATCTTCTTCGACTATCGACGAGGGCAAGTATCATCGGTACGCCATGGACACAGCGGAGCTGTACGTAGCACTCTATTCGTGGTACAACATGCCGGCGTCACTACACAAGATCCGGGTTCACGGAGCAGACATCATCAACGGTCTCGAGCTGCCTATCGGTGCATATAGCGAAAAAGCTCAAGAAGCACGCAACAAGCATAACAGGCAATACCGACTTGGCCACGCCCGGAAGACATCACGGGAGGACACCCTGACCGGGTGCACGTCAGAATAGCTAGTGACATTTGAGCTAGTGACTTTTGAACTAGTACAAAACAGCTAGTGCCTCAAAACAGCTAGTGACAAAACAGCTAGCGTCAAAATAGCTAGTGAAGCAAAATAGCTAGTGCTTAGAAACAGCTAGTGACAAAACAGCTAGCGTCAAAGTAGCTAGTGAAGCATAAAGAGCTAGTGCCTCAAGACAGCTAGTGACGAAATAGCTATCGTCAAAATAGCAATTTCGTTGGGCCTCTGTTTCCTTCCCATTCACTTCGCTTCAAAAATGCAAGATATCTATGACTGTAAATATGTATTTCCCGCGATATGCCATCTCTTTAATTCCCCGGTGCCCCGCTTCTAATTTGTTGTTTGTCCTAGGGATCCCGTCCTCTGCCCTCCTAGCATTCCAAATAATTTTGTCAAACTACGGTGCTCTTCTGCTCCTTCTACCCGTGGGGACTCTTCGTCGGGAAAGAATCTATAATAGCTGCTCTACGAATAAGCTATTTTGCTTATTAGCTATTAGTCGACGCTAGCGATTTCTATAGCTACATGGGCGTAGGAACGGCTGGAACATTGTGGGTGCATGGGTGCAGAAATCCAGCCATGGCCGGTGAAGCCGGGGGGGGGGGGGGTGGGGAGCGGCACCCGAGCGGAGGCTCCTTGTGAGCTTTGAGGGTGTACCATGTCGAAAAGGTACCTACCGATGATAAGTGTATTTAGAAGCGTTGATAATGTCAATATTGACTACCGCAAAAAGTACCTAAATGCGGCTAACTTAGCCATTTTCGAAGATAGGTATCGGGCTAAAACTTTTGACAGTGGGTCATCGGTATGTGTTCAATCACATGTGTTCCGTTGCTTCCTTTTTTTCTTGAGCGCAAATGTAAGTTTTGAAGACCATCACAGTAGCAAACGCTTCTAAAGGTGGAAAGTGGGCAAAATATCCTGAATTTGTTGTGCTGCATGGGAAGTAGTGTTGATGAGAAAAGGGGTTTTTGTTCCAGATTACTGTGGGTGCAGAATACATTGTCTGCACCCACTGGAAAATTATTGTGGTTGCAACTGCACCCACTGCACTCATGGTTCCTACGCTTATGACTAGCTATATTGAAGCACTAGCTATTTTGCTCTACTAGCTATATTGACGCTAGCTGTTTAGTCACTAGCTGATTTAATGCACTAGCTATTTTGCATTACTAGCTATTTTGGCGCTAGCTGTGTTGTCACTAGCTGTTTTTAAGCACTAGCTCTTTTGTACTAGCTCAAAAGTCACTAGCTCAATAGTCACTAGCTGTTTTGACCAGTTTCGGTACCTCATGGTCACCAGTGACCCAGTGACCAGTGAGCTAATAGAACAGCACTACAGCAAACCACGACGACAGCGAGCTCGTCGTGCTGACGTGGGAGGTGTCGACATATCCCCTCTCCTGAGACACGACGAAGTCAGCAGCTCCGACGAGGATGACCAGGAAGACGAAGGCGATGCTCCTGGAGTGAATGAGCTGCTGTAGGCAGAAGAGGGACGAGAACTGTCAGTGTTCACTGTTCTGAGTTAAAGTGAAACTATGTAAGCACTGAGTGGTACTGAGTGATGTTTCAATGACAAACTGACCCGCTGACTTGTTTGATTGACTGGGTGACAGTGAAGTGACTGAATGAATGACAGTGAGTTCACTGAGTGAAAGTTAATGTTCACTGTTCATTGTTTGCTGGTTCACAGCCAATATATCTGGTCCATGTGAGAGTAATAAATACTGACTCCTTTTCTTATATGGTTTTGTTGCTATCAGCGGTGGAATGGCACATCAGTCCCACTCAACTAAATATCCTAGGGCTCGTAAAAAAAACACTTTTGTCTGGAATCATCGGTTTCCTACTTGCGTCTGCTTGCATTTGGTGAGAGTATGAAAAATGCAAAATCTGAAATCAATCCGACGCGTTTATGTGCGCCTTTGCTTCGAAAATTTTCACAAATGCATTGGAGGTAAAAAAATCAACATGTGAAAAATTGTTACAAATTTAGGCCTATAACACGTAAAATGATGAGAGGATTCCAAATCTGGTCGCAAAATTCATATCGGAGAACATTTGACTGCTGTTTTGGCCAAAAACTGTCCAAATTTGCCCAAATTGGATATTTTGCCTATTTTCGACAGTTTTTTGCCAAAACAGGGGTCAAATGTTCTCCGATTTGAATGTTACGACCAGATTTGGAATCCTCTCATCATTTTACGTATTATAGGCCCAAATATGTAACGAGTTTTACATTTTCATTTTTGACCTCCAATGCATTTTTGAAATTTTTCAAAGTAAAAGCGCACATAGTAAAACGCGTCGGAATGATTTCATAGTTTGCACTTTTCATACTCTCACCAAATGCAACCAGACGCAGGAAGGGAACCGATGATCCCAGACAAAAATGCTTTTTTTACGAGCCCTTAACCCGCGCCCCACTGGGGTCTGTGTATAACACGCCCTACTGGGGGGGGGGGGCTATTCATAGCCCCCCCTCCTAACTCCGAAACTACTGGGCCGATCGTCAAAATTCAAACGGCGTCTGATAGCCCCGGAAAAACTGTCGAGCGAAACCTAATTTCATTGACCTCGAGGTCACCGATGACGTCACAGGTCAGGTCAAAGTAAAAATTATTAGCACTTTGGCTTGTTCACATTTTGGGCTCTGGCCGCCGTCTTACAAGTCAGATCAGGCTCATTTTTGGTTTCCACACTCGTGAACAGATGCTCTAGATACCTTGAGGGTACCAAACTTGTACTTTGATTTTCAGGTCAGGGTCAGGTCATCACAGGTCACGAAAATATTATATCATGCGTCGGTCACGTGACACATGTTTTATGGTCCATTTAGGCCATAGATTTCGAATTTGATGTCGTCTATGTCATTCGAGGTCATTTTGAGTCGAATTTAGCTTAGGTCAGGTCACTTTCAGGTCAAAAAAGGTCAAATTTTGAAGTTGAAATTTTTCAACAAAAAAGGTGTCTATTGGATGCAGTTTGAGCTCAGGAACACGATGGTGCCATTTATATTGGTGTACGATGCCAAATACGTACTGAAAAATTGATTTGAAAAATTAATAATTGTGATTTTTTTGCAATAATGCGTATAACTTGGCCATTTTTGAAGATATTTAGCTAAAACTTGCTAGAGTTAGTCATAATAATGCGTTCTGTCACATATATTCCGTTTTTTTTCGAAAAGTCAAAAACTTTTTGAAAAAAATATAAAAATATAAATTTTGAATATTATTATATAAAATTTTCTAAATTTTCAACATTTTGAAAATCCGAGATAGCAGTTTGATAGCGCGGTCAATTCTGAGTTCTTTCATGCAAAGAAATTGGATCTAGCTTAAAAACTGAGCTCTTGGGAGCGATTGCCGTGGTTCAATGTTTTGCGTCGAAATCGGACGAACATGACGTCACTCTGACGTCATTTCCGGCCGACCTATAGTAGCTACGAAGTTCAAATTTTGACACAAGGTGTCAAATTGATGCAGCCGAAGGTACTGAAAGTTTGGCGTCGATCCGTCAAGCGGTTTGGAAGTTATTGCAGAAAAACGGGAGGGGGGGCTATAAATAGCCCCCCCCCCAGTGGGGCGCGGGTTAAATACCTAATCCCTCTTCAAAATTTCGCGTATCGCAAAAAATGTGGTTTAAAATGGCAGAAATATTTCTCATTTTCTAAGAGCGTGATTCATCTGCTTTCATTTGAGCCCTATATCACATCTCGAGCTTCCGTAGTTTTTGCGCTAGGCTTAGAGGTTTTGTCCACATTTGAATTCGAGATGGACCTGTGTGCCACGGCGACTCAGGGCGAGGATGACAGCCAGCGTTATGATCAGCGGAGCCGCGGCGGCAGAGCAGCGGCGTCGCGGAGGCCGGCTCAGTCCGCAGAGGTAGAGCGCGGAGCCGATCAGCTGACGCGCGACACCCGGCAGCGAAGCGCCACCGCTACCCGAGCTTCGGCCGGTCGCCGCCAGACCCGGAGTAACGTCACTGTCCTCCAGTCGACCAATCAGCCGGTGATCCTCGTGTCGTGTGACGTCATACCACGGCCGACACGGACAGAGGTCCGCCATGACAGTGCGCGCCGGGGTCACCCTCAAACGCATCTCCGACTCTAAAGCGGCTTAAGTCGGGAGCGTCACAATAGCACAATAGCACAATGACTTAAGAAGATGATACAACTATCTGTGCAAGTGACAAGCTCTACACACCACTACATTTGGGAAAAATCCGAACTTTTTTCCTCAGCATACTGCATGGGTAGTTAACATACTGCTCAAGTTAGCATATGACCCGTAACATATACAATATACATGTATTACCATCATGGATAATCCACACGGGGGCGTGGCGATTACAGTCCAGCCCATACTGCATACCGCACAGCGGCACACCATGCATAGGTACCGACCTATGTAGATCATATGTAGATCATCGGCAGCGAGCGGTCAGCTCCCTTCTTCAGAATAGCTGTCATGGTGGGTCCTGCTCCTCGTCCAGCTAGGCATCGATGCCATATTAGATTTCATCACCTCCACATGCTTTGGGAGGGACAAAAAGATGGTCTTGCCCAGAGTATATAGAACACCGGGTACAGTCAGAGTTTGGGATATGGTAGCAGTCAAATGTCGACAGAAATGGCGAACAAGTTACAAACAAATGTAGGTTTATTCCACTGTTACATTTCATCTTGAAAACTGTTGGCACACATGACGTCATAGAGTAAAAAGTCCCCATCTAAGGTCGTTAAGACGAATTTTTGACATTATTAAATAACAAAATTATATTGGGTTACCTGTTTTTTCTTATATTGTTCCAACAATCATTTTTATTATCTCTATTGGCCAATTATTTGTTGATTACGTCATCTGGGGCCGCGAGTCGGCGAATGCAGTCGGTCGGAAAAAACACGTGTTTTCGGCGGCCGAGGTAAACAAAATACAGTATAGGTAGCTTAGGGTGATATGCTATTTCTATTATTGAAATCGCGTCTCCTGCAGTCAGTACTTTTTCGTCGCAGTGATTTTCACTTTTAGAATTTTCTTCAATAATTGTGGTATTCAGTTCTGCCTCTGATTTGCAATGGCAATTATTATTTGAAGTGAAGAAGGCCTTGTTATGGCCCTGCACAACCTCGCTGAAAAGTGAAACTGAAATGGCTGGAATAACAGTATTGCAACTGGTTTCAAATTATTCTTCAAATATCCTCGAAGTCAGGCTTAGACCTATGAATAACATCAGATTTGCAAGCATGTTCAAACTGCTCCGTTAATCTCCAGAACATCAGGCTCTTCTGACGCTTACAATGCCTGCGGCTGCAACATTATATTGCTAAGAATGGCAGTTCAGCAAGATGTATGTGCAGGCAGAGGCACTTAGCCAATGCACAATGCAGTGCAGATTAATTGTGGTGTGAATTTTGTGTGGATCAGTGCACAATGCGTGCAATGATCTGGTAAATGCCATGCCGAACGGCTGTGCTGTGATATGAGCTGATACTGTTGAAGTGTTGATGCAATGCTATCAAAGAAATTTTCAGAAGGCAAATGAGACATCATTGAATATTGCTGTAGTTTCCATATAAGTGCAGAGTTCCCAAGCTTGCAGCCTTTTTTCGTGTGATTGTGCACATTTCCAGCCTATGTGCGTGCTAGTGCGGAATACTTAGTTGCTAGATTGGCCGGCACAGCTTGTCAAGTGTCAACTCTGTGGTAAATGTGAAAATGAAGTCCAGCGAAGATTTTGAACATCTAACCTGACCTAACCTTATCTTCTAACTCAAAGCTTTCAACCTACCAATATACTACCTACGAACCCACCAGCCTAAAACCTACAACCTAACTCCTACAACCTACCAAACTCAAGTCTACAATCTGGACTTCATCTACACATATATCAACTCTATTGCCTGATAATCTTTTCTTGTTTCACACAATCTTATGGTCTGATATGTCTTTCTGAAGCAATAGTCAAAGAATGTGATAAGTTAAGTAATTTTGCACAAATGGAGATAAATAAATTTATGTATATGAGTGTTTTTGAGTTAAGTTGTGTTTCAGTGGTGATAAATGGAATGCTGTCATCATCACATTGCATGGCCACCATGATCAAAGGCTGATAGAGACAGAAGTATTGACTATTGAGATGACCCATCCATTTGTGTTTTTACCAATGCATTACCTTAGGCCTTAGGGAAAAGTGATCAAAAGTTGTTGAGTGAAGGGGAATATGGAGAAGAGCATTTATTGTTTGTTTTTGGGAAGAAGAAAATCAATTAAACTTATGAACAAGAAGTGATCATCATTGTATTATGAGCCCAAATCAAACAGGATTCTCTCATGACCATACTAAATGCACAACCCTTAGCTGTTTGTGCACAGTGGAACCCGCTTAACCCTCGCCGGACTTAATGGTTTTCTACATACGTGCCGGCCGGGGGCCGGGGCGGGGGGGGTACGACCCCATCTCGCCGTTTCGCCCCTAATGGAGCTAGAACGTCGCAGAAAAGACGAGCGTGTGTGTCGTTACGAGATGCAGCGTTTTGTACCCGATTTTAAGGTCTCAGGTCAACCGGTGACCTCTGAGGTCAGGTTAAGTGGCCCAAGGTACGGGTTCGGTTTTGGCGAATAACTTCGCAAAAAATGATTGCAGGGCCGCGATTTTGACAGCATCGTATTCGCCCTGCTCAGGCGCGTCGAATGGTATTCTTTTTATTTGGGTGAGGCCAACTTTGGGTGTTGACCTCGGGTCACGGTGAGGTCAGAGATCCCAAGGGCACGAACTTGGTCGAAGGAGGTCATGTCACATATTATTCGATTTGGCAGGTCTTCCCGAGTGTATTGGTGGCTTTCCCGACTCACTAGCTCAATTTGATCAGAAGTTATTGTCGAAAAACTTATGACACTAGTGACGTCATCAATGACGTCATGCAAGCTCTTGGTGCAAAAATGAAGCATCGAACCTTGTAAAGAGTGCATGAAATAATCACGGTTGCGTGTGTTACAGCTAGTCTGAGATCGTTCTGGGCTCCAAAATAGCTGTTTATAAGTTTCCCCCATTGGCTTATAATGGTGACTTCATATGACCGGCCTGACCTCATGTGACCTTGAATAAAAAAGCGAGATATACACGTTGTGAGACTTCTGGAGGATACTAGGTCCTGCAAGTTTCATCTCCTTGTGAAATTGCTCTGACACTGAGGGCGTTGCGAACTTGCGGTATCTGAGGACCGTGCAGAGGTTCACTTATGACGTCAAAGGTCAGTGACCTGACCTGACCTGAAACAGATGCTGGTATTGCAAGATCCGGCTTGAATCAGAGGTCAGGTTCATCACTACTCGGTACGTTCCGAGCATTCGAGAAAGCAACCATCAAGATGTAATTGAATGATACCGTTTAGGATGACATCTTCCCGCTAATCGCCATATTTCAGCGTTTTATGTATGTCCCATCGCCAAAGTGAATGCGGTTATCGATAGAAGAAAGATCAGGCAGTCGTGTGGTACACTAGGTTTTTACGTATCTCGACTAAGAAGTTCATAAATCGACTTTAAGTTTTGCCCTCGAAATCGGTTTCTCCCATAGGTTTAGCACTAGTGAAGGGAAAATAAAAAAACCTTCACGCTCTGCTTACGTCACCAGAGCGTGAAGCTACCAATGCCATTGACTGGGGGCCGGTCTTGCCCACACGATTAAGCTTTGGGGAGGGCAAATGCCCATTTTGCCCGCCCCTGGATCCGCCACTGGCAAACAGAGCACAGTAGAGCGTTTTTTCCTAGAAACAACCCTTTGCTAAGCTGTTATCAATTTTGCTATATTTGGGCCGAAATTTGGCCTCCGTCTCCTGACGGAGGCCAAATATCCTCGAATACATCCCCGTACAGTATGTCTAAAAAGAATGTACCGTCGCCACTACGTGGCGCTGGTGTCGCGAGCCGGTAGTTGGCTGAATCCGCACCAGACCACACATTCCCAAGCGCTAGGTGACAGCTGCGCAGCGGCCGGTAGTAGCGTAACCCCCAACCTTCGTGACACGACCCCCGGGGGGGGGAGGGAGGGGATCGGGCGGGGCAGCGCGTGTAGGGAGGGGTGCTCCGGTGGGCTGGCAGTTATCGCGGCCAAAGGTCAAGGAGTCACACACCAAGCGAACGGACGCTGATGTGGGTTCGTGGGGATCGTGAACTTGTGTGTGGTAGGTGCGTCTTGCGATGCACGGGTGATACGCCATGGGTCTAAGCCAAATGATTCAGGGGAGAGCTGAAGAAACACACCTGGTCAACTACGGCGAATAATGGTGCTGAAAAATGGAAAGTATGGGTCAATGCAAGCATTCATGATTATAAACAACTTTTCTGAGGACGCAAAGGCCAGCATTGAATAACTATATCCGGATCGAAATTAGCAGTGATTTATAATTACATGCCAAACTAATAGCGCTGCAAAACCCACCTAGTAAATTGTCAAGTCGGATTCATACCGACTTGAATTGCAAAACCCATCTAGTAGATTGTCAAGTCGGATTCATACCGACTTGAATTAAACTATCCTAAATCAAATTGTTAATTAACTTTCTAACACTGACGTTCTTTATCATATGATAAGTATGGGGTTAACCAAGATTCAGCATCTTCCGCGCTCAAACAATCACCCGTAAGGTTAGAACATTAATGGCCAGGGAAAAACAAGGTCGGGATTTGATTAACCTCGCAAAATGGTCACAGGGGAAGGCGGCTCGGTGGTATTACGTTTGTCATGCTCAGCCGCGCCAAATAGTAGAAATATGCACAGTGTATACAAAAAATATATACATTTTTTCCGGGCAAGACCATTGTGAGGCCCTAGGGTCAACTTATAAGACAAAACCCTTTTGGCTCATCTGTTTTTCGTCAATAACTCCCGATCAACTAAAGCTACCGAGTCGATAAAGCCACTAATGGACATGGAAAGACCTGCCAAATCGATTGATATGCAATATGACCTCCTTTGACCAGCTTCGTGACCTGACGGGCTGTGACCTGACCTTGACCCAAAGTTAACACCTTAAGTTGATCTCACCCGAAGAAAAAGTATACCATTCGACACGCCTGAGCTAGACAAACACGACGCGGCTAAAATCGCGGATCTGCGATCATTTTTAGCGAAGTTATTTACCAAAAACCGAACCTGTGCCTTGGACCACTTGACCTGACCTCAGAAGTCATCGGCTGACCCTAGTCCTTAAAATCGGAGATCAATCGCTGCATTTCGTAACGACGGACACGATCGTTTCTTTCGTGAGGCTCTAGCTCAATTAGGGGCGAATCGGCGAAGGGGGTTGTTCCCTCAGTTCCAACCCCCCCCCCAACGCCCCCTCGGTATTCAGAAAACCTGAAACCTGGTGAGGGTTAAAACGTTGCTCCTGAACGAGGAAGAAATGTAAAAGTCAAAGCTCTATAGACGTCCTGTAAAAATGGCCATAATAAATAAATTGGTTAGAGATAAGATGCTTTTTGAACGACTTTCTCATATAAAATCGGGTGCTGGGACCAATCTCATAAACGCTTTAGAATGAACAGGGCGTCACTGGCTTATGTTTGGGTGCAGAAAACGGCTATTAAATGCAAAATGGTTTTCACGCATTTCAGTCAATTGTATATTAACGGTCCTAGTGGCCGAACTAAAAAAGTTCGGTAGGGGAAGTTGGGGGAACGCCGAATACTTTTTTTCTGACGCCCGTAGCACGCAAGGTAGACAACATAAGCTATTCTTGTTGGCGTCATTCGAGAGGCCAGTCTTTTGTCTTTCAAACATACCAGGCGCATTTGATGAATTCGCATACCGTTAAGCGCAAAAACTAAAAATATCAAAGAACTGACTTTTTCGGCGTTGCCCCGGACTGCGGGGAAAGCCGAAAATGGGATAAATGATCTACGAGGAATGCCGACATTGATGTTTTGTCAATTTATCTCAAACTTTATCCAAAATTCATCAAAGCTGACACGCGTTTTAAGAGCTTGAGGACGCTTGGTGCACACTGGAAGTTATAATTGTGTGATATAATAAAAAAATGCTAGGTAAATCATTCCTTATAGGTAACAGGCCGTTTTGCCGGCTGAAAGTGTAATTTGTTTGACTAAAAATACGCGTTGCTATTCTACAGCAGTAAAGTCCACGTAGCGTGCTTTAACGTGCGTAATTGCACGTTTTCGGCATTACCCCAGCCAGCCATACTTTCATTTGCAGGCCCATAACTTTTAAACGTGCTGTATAAATTTCAAATAGGCAGCACACTTATGCAAAGACATGCTGAAGATTACTTGACCGAATTGGCCAGACAAACGGTAGCATAATGAGTAAGAAATGCAGCTTCAAAGGCGCATGTAGTACAAGGGAAACGTACCTTGAAAACGCTTTTGGCGCCCTCACAGCCGAAGTATTCCAAATGACAACTCGTAACAAACATGCGATAATTGTAGTCACTTAAGCTTCAGAGCATCACTGAGACGTGGCATCCATGTCGTACGGTTTTAGAAATATCTCGAATTTCGGCTTTGCCCCAACTCCGGCATTGCCCCAACTTCCCCTAGCGTTTTGCATCTGTTACGCCCTAAGAAACTACACCATCTGTTGAAGTGGGCGGCCTTATTTGAATGGGAGGGCGCATTATGCATCAATCGTGTGCTTCCGTTTGTTTTGGACTGCATTTTACCACATCCACTGCTGTGGTAAAATGCAGTGAATACGACATTATCTAATGCCGTGAATACGACAGCATTTCATTTATGAGATTGGGACAATGGAGTCGCGCCCCGCGAGCTCGGTTTTCCGCTCGGCCGCTACGGGCCGAGGAAGTCCATCTTCGCCTGAGGGCAGGACGGAGGTCAGCGAGGGAGCGCGGGGTCAGCCAGGTATCGCCCAGTGCCGAGCGAGTGCCGCTCCCTCCCCTCTCTTCCCCTCTTCTCCCCTCCCCACCTCGATATAGATGGGGAGGGACCGAACTGCCAATGACATGCGAGCAGTCAAGGCCGCTCGCGCAGCAGCGACCCTGGCGGCCGGGTGCCGCAACTGGGATTCAGCCAAGTTACCGATTCGCCTCCTGTGGGAGAGCCAAACCAGGGGACATACTTTTTAGATATACTGTACGTGAGCATATTATATGCGCTTTAAAGGTAGTGTGCCAGCTTTCCTGGACCGTATGGAGTTAATGGCCCAGATAAGGAGAACCGGATTTTTAGAACTTATCCATACCTTCAAAACTCATGGAAACGTCTTAAATTCTTCAAATTTTGAGTACCCCAGTGCGAAATTCGCCCCGACGGGTTGTCGGTCGTACCCCAACCACATTTCACACCACTATGAACAATAAACGCACACACTGAAATCGCTATTACCGATATGCTCATCCAATCAAGTTTCGATAAACCCGTTCATCATCATCTTCTGCGGTTTCGAACACGCCTGTCAGGTGGTGCGGTAGACCGCGCCCAAAGCCAGGGCCCCGGTAACGTGAGGTAGCCGAGTCGGGGCAGCGTGCGCTGACCCAAGCCGGGGCCGCGCGTCCTCCCGGTGTCATGTGATAGCCCGGGGCTGCCCGCGGGGATGCGGTAGACCGCGCCCAAAGCTGCGGCCCCGGCTTGGGTCAGCGCACGCTGCCCCGACTCGGCTACCTCACGTTACCGGGGCCCTGGCTTTGGGCGCGGCTTCTGCTCATACTTTGTGGTGCGGTGGTGGTGCGTCGGGCCGCGCGCTCTGACTTCGGCTAAGAAAAATGCGTCAGCTGATCATTGTCATTACTGCCACTTGCGTGTGGTGAAATGGGGTCATAACTTAAGAGACGGCTTTTTCATATCAATTATTTTACATAAAATCATATTTCAAACCATAAATAATGTTCGACAGCCAAATAGAAGAAACAATACCAATACAGGCTTACAGTTTAAGGCTCGACATTGTGTTGTCTACGATTAGACAGCTGATAACTCATTCCCGTACGTCGTAACTCTATAATGACCTTTGCTTATTGTCACATGTGCGTCGCATTCGCGATTGTTGCCGACGCCTGTTTCCAGGTCAGCCCACTACAGTTGTTATACATATCGAAAAACCGATAAACTTTTAGGCGAAAAAAGCACTATTCCAGGCCCATTTTTGATTTTTTTTTTGCGATATTAGGTAAAAACAGAAGCTTCTTATCCTAGGAAAAATAAAATGGGAAATCTTTCAAAGGTGGCACACTACCTTTAACCCTCGCGGGCCCGGGGGGGGGGCGTTATTCGCCCCCCTGGCGAATATTTGCGATAACTCCCGAACGCTTAGGGATAGGAAGGCGAAACTTTCAGTACCTTTTTCCCATCAATTTGACATCTTCTGAAGTAAAAATTTTGGACCTAGCCCCCTTGATGACGTCACAAGGTCCATTTTTCTAGACCCCTGCACGGCAAACTTCGGCGTCACAGACGCAAACTTCAAATAGCTGCTAAAAATAGAGTTTTAGAGGTAAAGACAAATTACGAGCACGGCTGTGTAGCGTTTGACCTAGAGAAAAATAGAAAAATAGTTTTGGTGACCTGAGGTCAGAGGTCAGGTCAACGACCCCGAAATGTGGTTTTAGTTTTTTTTGCAAATAACTTCGACAAAAATGGTCCTAGAGCTACGGCAGTGGTACCATCGCATTCGCCTTGTCAAGCCGCGGCGAATGATATATATTTTGTTCGGAAAAGGTCAAGTTTCATGTTGACCTCATGTGACCTCGAATGACCTCTGGTTGACCTTGACACATGAAAGGTCGTTTATGATGGATTTGTACCCGCTGATCACGAATCTGGCATCTATTTTCCTCTAAGCCTTCATTTAGAGCTTCCGGATGGCAAAATTGTCTTATTTATTATTATTAACTTGAATCAGTGAAATAGCCTCTAGCAGGGATACTCTTCTGTGACCTTGACCTTTGAGCAGCCCTGTATCGTAAGATGAACCACAAATAGGGTACTGATAAGCCTTAAAACATTTCAAAACATCTTGGAAGTTAGCACGTAAGATGTAAGAAAAAGTGCCAAGTTTGAGGTCAATTTTGAGCGTGACCTTGACCTTGACCTATGATTTGGAGCACATTTTCAGAATCCGCAGATTCTCTTCTTTTGTTTGACACCCAATTTTGCCGGTTTGATGCAGCTTGCCGTCCTCTAGAAGGCTTACTTTGAGATCACTACACATGTGCCGGTTTTGGCCTTTGACCTTGACCTCTGACCTTGAAAATTGACCTGAGGTCAAAAATGTTAGGTGCATTAGAATCGTCTCGTAAGGACCTTTCGTTTGGTATCGCTTTTGTTTCCGTAGCTCCCTTATTTACGGAGTTAGACAGGGGGGCGAAAAACGCCCCCCCCCCCGGGCTGCGGTGGTTGGGATTACCCCCCGGGCCCGGCCGGGTTAACGTTTCTATTTAACAAAACTTACGGAGTATTTGGATACGGAGTATTTGGATTCGATAACTGTTCGCAAATAGGAGAGACCCGGGAGGTATGGGCCCCCGGGAGGTATGAGCCATCGCAGCTTTGAAGAAGTGTTCCGTATTTTTACACATTTGACCACGTTAACTGGTAGCAGCCATTTCGTTATACAAGCCAAGTGACTTCCAAAATATTTCTCAGTCTTCTTTGGCAAGGAGCGGTGATAAAGCGTTTTTGCCCTCTTCGAGTAAAATATGGTACATACAGAAAATTCGTGATAAATTTGAACCAGACTCGTTTTATGATGTCAGACCATCGCAAAAATTAAGTTTAACCCTATTCCTGGCGGGCTCCGCCGGGACAAGAAACTGGCGGGGGGGGGGCCGATTCGGCCCCCCCCTGAGATCTCGAGAACGAAGCAAGATAGCGACAAGCGGTAAACGGCATCGGATACGCACGGCCAAGATCTACAATTTTTACTAAGGTCATTTTCAGGTCAGGTCAAAGATGACGTCACAGGGGTCGAAAAAGTCAAAATGGCGGCGCTAGATATGGAGAGAGTTTTTCTCAAATAACTTTCGAATTAGTCAAGATAGGAACAAACTAAGGGCATCATCGTGATCCTCTTGTCAATCCGCATCGAATGATATATATGTTGACCTCGAAAGGTCAAGGTCAAAGGTTGACCTCAGGTCACGTGACCTCGAGGTCATCATGTATATCATTCGATGCGTCTTGACGAGCTGAACACAATGAGACCATCCACGCGTCTGTATCTTGTTCCTGTACGGAGTTATTGGCCAAAAACCTTTGGTGACCTTTGATGACGTCACATGACCTCACAGCTGCCCAACAGCAAAACAGACCTCAAGGTAGTGAAGGTTGATCGTATATGAAGTCATGTATGGTATATGGGGCCATTTCGACCCGTTTTAGTGGTAAAAACAGGGAGTTGATTTTTCCCCCATTGACTTATAATGGGGAGGTCGCGAAATTGACCTGACCTTAAATCACCGACATCAAAATTCCGAGATATACAAATTGCACATACTGGTACCCTAACTAAACCCTGAAGAGAAGAAATTGATCGGTCAAAAACTCTAGCTCTGGCGTGATTGCAAACTTTTCTGAGGTAGGGTCACCAAACCGCCTCTGGTGACCTGACCTGAGGTCAGATCAACTCAAAATTTTCAGACATGTTGCGTAGAAGCCTTTTAGGAAAAGTCAGAAAATTTGAGCTTCCTAGCTCAACGCGTTTGGGAGAAATAACCAAAAAACCTCAGTGGGGGGGGGGGGGGCTCCTGAGGCCCCCCCCAGGAATAGGGTTAAAGCATGCAAATTAAGACTGGATAGACAATTTGAAGCTTTCTTGCAACTTGCAAGATTATGAGCTGAGATGCTACGCACATTCTGGCTTCCTAACCGGGAGGTTCGGGCCACTCAACCCCGGTGATCCTAAATCAATAAAATGATGCTTTCATTGAACGTCCTATTAAATAAGTTTTATTCTTGTCGCAAAAGGTCGAAAATTTAACTACAAATTTAATTCGAACAGAACAATATTATTAATCTTATTTCATGGAGCATGATTGAGTTTACCAAAAAACATATGTGCCCAAGTGACCTCCATGAAGCAAGCTGTTGGCCGCTTATGCGGTTCCCGGGCACTAAGAGAGATCCAGGTAGATACCAGCTACAAGTATTATTCTCGTAGATATAAAACTTTATCGGAATTCACTGGGATTGTATTGCGTATGCAAGTCCAAATATTTCGGCCAATATTGTTTGGCCTTGGTCACTGGACAACTACAATAACCCCGATAAAGTTTTATATCTACAAACATAAACCTGGGAAAAATATGACTCTAAAACAGTATTATTCTCATTATCGAGAAAAGAATATATGTATATTGATAGAGACAAGTAGAAAAACACGGAACAAATAGTGCATGGACGCGTTTCGATTATTAAATCTTCATCAGCATGACATAATCACAGAGAAAACAAGATATAGCACACAAACCACACAAACATTCGAGCTCGTCACAGTGCAATCGTCTTGATTTTAAAAATTCATGTATATGACATATTCGCTACTAATCCACCTGTAGGAGAATATCCACGAAAAATGATAGCAAAATAGATCACTGACATACATATGACACATGGATAACAACAAATTTGAACAGAACGATCATGAACAAGTAGGTACTTATACAAACTAATGACGCGTCTTCTTTAAACTATAAACTACGTCTTAAACTACGTCTATAACTACGTCGTCTTAAACTACGTCGTCTTAAACTACGTCTATAAACTACGTCTGTTACAGAGGTTCTTTTATCACACATGTCGCGTGCACATATGTTTTGTGATGATTATGGTATTGAGGTCGGGCAAGACGAGAGAACGAGGGTGAAGAAAATATATAGAAAAATGAGAACGAGGCCATTAAGTTGTTTTAAGAAAGTTAAGCGAAGTTAAGATAAATAAAGCATTAAGTTACAAAGCTAAGCGTAACACAACGCGAGGAAATAACCATTAAGACTATCCGAACATTTGGTGCCAGTGAACACGGATGAAGCAATGCCGGGAAAAAGACAGAGAAGTAAGAAGACCGGAGGTGAAGAAATGAACAATACCAGCAACACTTCTGTAAACCCTGAGGAATCAATGATGGAAGCCAGTGTGCCTCATAGTTTGTATAGGCGAAAGCAAAAGTTAGTGACGCAGATACGTAACGACGAGTGTGAATTACATGCTATACTCATAGAGGGAAACGCATCAATCTCAGTCATACAAGCACTGATTGCCAAGCTGGGAGAGCTAACGACACAGTTGTTGGACATAGTAGAAACTATGCAAGATGAAGATAACTCAGAAGACAGCTCATCTGTGCGATCAGGACCTCTGTGGAAGAATTATGAAGCTCTAGAGAATGACATCGCTGATTCGGTCTCGCTAGCAAATAAATACATTCGCCAAAAGATATCAGAGAACACAGATCGTTCAGATTCGCACAGCTCCAGTGGTTCAGTGAAAGAAGTTGAGAAAGTAGAAGCGTGCACGATTCCTGGTTTGAAAAAGCCTGAGCTGCCAGTCTTCAGTGGGGATCAGATGCAGTTTAGTGACTGGTCGGAGATGTTTAATGCATTCGTCGACAGCGAGAAAATACCGGCTAAGTTCAAGATGATTTACATGAAAAACTATCTCGCGGGAGAGCCTCTGAGAATTGTAGAAAGGTACAGACCCACAGAAACGGGATATGCAAAGGCGAAAGAAGAGTTAGACAAGAAATACGGTGGAAAAATGTTCAAAATCCGAAACGAGCTTGATTCAATAAGACGCACGCGGCCGATTCAAGTGGATGAAACCAAGCGGCTAGATACAGTGGTCGGCAGGCCCTCCGGGGTCGTGCCCCCTTTTCGGGCGCCAGGCAGGGCCATTACCCCCACCCTACCAGACACCATTGCATACACAACCGAGCTCACTGAAATGTCATACCTTTCCGTGACTCTTTGGGTATTTCGGGTATTTTTATGTAAAAACGTCGGATCACGACACAATTTTACCCTCGAGCCGATCATTTTTTTTTTATCTGCCATAAAACATGTCATACATTGACAGAAATAACTGTTGACTTGTTAGGCAGTTGTTTCTTGAGATCATGGAAGGTCATAAAATTTCAATTCTAGAAGGTGCAGCGGGTTCTGATCTACTACACAATTTTCATTGACCCTTTGAAAGTCTTAACCCTCGCATGTGTAGGGGGGGGGGGGTCGGATGGACCCCCCCCCATGGTTTTTCGCGAATAACTCGCGTAAAAAGCGGCCGATCGCGACGAAACTTTCAGTACCCTCACATTGATCAATTTTACACCTACCCTGAAAATTTCATGACCCTGACCCAAATGACCTTTGACCTGTGACCTCTTTTCCGAGACCATGTTTGGCCAGAATCGCGATTCTGCGTATGTCGGCTCGCATTAGCCGCGCGTTTGCAAGCTTTTCGTGGTTTCCAACGTTCAAACATGTGATTTGATGTTGCTTCCATGCATTAGGGTGGGTGTCAAGGTCACCTGAAGGTCAGGTCAGGTCATTGACCTTTGGTGACCTTGGGTGACCTCGGTTCACTTTTTCGAGCTGTACATGTTTCTAGGCTAGTTTTTGGAGCTGAATTCGAATTTAGCAACCATTTGAACATTTACGAAGTAGTTTTGGTGCCTTCGTAACATGTTACGAAGCTGTCAGAGGCGGTTGACACGTACTACGGATACCCGTCACGATGCCTACTGGTTGACCTGACCTGACCTGACCCGACCTAGTCTAAATGCCTAAAGACATCATCTGTGGTCAAAACTAACACGATATTCGTGATCAGCACCCCGAAAAACCCATTCGAAGCCACACTTTACGACTTTCTAACGGGTCCCGATTTTCCCGACTTTGGGTCATTGACCTGACCTGGAAGGTCACCCAATGACCTAGGACCTTAAAATTGGGTATCATCGGCTTCCTCTCGTCACGGGCAACACGCTCGTTTTTTCCGCGAAGCTCTAGCTCGATCAGGGGCCAAACGGCAAGGGGGGGTCCAACCGACCCCCCCCCCCCTACACATTAGAAGCTGGAAAACGCCGCACACATGCGAGGGTTAAGTCACCCAATGGCCAAGGAAGTTAACCGTCACCCGTATTGGTGTTTTGCCAGCCGCTAATTTATGGAGGGGGGAGAAATTCGTTGGACCCCTCTTTGTCGTTCGGCCCCTGATCAAGCATGAGCTTCGCGGAAAAACAAGCGTGTTGCCCGTGACGAGAGGAAGCTGATGATACGCGATTTTAAGGTCCTAGGTCATTGATATTGACCTTCCAGGTCGGCTCAATGACCCAAAAAGTCGGAAAATCGAGACCTGTCAGAACTTCGTAAAGTGAGGATGTTGAGGAGTTTGTCGGGGTACTGATCACGAATTTTATCTAAGTTTTGATCACAGATGTCTTCGTGCATTTAGGCCAGGTCGGGTCAGGTCAGGTCAACCAATAGGCGTCCTGTCGGGTATTTATAGTAGGCATCAACAACCACTGACAGCTTCGTAACATGTTACGAAGGCACCAAAATTACTTGGTATATGTTCAAATGGTTGCGAAATTCTAGCTACAATGTATAAAATAGATAAACCTGTACTGAAAATGTCATCGCGATCGGCCGCTTTTTGCGCGAGTTATTCGCAAAAACCCGAGGAAAAGGGGAGGGGTCCCCTATAAGTGCGAAGGTTAAAATTGGGTAGAAGCGCCTTTCTATCGTCACGGATAGCACGTTCATTTTTCTACCGCAAAGCTACAGTTCAGATTTCAGAGGCCGAGAGGCTGGGGTCCGACCGGCCCCTCCCCGTTTACGTTAGCTGTTATGAAAACGCCAATAGAGGGGCGACGGTTAGCGTTCGATCTTTGAACCCTGAGACCAAACAGGCGTGATGTCTGTCTCATCAAGGGAGACATTAATTCTAAAATTGCGGCCCTGGTGGCGCAGTTGGTTAAGGCGTCGGCCCGCGGTGCGGGTGGCTCTGGGTTCGATTCCCGGTGTCGCCCGTCCCGCGGGCGTCGTCCCCAGTTGTGTCACCAGGAGTGGGGTAGGCTCCCACGTTAGCCGTAGCCTAGGGGGAGGGGTAAGGAAGAGGAGGAGCAGGAGCCTTCCTGTAATTGGGCGCATCAGCCTGTTGGAAGGATGACGAAATAAATAAATAAGGCTTTCTCAGTGGCCCCCATTACCCCCCGCCGAGGGGCTCCATTACCCCCAAAGGGGGCACGCCCCACCATTTGCCGACCCCTGGGCTAGAAGAATTCTCTGACAGAGTGACAAGTTTAGTGACAAACTTAAAGGAAAGTGGATGCGTGTCAGATCTCACAAACACGTCTGCATACTACTTACTTGTTGTAGAGAAGCTCCATCATTTCTACGTGAAGAACTACAACAGATGGCTAAGCACTGAGCACAGAGAAGACAACTTCGAGTCATTCGCCGAGTGGCTGACAGATGAAGCGCTATTCGAGAAAAGAGCAAAGCAAATGACACAAACCACGAGCAGCATGCCAAACACTCGACATCAGCAAAGGAAGACATTCCGAGTGAAGACCCAGAATCAACATCAGCCAGCAGTGCGGCAGTCCTTCAGTCCGCCGTCAGATACAAACTGCATGGTTTGTCAAGCTGATCACGCCTTGGAGAGCTGTGCTGTTTTTCAGAGCTGGACAGTGGGCAAAAGATACGAGTTCTGTAAGCAGACAAGAATCTGTTTTAGATGTCTCGCCGGACAACATCGTGGAATAAGATGCCACCGGTTTCCTGGATGTCAGTTAGAGGGGTGTGGAGGAAGCCACCACACCTTACTGCATGCCAGTCTGCGACAAGATAAGCAACTGGAACAGAGAGGACGGCTGAAAGAGCAGCACCGACAGACGGAGAACACAAGTCAGAACCGTCAGACTACGAGCCATCTACCTCAGCAAGGTCAACTAGAACAGAGCGGACAGTTGAGCTGGTCACAATACCGCCAAGAAGGAGCTCACAGCAGTGGATGTCAGCCATCGCGCAACACGCCAAACACCACCAGCAGTAGCAGTAGCGGGAACACACAAAGCTCCGGAATAAGCTACAATACGGCAGCCTCCAGATCACCACCAGGAAAAGGAGCGACCGCATTCCAGACAGTTCCAGTGCGCGTGCACCACAACGGCCGTTCGGTTACCCTCAACGCGCTACTGGACCCATGTTCTGACGCATCATTCATCAGTAAAGCAGCTGCATCCGAGATCGAATTCAATGGAACGAGCCAAAAGTTTGAGCTGGGAACGGTGACCGGCACACAAGACGTCACTATGAAAGCAGGTTCTGTGAAGTTATCCAGCCTGCACAGCAGTTATGAAGCCGCTCTGAACGTGTTCGTCATACCCAGTTTAGACGGAGCATCTGTGGGCATAAACTGGAACGACGCTAAGAAGAAGTGGGCGCATCTGCGACACATCCAATTCCCGGAGATGTCAAGAAGTCGTGGGGTCGATCTGCTGATAGGAATCAGCGCCGATACGATGCCCCTCTTCGTGCCACTGGATACTGTTCCTGGCACGACCGGAGAGCCAGTGGCAGTGCTCACACCGCTCGGTTGGACAGCGTTCGGCTGTATCGAAAGAGCAGCTGAAAACACCAGTGAAGATGTGTCATGCCTGAAAAACATGTCAAACTTTGCAAAAACCCTGCGAACACATGTGAAGAAAAGAGTGTTTGAAGATGAGGTCCAGATCATGCAGTCAATGACTGACTTGGAACTGATGCAGGTGAAGTCAAGCGAAGAGCATCTTCTCTCACGTGAAGAACAGACTGCAGTTGAGAAGGTTAAGAAGTCTCTGAAGTACACGGGTAGTCGGTACGAAGCAGCAGTGCCATGGCGCAATGAAGAACCGTCACTCGAGAACAACTACGGCATGGCGATGAGTCGACTCGTGAATACAGAACGATCTCTTTTAAGGCGGTACGACGAAGATCTTCCAAAGAAGTACAATGATGTAATTGAACAGTACGTCCACAAAGGATATCTAACAGCAATCACAGACGAGGAGCACGGACAACTCGAAAGTAAAGTGTGGTATCTACCACACTTCCCAGTCGTTAGAAACGACAGATCGACGACGAAGGTCAGAGTCGTTTACGACGCAGCTGCCAAGTGTGGAGACATCAGCCTGAACTCACAACTGCTCCCCGGTCCATCTCTCTACAGTGACCTGACGGAGACACTCGTCGGATTTCGTCGACATCCAGTCGCCTTAATCGGAGACGTATCTGAAATGTTTCTCCAGGTGGAGCTGGCGCCGGAAGACAGACGATATCACAGAATACTCTGGAGAAACATGAGAACAGATGAAAACCCAACAATATATGAAGCAAATCGCTGGATATTCGGAAATGCTGCCGCTCCTTTTGTTGCTCAGTACGTGTTAAGGGAGCACGCTCTAAGACGGGCGGACGAATATCCACTTGGAGCTGAGGCCCTCACCAGCATGTTCTACATGGATGACTGCATTGCCTCCTATGAATCCAGCACAGTAGCCGCGGAGGCAAGAAGACAAGTAGCTAGGGTACTGCAAGAAGCTGGAATGAAGATAAGAAAGTGGATGTCAAACCGTGAAGAGGTGATGAGCACCATTCCTGAAGAAGACCGTGCGAATGAAGCTGAACATATCATTGAAGAAAGGAGTTCAGCCTCCACCAAAACGCTGGGCGTTGTCTGGTCGACAAAAGAAGACCGCTTGTCCGTCGATTCTTCAAGACAACGCTCGACTGAGATTCTCACCAAGAGAAGCTGCTTGAAGGAGATGGCAGCAGTCTTCGACCCTCTCTGCTTGTTCTCACCATTTGTAGTACGATCGAAGATGCTGTTCCAAGACACATGGGCCGCAGGCGTGGACTGGGATGATCCACTAACAGAAGACCTAGAAGGCAAGTGGAAAGAGTGGCTCTCTGAGCTCGGTGACCTCGGCAGTCTTTCAGTCCCAAGATGCCTGCATCCATATGAAGGAACACCAAAGCAAGAAATACACGTCTTTTGCGACGCATCAGAACAGGCTTACGCAGCAGCAATTTACGTAGTGTCTGAGTATGGTGGCGAGCGCTCCTCACATCTAGTTCTTTCACGTGCTAGAGTCACA
Organism: Amphibalanus amphitrite; assembly: GCF_019059575.1. Classification (NCBI taxonomy): domain Eukaryota; kingdom Metazoa; phylum Arthropoda; class Thecostraca; order Balanomorpha; family Balanidae; genus Amphibalanus; species Amphibalanus amphitrite. Next base: position 469,711 of record NW_024881498.1, on the reverse strand, counting down.
CCACGGGCAAAGCAGCACACCATTCCACGCTTGGAACTGATGGGGGCACTTCTCGGAGTACGTCTTGTGAAGAAAGTTTGTGAAGTCCTTAAGATACCAGTTGATGACGTTCACTTCTGGTCCGACTCCATGGACGTCTTGTGTTGGCTCCGAAATGAAGTTCGCCGCTTCCAAGCATTCGTGGCCCATCGTATCTCTGAGATCAGAGAGATGACCAAGCCTGACCAGTGGCAACACGTACCTGGTGTCGAAAACCCAGCCGACCTGCCAACGAGAGGTCTGACGATAGAGCAGCTGCGCGTCAATGAACTTTGGTGGCATGGGCCGGCCTACCTGTTGAAAGGAAAAGATCAGTGGCCTCTGAAGAAAGAGTTCAACAAAGAAGAGCATGATCAAACGGAGTTCAAGAAACAAGCACCTCAGAAAACAGTGCTGGCAACTTCTGTTCCAGACATGCCAGACGAATTCCGTCTTCGACCAGAGAACTTCTCTACATGGCGCAGACTAGTGCGTGTAACCGCTTGGGTGTGGCGATTCATCCAGGCGGTGAGGTGTAGAGTAGAACCAGCAAGTGAAGAACATGAAGTCCAAGAAGCTCAGAGAGTAGAGCTAGACCCAGACGAACTGCTGAGAGCCGAGAAGTTCTGGATACGTCAAGTACAAGAGGAGGCGTACGGTTCTGAAATCAAAGAACTACGAAGAGAGAGCGAAGTAACAGGGGGAATCTCAAGCAAGAAGTCACGTAAGCAGAGCTCGATCAAACAACTTACCCCTTTCCTGGATGAAGATGGAATTTTGCGAGTCGGAGGCCGGCTTCAGAAGTCTGAGTTGGCGTTTGATTCAAAGCATCCGGCTATCTTACCAAGGAGACATCACATCAGCAAGCTGATCATTCGACAGCACCATGAGGACGCAGACCATGCAATGGGGACGGAGCACACTCTGTCCGAAGTCAGACGTCACATCTGGATACCAGGAGCCCGTCAACTCATCAAGTCAGTGGTGAGAAACTGCATCGTCTGTCAAAAGGGCCGCAAGAAACCGGAAGCACAGCTGATGGCTCCTAAGATCGGCAGTCAAGTTTGTCCATCGTTTCGAGCGTTTGACAAATGCGCAGTAGACTATGCAGGTCCATTCGAAACCAGACAAGGAAGAGGCAAGACACGACAGAAACGATACTTGTGCCTGTTCAGCTGTCTACAAACAAGAGCTGTTCATCTCGAGATGGCCTATGGGCTAGACACGGACAGCTTCATCAGAGCTCTCATGAGATTTGTATCCAGAAGAGGCAAACCGTCTGAGATCACATCCGATAACGGCAGGAACTTTGTCGGAGCCACGAAGGAACTGAAGTGCTTGGTAAGAAGCATTGACTCAAGCAAAGTGCAGGAAGAGCTGTCAAAGCATTGTATCAGGTGGCAATTCACCCCACCAGGAGCTCCCCACTTCAACGGCGCGTGCGAGGCAATGATCAAGTGCGCCAAGCGGGCTCTGAAAAGAACACTCGAGAGGGCCGATCTTACCGATGAGGAGCTTCAAACTGCCTTCTGCCGAGCCGAGGCACTGCTGAACACCAGACCAATCACAGTCGTCTCAGCTGACGCCAACGATGAGAAGCCACTGACGCCAGCAGACTTCATCTTGGGGACGGCTAGCATCGAGACCTCACCGGCATCACAGGATGACGCTACAACTCTTCGGCAGCGCTGGAAACGGCTCCAGCAACTATCCATAGAGTTTTGGAAGCGTTGGCTTCGAGAATATGTACCAGCTCTCCAGGCGAAGTCAAAGTGGTTGAAGCCTCAGACCGACTTGAAATCAGGCGATTTGGTCCTGGTGATCGACGCAAATACCCCGAGGAGTCAGTGGCCACTGGGGCGAATCGAGGAAGTGTTACCGGGGAAAGATGGCCACGTGCGTGTGGCTACAGTGAAACTGCACAATAAGGTCGTGACGAGACCAGTCGTGAAGCTGATTCACATCGATGTGCTCCAGTGAAGTAGTAGCCAGTAGTCAAAGTAGTGGAAATATGAAAGTGATACCTCTATGTAGAATTGGTTGAATTCGTGTCAATTCAAAGTCGAGGGGGGTGTTACAGAGGTTCTTTTATCACACATGTCGCGTGCACATATGTTTTGTGATGATTATGGTATTGAGGTCGGGCAAGACGAGAGAACGAGGGTGAAGAAAATATATAGAAAAATGAGAACGAGGCCATTAAGTTGTTTTAAGAAAGTTAAGCGAAGTTAAGATAAATAAAGCATTAAGTTACAAAGCTAAGCGTAACACAACGCGAGGAAATAACCATTAAGACTATCCGAACAACGTCTATAAACTACGTCTTCTCTTGTGACAAATCATATATAGGGGAAACCGGGAGGGGCTTAGACGTTAGATTAAAGGAACATAAGCGGGACATGCGAAACAACGCAGAACATAGCGCGGTAGTAATTCATGCTCAGAAAACACATCATTTACCAAGATGGGGCGGGGCGGAAATCATAGCATTATGTAAAAACAAAGACAATCGGAAGGCGACAGAGGCGGCATTTATAGCAATGAACGAAACGATTAATATTAGGGTGGGTTCGATGAAATGGGCAAAACCAGCGGCGATGTATAGTTTAAAGAAGACGCGTCATTAGTTTGTATAAGTACCTACTTGTTCATGATCGTTCTGTACAAATTTGTTGTTATCCATGTGTCATATGTATGTCAGTGATCTATTTTGCTATCATTTTTCGTGGATATTCTCGTACAGGTGGATTAGTAGCGAATATGTCATATGCATGAATTTTTAAAATCAAGACGATTGCACTGTGACGAGCTCGAATGTTTGTGTGGTTTGTGTGCTATATCTTGTTTTCTCTGTGATTATGTCATGCTGATGAAGATTTATTAATCGAAACGCGTCCATGCACTATTTGTTCCGTGTTTTTCAGAAAAGAATATGAAACGTGGTACCGGCCCATACCTCCCGGGTCATGGCCCATACCTCTCGGTGTATTTTGATGGATCGAAAAAGCGCATGATTTATTGAAAGATATCTGGAGACAAAATAGTTGATCCCAGATGCCTAGTATCAGGCACACTTTACAGGCGAAAATCACGTACACAGTGAAAAACCGGGTCTAGCCACTGCCCACTGGAAGAAAATTGCCTTTTTACAAAACCGGCCCATACCTCCCGGGTCTCCCCTACATACAACGCCGAACAGCAGTGCAGCATCAGCAGTAGGTATATACAGCAGTACAGCGTCATAATATGGTATTAAATTTATGCATACATAGCTCATCCCACAGGGACAAATAATGAACGCACGCGCCATCCAAGTTTCCTGGCCCTGCTCGTGGGCAAAAACTTTCCTTCCCTCCCTTTATCCCGATAGACTCGCGGCCAATATTGGCATGGATACCAGATTGTCCTATCAATCTCTGGCGTCATTTTCTGTCAGTCACCGAAGCCATACTCAATCAATTACTGATGTCATATTGTGTCAACGACTGACTTCAATTTCTTCAGTGCGCTGACGTTTATTCCATCAGTCACTGACGCCATATAAGGTCAGTGAGTGACATCGCATTGTCTGTGTCTGACTCCCATATTGTATTAGTCACTGACGTCACATTATGTCAGCCATTGAGGTCATTTATTGTCACTCACTGTCTCACTGACGCCATATTATGTAAGACGACGTGTGATCCGAAAAGGACTGGAGCGCAGTCAGTGCCGGCTGAGGTGGCAGCCAGGGGCGGGCGGTCAGGGCCGGCTGAGGTGGCGGCCAGGGGCGGGCGGTCAGGGCCGGCCGAGGTGGCAGTTGGTAACGGTGCCCACCGTGGTCTGGTAGTTGAAATCACACGTGACCGCGTTGTTCTCCCAGCTCTGCTCGCCGACCTTGTATTCGCCGTTGATGACCACCCGCAGTCGGTACCTGCCAGGGTCTATGTCAGTTACGTCAAGCCACTGGCAGTCGATATTGTGCGCGTAACTGTCGGCACACCCGACGCTGATGCCTTGGTCGCCGAAGTTGGCGCAGCTGAAGCCGGGCTCGACCCCCGCAGAGCAGCTCGAGTCCTCGAGGCAGAAGGACGCCTTGTGGCCCTCGGCGACGCGGCGGCCGCTATCGTCGATGACTTCGTACGTGGAGAACACCTCCATGCTGTGGTAGTGCATGTGACAGGCGTGCCACTCCCAGGCCTCCTTGGGCAGCAGCGGCCGAAACGCCGCGCTGCCTCTGTTCGCCACCTTAGTGGTGAACCGCAGCAACCGACGCGGCATCACGTGCCAGTCAGCGTTCTCCTTACGAATGCGATAGGCAGACGCGGCCAAACAGTTCTCCTCCATAGCGCACTGCAGGTAAAAGAGCTGTCGGTCCTCCAGGTAGGCCGACTGCATCATGGCCTCGTGGTCGGGCACCAGGTCGGCCATCTCGGACTGACAGACCACGGTGGCGATGTTTGTCTGCGGGTCGCCCGGGCAGAACAGCTGCTCGTCGTGCCGGCAGTTGATGAGGACGCTCTCGTTGCCGATACACTCCAAGCCGGACATCACCTTCGTGGAGCCGTTGCCACCGAAGAAGCCCGTCTGCAGAGCGGCTGCGGCGTAGCCCAGCCCGAGTGTGCGGCACGCCACGTTGGCGGTTAGCAGACTCCAGCCGTCGCCGCAGACCAAGCCCCAATCATCATCGCCGATCTTGAGCTCCAGGCGCCCCTCGGAGGGGACGCGCCCTCCACGGAGTCTGACCTTTAGCCGGCCCTTTGTTGTGTGCCACAAACTCGTCTTGGGCACGGCCGGCTCGGCCGTCGTCAGAGCCGGTGCCTTGGTGGCCTTTGCGTCCTCGAGTTGGCCGCGGCAGGAGACGCCGGCCAGCTCGCTGGGTGCACAATCGTGCTGTGCCCAGCCGTCGAAGCGACACTGGCTCAGGCGGCGCTCGTTGCCGAGGCAGTACATGTTGTCCATCCAGAACGATATCTCGCCCTCTGGGTGGCCGTAGAAGCCGTCATGGGTGGGCTTCTGCGCCGTCTGGTAGCCGAGCTGCTGGCACGCGATCTCCGCCTCGGCCATGTCCCACTCGTCATCGCAGATGTAGCCCCATCGGCCGTCGTGGAAGATTTCAACGTTGCCCTCGAAGGGCCCGCGGCCGCCGCTGACACGCAGCTGGCCCTCCACGCCTGGCTCAGGCGTGGTACTGACGGACGGCCTCTCGGTTGAGTGCTCCAGACGCTGAACTAGGTAGGTTAGGTTACTCCTCGACGCGGGGCCCAATGTCGGCGCCGTCGGCAGCTGCGGAGGCTGTGTGGCCGGCGAGAGCGCGCTGAACCCGGGGGCCGGTGCCACCGGCCGGCCAGCGGGTGGCGTCGGCGTGGCCGGCGCCACCAGGGCAGCCACATTGCTGAGCGCCACCGGCACCTCAGCCCCGGCCTCCAGCTCCAGCACGTCGGGTTCCACGCTTGTCTCGTGGTCTGCCTCCAGTCGTCGCTGCCTCTGCTCCCGCAGCCGGCGAAGCCTGCGCAGTCGCTGGAGCCGCTGCAGCGCGCCGCCGGTGAGCCGCTGCCGGGCCAGGGCGCCGGCGACCGCCGCCAGCACGGCCGCGCCCACCACCAGCCACACTGGACACCGCATGGCCGGCGCCGACGGCCGAGCGGCGCGCACTGCCGGCCGTCGGAGCCGACACGCCGCGCCTCCGGTCTCCCCCGCCCCCGCCTCCGCCCCGCCCTGGCAGCGCACTGCTGGCAGCCACCGGCCGCTGACGTGACTGAGTCAACAGGGCGTGTTTTCACCCGGGATGCTCCGTTTAGTGCGAGGGAGGGCGGATGCGGCCAGTCATCGAGTGACGTGGCCAGCTCAGAGCATAGGGTAGGGTGGGGTAATCTGAACAGGTTGGGCAATTTGAACATAAAAGGAATAACACAAAATAATGGAAAATCCATAAGTGGCACGACAAAAAGACCAGGGAAGGAAATTATCGTAACTAAAAAGGCTATCATATGAACGGGGTTGAAAGTTTCAGGGAATGAAGATGTTGACACACACTGTAAAAAAATCAATTACGCAAGTAAAAACGCCCAACAACATGTCATTGCAACTTCGTTACAATGTAAAATCTTGCCTCGCGGGGCCTCGCGATGACGCGGCTGGAGGCAACCGCCAACCACTCAGTTTGCTAGGATCCTTCTGGCGGGGCCGGGCGCCGTACGGTGTGCAATGAATGGGCGGGCAGACAGAGATGAGGTACTGAATTTGAAATGACATCATGAGTGAATCGGATGAGAACGTCGGAGAGAGAACGTTTCTAATCGAGCTTGGGATAGGGGAAAAGCGAAAATGTCACGGTCGGTTCAGAGTTCCGACGGGGCCGGGCGCCGTACGGTCTGTAGTATATTTAGGCGGGCAGACAGAGATGAGTTATCGGATTTGAATTGGCCTTACCATCGGCTCTCTGATGGGATTTCAAGACGTTTTTAGTTAAGCTCAGGGTGGGGCACTGGTGGATCCAGGGTAAGGTATTTGGGGTAAATGTTATCCCCCCACAGGCCCACCTCCGGGGCAGCGTCTGAAATCGTTTTTCGAGAATAAAACGAAAATTTAACAACTTTTCTGAGAGAAAATGCATCGATCAAACTGCGCAGCAGTGCGCCATGAATCAGAATCCGATGTTTTGTTTTTTAATTCAGAGAAACCTTTTTAGGATATGCCCCCCCGCAGTGTCCAAGACCGTTTTCTGGATCCGCCACTTAAAGGAAACAGTTCACTTTTAACCCTCGCCCGCACATGGGGGGGGGGTTGCCGCCCCCACCCCCCAGGTAGTCTTTCTGCTCTGCACTCAACATTTTTAGAGCTAGAAGCCTGTTGTTTCGTATAGCTGCTCCTCTATCCTTTCTTGATATCCACTGAAAATTTCAAGTTTCTGTGGTTTTTGGTTTCGGAGATATGACCTTGTTTTTCAGGTCATGCCATGACCCAAATGACCAATTCTCAACATCTTGCGTTGGCTATGAGCCTTGTCAGCTTTTGACCCCTTGCTTTCGGCCTTTTTTGCCAGTCTTACCTCCCACCTATCATGGAACATGTTGTTCGACGATGTACAGATGTCAAGGTCAGGGTCAAGGTCAACCTAGGTCATCTAAAATAATTGCGTTTTAAGCAAGCTGAATTTACTTTTCGTGAAGTTTTTTGACTGCATTTTTGGTAAAAGCTTCTCAGATCATGATTTTATGTAATATGAACACATGAACAATCGGTGCACACATCAGTATACACACAGACACACACACAGACATATAAACACATATCATTGACCTTGACCTAACTTGACCTGAAATGACCTCAGCAGCAAAAACCTGGTTGGGTAGTGTGACAAAGAGGTTCTGGCTGGCTTGGCACCTTACCGCGAAGCTCTATCTCCAACAGGAACGAAATGGCGCGGGGGTGGCAACCCCCCCCCCCCAACATGTGCGTTCTAGGATGGGAATATGGCATGTGCGGGCGAATATATTCCTGCCCGGGGCCCGGATGATTCAATAAATGTCACCGAGGTTTTTTAGCGAAAACTCCGAGGGCCGTTAGGCCCGAGGTGCTTTTCGCTAAAAAAGCGAGGTGACATTTATTGAATTCCCGGCCTTAGGGCTGGAAGGTGTTTCCCATACCTGCCAAAAAGCTCACAACTATAATTGATAGTGACGTCAGCAGCCGTGTGGTTCAACGCGTTTAACCACACCCCTTGAACCACACGGCTGGCAATATTAAAGCACTGCATTAAACTTTGAAAAGTGTGGTACAGTGCACGTGCCATTAAAATGCCTGGATGTCTCGATTTAATCATGCAATGTAGCAGGTATGGGAAAATATATTCCTGCCCGGGGCCGGGATGATTCAATAAATGTCACAGAGGTTTTTTAGCGAAAACTCCGAGGGCCGTTAGGCCCGAGGTGCTTTCGCTAAAAAAGCGAGGTGACATTTATTGAATTTCCGGCCTTAGGGCTGGAAGGTGTTTCCCATACCTGCCAAAAAGCTCACAACTATAGGATAGTGACGTCAGCAGCCGTGTGGTTCAACGTGTTTAACCACACCCCTTGAACCACACGGCTGGTAATATTAAAGCATTGCATTATACTTTGAAAAGTGTGGTACAGTGCACGTGCCGTTTAAATGCCTGGATGTCTCGATTTAATCATGCAATGTAGCAGGTATGGGAAAGGGTTAACATGGGGTTTTGAACTGGAATAGCAGTTCCGTAGCTTGAGCTTAGACAAGCACAAATCAGGAGCTTTTACGGCCCAGCGATCGGATCACCCTAGGCAAAGATATTTCATTTCTCGTCCCGAAAAAAGGTGCCTTGCTGAGGAATGTGTGAGTACAGAACATTTCAACATGACGCAGACTATCGACAGTGGAACAACAGTACTCCTACCTATTGTGTGGTTAGTCGTGTATTCATCCATCGCTGGGCGATACATTATAACAATTCAAAGGATACGAAGAAGCATAATATAAATGTGCATACCTATAATATTATCTAAGGCTTATGCCAGCTTCATGCGCGCAATTACGAATGCTGACGTGCTGGCCTAAACTCATCACCCTCCAAAACTCCAGGTATATATTATTACGAGCGAGCGAGCGCAGCGAGCGAGCGAGTTCATGCTGAATTAAGGGAAAATCCTGAGTATGAGCGGCCGGCCGGCCGTGGGGACGCTCTTCAAAAGCTAATATATTAGGAACGGGACATCCGATTGACAAGCGGTCTTCTTTACTGAATGTGACTTGGACGTAAAAGTTCTGTGGTGTGATGGCCACCATGCGTTCTTGCCAACCACCGCACGTGACGCGTGGTAAAGTTGGACATTTTTTAAGAACCCCCAAAATTGCAACCTCAATAACGGCACAACGGCTGGGCCGATTGGGCTCAAATTTGGTACACGGTTGGGGACCAGTTAGTAGGGTGCCGTGCAAAAGTCAGTTTGGACCCCACTTGCATGTGCGCACGTGCAGAATGCCGCTTCCAGATCTCAGGAACGGCTGGGCCGATTGCGTTCAAATTTGATACACCGCTAGCGACCGGTTAGAAAGGTGCTTTACACAAGCCCGTTGGAAGTACCCTCTCGCCCTTCCGCACGTGCAGGGCTCACTATCTCGCTCGCTCGTTCTTCGCCCAAAAGGCGTTTTACTGGTGATACCAACAAGCGTTTGCGAGCATGAACACATGAATGCATATAAAACTAGCACTATACATACAATGATAACAACATGTTTGGATTCATAATGACAAATAGTATTATAGTACATTTTTGCCACCGACGCATGTTAAAAAAGTTCAGTTAAATTTTTGTATAAAGGTGGCCTGCTGAAAGGCTGAAGCGCGAGAGACGGTTAATTTCAGTCGACGCCAAAACTCGGAAATGTCTATCAAAACCCATGCATAAAAATACGGCGGTTAATTTCATTATACGGCAGTTTTCTTCTCTTCAAAAGCTCCCTGTTAAACAATGCATTCGATGACTGAAACTTCAATAGAAGTCCGGTCATAGAAGCTTGCAGCTTGGAATAAAATAAATTGCGAAACAGGTTGACAGGTGAATTTTGAAAAGAACACAGCCTTAATGTAATGACTTTTCGTATGCATTTCAAAGAGATGGCTTAGCAGGTTACGCAGAAATTTAGAAGGCAGATTTCGAGGTACACCTAGTTCTCAAGAGCCAGTGAAAAGAGCAATTGAAGATGAATCTTACAAAACGGGAAGAACAGCACTGTCAGGAGCCAGTGTTTGTAGTAAGATCGACGTTTGTTATCATACCTTCATGGATATTGGATGTCAAAACTCAAAACATAGGAAAGAGGAGGGAATGCAACGACATCACATTTCCCCACTAATGAAGACAAAACATGTCTCCGCAACGCCTACTCCTCACTCGCAATTGCTTCGTAGCATCAATGTCTAATAAAAGTAGGTAACAGACGCGTCTCGCATGTTTATTAAGAAATATCTGAGAAATGAGGGATGAATTTCAAGCAAAATACGACATGGTAGGCAATTTACCATTTGTATAGGTATACTGAAACCAAGTTGTAGATTAATTTCGTTATTCGCCCATCGTGTGTTAAAGTCCATTGGCAATAATTTTCATTATACGCCCAAAGCTTTACCCATTTGCTGCCCCCCCCCCCATCTCCCGTGCCACTACTTGATGTCGAAGCCCAAAAGCGAACCCTTTCTCAGAGATGCGTTGGTGCTCGGTGCCAAAAAATTACTATAATAAATTTAATTACCTGGTCCGAATACTATACCAGCCATGATACGGTCGCTTTTCCTCAAGGGTGTTTTCATTGAATATGCTCGCACGCTCGCACATTCAATGCGAAAATTGCACTCATTTCATTCGTGCAATTTTCGAAAATAGCATCCTCACTCCGTTCGGACACTATTTTCGATAAAATAATGTCCTCACTTCGTTCGGACGGGAAAGCGACCGAATGATGTCTGGTATAGTGCTCGGACCGGGCAATTAAATATGTACATAGTATAAAGTTAATTCCTCAGTTATGTTTATGTATTAACAGGCCAAAACGCGCTTCGAATATATCGTCTTTAGTTTGACTTTATGATAAAAACCGTAGTAGTGTATAAAAATCGATATTTGAAAATATGATACTCTTATTACGTGCTATGCAAGTAAAGGTTACCTAGTACCTACATAAGGTAAAATCACACACACACATTACATATCGCACCTACATTCCGACAGCATTAATTTAGACGCCAATTCTGACAATGTGATCTTATTCCTTTTGGGGTTCACGCCCCCTTTCACTTCCAGAACAGCGGCTTCTATGGCAATTCTTCTCTTTCCCAATTTTATATGATACTTTTTGCTCCTCTCCAGTCCGGTAAAGCACCACATTCATCCTGATCTTTCCATGACAGTGATGTCAGCTTGTTTCAAAAAGCTTGCGGTCGTATTTACAGGCTTCGAAGCCTTGCGTGGGTCGTCTTTTCATGTGATTTCTGTGCATTTCTGCTTATTTTTATTGCTTTCTTGTTGCACTTGATAGTAACGCTTTTGGATACTAGAGACCCACTCAAAGGTTATTGTGGTACCGGCTTCGAAGCGTGTAAATACGATCGGAAGTTTTTTTAACGGGCTGACACCGCTGTCATGGAAAGGTCAGAAAAGAAGACAGGAGATATTGTTCGACAGAAAAAGAAGCAGGTAGATACATGAAAATAGCCTCGTCTACAAAATAGCATGCCTAGGATGTAATAAACCGTATTATGGAGAACAGGAAGAGGTTTGAATGCGAGGCTGAAAGAACAAAGACAAGATTTAAAAAACCAAAGAAAAAAGCATAGTCAAACAAAATCATGAATGTGGTGCTTTACCGGGCTGGAGAGAAGCAAAAGTATCTTACAAAATGTAGAAAAGAAGAAAAACATGGCCATAGAAGCCGCTGTTCTGGAAGTGAGAGCGTATGAATCCCAAAACGAATAGGATCGCATTGTCAGAATTGGCGTTTAAATTAATTTTGTTGAAATGTAGTGTAGATGCGATGGATAATGTGTTTTTACTTCATGTAGGTAAGCATATCTTGCATAGCACGTAATGAGAGTGACATATTTTCAAATGTCGATTTTTATGCACAACTACGGCTTCATTCACGTCGGCATGCGAGTAGGTATAGGGACAGACGTGTCAGCTATCAGTATCAGAAAAAGGCGATGACTGAAAATGCGAACTCTTTTGTGGTGGAAAAGAAAAGAGGTCAATGTGTGGATGGAAACAATCGGTGAGTAAACGGTTTTCTTGACCAAAAAAAATGTCAAAACGCAAGATGGCGGATAGGCTTTTATCATACAGACCAACTGAAATATAACTGAGGAATTAAGATAATAACATGGTCAGAATGCCCTCAAACCGAGTGCGAAAAGGAAATCTACCGAGGATGCAGATCATCAATACCTAAATTGCTAATCTTTATATCTAATATCATATATAATCTAATAAATTTCATCACTGATCTCTACATTGTTTTGTGTTGGGTTAGACAGTATCGCATTATAGAGACCAATAAAAATGGTAAAATTGACCTTATGCTCATAAAATCGGAGAAATTAATTGAAAAAGGTCCAGAATATATTTTCGAACTTGGTTCTTCTTCGGTGAAATGAAAAAAAAAACATTTTAATTGATTACAATCATGCTGTAAAGGTCGTTCTCCACGGTACATGTTTTGCGCGTTTTTAATGACGTTTTAACGCTTTTTTGATGTTTTGCGAGTTTTTTATGATCCGGCGTTGATCTGTACCATTAAATTACACGGTGCCATCTCCACGGCGGAAGATTTGTCAAAAATCGAAAAACGCGTGGCTTCATAAAATAAAAAAACTGCAAAACTCGTAAAACGCGTCAGGTTGTGTCATGCAAAACTCGTAAAACATTTGAAAAACGCAAAACTCTCATTTGTAAAACGCGCGATTTTATCCAAACATTTGGATCGAATGAAAGTTTTCCGGTTTTTGACAAGGCTAAGAAGGTAATCCTTCTGCTATTAATACCATTTTACGGTGAAATGGATGCAATGGAAAGTGTGGAAAGCGATGAAACGCAATTTGATTAAGCCAATTATCATGACAAGTACTCAGACAACCATACCAATAACTTCTGTTGCTATTCCGACGATGTGGATGTCAAATAATTACGTAGTGAGTCTATGGATAACAGATATTACGATATCAGATCATTTCAGATAATTGATAAGTAACTGATGTCATAGCGGTGATAGCAATAGGGTAACGTGATGATACCCCTATAACTATCTTTACAGCGAAAATCGAGGGGTTAATAGAAGCCGTGCGCCAGATACCTGCCCTGTGGGACAAGAGGGCCACGGCATACAGCGCACGAAGGGCGGAGAAAGATGTTCTTTCTCTGAAATTGAAATTGTTCTGAAATTGTAATTGTTCTGAAAGACTGACACACTAAAACCGTAAAAAGCGAAAAACTCGCAACACTCGCAAAAGCGTCTGTTAAAAAGCGAAAAAAGCGCAAAACTCTCGTTTGCTAAAACGCGTAAAAACCGAAAATGTTTACACGTGGAGACAGTACTTAAGAAACGTTGTACCATATAAATTATAAGAGACCATTTAAGTTTGATGAGAGAAGCAGCCGTGCCATGGGACTGAGCTGACCCGCCACTGGTCTGAGCTGACCCGCCACTGGTCTGAGCTGACCCGTCACTGGTCTGAGCCGACCCGCCACTGCAACTGGTCTGAGCTGACCCGCCACTGTTCTGTGCACCAGATGGGCTGTTATACGTCAGTGGGATGGCCCGGCCAGCCACTCAGACGCTCATACCGTATACAGTCGCCAAGGCGATCAAGGAACCGACCCGACCCTTTTTCATCGGTGGGGACTATCAGCCCAGATCTGGGCAAACACCAGGTCACGGAAATCTTATATTATGCATTGGTCACGTGACACGTGTTTTATGGTCCATTTAGACCACGGATTTCTAAATCAGTGTTATTTGAGGTGGTTTTCTAATTTCAGCTGAATATAGCGAGTTCAGGACACTTTCAGATCAAAAAGGTCAACTTTTAAAGTTGTAATTGTTCAAAAAAAGGTGTCTATCGGATGCCGTGTAAGCTTAGGAACACGATAGCGCTATTTATAATGGTGTACGATGTCAAAAACGTACTGAAAAATTGATTTGAAGAATATATAACAGTGAAATTTTGAATATAATGCGTATAACTTGGCTATTTTTGAGGATATCGGGCTAAACCTTTCTAGAGTATATCATCAGTATGCGTTCTATCACGTATATTCCTTTTTTGAAAATTCAAGGCAAAAAAGACAAAAAGACAAACTTTGAGATCAACCCGCGCCCCACTTGAGGGGGGAGGGAGAGAGCTATTTAAAGCCCCTCTCGTTTTTCTGCAATTACTTCTAAACCGCTTGGCGTATCGACGCGAAACTTCTAGTACCTTTGGCTGCATCAATTTGACACATTGTGTCAAAACAGGAGCTTGTTAGCTACTTCCGGTCGTCCGAAAATGACGTCAGAGTGACGTTGTGTTCAGCCAATTTTGATGCAAAACATTGAACTACGACAATCGCTCTCAAGAGCTTCATTTTTAAGCTAGATCTTATCCCTTTGCATGAGAAGACTCAAAATATACATTGCTATCAAACTGCTATCTTGGATTTGCAAAATGTAGAAAACTTGGAAAATTATTTATAATTAATAGAATCGCCAGCATTGTGTTAGATGGACACACTTTTAGATCGCACAGAAAAAGCCATGACTATCTCGCTACGTGCCTAGCATTGGCAGAGACCCCGGTTTAATCACGGCATTTTGGCGCGACAACACTTTCCTCAAGCACTTGGACCCACCCCTGTATGTCGGTCGACTTGTCCGAGTGCGCGACCCGCCGGCATCCGTTCACATCTGCCGCCAGGCGGCGCCGAGAACCATCAGGGCGGCCAGCAGGGTGGCGCCGCCGCCGACCCTGCCCGGACCGAGCCGGGCAGAGCCGGCGGAGCTGGGCCGGCAGTGCGGCACGCCGCGCCACTGGCCGGCCAGGCAGGTGGCCACGGAGCGCACCAGCGGCGCCGGCAGCCCGTAGCCAGGCGCGCACCGGTAGCGCGCCATCGGCAGCGCGTCCAGGGCCCCGTCAGCCAGACGGACGGCGCCGTGCTCCACCGGCGGCGGCGGCCCGCACGACGGCGCAGAGGCGCAGTCGCGACCCTGCTGCCCGCCGCCGCACACACACGTGTACGTGTCAGCGCCCGTGGGAAGGCACGTCCCGCCATGGCGGCACGGCTGCCGGTGGCACGGCGAGCGCGTGTGGTGCGCGCCGCACGGGCCCGCGCTGACCCGCACGCTGTCCAGGTGCAGCTGGTCGGCGGCCGCCAGCGGCCCGGCGCTCACACGCAGCCTGTAGCGGCCGGCGGTGATGTTTCGCTGGAGGCGCGTCCAGTCGCGCGCCGCCGAAGACATGGTCAGCAGGCGGTAGCGCTCGCCCTTCGCTTCCAGGCTGAACGCACAGCTGAAGAACGAGTCGGTGCGCATCCGGTAGAAGAGCGAGAGGCAGCTGTCTGTGGCGACCTGGAGCGGCGGGGAGCGCAGCTCGGCCCGGCCGTCCTCGGCGCCGGTCAGCTCTGCGTACCACCGGCCGGCGGCGTGCCCCTCTGCCGGCCGCTGCCGGAGCCGGCCCGCAGTGGCCACGTAGCCACACGCGCCCGGCATCTCGAAGCGGCAGTCGGCGCCCCCGCTCGGGCCCGCCGGCGTCCTTCCGTGCTCGCAGGTGACGTTGAGCAGCGCGTCTGTCTGGCGTCCGTGTGCCAGGTACTGCCAGCGGCCGGTCACCTGCTCGGGGGCGTCGGCCGAGTCGACCACTGCCAGCAGCCGAGACGAGTCCAGCCGCACTCGGTCCGGCGGCGGACCAATCAGCCACAGTGGCACCGGCGCCGCGCCGCCGGCCGCCTCCACACGGTCGAAGTAGAGGAACGTCTCTTGTGCGTCTCCGGCTTTGCGGTACACGGGTCGGTTCATGTGCACGGCGGCCGTCCTGAGAAAGGTGCCCAGCAGCAGGTCGCTGTCCGGCTCCAGCGGCACGCTCACCGTCATCGCTGGGTCGTCGTCGACGACGGGCTCTCTGGGGAAGGCGGACTCAGCGGCGCCGACCAGGCTGCCTCTGAGCGCAGCCGGCGCGCCACGCCCGAACGGCAGGCCGCTGACGTGCAGCCGGCCGGCCGGGCAGCGCCAGGCGGCCGTGACGCAGCGCAGCCGGACGGCGCCGGCGCTCCGCCAGCCGCCGTCGGCCCACAGCTGCCAGCCGGCGCCGGTCAGCGCCGGCGCGCGCAGCAGGCCGCGCGGAGAGGCCGCGTCACCGGCCACCACCGGCCCCGGCGCCGGCTCGGACGGCTGGCCGGCGGCCGACACGTACCAGCTCCGATTGGAGTCCGCGGTCGCGCCGTAGCTGCGCAGTACGGCGCGGCCCAGCTCGTGGCGGTACTGTGTGTCGTCACCGGTGTAAATGCCGCCGAGCGCCGCCAGTCGCTGCGCCGAGCCCGTGTCGGTCACGCTCAGGAAGAGCCGGTTTGTTGGGCACGTGGCGCCAGCACCTGGTGGCCAGAAAAGAGCGCCTGGTCAGTCAGCGGAGCAGGGGCGGCGCCACCGGGGGAGCAGGGGGGAGCAGGGGGGGGGGCAAACATATCTTTTTGCCACCCCTGTAATACTGAAGGCCCTTTTGCTCAAAATCATAGGTCCCTTCTTATCCCCAGACATAGCCTCGAGACGCACCAGCTCCTTTACATATGGAGGCATGCTAACTATGGTTATCTGTTAGAATTGGAGGTCCTCTGTACAAAAAGGGGGGCCGGCCCTAGACAAATAGGAAGCCTTCTGTACAAATAAGAGACCCCTTGGACGATTAGGAGGCCCCTGTACAAATTGGAGGCCATTGGGCAAATAGCAGGCCCGTGGATGATTAGGAGGCCCCCTGGACAAATAGGAAGCCCCCTGGACAAATAAAAGGCCCCTTGTACAAATAGGAGGCCCCTGGACGATTAGGAGGTCCTCATTTGGGCTGTCTTCAACTTTGTCCCACACTGATGAAAAAGGTTACTCCTCAAAAGCGAGTTTACCCGTTTCGCTGAAGTCAAGCTGCCTGGATAAAAAGTCCTACCCTTTCTAGCGCTGTCTGACCCGATAAAAATGACTCGCTTTTGCTACTCTCCCTATGCGATCCAGCAAACGCCGACTATGCGAGTGACTCGCCTGGCGACGCCTTTCAAGAGAGCAGCTGATGCCTCTCAGTCGGGTGGATGACTCGCCTAGCCACTGTCCGGGTACAAATACACCCGCCAGGCGAAACTTTCAGGGGGTTAAAATGACCCTTACCGCCCATCCCCCTCACCCCCCCCCCCCCGCCCACTTCGCGCTGAAATGTAAACAGATTTACTACCGAGCGAGGTCAATACCGAGCTGGGCCCGATGGGGAGGTGGGCCGGGGGGGGGGGTGGCGAGGTCACGGTGCGGGTGACCTGTCAAACAGCCCCGGCGCGGTAGGGCACTGCCACAGGCAAATGGCGGACTCCAGCCGGCCTGTTGCTCCATATCGCGGTGGTGGGCTTGGCGACCGGTTGGCTTGGCTGCTTGGAAGGAAAGGATAATGAGGCATGGGTTTGCTGTGGCCGGTTTATCTACTGTCAACTATGATGCGCCCAAAAGTAATGCAAATGTGATGTTGGTAATGCAGCTGACAATGGAATGCTTACTGATGCAGCTGGCAATGGAATGCTTACTAATGCTGCGAGTGCTGAGTAGCTATAAGGATTAACCCTCGCCCATATTGGTGTTTTTCCTGCCGCGAACGTATAAGGGGGGGGGCCTGTTGGTGTTGGACCCCCCCCCTTGCCGTTTCGCCCCTGATCGGGCTAGCGCTTCACCGAAAGAAACAAGCGTGTTGCCCGTGACGAGAGGAAGCTGATGATGACCAATTCAAAGGTCCAAGGTCATTGGTTGACGTTCCAGGTCAGGTCAATGACCCAAAAGTCGGGAAAATCGAGACCTGCTAGAACGTCGTTAAGTGTGGCTGTTATGGGGTTTTCGGGGTGCTGATAACGAATATCATGCTAGACGCTAGTTTTGATCGCAGATGATGTCTTCATTCGTATAGGCCAGGTCGGGTCAGGTCAGGTCAGGTCAACCAGTAGGGGTCCTGCCGGGTATTCGTTGTAGGTGTCAACCGCCTCTGACAGCTTCGTAACATGTTACGAAGGCACCAAAACTACTTCGTTAACGTTCATATGATTGCTAAATTCAAATTCAGCTCGAAAAACTGGCCTAGAAACATGTAAAACTCGAAAAATGAGCCGAGGTCACAAGACGTCAATGACATGACCTGACCTTCAGGTGACCTTGCCACCCACCCTAATGCATGAGGGCAACATCATACCACATGTTTGAACGCTTGAAACTACGAAGACTGCAAATGCGCTGCTAATGCGAGACGACATACGCCGAATCGCGATTCTGGCCAAACATGGTCTCAAAAAGTAGGTCACAGGTCAAAGGTCATTTGGGGCAGGGTCATGAAATTTTCAAGGAAGGTGTAAAATTGATAGACGCGAGCGTCGCGAAAGTTTCGCTCGCGTTTCGTCGCAAAACTTTACGTTAAACTGAAAGTTTCGTCGCGATCGGCCGCTTTTTACGCGAGTTATTCGCGAAAAACCGAGGGGGTCCGTTCGAACCCCCCTATACGGGCGAGGGTTAAGATTATTTATGCCCTCTTGAAATGCTCATTGAATATAATTCCAGCACTACTGAACGATCGTAGCGTCCGCCAGTTTTTTGATCGGCTGGCGTTTCTTGCGTAGAGCGCCCTTGGGCAAATTATCATCACGCAGGGGACTTTTTATGCTGGTAAGACGGGCCTCTAATGTCAAATAAGTCGCTAAGAGAAGATGGGGAAAAGTGGACGAATGCCACATTTTTGTGCATGAAGTCTCGAGTTAACAAAAGCTCAAAGTTATTATACGTGTAAACCAAAAAACAATATGATCAGTTTATAGAAATATTTGACCCGAAATTAGCTTCTGTTTTGTCTGACCATGATTTTGGGTAAGACCCTGGTCCAACTTGGTTCAACCCAGCCCAACCTGGTTCGGCTCCCCCTTTTTTAATATAAATTTGGCCCGAACCTTTTGAATGGAAGGAATCACAAGGACAGAGTCCCCGCTAAACTGAGCTTGTTGCATTGACCCTGTCCTCTGCCCTCTGATCAAGCAATTCCTGGTCTATGGCAGAACTTAGAGTCCAAATTTCAACGTTCGCACACAGCCGCGCACGGCCGGTCCCCTCACTAACTTCGCCTGGCAGCGGCCTGCCACCAACCCCAACCATACCCGTCAGCAGGCTCAAAAACGTCGAGCACACGTCGCGTTTCGTTTCGAACTCGGACTTTTGCAACCGGGACGTGCGCTCTCACCACACGGAGTCCAACGCTTTACCGACTGAGCTACCGAAACGGACATTTACCTTCGGGTTTTGCCTCGTGACATTGACAGACGTCAGACACTTTGGCCGAAGTTTAGCCGAAACACTGACACTGAGCGAGCTGCGCAGGGCGATAGGTGCTCGTAGCGTTGAGGTTGGGTAACCCGTGGTCTGAATGCGATGTCGTGAGTTCGAGCCCCACTTCCGGGTCTAGTTTTATCTAGACACGAACCAAAACTTTTCCTTCTACTGCAACACAGACAAGCACAATAACATCTTTGCCCATATCCTCTCGATAAAGTCAAAATTGTTGCTGATAAATGTTTATTTAGGTTTCATTCTAAAAAAAAAAATATTTTTGGTCATTTGTTCTGGAGCCATTTTAACTCTTTTTCTTTTCTGATTCTTTTCGACCAGATACCTAAACCCACCAAAGCTGAACGTGCCAAATGAAAAAAAGATATCCCACTCAAATAACAGTTTAGAAAAGCCTAAGACATCATGCAACTATCGACTGAATAGTTGCATGCTATTATTGCGTCCTAGATTTGAATTATCATTGTTCAACATTTTTACTGGAAGTGGCGTTACCTCTCGCTTGCCCGTTTGTTTGAGATAATGATTCCCGTCAGTCGCATTTTTGCTGGTTTCACATGAACACGATACCACCATACCGGAGTGAACGCGCCCGCAACCATCATCCCCCCTCCCCTCAGCCTCGGCGCAGTGGCGGGCGGCCCTGGGCGGCCCACTCCCGGCGCTACACTGGAAGATCTGGAAGCGGCAACCTGCACGTGCGCACGTGCAAAATGGGTCCCAACTGACTTTTGCACGGCACCCTATAAAACGGTCCCTGACCGCGTACCAAATTTGAGCGCAATCGGTCCAGCCGTTTTAACCCTCGCCGGCACAGGCCATTTTGCGTCCTTCGACGGCACAAGGGGGGGGGGGGGGGTTGGTACGACCCCCCTCGCGTTTGGCCCCTGATCGAGCTAGAGCTTCGCGGAAAAAACGAGCGTGCTGCCCGTCACGAGAGGAAGCCGATGCTTTCCCAATTTTAAGGTCCTAGGTGATCGGGTGACCTTCCAGGTCAGGTCAATGACCCGAAAACCGGGAAAATCGGGACCTGTTAGAAAGTCGTAAAGTGTGGCTGTTATGTGGTTTTCCGGGGTGCTGATCACGAATATCGTGTTAGTTTTGATCAGAGATGATGTCTTAAAGCATTTAGACCAGGTCGGGTCAGGTCAGGTCAGGTCAACCGGTAGGGGTTGTGACGGGTATTCGTAATACATGTCAACCGCCTCTGACAGCTTCGTAACATGTTACGAAGGCACCAAAACTACTTCGTAAATGTTCAAATGGTTACTAAATTCGAATTCAGCTCCAAAAACTAGCCTAGAAACATGTAAAACTCGAACAAGTGAACCGAGGTCACCCGAGGTCACCAAAGGTCAATGACCTGAACTGACCTTCAGGTGACCTTGACACCCACCCTAATGCATGTGAGCAACATCAAATCACATGTTTGAACGTTTGAAACCACAAAAAGCTTGCAAACGCGCGGCTAATGCGAGCCGACATACGCCGAATCGCGATTCCGGCCAAACATGGTCTCGGAAAAGAGGTCACAGGTCAAAGGTCATTTGGGTCAGGGTCATGAAATTTTCAGGGTAGGTGTAAAACTGATCAATGCGAGGGTACTGAAAGTTTCGTCGCGATCGGCCGCTTTTTACGCGAGTTATTCGCGAAAAACCTTAGGGGGGTTGCATCAACCCCCCCCCCCCCTGTGCCGGCGAGGGTTAAAGATCTGGTCCTGGAATCGACCCCTGCACGTGAGCACGTGCAGCAGCACCCCAACTGTGGCGCATGCAAATCTATTGCCTAGTGGGTGCCTACCTAGCACACCTTTTTGAGTTGTTCGATGGCCAATCAGCAAAACCCATTCGTCCGATCAGCACATAGGTGGCGCCAGTGAGAGGCATTCCGGC
The DNA here is from genome assembly GCF_019059575.1 of Amphibalanus amphitrite. Lineage (NCBI taxonomy): Eukaryota > Metazoa > Arthropoda > Thecostraca > Balanomorpha > Balanidae > Amphibalanus > Amphibalanus amphitrite. The sequence continues at coordinate 448,721 of NW_024881498.1, read as the reverse complement.
AAAACCTTCAGCATAAGGGCGAAATGGATCGCTGATCCCACTCCACAGTTCGTCAGTTGGTGTAAGATTCGTTATTCTCCATAACTAATTGAATTCCGGCAAAACCTTTGACGATTTGGATAAATGCTTCGCCATTCGTTTATATCCCTTCGTCGTTCACCAATTCATCCCCATGCTAATTTCGGCATTCTTCATAACATTTCGTCAAAATTAAAAACATATCGCCACTTTAGAGAAGTATAAATATGCCCGCATTTATACAGTGCAATGCGAGGCATAGGTGGCGAGGCCATTTATCCACATTGAAATCGGTAGCCGTTCATGAGCGCCATGGTACAATGTAGATGGACGTAGCTGACATGTTATCGGCTGATTGAAAAATGGACAGGCATCAGAGCAACAGGCTGGATAAGTTAACCCCGCCTGAAACACCAAGGAACAGGAAACAGGCTGGATAAGTCAGCCCCGCCCAAACACCAAGGTGTCCGGCCGGCAGCGCCCGGCTCGCCATCTGTCAGCCATTCACCCTCGCGAGTCCGACCGGCGCGGCCGCCCGAGGCGTTGTCCCATGACATCGCACGGGCAGCGACGCGATAATGACGGCCGACTTCGTGATTTTTATCGAAGGGCTTAGGAGTCCGACGCTCGACCGTCTGCATGCTTACTCGATATTGCGCCGGCAGTCTCCTCGTGGCTACAACTGCCTTTTTTCGGAATCCAATGGTTAATTGGTTGCAACTTGCGGTGGAATTGTCGCAAGCCTCATCCATGAATGTGTGGTCAACGTAAAACATTTAATATGGATAGATAAGCACTACATCATTGACATTTTGATCATTGACGAAAGTTTTAAATCAACAGTCATTGTTTACGCACAGTACCGATGAATTTTGCACATCGAGTAACCATTTTGTGAAATGTCGAAGCATTATGACCACCTGACAAAGTGTTTTGCCTATGACGAACATTGTGCTCAATGACAAAGGGTTGTGCAGAATGGCTAAATGGAGTCCAGCCTGTTTTGCCGACCGTCAAACAGTGATGCACATCGCCGATGGGTTATTCTGAATGACGCTTGTTCAAACTGATGCCGAAATGGTTCTGACGATTGGCCATCGAACAACGCAAAAAGGTGTAGTAGTACACCTTTTTGCGTTGTTCGATGGCCAATCAGCAAAACCCATTCGTCCGATCAGCACATAGGTGGCGCCAGTGAGAGGCATTCCGGCAAAACCTTCAGCATATGAGCAAAACGGAATGCTGATCTCGCTCCACAGTTCGTCAGTTGGTATTACCCTCGCTATTCGCCATAACTGATTGAGTTCCGGCAAAACCTTTGACGATTTGGATAAATGCTTCGTCATTCGTTAATATTCCTTCGTCGTTCACCAAAACATCCCCATGCTAATTTCGGCATTCCTCATAACATTTCGTCAAAACTAAAAACAGATCGCCCCTTTACAGAGAAGTATAAATATGACCACGTTTATACAGTGCAGTGCGAGGCATAGGTGGCGAAACTCGTAGACCATTGATCCACATAAAAATCGGTATAGCGTTCATGAGCGCCATAGGTACAATGTAGATGGACGTAGCTGACATGTTATCGGCTGATTGAAAAATGGACAGGCATCAGAGCAACAGGCTGGATAAGTTAACCCCGCCTGAAACACCAAGGAACAGGCAACAGGCTGGATAAGTCAGCCCCGCCCAAACACAAAGGTGTCCGGCCGGCCGGGCCCGGCTCGCCATCTGTCAGCCATTCCCTCGCGAGTCCGACCGGCGCGGCCGCCCGAGGCGTTGTCCCATGACATCGCACGGGCAGTGACGCGATAATGACGGCCGACTTCGTGGTTTGTATAGAAGCGCTTAGGAGTCCGACGCTCAAGAATCTACATGCCTACTCGGTATGGCGCCGGCAGTCTTGTCGTAGCCAAGGCCCTAAATACAGTCGTAGCTATCGTATAACTGCCTTTTTCGGAATCCAATGGTTAGGTAATTGGTTGCAAATTGCGCTGGAACTGTCATAAGCCTCATCCCTGAATGCGTGATTAACGTTAAACATTGAATATGGCTAGATAAGCACTACATCATTGACATTTTGATCATTGACGAAAGTTTTAAATCAACAGTCATTGTTTACGCACAGTACGATGAATTTTGCACATCGACTAACCATTTTGTGAAATGTCGAAGCATTATGACAATCCGACAAAGTGTTTTGCCTATGACGAACATTGTGCTCAATGACAAAGAGTTATGCAGAATGGTTAAATGGAGTCCAGCCTGTTTTGCCGACCGTCAAACAGTGATGCACATCGCCGATGGGTTATTCTGAATGACGCTTGTCCAAACTGATGCCGAAATGGTTATGACGATTGGCCATCGAACAACGCAAAAAGGTGTAGTACACCTTTTTGCGTATTCAATTTTGCGTACCTAGCCATATTCAATGTTTAACGTTAATCACGCATTCAGGGATGAGGCTTATGACAGTTCCAGCGCAATTTGCAACCAATTAACCATTGAATTCCGAAAAAGGCAGTTATACCATAGCTACGAGGAGACTGCCGGCGCCATACCGAGTAGGCATGTAGATTCTTGAGCGTCGGACTCCTAAACGCTTCGATACAAACCACGAAGTCGGCCGTCATTATCGCGTCACTGCCCGTGCGATGTCATGGGACAACGCCTCGGGCGGCCGCGCCGGTCGGACTCGCGAGGGAATGGCTGACAGATGGCAAGCCGGGCCCTGCCGGCCGGACACCTTGGTTTTTGGGGCGGGGCTGACTTATCCAGCCTGTTGCCTGTTCCTTGGTGTTTGAGGCGGGGTTAACTTATCCAGCCTGTTGCTCTGTTGCCTGTCCATTTTTCAATCAGCCGATAACATGTCAGCTACGTCCATCTACATTGTACCTATGGCGCTCATGAACGTTACCGATTTTTATGCAGATCAATGGCCTACGAGTTTCGCCACCTAAGCCTCGCACTGCACTGTATAAACCCGGTCATATTTATACAGGGTGTCCCAAAAGTAAGGTCATCATTTGTTTTGGCTACACCGCCAAAAATACGCGATGGATAGAAATGAATAGGACATCATATGAAAGAGCATTTTATAAAATTTTATTCTGATATACATATGAGTCAATACATTGGCTCGTAGCCCCGCATTTGCTGCTTTTCTGCATGGCTACCATTTCGGGCCGCGTGCACGAATAGACTGCGTTTTACTTCTTCCACTATTCTGGAGCGATTCTCTGGTGAGATGCCGCTTATGTTTGCTCGGAGGGATCATCCTTTAGTTCTTCCCGGCTCGTTGGGTTGTCCTAAAAGACAACCTTTCCGTTGTGTACCCAGATAATAAAAATATGAAGGTGTAACGTCAGGTGACCGCGGAGGCCATTCAATGGCGTTGCCCTGACTGAAAATTACGCGATCTCACATCCACTCTCGGAGACAATGCATGATCTTCAGGACGGTGCAAGGATGGTCTCCATCCTGCTGAAATCACTGCTGGTTGATGGAGTCGGCACAGCTGCGTTGCGACGAGCGGAAGAACCACTGGGAGGACTCTCGGCCACCTCTCTTGATTTATTTTCACCCGATTCCCGCTGTCGTCCTCAGGACCTCGAAGCACAGGTGGCTAAGTATACATGCCCTGTGCGTACATTATACCTTTTTTCTGACGTTTTACCGGTTGAGGCGAAACTATGCATGAGTTCAGAGATAGGGCGAGCTGCTAGGGTCTGCTTAGGGCCAAAAACTGGGCGGTATTTACCCTTTGTTTTAATGACGGACCCTCTCTAAGAGTTGAATTTCGACCTTCTCAGTTTTATGCCTACTGCTCGGTGTAGTTATGATCAAAAATGGTTTAAGCATGCAAGAAAATAATTTTATGGATGTACCTTGCACGTGTTAAAATTGGAAGTGATTCGGACTCTTAATTCTCGAGATATTTAAGTTTTAAATCATGACCTTACTTTTGGGACACCCTGTACTTCTCTGTAAAGGGGCGATCTGTTTTAAGTTTTGACGAAATGTTATGAGGAATGCCGAAATTAGCATGGGGATGTTTTGGTGAACGACGAAGGGATATTAACGAAAGACGAAGCATTTATCCAAATCGTCAAAGGTTTTGCCGGAACTCAATCAGTTATGGCGAATAGCGAAGGTAATACCAACTGACGAACTGTGGAGTGGGATCAGCATTCCGTTTTGCCCATATGCTGAAGGTTTTGCCGGAATGCCTCTCACTGGCGCCACCTATGTGCTGATCGGACGAATGGGTTTTGCTGATCGGCCATCGAACAACGCAAAAAGGTGTAGTAGTAGAGTTTATTGACACCAGGTGCATGTACAAATGATGTAACTTAAAATAGAAATAAACGTGGATAAAACACAAACCTTAAAATGCACGTAAATTGCACGTAAATAAGTGTCCATTAAAAGTAACATACACGTGCACTAACCCGCGAGTTGCTGGGGGGGGGGGGGCGTTAAACGCCCCCACTTTTTTCGCCGGGCCATAGCATAAAAATGGCGCGCCGCAGCTGCGCCAAATTTTGGGTCCCTGTAGGGAATAGATTGAAGTACATTTTGACAAAGTTTCAAAAAAATCGGTCGGAAAATTTTTGAGATATCGAGGTTTTAGTGACGTCATGATTTCTGAGTTTTCGACCAAAAACGGCATATATTCAAAAAATCATATAAAATCACAGAATAGACATACAGACATGCCGTAAACGCCATTAGACTGTCAATACCATGAACAATCAAATGGCTATCTTCGATCATTGATTATTGTTCAGCATTTTCCAAAATCTTGAACTGAACCTTGGCAATTTCTCGTGACTTCTCTACGACCATGATACATGCATTTCTTAAATTGAACTTTTTGAGCCAAACACGTACATATATGATAAAATGAATGTCACCATCGTGTTCTACGCCCCAAATTACCCATAAAACATGTGTCACAGGCTGCGAATATCAGTTTTGATTTTCGGGGAGACCCTGACCTATGTTTGACTGACCCCTACATGGAGCTGACACTCTTGTAGGCCTTATATGATGCATTGTGCACCGTTTTGACAGAGTTTATGACGAGAGACGCCCATTGCGAAGTCCTGAAGTCCATGCTACTGAAAGCCCGATTTCAGGTGTTTGACCTGATCTTGACCCGACCTCTGACCTCAAAATTCAACTTTAAAGTACTCATCTGAAGCGTCTCGTCGCGTTCTTTCGTTTGCCGCCTCGTGCGTTTCGCTGCGCCTATCGGTTCTCGAGTTATCGGCTGGGGGCGTTTAACGCCCCCCCCCAGCAAACGGTGGGTGGCGAAATACGCTAGCAACTGCCGGGCTAAATGTCTAGTTAAATTCGAAGCCAGACACGCAAAAGTCTAAAACACAAGACAATATAAAAACAGCTGGTACAGCTGCTGTACGTGCTGTACCTATTTCGTCTCCGTTTTGTATTTTGTGTGTTTTATTTATATACTAGAGGGACAGCATTACGCGCAGCGTAATAAGTCAATTTTCAATAAAATCGGCCCAGTAGCGGCCGAGTTATGGCCAGAATAAATTTGGCGTCTCCTCCTGGCCGGCGGTGCTCTGTTCCGGTATTCATTGCCAAAGGTCAGTGACCTTCCGGCTCTGATTTCACCCAGTTTTGCAAGCGAAGAAACTGAGCCTAAGGCGCGTGCCGTCTGATCGGCGCCGGCCGCGGCCAAAATTCCGCAAAGATGCGCCCGCTACGTGCAAACCGGCGAGCGCACCCCCACCAAAATTTAATACGACAAACAGATGCACGCGTCCCACTTGCCCCCAAAATTTCACCCCCGTAGCCCGCACCGTTCCGGAGCAATAGCTCGCCAAGCGTGACTGACGCGTCACATACGGACATTTTGATTTTTATATAAGTAACTAGAGGGACAGCATTACGCGCAGCGTAATGAATCAATTTTCATTAAAATCGGCCCAGTAGCGGCCGAGTTATTGCCAGAATAAATGTTGCGTCTCCTCTTGGCCGGCGGTGCTCTGTTCCGGTATTCATTGCCAAAGGTCAGTGACCTGCCGGCTCTGATTTCGCTCAGTTTTGCAAGCGAAGAAACTGAGCCTAATGCGCGTGCTCTCTGATCGGCGCCGGCCGCGGCCCAAAGTCACGTAAAGATGCGCCCGCCACGTGCAAACCACCGAGCGCACCTCTTCCAAAATTTAATACAACAAACAGATGCACGCGTCCGACTTACGTTCAAAATTTCACCCCCGCAGCTCGCACCATTCCGGAGCAATAGCTCGCCAAGCGTGACGGACGCGTCACATACATACATACATACGGACATTTTGATTTTTATATATGTAAACTAGGTGCCGAGCATTACGCGCAGCGTAATAAATCAATTTTCATTAAAATCGGCCCAGTAGCGGCCGAGTTATGGCCAGAATAAATTTGGCGTCTCCTCCTGGCCGGCGGTGCTCTGTTCCGGTATTCATTGCCAAAGGTCAGTGACCTTCCGGCTCTGATTTCACTCAGTTTGGCAAGCGAAGAAACTGAGCCTAAGGCGCGTGCCGTCTGCTCGGCGCCGGCCGCGGCCCAAAATGCGGCAAAGATGCACCCGCCACGTGCAAACCACCGAACCCACCCCCACCAAAATTTAATACAACAAACAGATGCACGCGTCCGACTTCAGTCGAAAATTTCACCCCGTAGCCCGCACCGTTCCAGAGCAATAGCCCGCCAAGCGTGACGGACGCGTCACATACATACATACATACGGACATTTTGATTTTTATATATGTAAATTTGCACACTGATGAAGTGATATCGAAAGCGGTTTGTGCAATATATATGTGTTCACATTATCGCTTTTCACAATATAAAAACACACAACTACCTTCCTAAAACTACCTTCCTCTATTGGCATTAAGATCATGCGTCTGCTCAAGTACGAGGCAGGGGGCATCGAAGTCTAGTTCCTACTAACCTGGCACTCCCATGCCTACGTCACCACGAGGACGCCCGAGGGCATTTACATGTTGAAGATAGGGAAAATAGCATTGTTTAGAGCCGCCTGAAGGGCAACCTTGAGATAGATGATAATGTAAATGTGTGCTAATATGATCATCAACATGTCATTTATCCAAATCCAGGGCCAATTAATCGATAACTTGTCACGTTTTCCAGTGGTGATGCGCTAACTTTCGTGGTTCTTGCAGCCAATAAGGGTGTTTCATAGTGCTATTCAGCCGCATTATCGACTTTAATGCCATAAACCGCCACGGAACATACGATTTGCAGCTCCCTGGCGTTATAGCTGCCAGTAGGGCTCCGGAGTCGGAGTCATGAAGTCGGTCGGAGTTGACAGTTCTGACCTCAGTCGTCGAGTCGGAGTCAGAGTCGATTTTAAAAGCTGGAGTCTGAGTCAGTCACCGAAATTTGATCCCCTCCGCAGACCTTTCAGGGTTCTGTAGTCGGAGTTGTAGTCGGTCGGAGTCGACAGTTCTGACCAGAGTCAGAGTCATAGTCGATTTTGAAAGCCAGAGTCGGAGTCGGAGTCACCAAAAATTCATTGCCTCCGCAGACCTGCTATAGGGCTGTGGAGTCGGAGTCGGTCAGAGCCGACATTTGAAATCAAAGTCAGAGTTGATTTTTGAAAGTCTGAGTCAGAGTCGGAGTCATCAAGAAACCCATCGACGATCCGCAATACCATGCAACGTAAGGGCGCTCCCGATAGATGCCCTGAATTGCTATGAATTGAATGCATAGATGACAATTAATTAGGTACCTTCTATTAATAATTCATCCCCTGCCACACTTAGGTACTTTCAGTAGAAAAAGATGCATTATGTGTTTGTTTATTGTTTTTTGTTTATTTATTGACAAATATTTTTTAGCAGTTACGGATGCATACACAAAACACATGATAGCACCTCGCTGGTGCAAATCATTGCTAGATAGAGATGTTGAAATGGGTTGCCATTGAAGAACCTACTGATTTTCCTGGTGGCTCTCGTTTTCAAGTAACTATTGGTCTTGTAAGGTCTCTTGATTGCTCACCGTCTGACGTCTTCGGCCAAGGTTATCTGAAAGCTGATCAAACGTTTCCATGGCTGCTCTTGATTGCCTGGCGCTTGCTGGTTCTGGGTTCTTAATTTGTGGTTCTTGCGTCTGATCCTGTCGCTTCATGTTCCATCACATCATTTTATGGAACAGACACTTCTATCTTTCATTTCACTATCAGTCGACTTGCATTTACCCCTGTGGCCTGCTCGCCCTTTTATTTCCACGCTAGAATCTATCAATTATTAAAAAAGCCTCGGATAAAAAAGCAAGAAAAGTATGTCAAGTTAAATAATTGAGACGGTCCTAGAAAACCAGAACAAAATCAAAAAGCCTGTCCACCTCACGTCCCTCACTTCATAACAAGCAGCAAAACATGCGAAAGAGTCCTAAGCAACGCCCTAGCAACGCATTTGTCTGAAGTGCGCAATATGTGTCACATCTGGAAAATTTAGTAGCTACTTGATTATTCAACTAGAGTTGGACTATATAAGCTAGGCTTTTATACAAAAAATGAGTGTTTGCTTATTGAATTTATAGAAACTGGTCCCTTAACTTCAAAATAATGATTAATTACAGAAAAAGCTTGTTTGCGACATATTTGTAAAGAAACAACGGAAATAGCTTTGACTCGTGCGCTATTCTAGTACATTTTTGGTAGAAAACTTCGTCCAGCCTTATGTTTTAGGGCCTTGGTACGAGGCGACAGTAGTTGGCCAGATCTGCATTATTTTCTGAATCCATAAGAACCCTTAGGTTGGCATAGGTAAGTCTGGAGTGCCGGGTCCGAGCTGTCTGTGTGAATGGGCAGTTAAGTAACACATGCTCCTCAGTCTGCACCTGTCCACAAGCGCAAACACGCCTATCTCTTTCGATCCTCGCCCACCTTCCTGTCTCTATTTTTAGGAAATGTGAGCCAAGACGAATAATAATGCCATTTATTTTTCACACCATCATTGGTGCATACAGGAAGTTCCAGTGACAGCTAACACAATCATTACATCCATACATACACAAACACACACACACACATCAAGATATTCATATTCAGAACGTTAAAATCAGTGCAAGCACGCACATCGATCAAGAGGAAGCTCGTCTCAGCTTCATACATTGTCTGTAATGACACTTCTCACATGAGCATGATATGTCGGATTTTGATTGACCATTCTTTTCAGACTACCTAAGAAAATATTCAAAATGTCTGCACGAGAGGAGGAAGACAAGTCTAAGGCCATGATATCATATTCACGTCGGATGGCAAGATGCACCCTCGCTGCTATACCATTTTGTCCAATGTCACTGTCAAGCAAGCTCTTTATCAACACATTTTCACTACTGTGGAGTATTTTATAGAACAGAAGCTGTCTGCTTGCTACTAGCATAGGACAGGGGAGAATTTGAAGAGCTAGACAGAGAGGATGGTTCCTGAATGATTTCGGTAGTTTGACTATTTTCTTTACACATGAGTGATACGCCACACACAGTTCACGAAACACATTTTTTTCTTTACATGGATCCCACAGCTCACACCCATACAGGTTCGCGCAGTAGGACTTAAATAGCTTTATCAGAATTTCTCTTTTAGCATGGCCTACCAACGCGCAAAGCATATTAGCACGATAGTATAGCGATCTCTTCAGCTTACGCATGTCGCTGCTATCATTCAGTTTGCTGTTAATCACATGCCCAAGATACTTAAACTCATCAACCCATGTTAGGTTGGTACCTGACAACCTCACAATTGGGGGTTGTGACATGGACAGATGCGAAGATGCACTTGGACGCTGGGGCTTAAACACCATGCATACACTCTTCTTAGCATTGAATTGTATGTCCCTGGACACAGCGAACGATTCACATATTTTGACAAGCTCTTGTAAACCACCCCTTGATGGCGACAAGACAACAATATCGTCAGCATACGCCAGCACATTTACAGCACAGCCACCAACGTGACATCCTATGCCAGTAGATTGTAACATTTGAAGGAGATCGTCCAGGTATACATTGAACAATAATGGTGACAAGCATCCACCCTGGCGAACACCGTTTGCGACCGGAAATGAATAGGATGTGCTATTTGCCCATTTGACGCTCATCATCTGGGACGGGGGACCTGTACCAATGAGTTAACAGTTTCAGATATGGTAACGGAACATCCCTTTCTTGGAGTATTTGAAAGAGCTTAGCGTGATTCACTCTATCGAATGCTTTGCTTGCATCAAGGAAGCAGGCGTACACTGGGCTTCCTTGTCTAGTGTAATAGTGAACTGTTTCTTTAAGAACATATGTAGCATGCGTTGTTGAATGATTAGACTTAAATCCAAATTGCGCATCATTTGTTCTTAATAGCGGTAGAAGCCTGTCAACCAGAATAAGTTCCAAGACTTTTGATAAAGTTGTGGATAAAGCGATTGCCCTATAGTTCGATTTATCATCAAGTGCACCACTTTTATCCTTAATTAATGGCGTCAACAGTGAATAAATGAGATCATCAGGGACGTTTCCATGGTTCAGTATGCTGTTAAATATGGAGACTATGACATATAAGTTATCAGCTTCAAGATAACGCAGATGTTCACTGTACATCTGATCCCAGCCTGCAGCTTTTCCACCTTTCATTTTGGCTATAGCACTCGACACTTCCTCCCTGGTAATGGGGAGAACGTCAGGCAGCCGATCATTGATGATATGGTTGATAATTGCTTGACCACTGCTGCAGCTATCGTCATTTAGAACAGTTTTGAAATGATCGGCCCACATATTCGCTACGTTCGCAGCTCCTGTGACACCCCCAAAGCTAGGTGGAAAGGAACTTTGACCACCAAGCATCTGTCTCACGTGTACCCAGAATTGATTATGCTCTCTGTTCAACAAAGACAAAGCAAGCTTATTTACATTGAAGATATCTCTTTCTCTCCTACATCTCCGCAAAGCATATTTGAAAGCCAGCCTTGATTCCCTCATTTGAGCTGACAGAGGACCGTCTCTGGGAGAGCCAGCAGACCTCCAACGAAAAAAAGAATTACGAGCTGTATTGTGCTTGATTTTCACAGTCTCATTCCATTTTGGAAAAGGCCTGGCGTGCTTTTGGTGAACTTGCTTAGAACCAAAGCATTGCTGGCCGCTCAAAATGACAGCTTCAGTGAACGCCTTGCAGCAATGGGATAGTTTATGAATATGTGAATCATCCCTACAATCCCCAACGCAAGTGCCAGTGAGATCATCAACTAAATGCTAATCTATCATCATCTAAATGCTACGAATCTGACTAAATGCTAATCTATCAGCTTCCGGTACAGTTGTGTCTGCGTAAATCGGGTGTAAGGTCAAATTTGGATTAAACAAGATGTAATTTTCTCTCCTTGACGTATGAGCTTGGCTTATCCTAGCCTTTACAATTTCTAGGTCCTTTTCTATCGGTCTGTCTGTGCTGTTCACGAGGCCCTGTAAATAACGTCCCGCGGGGGATCCGGCCGATCGAGCCAGCTCAGCTGCTTTAAACAAAGGGCTCTGACCGTAACTACTTTGTGACATTACTTTCTTGAGAATATCCCTTTGTCTTTGCTGCACCCATGCTTTTGCTGATCCCGAGCTCAATTCTACTTGAACTAGGTCAGTGCAGGTCTGTGTACGAACCCCCAACATTTGTTTCTGGGCCGACATCATTACACTATTCGCGCACTGCATATCATTACAAAGCCAGCTTTCGCACCCGTACAAAATGGGCGCTTTTAATGCACTCTCCAGCACATCTCTTTTCACTTTAAGCGGTGCATCCTTGTTCTTCCTCAGAAAAGCGGAAAACTTTCTGACATGTCCTCGCTTTGAATCAATGTGTGCTTGCACTTGATTTTTGATGGGCGCATTTGATATGTTCGATCCCAAATATATATAACTATCAGTGTAGCATATTCTAGCATTTTCTATCTCAAAAGGCCTTTTGTCAGTTACATCAACTGTCATAAACTGGGATTTGGTTGGATGCATGGACAATACAGCAGCTTGAGTTTCAATTCCATGCTCGTTCTTGAAGTAGCTAATATAATTGTTTCATTTATATAAAAGGTGAACAACGAGCAACTGTTAGCTGCACCCTGCTTAACCCCACGGTATGAATGAAATGATTCGCTTCCTAGGACGTTGACTGTATCTTTAAAACTGTTTGCAATCATCATCATCATCATATTTATTTGACATCCTTTGAGGACAAAACAAGGAGAATATATCTTCATAACATAACCGTGACACATGAAGATACAAACACAGCACGGCACAACAAAGTCACGTTTGCAAAGCACGGGCAGCTTTTTACATCAGGCGGACTAGGAGAATCAGTTTGGATGTATTGTTACAAGCAGCCTTACTAGCTGCCATGACTCGGCGCTGTTGCTGTCCATCAGCCAGCTGAGCGAGTCCGCAAGGCCACACTCGGGCCTGGGCGTGTGCACCCAGTCTCCGTGTATATGACCGCTGGCAGCCTCCAGTACCCTCATGAAGTTTCCCCCACATAGCGACATTAGATGGCACAGAAGCAGATGTTTCCGCGAATCTCGCATTGGTCGCCAACTGGGCCAGGCTACTCACCAGCACGCAACGGAGGCGGTGCTGGCCACGAAAAGCGTTTTGAGTAGCGCGAAAAATAGACCGCCGAACGAGAGTTTGTACACTTGGGATGCGAAGTGCCGCCATTAGTGCGGAGTGGTGGGCAGTGCGCGGTAGGCGTAGCGCGCTTTTGACCGCCGAGGCTTGCCAGCCTTCGAGGCAAGCAATATCTCCAGAGCTTAAAAAACAGACCTCACATCCATAAATCAGAACAGGAGCGACAATCATCCGCCATAGAAATGCCTTATCAACAGCGGAGAGGTGCTGAACATGCCGGCCGGCGTTAGGCCAAAGAGCGCACCCCTGCTCCGCTGAATTCGGGCAGTCACCTGATCGGCACCGTGTAGCTGGGAGCGCAGCTCAACACCCAAGTGTGTGGTTTCCTGTCGGTGCTCGAGAGAGGAACTCGGCCCCGAATATAAAGCTGTGACTCTTGGTCAAGCTTTGGTTCACATGTGCAAAATCTATCCTCCACAACACTGAGAAGGAGACGATATGAAGCATTGATTGAAGATCGCGTGCGCTACTAGACATAATCAGAATATCATCAGCATATGCAACTGCTGGGATGTGGTGGCCATACAGCGTGGCGCCCAAGCGACAGTCATCGAGCTGTTGGATGAGCGGGTATAAAAACATATTGGTGAGGCACGGCGATAAAAGCGCACCCTGTCTCACTCCACGGCGCACACAGAAGGCGTCTGACAGCTTCCCACCAAAACGTACTCGGGCTGACAGGTGAGAGTACCAATAGGCCAGAAGCGCCCAGCTCCGGCGTGGGAGGTGCTCACTCGCTCGGAAGAGGACGCCATCATGCCACAAACGATCAAAACATTTCCTAGCATCGAGCAAGGCCCTGCATCGAGGTTAGCAGCAAACAGCGGGAGTTTATAGCATAGGTAATGTTGCGCGGTCTCGTGTACAAGCATAGACGCTTCGCTGGTGCCCCTATGCCCTAAGAACCCAAACTGAAGTTCAGAGGCCTCAAATGACGTGTCGATCTCTTCCTCAAGGATCAGTTCCAGAAGTTTGGAGATAGTCGACACGAGAGAGATGGGGCGGTAGCTATCGGCAGAGTCGGGGTCCAGTCCAAGGCCGTATAAGAGAGGTAGAATCATCCCGCAATTTCCAATGGACCGGTCGCTAAGCATTAGCGTGACGTCACTGGTGGAGACCGGGCGGCGCCCGGCTCCAACCCGTACGTCGGGTACATTTGGCACTTTATCGTTCTTATTACTGAACGTAACGACAACTAATGACTTAAATAACTTTTTTACCCACCTAAAGCTTATTTCCTTGCCGATATATTGCCGACCCGAGCCCCAGGGTTGACAATCTTGGGATATGGGTCGGATGGACGACCTCGCGACGGGAGAAGGAACGATCGCAATTGTTGTGTCCCGGAGTCCCGCAAGCCGATTTCATTCTCTATCTGCACCCGGAGGGGGGGGGCAGGGGGCACGTGCCCCATCGGATCAGGGGGCCTCTCAGGCCCGAGGGGCCCTGCGACGCCAATTGGCGGCTGAGGGTCCACGATGGTATTTTCGACTCAGAAGGGCCCCACAGGGCTCGAAAGAACACCTTTAGTGCTCCGAATAGCCACACTTCTCTCCATAAGAGCCCCACACCGGCTTTTTATTGTTTCTTGTCGGCATTTCAAGGCCCCTTGCCGGCCTCTCAGGGCCCATTGGCGACCTCTGAGGGCCCTTACCGGCCTATCAGGGACCAGCAGCTCTAAGGGTTCCACACACGCCTGTGATGACCCCTTAAACCAATGGTTGAAGGCCCCCACAACGGCGCCTGCGAGGGCCCTCACCGGCGGCTGTGAAAGCCCCAAACCGTGAGCTGAGGGCCCCACACTGCCACCTCTGAGTTCAACCGGCACCCCTGAATGAAGTTCCAAAGGCCCAAACCAGTGCTTCTTAGGGCCATATATCGGCGGCTCTGAGGGCTCAACGCCGGAGTCTCTGACGGCCTAAGACGGGACCTTCGCATCGGACGGCCACTCACCGGTGACTTTTGAGGGCCCCACACCGAAGACTCTGAGGGCCCCACCGGCGTCTGAGAGTACCTTGCTGGTCTCTGAGGACTCCACAGGGCTCCTGAAGACACCGCAGACCTCTTGAGGGCCCCTTGTCGGTCTCTGACTGAGAGCCCCTGTCGGCTTATAAAGAGTTCGAGCCAGCAGCTCTAAGGGTCCCAAATCCGACTGTGATGACCCCACACTGCAGTGTCTCTGAGGGCCCACAATGGCAACTGTGATGACCCTCGCCGGCGCCTCTGAGGGCCACACACTAGCACCTCAGAGGGCCCACAGCGGTACCTCTGAGGGCCTCCCACCGGTACCTACTTGTGAGGGCCCACACCAGTGCTTCCAAAGGCTTCATAACCGGCGGCCCTGAGGGCACTACACCGGTGATTTTTGGGGGCCTACCGAAGGCACAACACAATCCCTTGGTCTCTCTGAGTTTCGATCCCAATCCCATACCGGCTTCTATCCCAATTCCGGCTCAACTAATCAGCAGCCCCCCCCCCATGGGTCAGCGGCGCCGCGCCGGTGTCGGTGCCGGGGGCCAACGCCATCGGAGCGGCAGTCGGCCACGCGCACTCAATGGTTAGCGCTTAGCACCGGCGGCTAGCGCACGTCCGGCGTGTTATCGGACGTGAGCCGCTCCAAAACGGCTGCAGTAACTGGTCGATATAGGCAGTAAGCAGATGAGGAGATGCAGGTGGATTGATGACATGACCGGCAAGCTTTTGTGCTTTACGAGGGCGAAGGGTCGAAGTCGGCTGCTAAGCCGTGAGCGGATTTTATCAGATGCCGGTTCACTATGACCTTTATCCGGGTTCTGGTCCGCTGACGCACTCTTGGAGAGCCGAATCACAGCAAAATTCCATCCGCGACTGTATCTATACGGCTTACGCTTTTCTGAAAACGTCTGCGTTTGGCCTTCTACGGGTCCGGCCGGGCGGACGGCCGCGATTGGCGATCCACCAGTGACGTCACTGGTAGTGTTAAGCTGATTGGCGAATAATACATGGGGAGAACCGGGACGACATCCCCCTGGTCCAGTCCGGTCTTCTTCATGATAGGCACCACTGTGCTGCATGTGAAACTGACAGGGACACGCATTTCAGCGAGGCAGGCACGCAGAATAGAGAGGCGATAGCCTCGTGCAGTGGTCCTGAAGAGCCGTAGACAAGATGCTCAGCGGTGACGCCGTCCGGTCCTGGTGATGCGTTGCGGTTGATTTGCGGGATCAAGCGAGCTACATCTCCTGCAGTGACGCGCTTAGCGGGGCCAGGATCTTCTTTCGCCTGGGACAGCAGGGCTTCTACTCGGGTGCGCACATCATCTTGGGCTGCAGAGAGGGTGTCCTCGTCCGTATGAATGGGGCGGAAGTGGGCCTCGAGGCTGTCCGCCGTGAGCGAGGAGCGCAAGCCGCCCGAGCCACGTCGAGCCTGCTCTACACGGCGCCAGAACGAATTGATGTCCTTCTTCTGACGCAGCGATGACAGGAGATTTGCGCTGTTATCAACCTGGGCACGTGCTGCATCGACCCGGGCCTGCCTGTATGAACGACGCGCAACTTTGAAGCAGTTGTGCAGGACCGTATTCCGTGGTCGACCGGCGTGAGTCCAAATGCGATGCCACAGGTGCGCCCGGTCCCGTGCTGCCGACACTGAAGGGCTCCACCAGGACTGGCGGTCTTCGGGGCCGGGAGCAGCCGGCCTCAGCTGCAGCTTGATGGATGGCTGACGTCATGAGGCAGTCTATCTGATCGGCGCTGAGGTTTGGCTGGACCACTGTCTCCAGCTGCGTGGAGAGCAGTTCACAGTACCTTTGATTCCTGTCGGAATTGTTCCAGTCCAGTACCGTGCGGTGAGAACTGGAGTGGTCTCGCGGCGCTGGTCTTTCCCTCTCTTCGCCGTTTATTTGGAGCAGAAGAGTACATGTTATAGGCAGATGGGGGCTGAGGTTGTCATAAGAAGGCGGGATGATAGAACATGACAGAAGCTGTTCATCTGCAAGTTTGCCAGGCACGATGATGTGGTCGATGTGGGACGTGTGACCGCCGCGTTCATACGTGAAATTCACTGGCTGAGAGAAGCGGAACTCAGCGACTGTAAGGCTTCTTTCATCCAGAAGTCGCTGGAATGCTTGGCTGAAGGGGTGAATCCGCGCAGCTTTGCCCACTGGCGAGGACGGGTTGCCGGCGGGAGACACGGGAGAGGGCAGTTGAAGTCTCCGACTAGCATGAGCGGCGCGGAAAACCTATGCGTGTCTATGAGGGCTTCAAGACTAGCGCACAGGTCCATATAAAGTTCTAGTTGATCCGGAGTCCCAGTGAAGTAGGGCAGGTAGCAGCCAACTATGGTGAGACGCGGTGCTCCGCCACACACCATCTGCACTGCTAAAAGACTATCGTTCTCACACTGTAGTTGGGAGAATGAGAATCGGCTGTCTCAGTGTCTCGGCGGCATATCATGGCCGTCCCTCCATGCCGGCGCCCCTCGCCAGCCCCGGGTGGCAGCTCCATTGCAAATGTCTGAAAAATGTATTGGAGGTCGTGCTGTGTTCAAAGAGACGTTTACAGTGAGGGGCAAACTTAAAATAAACGAACTATAGTAGTATTATATAATACTAAACGAGGCCGGTGTAAATGATTTTCAAGACCGAGGTCCTTGCTCAATTTTGGACATCGGCCTTCGGCCTCGTTCAAAAATTGAGCGAGGACCGAGGTCTTGAAATTTTATCACCGGCCGAGCTTGGTATGTATTTTACTGTATGCCATTAAGCAGTGCTGAACGGTGAACATCGTTTGCAAAGAAGATGACAAGATTACGCGTTTTATTCGATTTTATAGCGCATTCCCTAGAAGACCCGTGACTGATAAAAATAGGTAAAGAGGTATATAGGGCCTTGCAAGATTATTACATGATAGAGATTCCAAATTTTGACCTCAATATTGATTTTGATGACATTGAGGGCAGGTCTAAGGAGTTCGTAGAATCTATGAAAAGCACGGAAACTAAAAGAAAAGTGAGCTTGTGGAAGAGCAAGTTCTCTTCTCACAAAGATGAAGTTACGTATCAAAACACCACTTGACTGTCTCAAGCAGGCTATAAATAGTTATCTGCTCATTTCTGATTGATGCGAAGAAGGAGGATGGGAACAATTTTGAAACAAGCAGCTTAAACAACTTCCTTTCTGTGCTGAAGACATACTTACCTGAGCGAAAATCAAGGATGGAACTTGCTGGCTGATCCAGAGTTCCAAGGGGCTAGGGATGTCAAGGCAGCGAAATAAAACTGCTGAAATCGGAGGGAAAGGGAAATCGCCCCAACCGAGCAAGGCTCTGACGTTTGATGACGAAGAGGCTCTTTGAGAGAGCGGGGAGTTCGGGACGCAGGACCAGGGGGGTCCGTCCCATTACCGGGCCATAGGAGGAAAATTGCTACCAAATGCTGCCAATGTGACGTCACTGGGATGGTCGAAAGCTGATTGGTCGCTGAGATTCAGGCGATGCTGTCAATTCTGGCGCACCGGCGCAGTGTTTTCCAGCCGTTGCGTGTATTGTTATACGGAGTTTGAATATTGTTTATTTGATAATAATATCACTTTAAAGTGTTTGAAGATCGGAAAAGCATACACATAAGTAGCATTCACACACTTGTCGTCTCAGAGATCATGAAGAATGACCAGCTTCAGCAGTTCAGCTCAGGTAGGTATTCAATTAATTCAACTGTATAAGCATGAGTATCATAGGCAGATCAGCCACGTTTCAGTTGAACCCGGTTTAACCTTTTTTGTCATTTTTGGCTTTCAAAGGGAGCATGATAATCTCATATTGAGTTGTAAAATGTCTTAGCGTTGTTGAAAAGATAATGAGAAGGAGATGGAATAGTTGTAAATTGTTTCGGAAGTGGCTAGCTTCTATAAATATAAATGCTTTGTGAAAATAACTACTTATTTGTCAAATTAAATAGTATCAAATAACAAATCAATCTATGCTAACCACCCAGACTGGAAAAAATTCACACACTGTCAGATGCGTCAGGGACTTTCATGTCTCAAAATTCAGCGCGTGATTTCTCACCAAAATTTTGGCACATCTTTTGTGCAAAGTTGAAGCTTACTGTTCCTTCTTTTCAATGTAAGTTGTTGCCAGATTTTATCATCTGTATCTAAACTTTCAATTTTGGGTGCAAAGAATTTAAAAGGATTTCTGACATGCTTATTGCTGAAAATCCCATTCTTGTTTATGTAAAAGTTATGTAATTGACATTTGCTAACTTAACAAGCTCATCATTGTCTATATAGGTATTGGTTTCTATTTATACCACCTGTGCTACTACTAATTTCTATTTGTTGAGACTATTTAGTATTTACCTAATGCATTTGCTTCATATGATTTTATACGCAGACGCACCTGTGCTGTGTGCATGGAGCAGTAATGCCAGCCTCAAATTCAAAATATTAAGGACAAATTGTGTTATTTGCTTGTTTCACCTGAATTCTGAGTCAGACCTGCAATCAATACATAAATATAAAATAGGTACATGTTTTGAGGCTTCATGTCAGCACATGGAAAAGGCAATCGAAGAAAAGGCACCTTTGGGCATTGATTACTTTTGCTTGCCATCGCCTAGTGAATTTTTTCATGTTGTATTGTGTTAATAAACTTGGTAATGTGTTTTGCAGGTCCGGGGCTGGTCCTGCTTGCAGGAGAGCGAGGAGTGGCTACCTGCACATAACAGCACAATGACTGGCACCGAGCTGAAGGCATAAAATCACATCATATTGACTTCAGCATCTGTCTCCCAGCTTTGGAGACGTCGCCCGAGTCACTGAGTGGCGAGCGCCAGTTTCCGAAATCCGAAAGGAAGTTGAGGAAGGCGACCCGAGAGCACCCGCTGGGCTGCCGACCAAGCTGCCGACACTCCTGCGCTGCCAGCAGGGCGTGCTGCGCAGCAAAGCCTCGCTGCGTAGTCTGTACGACATCCGACACCGGCACCCAGACGTGCAGTTTCTGATGACATCCCACCTCAACCAGGGCTGCCCCGAGAATCTGCTGACTGACTGCTGCTGAGGCCGACCTGCCGAGCCTGTCGCCGCCCCGACGGACCTGCCGGACCTGTCGCCGCCCTGGTGAGCCTGAGCCGCCCTCGGACTTGCCGCCGCGTCTACGCTGCCGCCCTGGTGAAACTGCCGTCGCCCTGCCGAACCTGTCGCCGCCCTGGTGAGCCTGCGGTCGCCCTGGGACCTGCTGCCACCCCAGCGGGCCTGCCGCCGCGTCTACGCTGCCGCCCTGGTGAAACAGGTCCGTCGTCGCCCTGCCGGACCTGTCGCCGCCCTGGTAAACCTGCTGTCGACCTGTCGCACCTGCCACCGCCCTGGTGAATCTGTTGCCGACCTGCCTGACCTGTCGCTGCCGTGGTGAACCTGTTACCGACATGCCGGACATTTCTCGCCGCCTTGACGAGCTTTGGGAGCCTGTGCTGAGGTGCCACCGCTCTGTTTCACGTGTAATGTTGCCTGGTTCCTGGCTGTCGCGTGGTCAGTCGGCACATTGTGTTTGGAGAGGCGACATCTTGTACAACTTTCCGACAGTTCGGAGCATTTTATTGAATCTACTCAAGTCGCAAGATTAGGCTTGTGCCTTATCTGTCCTCTACCAATCTGTCCAATATGGTTTTTAACTTATAACTACGATTTATGGTATGGCATAAACCGGTATATGTATTGTGCACGCATTTGGTTCGTTCCAGTCAGAAGTTTGGAATGTGTATTGTGTATGCTTGTGTTATGGTACAATTTCGGTTTGTGCAGTTCACACAACCTCTTAATTACGGGGCGAAATAGACGCAAAACCAGGGCTGCGGAGTCGGAGTCAGGGTCGACATTTCTGACCGGACTTGGAGTCGATTTTGGAAACCGAGTCGGAGTCGGGGTCACCGAAAATCCATCGGCTCCGCAGACCTGGCAGGGCTGCGGAGTCGGAGTTGGAGTCGGTCGGAGTTGATTACTCAGCCCGGAGTCGGAGTCGGAGTTGTTTTTTTGGAAATCGCGGTTGGAGTCAGAGTCACCAGAAATCCCATTAACTCCGAAGCCTCGCGCAAAACTATGGCGATTTTCATCTACGAGAGAGCCGCCGATGTGCTGGCCGGATCGCAGGCGGGGCGCACGTTGGCTCGGTCCGATCCCAATAATGTCGCCAAATCTTTGGTTCGAGTAACAGCTGGTCCTGATTTGCTTCACTGAGGAAACATCACACCGTTCTGCCTTGCATCGGAAATCAAATCTGCACTAAAATCCGTTGAAAACGTATTTAAACGTCCGTCCTCCATAATGGCTACGGACGGCGGCCGGCGAGTTACCATCCCAGTGACGTCATTCGGGCCCGGTAGGGAGACTGTAAAAAAAGCCTGATGACCATACCTGGTTATATGGCCTTGCGCAGGACCCTGCTTCTCTCCAAAGGACCCTATGGTACCTGACAACATTACACTTCGGACATCGTGGTCGTCAAGGCCCTAAATACAAGGTTACATGGACTAATTTCTACTAAACCTACCAGAATATAGTTTCGCGGTTGAATATTTAAATAATTATTCAGTCAAAGTTTCTTTATTATTGTCTCGTAATCATAATCATCTCGTAATCACTTTCAATTTGCTTGCCTTTTACTAGCAAAATAACTTTCTAGTATTGGGCCAACATAGTGATGAGGCAGTAGGAACCATATCTGGCAAAATCCCAATACCTACATACAGCAGAAAAGCAGCCACCAGGTGTCGCTACAGTCGCCGAACAGATGTCGCGCGCGTCGCCAATCGCCACACTACCGATTTCCATAAGGACGCATATGTGCGGACATGTAACGGAAAGTCGCCCGTAAGGATTACGCTTACATGCTTTGCTTATAAGGTCGATGGTTGGAAATTGGGAGGGGCTCGGCTATTTTCGATCACGGATTTGGCTTTATCACATGATGAGGAACATGATGATAAGCGTTTTCTGTGTCATACCAGCACAAAAATATTTTTAATCATTTTTCAAAAATAGCCGTTCTGCCGTATCTTTCAGTGCAAGGTGCCGTCGGTCATCCCCGACGCTAAATCACGCCGGGGATTGCCAGATTTTCCTACTAGACTTCGACGCCCCCTGGTGGTCGTGATGAGTGAAGACAAATAAAGTGGGGCGATAAGGAAGTAAAGAAGGATGAAAAAGATGGTGAATGCCAAGAATTTCACGAAAGGTCGACGAAGATCAGAACAGGCGATGGGCATGGTGGGTCAAGGGCCAAGGCCCTTTCCTCCCAAAGCCTTCGAAAACAAGACTGACCAGAAGCGCTGCCCAGTGCCCGCTGACTCTATAAAGAGTTTTCGGCGCGGCGACCAGACGACATGAAAAAGCCGGATAGCCCGTTCTACCTGGCTGTAAATCACAAAAGGAAGGAAGATGGGAAGTGGCTTGGGAAGTGGTACATGAGCGCGCCGCTGGGCAAAAACACGATTGGCCAGTACATGAAGAGCTTGCAGTGCAGCTGGCATTGGTGGGCGCAAAACAATCCACTCCGTCTGCAAAACTTGTGTAAAGCAGGGTATATAGAACAACGGGTACACCAACGACGCGGAAAGCGCCCATTTTACCTGGATGACTTACATGGAAGGTGATCTGTTTTTTGAATATGGAATAAATAGAGTATTTCATTCTAATGAGTAAAGCCAAATTCATAAAGCAGTTATTTTTAAATTATATGGACCAGAAATAACATACTAACCATAGTTTAAAGGGACTATCCCACCTTTAACATGGGATTTGAGTTGAGATAGCCAAGTTTGCGGCGAGGTTCGGAAACCACTATCTATCTAGGTTGCAACCCCCGCGGCCTCTTGGTGTTGAAGAAGTTCGTTCCCTTCATTTGAAAATGGGTCTTGTGCAAGGCCCTATCTTCAACATGGAGCGACCGTTAGTGTGACGTCACCTCGTTTAGTCATTCTGATTTAAGGGACCCTCCCACCTTCAAAAAAGTTAATGAATTGCCATGAAAGTGATGTCGCTCGGTTCAGAAAGAGCAAAAGCGAATATCTACCAAATTTCATCGAAAAATATTCACCGGTTTTCAAGATATTAGACTTTTACTTTTGTTTACTTTTTGGGATCTCCGCTGTTCCTAGCGACTTTATTTGAAAGTGCGGCATTTGTTGCGCGCAAAGCAGCATATACCACCGCGTGCTACAAAACGTTTTAGTCAAACATTTAACGGACGTTCGAAAGTCTGATGACGTCATCAGATTCCCGTAATGGTTAAGAGATAGGGACCACGCTGGTCCCACCCTGCAAGTAAAGGGAAGAAATTTCTTGAACACCATAAAGCTGCGGGGGTTGCGACCAGGATAAATGGTGGTTTCTGAGCCTGGCCGCAAACTTGGCTATCTCAACTCAAAACTAATGTTTAGGTGGGAGGGTCCCTTTAAATGGGTTTGTTCGTTGAAAAATCACTTAAAACTTGGTCTGAACTTTGTTGTGGTGCCTACAGAGTAAAAAGAATCAGCTTTATGACAGTAATGTGGCCTGGGGAAGGAGGTAATTTTGGGCTGTGACGTCACATATTTGAAAGTTTGTGTTTGGAATATGGGAAGCCTAAGATGTTAAATGAAAAACTAATGCCAGAACCGTGTTCCTGGTCATCCAATCTATAAAGTCGGGCACAATTTAACTGGTTTTAACAACATTTTAGAAGGTGGGATAGTCCCTTTAAAACTGAGAATAAAGTTAGTTGAAAAGCCTATAGTTGATACTAAGATGGAAGGAATCTATGGAAGGCGGAAATGGCGCAGCTGTTTCATTCTTAAAATGTGTTCGCAAGCAGGATTTACGTGATACTAGCGACATCTGTTAATGTAATCGGGGACGCTCATTGCTGATCGAGTCCGTGAGCAGTATCGCTAACTTACGCTAGTACAGGGTTGAGGCAATGTGCGCATGCGCGGGAACTAGTGCCCTCATGGAGGGACTTTTGGTACCTCGGGCAGCGCCCAATGCTTTTTGGACCTGTTATGGCCTCCGCATTGAAAAACGCTAGATAAAAAGGTTGTAGAGGAAGCTTTAGGCTGCCTTTCTCCACAATAATATTGACAATTTATCTTTTAGCTTACGTGTGGGGCTCGCTTGAAAAAGGTCGATTTAACATGCAAACCCTATGGGGTAGTAGTTTTTTAGCGCTCATTTGGCCTAATGCTACCAACTGTTACTGGCTACCCCGGGTGTAAAGCGGGCACTTGACTGGTTGTCCGAGAGAGTACTTAGCACAGCTTACCGGCCACAAGTCAGTGACGAGCTTAGAAAAACTATGCTGAAGCAGATGTACAAATACAAAAAGCAATTGCGATGTCTGTGGCAACCGGTGCTAGATATCAAGAGACCATGGTGGGAACGAAACAGGCACCGGCCTCTTCAGCATCTTCCACGTTTATCTTCAACATCAGTGGATGTCAGAACGTGAATATCACTGGCCAGTAGGAGCAACGTGGAATCATCTGCCAATAGCAAGTTATGTGAGCTGTAAGTTATGTAAGGTGTGTGTAAGGTAATATCCGTGTACTAAATATCGATGTAATATCGATGTTAACATTGATCTCGTCTGCTGCCGTCTGCCAAAAAGTAGCGTCGTAGATGTCAGTCAGTGGAATATGCATTACGAATAGTACATATTTAGTACGATCAGTTGTTTTTTTTTATAATGGCACTGAACGAGATCGGCGTTCGTTAATTTTCTAGACCGAAGCTATTGGCCGACTTTGGAACGAGGCCATCCCAAAATGTTGACCAAAACGCAACGCGTTTCGAATAAATCGTCTTCAGTTGGTCTGTATTAGAGATGTCAATCGGATAACAACTATTTGGTATACCGATACCAAACCGAAACCAACTTGGTATTTGGTATTTCAAGGCGAGTGCATTTGGTATTTTTTTTGGTATTATGAATCCTCACTAATGTAAAAGATGCTGAGAATTTGGTAAAAAGTTGGTATTTTCCTCATATTCCCAAGTCGGGGTTTCGGCATTTTTCAATGGATATTGTTGGTATTTGGTTTGGTATCGGTATCACGATTTTCCGTAATTGACATCACTAGTCTGTATGGTATGTTAAAGATAAAGACTCCGTGTGACTAGACTATGTTAAAGATAAAGATAAAGACTCCGTATGATATGCATATGATAAAGACTCCGCTCGCAATTCGCTCGCTCCGTAATTACTCAGATTTGGTGGGAATGTCATACCTATCGGTTTATTATAGCTGAATTCACCTAAAAAATGTTCCAAAAGAATCCATCAGCCTTTGGTTTTTTAACAGAAATAATGCACTGCATGATATATTCTTTAATATAATAATACAAATTGCAACAGTAACCCCCCGCGGGGGGGGGGCAGAATCTGCCCCCTCCCGTTTTTCGACAATAACTTCTACACGCGTTACGCCAGCGACGTCAAACTATCAGTACCTTATCATATATCAATTTAAAACGTTCCCTGAAAACTTGAGCGAAATCCGTCCGAAAACTTTGGAGAAAATGACGTTTAAGTGACGTCATGTCACGCCATTTTCGCCTCAAAAACGGCAAAACTTCGAACGCCGCTAACATCTTCATTTTAAAGGGACCATCCCACCTTAACATTAGTTTTGAGTTGAGATAGCCAAGTTTGCGGCCAGGCTCAGAAACCACCATTTATCCTGGTCGCAACCCCCGCAGCTTTATGGTGTTCAAGAAATTTCTTCCCTTTACTTGCAGGGTGGGACCAGCGTGGTCCCTATCTCTTAACCATTACGGGAATCTGATGACGCCATCAGGCTTTCGAACGTCCGTTAAATGTTTGACTAAAACGTTTTGTAGCACGCGGTGGTATATGCTGCTTTGCGCGCAACAAATGCCGCACTTTCAAATACATGTAAAGTTGTAAAGTCGCTAGGAACAGCGGAGATCCGAAAAAGTAAACAAAAGTAAAAGTCTAATATCTTGAAAACCGGTGAATATTTTTCGATGAAATTTAGTAGATATTCGTTTTTGCTCTTTCTGAACCGAGCGACATCACTTTCATGCCAATTCATTAACTTTTGAAGGTGGGAGGGTCCCTTTAAAGGAATCAATACGTAACAAAAAAGGTTATACGTGATTCTACTTTGTCTATCAAATAGCTATCTCGGTTTTTGAAGATTTCGGATTTCGGTTCAAATGTTTTCAAACAACTGGCTTTTTTGGGAAATAATAATAAAATCCAAAATTTTGAGTGTATTGAAAAAACTGAAAACATGTCAGAGAAGTGGTCTATGTGCACCTACATACCAATTTTTAGAAGATTTGGTTAAAAAATGTGGGAGTTATTCAAAATTTTATGACGTCACGACACACAAACTTTTTGAAAAAAAAATATTTTTTTGGAAGTTCCAGACATCGCACGGAAACAAAAATAGCATCATTCGATTCGCCGTGAAAAACTGTATCAGATAAACACCTTTTTAAGTCTTAACCCGCGACCTGGTGGGGGGGGGGCTATTTTTTGCCCCCCCCCCCCTCCAGACTTTTCGATATATCTCCAGAACCACTGCGCCGATCGTCACCAAACTTTCAGTACCCTCCCGGACATCAATTTTACACATTGTGACCAAAAATTTTTCCAAAGGCTATGATAGGTTGGCCGGAAATGACGTCAGAGTGACGTCATGTTCTGCCGTTTTCGACCCAAAAAAGGGTTTCGCGGGAAGAGCTGTCAGGCCTATAGCTTTGCAAATACAGAAAAATGATACAGCTATAAAAGCTGTAGAATGGACAGGGCTACAAAACTGCTATCTCGGATTTTTGAAATTTTTGGATTTTGACCCCCAAAAATAAAAAATAGATTTTTTAATATAATAGCCAAAAAATCCAAAACGTTTTTTGAATTTCGAAAAAACCGAAATATATGTGATAGTCCTTACCGCCTTCTATCTACATACCAAATTTGAGATCGATACCTCTTTTTTTGGCCAAGTTATAGCGAAAAAACTGTTCAAAATTGATGACGTCAAATTTTCAAACTCAATTTTCAGCAATTCTAGACCTCGTAGCGCAAAACAAAGACCACCATTAGACTCCCCGTGACGAGCTGCATCGAATCAATACCCATTTTATGCAAAAATATCAACTTTGAAATTTGACCTTTTTTGACCTGACCTTGACCTGACCTCCACCAGAAAGTGACCTAAACCGTACCTGATGGTCTTATGACCAACACCATTGAGTTGGAAATGAAAAACTGGCCATAAAACATGCATCGCATGACCTTAGTAAAGTTGGGTTCATGTGGTGACCCTTGGTGACCTTTGGTGACCTGACCTGTGACCTGACCTGGTATGACCAGTGACCTCTAACAGCAACATATCTACTAGGCAACTGACGCCCTATCGCTGATTCCCGACAAAATGCGTTTTCCTCGGTGTTATAGCGCATTCCCTAGAAGACCCGTGAACGGTGAAACATTTCATCTTTGACCTGACCTGTGACGTCATCGGTGACCCCGAGGTCAATAAAATTTGGTTTCCCTCGACAAATTTGACAGGGCTATCGAACGCCGTTTGAATTTTCGGATCCGTCCAGTAGTTTCGGAGATACGAGGGGGGCAAAAAATAGCCCCCCCCCACCAGGGCCTCGTTTCATAAAGCGTGTCCGTAAATGACGCCGGTTTTTGGTTTTGAATTGCAAGTGCATGTGAAGCGATGACGATAGTTTGAATCGTTCAATATATTTATCTTGTAAGCAAGAACAGAAGGGAGAGGAGGAAATAACTTTATCGCTTCACATGCACTTACAATACAAAACCAAAAACCGGCGTAAGTTACGGACTCGCTTTATGAAACGAGGCCCAGGTCGCGTTATAAACAGACCCCACCAGGGCGCGGGTTAACAACCAACTTCAAAATTTGACCTCACTTGACCGTACATAAAATTCATCCAGATGTGGTCCATATCACTTATTGAGTGCGCCTATAGAATTCTAGGATTAAAATGACCCATAAAACATGCGTCGCACATGCCCTTTTCTATATTTCGTTCGTGGTGACCTGACCTGACCTTGACGTTGATCTTTGCATGACATTGAATGCAACGAATATTGTCTTGGTAGCCTAAGAATGCGTTTTGGGCAATCAGTCTCAGTCCATTCTTCGGCAACTACGGTGCAAGGCCGATACTGTAGAAATTTGCAGCCCGGCTGGGGGTCCTGGATTTCGACGCCCTGCTGGGGGGGGGGGGTGTTTGAGCACCCCCCTTCTAACTCGGCTCCTGCCCAGCCAGCCTTCCCAAATGGGGCCCATATGGGCCCCAAGTGGGCAGCAAACTGGGGCCCATCTGGGCTGCCCACTTGGGGCCCAGATGTGTTTGTCATGGGCGTCCAACTGGGTCCCATATGGGCAGCCCAGATGGCCCCATATGGGGCCCAGCCGGGGCACATATGGGTCCCACATGGGCTTTCCCAGCCGGGACCCACATGGGTATAATTGAAGAATCCCACATGGGGCCCATGTGGGTTCGAACTGGGACCCATATGGGGCCCAGCCGGGGCACATATGGGTCCCACATGGGCTTTCCCAGCCGGGACCCACATGGGTATAATTGAAAAATCCCACATGGGGCCCATGTGGGTTCGA
Organism: Amphibalanus amphitrite; assembly: GCF_019059575.1. Classification (NCBI taxonomy): domain Eukaryota; kingdom Metazoa; phylum Arthropoda; class Thecostraca; order Balanomorpha; family Balanidae; genus Amphibalanus; species Amphibalanus amphitrite. The sequence goes on along the minus strand of NW_024881498.1, from coordinate 420,359 downwards.
AATGGGACCCATATGGGTCCCAGCCGGGGCACATATGGGTCCCACATGGGCTTTCCCAGCCGGGACCCACATGGGTATAAGCGAAAAATCCCACATGGGGCTCATGTGGGTTCGAAATGGGACCCATATGGGGCCCAGCCGGGGCACATATGGGTCCCACATGGGCTTTCCCAGCCGGGACCCACATGGATATAAGCGAAAAATCCCACATGGGGCCCATGTGGGTTCGAAATGGGACCCAAATGGGGCCCAGCCGGGGCACATATGGGTCCCACATGGGCTTTCCCAGCCGGGACCCACATGGGTATAAGCGAAAAATCCCACATGGGGCCCATGTGGGTTCGACATGGGACCCATATGGGGCCCAGCCGGGTCCCATATGGGCTTTCCCAGCCGGGACCCAAATGGGTATAAGCGAAAAGTCCCACCTGGAGCCCATGTGGGTTCGAAATGGGACCCAGCTGGGACCCATACCCAGCTAACATTATTACCTTGGCCCCACATGGGGCCCAGGTGGGCCACTTGGTGGGACCCATGTGGGCAGCCCATGTGGGGCCCACATAAATTTGTCCCTGGGTAAATGGTGGAGCCCACCTGGGCTGGCCCACGTGGGCTCAAGGTGGGTACCATATGGGGCCCACCTGGGCTGGCCCACATGGGCTCAAGATGGGTACCATATGTGGCCCACCTGGGCTGGCCCACATGGGCTCAAGGTGGGTACCATGTGGGGTCCACGTGGGCCAGCAGATGTGGGCCCTAGGTGGGCCCCATGCTGGCTCACACCTCCCTAGCATCGTTTGTATTAATCAATAAATATTCACCAAAGCCCATCTTAGTTCCCACCAGAACCTACAATTAATTTCAATATGATTATAATATAATCGATGTCTGCTATTTCAATCACTCCCCCTGATCATTGCTGAACGTTCGCCACCGCAACAAAACAAACTGTCAGTGATCAATATTTATATTATAGATAAACACAAAAATGCTGTTTAAACTCTCTCCTCTCTTCTGTTCATCTCTAGACTTCTTCTCTCATCTGCTCCTCCGCTTAAACTCCAGCTGGTCTCCTCTCCTGGCGGCCTCCGTCGCGGTTCCTGGCACCCGTAAACCACTTTCATGGCGCCACCTCCAGCTGGCTGTTGTTGGTGTCCTGGGTAAGCCCGTTCCGCCGCACGGCTCCTGTAAAATAAGCACCAGCAATGTAAAATGTGCAGACACATAAGCGGATTGTGTATTGCCCGTGCTGTGTTCTACCATGATTCTGTATTACCTGCATTAAAAGTAACATCATCTGATTTGACTTGAATAATTGAGAAATGAACTTAAATTATTTTTTTTTTTTGCAGGAAATAATTGATGCAGAATAAACATACAAGGTCCGATTATGATGGACACAAAGGACATTAGTGCTTTATAAGTCGGCTGCTTGGAATTCGCTAATCGGACAGTAATTGACGACACCTGAAATAACATATGAATGGGAGTGCTGCTGTTATTCTGACATCCGCTATCAGGTGTCCAAGGGAGTTGGGCAATTAAATAAAGAGATAAAGCCATTACTTACTGAACACGACATCAAAAAGCCGGGTACCGCCGAAAGCCCTTTTCCCGTGCCGTCCATTTACGCTTAGTCGCGTAGCGAGTGCGCTCGTCATGACGCCTGCTATCGTCCTTCGGACCGGTGTAAGCGGGGGCGCTTACACCGAGGTCGGCGACAAACAGCCACCCGGAGTATCTGTCCACTGCCACGAGGTACTTCCTGCCGGCGTGATCGGCAAAGTCGATGTGTAGTTCGAACGGCCTTTCCGCTGGCGGTCTCCTCATCATGGTCTCTTGCTGCTGAGCGGGTAGATCTCTCTGGCAGCTGGTACAGCAGCGGGTGACATTTTCCACATCCCGGTAGATCCCGGGCCAGTAGACGATCTGTCTTGCGCGGGCCTTCGTCTTCGCCTTCCCCAGGTGGCTGGCGTGGAGGGCTTCTAGAACAGTCCTTCGTAATCGCTGTGGTATGACGAGCCTGCAGCCGATCCGGCCTGACCGACTGGACATCTCCACCGACCGCAGTGACGCCTTCTACCTCTGGAAGGAGAGATGGGACGACTACGTCCTGATGTCACAGCTGCGACTCGACCAACTAGCGATACAGCTGGCGTCGCTGCGGGCGCGCCTCTCCGAAGAGACTCGAACGCGGTCGTGGTTGCGGCGCGGCCGCCACGGCTACGCATTCCTGCTTCCTTTCACTTTCGTTCATCGCACTTTGTACTCACTATGGGCGGGTTCGAGCTAATACCGACCGCGCCATGTGTCGGTTCCGCCCGAATTAAGGCTTTATTGGACACGCACACCACTCAGAGTCTCAGCGCCAACTGGCCCGCCCAGACGCCGCAGCCCCGCCAGCCGGTCGGCCGGTCACCGCCCCGGGCGGTGCAGAGGCGGCCCCAGGCCCCGTCCGGTGGGCCGAGCTCCGCCGGCGGGTCGCCCGCGCAGGGGCGGGCTCAGGCGACACAATCATACGACACAATCACAACATTGACTGTCCAATATCAGCCGTAGCTGGTCTCACAAACATCAACTATGCGACTTCCTCACGACGTCGAAGTGTATTTTGGAGGCATGAGACTAAACAGCGAGTTCTTTTTTCTTGTAATATCATACACATTGGACAGTGAAAAAATAAATAATGGGCTGCCCACATCCAGCCCACCTACACCCCACTACATGGGCTGCCCACGCAGTGCCCATGTTAAGCCCACCATACAGGAACACCGCGTGAATGCCTGTGTTCACCAAAATTCCTGGATATGCCCTCGTACATGTGCAAGCAATCTCATTATCAAGCATTATGCCTGCCAAAAAATATGTGGGCAGCCCATGTGGGGCCCACATGCAGCCCACATATTTGCCCATCTCTAGCCCATGGCCCACCTAGCCCACCATGCCCATCAACTGCCCATGTGGGGCCCACATGGGCATGCTGGCTGGGGTTTGCCCATTTGGGCCCCACGTGGGCCCCGGATGGGTGTGCCCAGTTTGTTGGTGCCCAGTCTGCCCACATGCTGCCCGCATCCAGCCCAGATAGGTGTCGGGTCAGTTAACAAAGTTTTGTAGTAAGGTTTGCCCATTTGGGCCCCATGTGGGCCCCGGATGGGTGTGCCCAGCTTGTTGGTGCCCAGTCTGCCCACATGCTGCCCGCATCCAGCCCAGATAGGTGTCGGGTCAGTTAACAAAGTGTAGTAAAGTTTGCCCATTTGGGCCCCATGTGGGCCCCGGATGGGTGTGCCCAGCTTGTTGGTGCCCAGTTTGCCCACATGCTGCCCGCATCCAGCCCAGATAGGTGCCGGGTCAGTTAACAAAATTTTGTAATAAAGGAAATGTTTATATATGGTGTAGGTGTCGGGTCAGTTAACAATTAGTTTTGTAGTAACTTTTGCCCATGTGGGCCCCGGATGGGTGTGCCCAGCTTGTTGGTGCCCAGTCTGCCCACATGCTGCCCGCATCCAGCCCAGATAGGTGTCGGGTCAGTTAACAAAGTTTTGTAGTAAATTTTGCCCATGTGGGCGGCTGGGCCCCATGTGGGCCCCGGCTGGGTGTGCCCAGCGTGTTGGTGTCCAGTTTGCCCACATGCTGCCCGCATCCAGCCCAGATACCTAGGTGTCGGGTCAGTTAACAAAGTTTTGTAGTAAATTTTGTCCATGTGGGCGGCCGGGCCCCATGTGGGCCCCGGCTGGGTGTGCCCAGCTTGTTGATGTCCAGTTTGCCCACATGCTGCCCGCATCCAGCCCAGATAGGTGTCGGGTCAGATACCAACATTTTGTAGTAAAGGAAATGTTCATATCCCAGCAAACATGCCCACATGGTTCCCATATGGGGCCCACATGGCCCCCCACCTCTTCCATATGGGCCCCACATGGGAATAGCAGTGGGTGACACATGGGACCCATATGGGCAAGCCCACGTAGGCCCCATATGAGACCCACGCGGCCCCCACATGGGACCCATATGGGCCAGCCTACATTGACCCCATATGGCATCATGTATGAACTTGATGTACTTGGAATCCAAAATTCACATGAACAACAGTCACCTTTTTTGCTTTTATGCTCTTGGAGTAACTTAAATGGGGCCTACATGGGTGATCCATATGGGACCCACATGGGATGCCCATCTCCAGCCCACATGCGTTTGGCCCACCTGGCCCATTTTTCCCATATGGGGCCCATATGGGTAGCCCATCTGTAGCCCATGTCCCACGTGGGCCCATCTGGCCCATGTTCACCCCATATGGGACCCACATGGGATGCCCATCTCCAGGCCACATGCGTTTTGCCCACCTGGCCCATTTTTATCCCATATGGGGCCCATATGGGTAGCCCATCTGTAGCCCATGTCCCACGTGAGCCCATCTGGCCCATGTTTACCCCATATGGGACCCACATGGGATATCCATCTCCAGCCCACATGCGATTGGCCCACCTGGCCCATTTTTATCCCATATGGGGCCCATATGGGTAGCCCATCTGTAGCCCATGTCCCACTGGGCCCAACTGGCCCATGTTTACCCCATATGGGACCCACATGGGATGCCCATCTCCAGCCCACATGCGTTTGGCCCACCTGGCCCAGTTTTATCCCATATGGGGCCATATGGATAGCCCATCTGTAGCCCATGTCCCACGTGGGCCCATCTGGAACCCACATGGGATGCCCATCTCCAGCCCACATGCGTTTGGCCCACCTGGCCCATTTTTATCTCATATGGGGCCCATATGGGTAGCCCATCTGTAGCCCATGTCCCACTGGGCCCATCTTGCCCATGTTTACCCCATATGGGACCCACATGGGATGCCTGCATCTCCAGCCCACATGCGTTTGGCCCACCTGGCCCATTTTTATCCCATGTGGGGCCCATATGGGTAGCCCATCTGTAGCCCATGTCCCACGTGAGCCCATCTGGCCCATGTTCACCCCATATGGGACCCACATGGGATGCCCATCTCCAGCCCACATGCGTTTGGCCCACCTGGCCCATTTTTATCCCATATGGGGCCCATATGGGTAGCCCATCTGTAGCCCATGTCCCACGTGGGCCCATCTGGCCCATGTTCACCGCATATGGGACCCACATGGGACGCCCATCTCCAGCCCACATGCGTTTGGCCCACCTGGCTCATTTTTATCCCTTATGGGGCCCATATGGGTAGCCCATCTATAGCCCATGTCCCACGTGGGCCCATCTGGGACCCACATGGGATGCCCATCTCCAGCCCACATGCGTTTGGCCCACCTGGCCCATTTTTATCTCACATGGGGCCCATATGGGTAGCCCATCTGTAGCCCATGTCCCACTGGGCCCATCTGGCCCATGTTCACCCCATATGGGACCCACATGGGATGCCCATCTCCAGCCCACATGCGTTTGGCCCACCTGGCCCATTTTTATCCCATATGGGGCCCATGTGGGTAGCCCATCTGTAGCTCATGTCACACGTGGGCCCATCTGGCCCATGTTCACCCCATATGGGACCCATGTGGGCATGTTTGCTGGGGCTAAGCCCATATGGGACCCAGATTTAGCCCAGATAATAGCCCACATGTAGCCCATGCCCACTTAAGCCCAGATGCCCCACTTTCAGCCCATATGGGCCCCATTTGGGAAGGCTGGCTGGGTGGGTTACGTAGCGATACGCGGAAGGCGGCGTTCGAAAGAGCGCCAAAAATAATGACGAAATCACTTCTGTCACTTTTTTGGTGAGGTCAAAGGTCAGGCCACGAGAGGTCATTGAAGGCAAAATTTCGCCGATTTCAAGGTCGAATGTCGACAATTTCCAAGAAGCCAACGCATAACTCGGGAACCAATAGAGCTACAGCGCCGCGGAAAAGCGCATTCGATAGCCCTATCAACGCCCTTTCTGAGCAATCCTCTCAGATTTGACCTAACGTCAACGGTTTTGCCTGCAGGGGGCAAAAACTGCAAAAATAACCGTTTTTTCGAAAACAGTTTTTCTGCAATATCTTTTGACCCAAGCCTTGTACGAGCTTACTTTTGCCGGCATCGTGTTCCTCTCGTCAAGACGCATCGAATGAACTATAACTTGACCTTGAAAGGTCAACTTGAAAATTTGACGTCAGGTCAAGGTCATGACCTGACCGGAAAAGGTCATGTTGCATATCAGTGATCCGTATCGTCGAGTTGAACACATCTAAGGCGTTTTCATCGCTCTAGCGTGCCTCAATCAAAAGTTATTTGCGAAAAAACTGTTAGATACCTACCGTTCGTGACCTGAGATGACCTCAGGGGCATAAAAAGGGGTCACGGACACCATTTTCATGTTCATTGTGTCTAAACCACTTGTAATTCAGTGTTTGGGAGTGTTAATAATGTCTTTCGTCCAAAAGAGGCGCATTTCAATTTTCTCCCATTGACTTATAATGGGGAGCTCGCAAAATTGACCTGACCTTAGGTCATCGATATCGAAATTCTGAGGCATAAATTTTGTACACGCTATCGCTCTTATCAATCACTGAAAGTGTCAAAGCGATCGGTCACTCGTGTAGCTATGGCAGACATTGAAACTTTTTATGAGGTGAGGTCACTTCAAGTGAACTGGTGACCTGATCTTGAATGACCTTGGTCTGAAATTTTTACAACATGTGTAGAATTGATGTACAGGGTGACACAAAAAAACGGTCATCACCAAATTTCGCATAACTTCGGAAGTTTTATTTAGATCATCACCAAACTTCGGCCACTTAAGGTCACACCTATGTAGCATACATCCACCAAAATCATTTAAATGATTTTGAAACAGAGAATGCTTATACAAAATTTCATCATGTGTTGTGTCAGGTGTCAGAAATCCTAAAACAAAATTGTGGTTGTTGTTTGTCATGAATGATAGGTGGCCGGTGGGTGCTCCTAATTGCATGATGGTGTGTTATAAAAATAAGGTATACCTTAAAGGGAAAATTTTCAGGACATAGGTATAGCCGCCAAAGCAGGCGGCCCTCTCTTCTGACCCTTACCCTCCTGACCTTCAGGCGCTGCACGCGGCTGGCTCTGCACAACAAGAAAGGATTCGCCGCGTGTGGCTGCGAGGAAACGGGAAGTCGCCGACTGTCTACCTACGACGACTGATACCTGGGTCCTGGAACCATACGCCCACCTGGCCTATACCTGGCCTCAATCCGGGCTGAATGTGGGCGCACAAATTTGTCATTGTTTTGAATTTGACCAAATGGTCCACGATATGGTCCACCTTTTGTAAAGTCAATGTGCCGGTTTTCTTCCATGTTTCTGCGGCACCGGGAGGTTCCGAGTCTTAACTACATCGCTTATCGCATGGCGGATCCAGAAAGCCGGTCTCAGAACGCTGTTCAGTTTTCTTTCTTATCTAGAAAAAAGTATATTTTCATCGATTTCGGAGGAGGCGTTTGCCTTTATTGCGCCCCACCTTGGATACGCTAGTGGCTCTTTGGCTCAGACGATAGTGCAGATGAGTATCTAGTGTTCATCGTACCGTTTCGATCGTTCTGTGTTTGGTAACGAAATGTGCTCCGGTCGCCGGTACGTATACCGTGAGGCTTATGTACGTGCGTAGGTATTGTGTAATCGCTTCATGTTTCGTACCATGTGCATACGTTTTGAACAGTAAATACAGCTTCTCATTAATAAATCTGTTTACATTTCAGCGCGAAGTGGGGGGGGGGGGGAGGTGGGTGACATGGATGGGCGGTAGGAGTCATTTTGACCACCTGAAAGTTTCGCCTGGCGGGCGTATTTGTACCCGGAGAAGGCCAAGCGAGTCATCGCCTTGTCGGCGTCGGGTAACCCCAATAATGAGAACGGCTAGGCGAGTCATCCACCCGACTGAGAGGATGCTCTGTTGAAAGGCGTCTCCAGGCGAGTCACTCGCATAGTCGGCGTTCGCTGGATCGGATAGGGAGAGTAGCAAAAGCGAGTCATTTTTATCGGGTCAGACAGCGCTAGAAAGGGCAGGACTTTTTATCCAGGCAGCTTAACTTCAGCGAAACGGGTAAACTCGCTTTTGAGGAGTAGGGGAGAGTGGGGCACATTCGTGCAAAAAAAGGATAAATCCATATATCTGTTCTTTGGTTAAAGCAACGGCAAAATTGTTGATTGTAGTATGGAAAGGAACTATTGCAGATATTTTTCCTCTTGAAAAGTTATCCTATAAAATTATTGCTTCTATTAGAAAAAATGACTTTTAATAACTCTGAAGTCTGAACGTTTGCACGAAACTGCCCCATCTATGGGGCACATTCGTGCAAGTGATGGGGCACTTCCGTGTAGGTACCCTGCAAATTTCGAGAAATTACCGGGCATTACCACAAATTTAGCCAAGGAAATTGGCAGGGGGAGGGGGTCATTTCACTTGATTCCTTTCGACGAGAATGCATTGCACAACATATGTAGAAAGAATGGGCTGGCCAACAAGAATGTGCCAACTGCCGGCCTCCGTGACCTCGCCAAGTTCGCGTGAATTACTCGTCACGACGTCGCAAGCAGCCGAGACTGAGTCAGGTGAGTGTCATTAGTGAAACCTACTACAGATAAAGTCATAAATCGCAAAAACTAAAAAAAAAAATGCACGAATGTGCCCCCAGGCAGTGCGTACACGAACCTGCCCCACAACGTTATTTGTAATATATTTCAAAATTTCTTGTTGAAAAAATGACACTTTTTCAACAAACAAGTTTGCAGCCAGTAGCGGCGGAACCAGGGGGTGACACCTAATGGAACGCCATTGGTCATGGTTTTGCTTACTGAAGAAGCTCCGATGACGTACTTGGCGGCGCCCGATGGCGGCCAACCAGAGCGCAGGAATTTGCTAACAAAAACCAGACTCTACTGCTTGTGAACATGTTAAGCTGATTGGCGAATAATACATGGGGAGAACCGGGACGACATCCCCCTGGGCTGCTCGAGCACCGCCTGAAATTCAGCGGTTGTACCATATCATACTCGTAATGTCCCAGTGGTTGCTTAAATTATATCTGAGACACAAACTGATTTGCGTAAGTGCGAGGAGAGTGATGCTGTAGGGAAAGCGTACCTATGTGTTAACTCTACGCAATAATTCGACACTGCCATTCGCCAGGTGCTGGGAAGCTGGAAAGGCACCCCCTGGGATTATGACAATTCTCCACCTCTGACTGCAGCATACATGTCCGAATGCGTCACCTACCCTCAACATACATATGTACGGATTATGCAGAATACACTTACCGTCTGTGATGATGAACTGCGCGCCGGCCGGCGGCAGAGCCGCGCCGCAGAGGAGCAGCGCGGCGCCGGCGCCCAGCACGATAGCACCGGCCGCGCCAGTGGCCATCGCCGCAGTACAGTACAGTACCGCAGTACAGTACCACAGTGCAGCTCACTCGGTCCGCGGCGCGACGGACAGCACGGCGGCGTGTCCCCCACCGCGCAGCTTCCGTCTACGACTGCCGGGCCGCCGCGCCGCCCAGGCCGCCCTCCACTCCCCACCCCCCGCCCCCTACCCCCAGCCGGTATGCACATTGCACAGGTGGGGGTACCAATGACGTCACACGGCTCGGAGACCACCTTTCCAGGGATGAGCACAGCGGCTGGCAGCCCATGCCTAGGTGAAACCATGGGCGTCAAAAGCGGGGGGGGGGGGACGGGGGACGACCCCCCCCCCCCACCAGTAGAGAAATCCGGGGAGACGTCCCCCAAATAATCATCCAAGTATGCTTAATAATGACTATTTGCAGCGGTCATTCGCAATTAGGAGCCATGTAGGGGAGACCGGGGAGAAATGTGACATTATTTTGACGTCAACTTGGAAAAATCGTAAAAAATAAACTATTTAAGATTTAAGCACATTGATTGCATTTACTGGTAAACAGTTTATTTCTACTTCATTCTTTACTGTTTTTATGCGTGTTTGTTCACGTGCTACTTCTCAAATTTAAATTTTAGGAAAGGTTGACAATGGGGTGAACTGGGACACGTCCAAGAGAAGTGGGACAAATGATGGGGAGAACTGGGACTGGTCAAGAAATGTGATTTAAATGGAATACAATTAAAATTTGATGACCCATCACAAAGAAGGTGGTTTAAAAATTAATTAAAGAAATCACCTCGATTATCTTTTTTGAATGAAAGCTTAAGTATCTTGGAAAATTTTCACATGCATTTGCATGCGGGAGAACTGGGACAAGGTTTAGGCACGTTGTCCCAGTTCTCCCCAAGTCTTCATTTTTATTTCAACTGCTCTCACACACAAAAAGTATAAAGGCCTGGCCATAGATGATGTGAGTGTGCATGATCGACTTCGAATAAACGCCATAGGTACCTGCTGATCTCGCCGAACATTCGCCTTGCGTAATCCCCAGACAAAATATACCTATACATTGAGGGCCAGGTCAATTTTGCGACCTCTTCATTACCTATTAGTTAACCCGCGCCGTGCTGGTGGCCTGTGTTTTCCGTGTTGCGCTGGGGGGTGGGGGGGGGGGCGTCTTCACGCCCCCTCCCCTCCAACTCGGCTCCTGGGCCACGTAGCGACACGCGGTAAGCGGCACTCAAAAGAGCGTAAAAAATAATGACGGATACAATTCGCTCAATTTTCAGGTTAGGTCAAAGGACAGGTCACCAGAGGTCATCAAAGGTCAAATTAGTCCATTTTAACAATTTTGGAAACTGCCACCGGCTAACTCGGAAACCAACAGAGCTACAGCGCTGCAGAAAAGCGCATTCGATATTTCTTTTACAAACTTTTCTGAATATTGCTCTCAGAATTGACCTCAAGTCAACGGTTTGGCCTCCAGATAGAAAAACTAAAAATAGCAGTTTTTATGAAAAACGTTTTCTGCAATAACTTTTGATTCAAGACAGTGACATTTATTTTGCCAGCATCGTGTTTCTCTCGCCGAGACGCGTCGAATGAACATGTCAAGGTCAAACCTGACCGGAAAGGGTCATGCTGCAGTCGCTGCATATCAGTCGATCCGTATCGTTGAGCTGAACACATCTGACGTGGTTTCACTGCTCTAGCACGTCTCAATCAAAAGTTATAGCAAAAAAAAAAACTGCTGGTGACCGTTTTATGACCTGAGATGACCTCAGCGGCACACAGAAGGGTCACAGGTGCATTTTTCCGATTCAGTGTGTTTTCTTTACCATGAACCGATGTTTGAGAGGGTTTTGAACGACATTCGGCCAAAAGAGGCGAATCTCAATTTTCTCCCATTGACTTGTAATTGAGAGGTCGCAAAATTGACCTGACCTTTGGTTACAGATAGCAAACGTCTTAGATAAACATTTTATACATTTAATTGTCAATCTCTGAAAGTTTCAAGAGTGAATAGTGATCGTTCAGTCGGTGTAGCTATAGCGAGCCTATAAACTTCTTCTGGGGTAAGGTCACTTGACGTGACCTGGTGACCTGACCTTGAACGACCCTGGTCTGAAATTTTCACAAGACTTTTGCAGCGCCGCTGTTTTTGAGATATTTGCGAAAAACCTAAGGGGAAGGGGGCGTAAAACGCCCCCCCCCAGCACGGCGAGGGAGAAAATTGAAATGATCTTCTGAACGGAAACACGCTCATCATCGGGATACATGTAAACATGACACATTTAATCGGAAAATTTCGCTTGTGATGTGACCACTTATGTTACTGAGGTCATCTCAGGTCATGAAAGGTCTCCAGTAGGTTTTGGACAATAACTTTTAAGAGCGATATGGTAGAGCAATGAAACATCTTAGGTATATGATTATTTTCCTTCTCGGCAATGCGCATCAACTGATACGCAATATAATGCAATATATATATATATATATATATATATATATATATATATATATATATATATATATATATATATATATATATATATATATATATATATATATATATGCAATATAAGAATAAATGGGGGAACGTCATTAACATATTACAAGACTCAGACACACCATCAACCAACTGAGCCTCTTTCCCATCACTCCGGGTCCAAGCTGACGTGCTGCCGCCGCCGTCGATGCTGCTGCCGCCGCCGGATGGGGCCAGCTGCCGCTCCCGTACCCTCCGTCCCGTCCTGGCCGCCGCTGTCGGGCCGTCGGGCCTGTGCCGCCGCTGCGCCTGTGGTTGTGCTCTGTGCCGCGATGGTGACCGTGTCGGTGTCCGCCGCCATCGCAACCCGTTTTTCGTGCCGCCGCCGCTGTTTAGGTTGTGCTCATGTGGGTACTGTATGATTTTTATGCGCATTTTTGTCCTTTCTTTTGTCTTTTTTCATCCTTTGTTTTTCTTTCCCATTTACTTGGCCGCCCTGAGGCAACAATCGCCTATGCGTGTGTACGTACGCGTGTGTGTGTACTGTGTACACTACAGAATCCTCGCCCCAGACGGAAGCACTTGCCGCGCGCTCCACAAATGGCAAATCTGGGCAACTTGCGTGTGCCGTTCTTTGTGCCACAGATGCCGTTGCCTGCGGTGCAGTTTTGTGAAGTCTGATTGTGAGCGCGCCTATATAATGTAAAATATACATGAAAAAAAAACTGATATGCAATATAACCTTTCCCGGTTAGGTGATGACCTTCACCTTAGGTAAAGTTCTCAAAATACCCTTTTAACCCGGCAGGCGGTGGGCCTCCCGGCCACCTTCCGAGCGGTGGGGGGTGGGGCATTTTTTGTCCCCCCCCCGTATCACCGAAACTACTAGACGGATCCGGAAAATTCAAACGGCGTTCGATAGCCCTGTCAAATTTGTCGAGGTAAACCAAATTTCATTGACCTCGGGGTCACCGATGACGTCACAGATCAGCTCAAAGATAACATGTTTCACCGTTCACGGGGCTTCTAGGGAAAGCGCTATAACACGGAGTAAAACGCATTTTGTCGAAAATCAGCGATAGGCCATGAGTTGTCTAGTACATATGTTGCTATTAGAGGTCACTGGTCATACCAGGTCAGGTCACAGGTCACGTCACCAAAGGTCACCAAGGGTCACCATTACCAATGAACCCAACTTTACTAAGGTTGTGCGATGCATGTTTTATGGCCAGTTTTTCATTTCCAACTCAATGGTGCTGGTTATAAGACCATCAGGTACGGTTTAGGTCACTTTCTGCTGGAGGTCAGGTCAAAGTCAGGTCAAAAAAGGTCAAATTTCAAAGTTGATATTTTTGCATAAAATGGGTATTGATTGATGCAGCTCGTCACGGGGAGTCTAATGGTGGTCTTTGTTTTGCGCTACGATGTCTAGAATTACTAAAAATTGAGTTTGAAAATTTGACGTCGTCAATTTTGAACAGTTTTTTCGCTATAACTTGGCCAAAAAAAGAGGTATCCTTCTCAAATTTGGTATGTAGATAGGTAGAAGGCGGTAGGGGCTATCACATATCTTCCGTTTTTTTCGAAATTCAAAAAAAAACTTTTTGGATTTTTCGGCTATTATATTCAAAAATTTATTTTTTTAATTTTTGGGGTTCAAAATCTGAGAATTTCAAAAACTCGAGATAGCAGTTTTGTAGCCCTCTACATGTTACACCTTTTATGTCTGAAACATTTTTCTGCATCTCTAAAGCTGTAGGCCTGACAGCACTTCTCCCGAACCTTTTTTCGGGTCGAAAATGGCAGAAATGACGTCACTCTGACGCCATTAGCAACCAACCTATCATAGCCTTTGGAAATTTTTTTGGTCACAATGTGCAATAGCTATTCACGGTAGGGTACTGAAAGTTTGGTGACAATCGGCGCAGCGGTTCTCGAGATATATCGAGAAAAAAAAAACTTAAGGGGGGGGGGGCAAAAAATGCCCCCCCCCCCACCGCCTGGAAGGTTAATGTCAAATTCTAGTTCATTTGGCTCGTCTCGAAAAATGAAACACGATGCCGGTTAAACTAATCTCGTGCAGGTCTGAGTCAAAAGTATTACAGATAAACGTCCCCCGCGAAAACATATATTTTGAGGCTAAAACGTTTACCAATTACCTTAGGTCAAATCAGAGATAATTAATAAAAAAAGCATAACAAGAGCTATCGAATGCGCTTTGCTGCGGCGCTGTAGCTCAATCTTATTCTGATATGCCGCTTTGTCGAAAAAATGTCAAAATCGTCGAAATTTGATTTTCGGGACCTGACCTTCGACCAGTTCGACATAACCTTAAAATGATCTAAGTTCGGCGCTATCGATCTTGAATGGGGCGGGGCGACTGAAGTCTCCATTCAGATGGGCGTCAGCAGGGGCGTCGACACCGGTCCGACTTTTCCGACTAGTCGGACCACTTTTTCGACTAGGCGGTGCCCTGCTGTGGCTCGCGGGGGCCCCTGCTGCAGACTGCGGGGGCCCTACTGCGGCTCGGGGGGGCCCTACTGCGGCTCGGGGGGCCCTGCTAGAGACCGCGGGGGCCCTGCTGCGCCTCTGGGGCCCTGCTAGACACCGCGGGGCCCTGCTGCGGCCCGCGGGGTCCCCTTCTGCGGCCGCGGGGGGCCCCTGTTGGGGCTCTCGGGGGGCCCTGCTGCGGCCACGGGGGCCCCTGGGGGCCCCCACCGGTGGGGGCCCCCCGAGAAAAAGTCGGACCAGTTTTCCTTACACGTCGACGCCCCTGGGCGTCAGTGACTATACTGGACGGCGCCAACGACCTCGGATAGGGCGAATGTGTTCTTCAGAAGGGCATCAGGTGCTCTAAAGGGGTGCAATACTTGAATGGGGTAACTGCTGCCTTCAGTAGGGCGTCGGTCGCTCTGGAGGGGCGCTGTTGATTTCGGATGGTTCGACTGGGATTTTCAGAGGGACACCAGTGGTGGGGCGCCATTGATCTAGGATGGATCGACTGAAGTTCCGGTTTAGCTGGGCGCCAGTGGCTCTTGAGGCGCGCCAGCGACTACGGATTGATGGGGCGACTGTGATCTTTAGAACGGCGTTGAGGGGCGCCATTGGGCATGGATGGGGCCACTGTTGCCTTCAGCAGGGCGCCGGACGCTCTGGAGGGGCGCCTTGAGCTTGGGTGGGGCGACTGTAGTCACAAGGGGCGTTGTCTCGGATGGGGCGAATGTGATTTTCAGAGGGGCGCCGGGTACTTTAGAAGGGCGCCATTGTTTTCAGAGGGTTGCCATCGATGGGGCAGCTGTAATCTCCGTTTAGATGGGCGCCAGTGACTTTTGAGGGGCGCCAGCGACCTCGGATGAGGACGACTGTGATCTTCAGAAGCGCGCCGGACGCTCTGGAGGGGCGTCATTGGGCTTGAATGGGGCGACTCTAGCCTCAAGCGGGACGACTTCAGTCTCAAGGGGGGGGGGGGCGCTAGTGGTTCTTGAGGGCGCTATTGATCTCGGATAGGGCGACTGTGATCTTGAGAAGAATGCGGGTGCTTTAGAGGGGCAGGGCTGGTAAAAAAGCAAATTGCGTCCCCGACCAAAAAATGAGAGCGAAAAATGACCCCGACCTTTTTACGATTCATGTATGCAGGCTGCATGCAACTACGATGCGCGTTTCCTTAGGTTTCATTTCTATATTATTTTTTACGAGCAGTCATATGTACTAAATTGCTTATCAGACTCGCGCTTCGAAATTTCCAGTTTGTTAATTAAATGTCACGGCATCACTCGGTCAGCGGGTAGCGTAACAGACGAAGAACCCGGAAAGGGTAGGGGGCGCTACGATCGTCGAACAGATGCAATAGGTGTCGCTATTGTATCGGTAGCTCACAACGACGACGGCTAGAAACTGTCGACCCCGCATGAATTTACCATGTCCAACCGGTCTGACCCCGGTTCCGAATCTAGTCGTTTGTCTAGTCGTATAGCTGGCTACAACTGGTCGTCAATCAACCCCGCTTGAAATAGCACAGCCGACAGCGGGGTCGGTGTCTAAGCGTCTGTTAGTACCTATGTGTTTGATCATCTAGTTTGATCTTTCGTTAGCAACTGTCGACGGTAGTTTTGCTGTTAACGGAAGTGAGTTGTGGCTACTAATTGTTCATAACCATGTTGTAGGTATGTATTAGGTATAGCTATAGGGGCTTTTTATGTCCTTGTTAAAGGGGATATACGTTGTGGATTCAATGATATCTTTTACTTGCGTTTAGTTTCTGCTTTATTTAAAAGTTATTTATTACTGTAAAAGTTTATTAAATGTGGTAATTTTGACCCCAGGTACTTGAACTTTTACTGGTACTGTGTCCCCGACGACGTCAATAGGACATAACACTTTACCAGCCCTGTAGAGGGGCGCCAGTGGTTTCAAGGGGCGCTATCGATTTTTGATGGGGCCGATTGGGGCAGCTGTGAACTTCAGAGGGGCGCCGCGTGCTCTAGAGGGGCGCCACCAGTCTTTAATGGGGCGATTGTTCCGTTCAGGCGGGTGCAAGCGGCCCTTCAGGGACGCCATCGACCCTGGGTTTTCGGACTATTTTGGTTTCCGGAGGGGCGCCCTTCAACACTGGGGGGGGGGGGGGGCGAGGTCCTATTTCGGGGTGCCCTGGAGAACATTGGGGTGTCCAGGCACCCCTAAAGAGATATTGAGTTCGATATCTGCCTGCACATCACTTTTTAATTCATGTTCCCTCTGTAAAACGTCTTCAGCCTAGTCGGCGTTAATTGGGGCGCCATCTGGGCGGCTGGACGGAAAGGGGGGGGGAGGGGGCATGGCCCCCATGCCCCCCTGTCTGTATATATATATATATATATATATATATATATATATATATATATATATATATACATGTTACAGCCAAAGTGAAAACTCGGGCGGGCATTTTGCAAAAAATGCCTAGGCAGTTTGCAAACTGCCTGACCCACCAGACGTTTTGCAAATTGCCTAGATAATTTACAAAATGACTGACGGGCCAGGCAGTTTGCAAAATGCCTGAGTTTCTATAGGTACACAGGGTGTCCAATAAGTTCCTTCTCACCTAATTTTTTTAGAGGCTCTCTTATTTAAAGCCAAGCTTAATTTATTTTGTAACTGAGTTTTGGGGGTTGCCATGGCAACTGTGAATATGCTCCACGGTAAATAATTCGTCTAGACAAAATATTTTTTGCTAGAGAGTTCATTTCCTGTGCAGGAGACGGCTTACGCCGCAACATAGAGGTCTCCGATACGGGTACGTCACGGTGTTTAGCTCGCACGTGGGCCATTCGCGACAGTTGAGGGTGATTGAGGCCATCCAGTCTGTGGCCAATGTCTGTCGCTAACTGGATGTACAGTCAGCAAGTGACGCCGATGATTTGTCGGGAGTCAAGCGCTGCAAGTTTATGCTCTTTTTTTTGTCAGCTCTCAGGAGTGAGCCATGTGGCCAAAACTGTGTGGCGCCAAAGTGGCCGTCAAAAAGGTCCTAGCGTAAGAAAGTTGGTAAGCAGGCTTTTCAGGATGGATTACCAGCTGTCTAAGAGTATTATTTCGGGGTACATAACTCACGGTCACTTGGGCTTAAACTTAACGGAGGACGCAAAACAGTCGAAAATGTCTTAAAATGGCCAAACATTTGTTTCGTTATGCCTGATGCTAAAAAACTGGAGGGCCGATGACATCAATGTGGTCATCTGGACTACCTAGTCCGTGCTCGAGATAAAACACCCGTCCAAACCCCAAAACGGTCCCATATGGGCGACGGAAAGGGCCTTCGTGTCATCCCGCTTTATTCCTATGCAAAAGGCGATTGATTCTCCAGAAACACTGTTGGGACGCAGAATGCTTCTCCAAGAAGATCTAGGAGGAGTTTCAGCCTTCTAGCTTAAAAAGGGACTATCCCACCTTTAACATGGGGTTTGAGTTGAGATAGCCAAGTTTGCGGCGAGGTTCAGAAACCACTATCTATCTGGGTTGCAACCCCCGCGGCCTCTTGGTGTTGAAGAAATTCGTTCCCTTCATTTGAAAATGGGCCTTGTACAAGGCCCTATCTTCAACATGGAGCGACCGTTAGTGTGACGTCACCTCGTTTAGTCATTCTGATTTAAATGGGTTTGTTCGTTGAAAAATCGCTTAAAACTTGGTCTGAACTTTGTTGTGGTGCCTACAGAGTAAAAAGAATCAGCTTTATGACAGTAATGTGGCCTGGGGAAGGAGGTAATTTTGGGCTGTGACGTCACATATTTGAAAGTTTGTGTTTGGAATATGGGAAGCCTAAGATGTTTAATGAAAAATAAATGCCAGAACCGTGTTCCTGGTCATCCAATCTATAAAGTCGGGCACAATTTAACTGGTTTTAACAACATTTTAGAAGGTGGGATAGTCCCTTTAACTCGAACCGCAAGCATGAACACATTTTTGAAGAGAAAATGGCATCCGGGAGGTCGTAGGCCCATCTTCAAGCAAGACAGTGCATCAGTGCAGAGGTCAAGCAAAGCATAAAAGCAGTGCCAGGAGACTGTGATAGGCGTCTGTGGCAAGATCACATCCCAGGCAACTCATCGGATCCAAAGTTCATAAAAATGTGTTGGAAATATTGAAATCGAGGCTCGTCGAAGCGAAGCGCTGTTCCAGCCTCGAGGAGCTCACGGCGCATGTCAAGTCAGTCTGGGCTAACTTAAAGCCTGCTATGCTGCCAAACATGCCGGTTGGCATGCCGCAGCATGTATTCATGTGTTTGCCTATGAAATGGGGAGCACATTGAGGGGTCATAAACATCAAAACGCAATGTACTCTGTTTTACATGCAAATATAAGGTGAGAACGAACTTGTGGGACACCCTGTATGCTACCGTTTTTGTTGACCACAGGCGTTGACCACAAACGTTCACCAAGACTGTCATCTGTTTGATGTGTTCACCGTTCCATGTCTTTTTGTAACCATATGTTCGATTTTCATAACATGTTCGCTATCTTTTTATTGTCTTGCAACTTTTTATTGCATTCATTTTTGTATTGGTCTATTAGCTTTCGTTCCGTGTTTTTATTCATCGACTTCGCCTGATAATGGATGGACGTCTGTTGGCGATTTATTAAATACACAAAACACAACACAATACACAACCGCGTATCAATTTCGTGACACCCTGTATGCCTACATCTTGCGCCACTTCCGTCGAGGTGGAGCCACGACTAAATTGACTATGTAATGTTCAGCCACGCCACCGTCTCGTATAAACGGAGTTTACGTTATCAAATTTCGAAATTACTAGACGTAACACGGTTTTGAGCCATGCCCAGTCTGCCTACAAATTTTCAGAAAAATCGGAGGAGATGACGGATTTCGGTGTTTGATTTGACGTGGAATAGGTACCAGGGATGCGGAGCCGTGGAAATTTCAGACGGCTCCGGCTCCGGCTCCGGCTCCGGAGAAAAAAATCGGCTCCGGCTCCGGCTCCGGCTCCGGGTGAAATGTTATGGCGGCTCCGGCTCCGGCTCCGGCTCCGAGTAAAATGGTCCGGCTCCGGCGGCTCCGGCTCCGGCGGCTCCGGCTCCGGCGGCTCCGGCTCCGGCGGCTCCGGCTCCGATTCAGTACATCCCCTACGCAATCAATTAAATACGGGTGGAAGAAAATTGGATTGGTTATACGCGTTACTCTTTGCCATGACCGGCTCACCGCGTCCCCGCGCAAACGCACCTCGGAGAGAACTGGCAGAACAAAGGGCTAGGAACTAGGAAGCGATGGCATTGGAAACGCAGTCGCCGCGAATCGGAGTTCAGTGAACGATCGTAAGCTGACACCCGTCTCGGCTGCATTGGGGGATGAGGGGTGTGGGGGGGGGGGTGGGATGAGACGGTGCTGGGAGTCGCAGTCCACTGCACTGGTTTGAAAACAATGGCCGTCACCTGATGACTGGTCCTCATGTTCTGGGGATGCAGTAGACGTGGGGGGGGGGGGGGGGAGAGCAAACAGGAAGTTGTTTGCGTACTGTGGAATACTGGGGATATTCGGATTTTTTCATTCACTTGATGGCCCATGACGTAAGTACCATGTGTTTTACTGCCTTGTACTGTCAAACCGAACTAGGTCAATTATTTTTTTTCCTCTTCAAAAAATAAAAAGGAGCCGGAGTCGCCCCCTTTTTTGGCGGCTCCGGCTCCGGCTCCGGCTCCGGGCTATATTGTTTCACGGCTCCGGCTCCGGCTCCGGCTCCGGGCAAAATATGCCGGCTCCGGCGGCTCCGGCTCCGACTCCGGCTCCGGCTCCGCATCCCTGATAGGTACCCTGAAGCAACACAAAGGACTAAATGTACAATGCATATGTATGGTGAAATATGAGCAGCTTATACGTCAGCTACCTTACAATGACAATGCGATTACAGACAGGGAAGCGATGCGCACTGGCGACTGACGCTGCAGCCGAGTGACAGGTCGGGTGAGCGGGGTCAGTGCGGTCAGTGCAGTGCGGTCTGGCGGCCACACGCCGCGCGGCCTGCCAGGTGATTCACAGGAAACCCCGCCGGGCTGCGGCGCCGTGACGTCACAACCGACCGGGACGCGCCGTGACGTCACAACCGACCGGGACGCGCCGTGACGTCACAGCCGGCCGGGAAGCGCCGGCGCCGGAACGTGTGGCCACTGGCCGCACAGACCGGCAGGGTCGCAGACTGGGCCACATACAGTCCCACAGTCACAGACGGTCTCACAGGGTCCCGGGCAGTGTGACAGAGCCGCGGACTGGCAGGCCGCTAGTCACTGTCGCTGTCGGCGCCGTCGCGGATGCAGGCCGGTGCGCAGCTGCGATCAGCCATCAGGCCGTGTCTGCGGGGCAATAGGCAGCAGCCGTCAGACACCGGCACAAAACGACGTCGACAGACAACACCTCCCCCCCCCCCCCTTATCTCCGTCTCGCTATCAGAGTAATGCGACAGTGAGACCTCCCCCCCTCGTTAGCCGGGTCAACTAAGCTCGTGTGGGCGTGGAGCAGATGCGTATGCACAGAGTACCACCTACCTCAGCAACATGAACGCACATTGCACATACTATCTTTAACACGAACACCAACGGGGGCGGGCACAGCGGCCACTCCTCGTTTTAGCCCTCCGCAATCGACGTCAGCTCTAGAGTTGCAAAATTTCCCTACCGCACTACCGGCATGCCGGTAATTTTTCACTACCGCAGGTTTTTTCGTGGTAACTGGCATGTCTTGCCGGTAGCATGCTGGTATTTTTTATTTTGTGCCAAAAAAATATCAGCATATGATTCAAACTTTGGACACTAAGAGGCTCTGAAATTGTAATAACAGCAATCTTAGCCACTGCAAATGCATTTTGTGGTAGAAGTTACATTGCTAAGGGTAGGGGTAACACATCTCACCTCAGCATTTCACAGGCTTGGTCATAATTAGAATTGTCAAGAATCTACTGTGGTCTATAAAAGGAAGAATACTCAGTCATGTTGCAAAAGCACCATCAATTAGTAAGTCTAATGGTAGGTAATAGGTATAGTACAATAAAATAAATAAATGTTAGCCCGCGCCCCACTGGGGGGGGGGGGGGCTATTCATAGCCCCCCTCCCCTTTTCTGCAATAACTTCCAAACCGCTTGACGTATCGACGCCAAACTTTCAGTACCTTCGGCTGCATCAATTTGACACCTTGTGTCAAATGAACTTCGAACTTCGTAGCTACCATAGGTCGGCCGGAAATGACGTCAGAGTGACGTCATGTTCGGCCGATTTCGACGCAAAACATTGAACCACGGCAATCGCTCCCAAGAGCTCAGTTTTTAACCCGCGCCCCGTTGGGCTCTGCCTAGCAACGCGCCCCGTTGGGGGGCATTTTGGCCCCCCCCCCCTAAGATCTCGAGAACCACGCAACCTAGCGACAAGCGGCAAACGGTGTTGGATAGCCCTATCAGGGAAGGGAACTACCTTGTGACCCAATTTTATTGACCCAGGTCAAACCGATGACGTCACAGGTCAGGTCAAAGGTCCAATTTTCACCGTTTACAGGCATTTTAACCCTCGCCCGTATAGGGGGGGGGGTCGACCGGACCCCCCATGGTTTTTCGCGAATAACTCGCGTAAAAAGAGGCCGATCGCGACGAAACTTTCAGTACCCTCGCGTTAAAGGTAGTGTGCCACCTTTGAAAGATTTCCCATTTTATTTTTCCTAGGATAAGAAGCTTCTGTTTTTACCTAATATCGCAAAAAAATCAAAAATGGGCCTGGAATATTGCCTTTTTCGCCTAAAAGTTTATCGGTTTTTCGATATGTATAACAACTGTAGTGGGTTCACCTGCAAACAGGCGTCGGCAACAATCGCGAATGCGGCGCACATGTGACAATAAGCAAAGGTCATTATAGTGTTACGACGTACGGGAATGAGTTATCAGCTGTCTAATCGTAGACAACACAATGTCGAGCCTTAAACTGTAAGCCTGTATTGGTATTGTTTCTTCTATTTGGCTGTCGAACATTATTTATGGTTTGAAATATGATTTTATGTAAAATAATTGATATGAAAAAGCCGTCTCATAAGTTATGACCCCATTTCACCACACGCAAGTGGCAGAAATGACCATGATCAGCTGACGCATTTTTCTTGGCCGAAGTCAGAGCGCGCAGCCCGACGCGCCACCACCGCACCACAAAGTATGAGCAGAAGCCGCGCCCAAAGCCAGGGCCCCGGTAACGTGAGGTAGCCGAGTCGGGGCAGCGTGCGCTGACCCAAGCCGGGGCCGCAGCTTTGGGCGCGGTCTACCGCATCCCCGCGGGCAGCCCCGGGCTATCACATGACACCGGGAGGACGCGCGGCTCCGGCTTGGGTCAGCGCACGCTGCCCTGACTCGGCTACCTCATGTTACCGGGGCCCTGGCTTTGGGCGCGGTCTACCGCACCACCTAACAGGCGTGTTCGTAAACCGCAGGAGCTGATGATGAACGGGTTTATCGAAACTTGATTGGATGAGCATATCGGTAATAGCGATTTCAGTGTGTGCATTTATTGTTCATAGTGGTGTGAAATGTGGTTGTGGTACGACCGACAACCCGTCGGGGCGAATTTCGCACTGGGGTACTCAAAATTTGAAGAATTTAAGACGTTTCCATGAGTTTTGAAGGTATGGATAAGTTCTAAAAATCCGGTTCTCCTTATCTGGGCCATTAACTCCATACGGTCCAGGAAAGCTGGCACACTACCTTTAATCAATTTTACACCTACCCTGAAAATTTCATGACCCTGACCCCAATGACCTTTGACCTGTGACCTACTTTTCGAGACCATGTTTGGCCGGAATCGCGATTCGGCGTATGTCGGCTCGCATTAGCCGCGCGTTTGCAGTCTTTTCGTGGTTTCAAGCGTTGAAACATGTGATATGATGTTGCCTCCATGCATTAAAGTTGGTGTCAAGGTCACCTGAAGGTCAGGTCAGGTCATTGACCTTTGGTGACCTCGGTTCACTTTTTCGAGTTTTACATGTTTCTAGGCCAGTTTTTGGAGCTGAATTCGAATTTAGCAACCATATGAACATTTACGAAGTAGTTTTGGTGCCTTCGTAACATGTTACGAAGCTGTCAGAGGCGGTTGACACCTACTAGGAATACCCGGCAGGACCCCTACTGGTTGACCTGACCTGACCTGACCCGACCTGGACTAAATGCATAAAGACATCATCTGTGATCAAAACTAACATGATATTCGTGATCAGCGCCCCGAAAACTCCCATAGCAGCCACACTTTACGACGTACTAACAGGTCCCGATTTTCCCGACGTTGGGGTCATTGACCTGACCTGCAAGGTCAACCAATGACCTAGGACCTTAAACTTAGGTGTCATAGGCTTCCTCTCGTCACGGGCAACACGCTCTCGTTTTTTCCGCGAAACTCTAGCTCGATCAGGGGCGAAATGGCAAGGGGGGGGTCCAACGGACCCCCCCCCCCCTTATACGTTCGAAGGCTGGAAAAACACCAATACGGGCGAGGGTTAAGAAATGCGTTGTAAAATCGAGTAAAATGCATTTCATTGAAAATCATCGATGGGGAAATGTTCTTCAAACACATATTTTGCTATTTGAGGTCACTGATACAAGGTCAAGTCACAGAGGTCAGGTCACTGGGGGTCACAATATGAAAGTGTCGTGTGATACATGTTTTATGGCCCATTTTACATGACAAATGCGATTATGTGGGTCAGGCAGCCTTTGGGGCCAGCTTAGGTCACGTTTTGGTCAAGGTCAGGTCAAGGTCAGGTCAAATTAGGTCAAATTTCAAAGTTACTATTTTGCATAAAATGGGTATCGAATCGATGCAGCTCGTCACGGGGAGTTCAATGGTGGTCTTTGTTTTGCCGTACGTGGTCTAGAATCGCCAAAAATTGAGTTCAAATATTTGACGTCATCATTTTGAACAGTTTTTTCGCTATAACTTGGCCAAAAAACGAGATATCGATCTGAAAATTGGTATGTATATAGAACAGCGCAGGGACTATCACATATATTCCGGTTTTTTCGAAATTCGGAAAAAATTTGGATTTTTTTTAAGTTTCTAAAAAAATCAATTTTTTGAATTTTTGGGGGTCAAAAACCCAAAATTTTGAAAATCCGAGATAGCAGTTTTGTAGCGTTAATTTTTGTCTGCTAGACCATATAAAGAACTTTGAAATTGCTTGATAACTGTAGATTTGGTGAGCGTTTCAAAATTGCATGTTTTTTCTCATTTTTGCTCGAACATGACCTCAGTTTGACCTCAATAACTCCTGACCTAAGGTGACCTAAGACTTGAAATTTGGTGTGAAGGTGTCAAATTGATGCCCGGGAAGGTACTGAAAATTTGCTATTCAGGAAAAACCACTGGGGGGGGGGGCCAAAATGGCCCCCCCAACGGGGCGAAGGTTAAGCTAGATCCAATCTCTTTGCATGAGAGGACTCAAAATAGATCGCGCTATCAAACTGCTATCTCGGATTTTCAAAATTTTGAAAATTTCAAACATTTTATATAATAAAATTCAAAACTTTTTTTTTATAAATTTAGTCCGAACCTTTTAATAGGAAGGATTCACAAGGACAGAGCCACCGCTAAGCGAAGCTTGTTGCCTGCCCTTTACCCTCCGATGGCGCAATTCCAGTTCTATGGCAGAATTTAGAGTCCAAAGTTTAACGTGCGCACATAGCCGCGCACGGCCGGTCCCCTCACTGACTTCGCCTGGCTACGGTCTGCTATCAACCGCAACCATACCTGTCAGGAGGCCCATAAATGTCGAGCGCCCGTCGCGCTTCGAACCCGGACTGTTATAACCGGGAACGCGTGCTCTCACCACGCGGAGTCCAACGCTCTACCAACTGAGCTACGGGACCGGCTAAATTTTCATATTTTTTTCAAAAAGTTTTTGACTTTTCGAAAAAAACGGAATATACATATATGATAGAACACATGCTTATGACTAACTCAAGCAAGTTTTAGCTAAATATCTTCAAAAATGGTCAAGTTATACGCATTAAAGCAAAAAATTCACAATTATTAATTTTTCAAATCAATTTTTCAGTACGTATTTGACATCGTACACCAATATAAATAGCACCATCGTGTTCCTGAGCTTAAACTGCATCCAAAAAACACTTTTTTGTTGAAAAATTTCGACTTTAAAATTTGACCTTTTTTTACCTCAAAGTGATCTGAAAGTGACTGACCTAAGCAAAATTCGACTCAAAATGACCTCGAATGACATAGACGACATCAAGTTCGAAATCTATGGCCTAAATGGACCATAAAACATGTGTCACGTGACCGACACATGATATAATATTTCCGTGACCTGTGATGACCTGACCCTGACCTGAAAATCAAAGTACAAGTTTGGTACCCTCAGGGTATCTAGAGCATCTGTTCACGAGTGTGTATACCAAAAATGAGCCTGATCTGACTTGTAAGACGGCGGCCAGAGCCCAAAATGTGAACAAACCAAAATGCTAATAATTTTTACTTTGACCTGACCTGTGACGTCATCGGTGACCTTGAGGTCAATGAAATTAGGTTTCGCTCGACAGTTTTTCACGGGCTATCAGATGCCGTTTCAATTTTTACGATCGGCCCAGTAGTTTCGGAGTTAGGAGGGGGGGGCTATGAAGAGCCCCCCCCCCCTCCTAGTAGGGCGTGTTATACGCACACCCCAGTGGGGCGCGGGTTAATGACCCCTAGGGGAAAAGGTAGAATCAAAACACAAAAAAACATTGTTTGGAAACTGGCCTTGAGTCCTGAGATGTGGTCTGAGATACTCTACATAGAATTTGACACTGAAAATCCAGCTGAAAAGGCTGGTGTTAGGTAGCCCTGAGACTGACTTTGGTCCCATAGTTAAATGAAAATGGATTTGAACTGGCATCTTGTCTTATCTTTACAAGAAATCACAACATGAAGGCAAAATTGACACAAAGTGGCGCCAGATAATAAGACAACCAAGGATTTACTTTTAAGATTCTCTCTCCCCTGATGAATGGATGTGATCTGATGACGCAATATTTATTCATATACCCTTTTGTATGCTCTTTTGGTTGAATTACTGAAGAGAAATGATTTTTTTTGTAGTGAATTACACTTACAATGTTGATTTCGTTAGAAATTAATATTGTGTTGGATCATTTTTATCAATATAATTATTCACGAGGTTTACAGTCGTAAAACTTTTTTTGCAGCATTTTAATCAGCTGGTAATCAGCCTCTGTTATGGCGCATCTGTTTCGAAATCCTTGATAACCTTGTGTTTGTTCCCGTTTAGTTTGAGGTTGGACGACAGGGGGCATTATATCGTTTTTATACATATTATTTGGTGACTGTTCTCAGGACAAGTGAGTTATTAACACATTTTTTTACATGATTCGTATCTTATTCACGAATCAGCAAGCCATAACGGATAGGAAAAAGCAGATGTTGGTTTAGCTTCCTCAGTTGGAACATGGCCGAATCTGTACTTTATGTTTCGACTTTTGACCATCTAGATTTCAAACATTCGGCTGGTGCCTGCAACATTTTAGGATAATGTGGAAAAGCAGAACACCTGTGAAATGTAAATGTGAATGTGATTACTGCTCACTGTCCAGTCTTCAGAAACACATATCAGTAATTCAAGTTCTTTTTGTCCTTGCTTTTTTGATGAATGTGTTAGAAAATTTTGTGGAGTGCCGGTAGCAGCCTTTGGGGAAAACTTTGAAACTCCAGTCAGCTCAAATGCTTGCCAATTGCAGCTTGCCAACTACCCTTGTATGCGCAGACAGACGAGTGATCAGCCGTCTCACTGACCGGCCATGGCCAGCCTGGAGCCCTGATCTCTCGCCGATGGACTTCTGGTTTTGGGTAGTCGTCTTGGAGGCCCCAAGCAGAGGCCCTTCCAGTGACCCTCATAGAGCTGCAGGTCACAGTGGAGAGGTTTGCTGCAAGGAGGATGCGCTGAGAATGTGAAGCGCGTGGTGCGCCATTTGCGTCAGCGGGCCGAAATCTGTGTCCGAAAGCGAGGCGACCACAGGGGAGCACTGCCGCTTCAACCCTATTGGCCGTAGTGTCTAACGGTGGCGGCCATATTGCGCAGACCAGAAACCGTCTGCCGCCTGTGTTGAGGAATAGGGAATTCGGGACCTCGATTTACGTTTGCGGCCGCCGCATCCCTTACGTTCAAGTTACGTAGATACGGAACCCGGTATCTTAGGCAGAATTGAGTGGGGAACACGATCGTATCTTCAGAATTCCTCAAATTCACTCGCCGGACCTACATTTGCCCCGGCCGAGGGGGTTGATTGAACCCACCTCGCTAATGCGCCGCTAATTAAACTAGAATTAAGCGGTAAAGTGGTCGTTTGCGACAAAGTATAATGCAGAGTGACTGGTAGGAACCCACTGTTAAGGTCCCGGGTCAACCGGTGACCTCTGAGGTCAGGTCAAGTGATCTAAGGCACGGGTTCGGTTTTTGGTAAATAACTTCGCCAAAAATGGCCGTAGAGCCGCGATTTTGGCATCATCGTGTTCAGCTAGCTCAGGCGCATCGAGTGATATACTTTTTGTTCGGGTCAGGTCAACTTAGGGTGTTGACCTCAGGTCAAGGTCAGGTCAGCACCCCCAGGTCACGAAGCTGGTCGAAAGAGGTCATGTCGCATATCATTCGATTCGGCAGGTCTTCCTATGTCCATTGGTCGCTTTCCCGACTCGCTAGCTCAATTTGATCGGGAGTTATTGAAGAAAAACTGTGACCCTTGTGACGTCACAAATGACGTCACGCAAGGGCAACAATGCAAATATGAAGCATAGAACCTTGCAAGGAGTGCATGAAATCATGATTCTATATGCTTGAGATAGTTTCAGATCATTCTCGGCGCCAAAATAGCAATTTTCATATTTCCCCATTGACTTATAAGGGTTTAACGTATTAGTTCCTTGTATCTGAGAATTTTTTAGGATTTCATCTTATTCTCCACTCAATTCTGCGTAAGATGCCGGGTTCCGTGTCCACATAGCTTGAACGTAACGGATGCAGCGACCGCAAACGTAAATCGAGGTCCCGAATTCCCTATTCCCCAACACAGGCGGCGGCCGCTTCCTGGTCTGCGCAACATGGCGGCACCGTTGGACACCATCTGGCGGCCGATGCGCGTTCCACATTATAGAGTTCAGTGGAGGCGACACAGTTCGAAATCCATGAAGGGTACCTAAATGCGAGTCATGTGTACATAATTTCCCATGATTTGTTATTTCATTCGGGTATTGACAATAACTTTGTGATGTTTATCACCTGAGCTATGGCTGTTTTAAAAATAACATTCATTATGAAAGACCCTGTGATGACATTCGCCAACTTCCAGGAAATATGCTCACAGAAGATAAGTGTCTTAAATTCCACTGCTATCTTCTTTTCAGACGCTACCAAGTTTAAAACTTGAAGAATGGTATGCCAAAGCTATAAGAACGATGAATGATTTATTAAAAACAGATGGATCCTTGCTAGGATTGGAAGGAATGAAATGGACCTATAACATTGCAATAACTTTTCTAGATTATGTAACGCTAAATAGTAGCTTGCATAGAGAATGGAAGGAATGGGGAGAAAAGGTGAAGTTTTTTTTTGACCAAGTATTATCCGCTGGATTATTTCTACAAACACGGGCACACCACATATAAAAACATCTCTAGACAAGAAAGAGTGAAAGATGCCAGAAACACATGGAAGCTGACCTAGGAGAGTAGGCTGGGTCGAATCGATTGGAAGGAAATTTACAGAAGCCTCAGAAGCACTCCACAGCAGTACATATAGGCCAACTAGGTATAAAATCGTTACAAGAACAGTGGGAACAAATAGTTTCCTCAACAAAATTGGATTAAGAGGAACAGACTCATGTGGTTATTGTACAGAAACAATGAAATGAACTCTTAATGCTAAGTGGTCGACAAGAGTAGGCCAAAAAAGGGAGCGAAACCAACTGGCTCCTTAGCTCACCTCGGCCCACAGAGCATGCCACAAATGTGTGACAAAATTGTTTGCCGTTCAAAATTGTTTCTTTTGACGGTTATAAGCTATAGCCTATATATAATAGGTATGAACCCGGATGTGATTGCACTACATTGTGCGTGTGAGCCGCTCCCGCCCGTCCATCCGGGCATCCGGGCTAACCCTTGCCCGGCTCCCCAGCATCTGCTGGGCAGGCCGGGCCGCCGTCGCGCGGACCGCCTGTGGCCAGGGGGCGCCGCTTCGCGGGGATAGCCGCCCTGAGATGCGAGGCGGCGCGGGCGCGGGGGCATAGGCAGGGCCGGAAGCAGCCGACTCAAGCAAAAATCTAGGCTACCTCCGAACTGAGCAGGCAGGGCAGATGAATGTGCTACTAGGAAAGCGTGTTTTGAAGTTTTTTTTTTACAGCGTTTGTTATGTGTACACTGTGGTAAAGCCGTCTCGAGGTGAAAACGAGAATGTGCTGAGGTTTATCCAGCCATTAAAAGTGTGCGTGCGTGCGCGTGCGCGTGCGCGTGTGCGTGTGTGTTTGTGTGCAGCGCGCCGCTCCTCCAGCCTGAGGAAGAACACTTACTCGACAGTCGACACACATTCAATGACGAAGGTACCCGGGGGACAAAAGTCGCCACTTACTCTATGAGGAAGTTCTCCAGATCGGAGGAGCAAAAGTCGTCCCCCAGCTCGTCCTCGAGTCGTACGAAGTTGCCAATGACCGCTCCGCCTTTGTAGATGATGAGCGCCGGCACGCCCGTCTCGCTCTGTGCCGGCGTGTCAGAGCCGCCGCGTCAGGCGCCGGTGGTGGGGTGTGCAAACACAGGCGGCGGCACCGCGCCCGCCGACAATCACACACCGCACCGTCACAGCTCGCCAACTACAACAAATCACAGCTAGTCGCGCTAACCTTTTACCAAAACGTCCGCGCACAAGGATCATCTGTACAACTGAGCCAGAGGAGGTGACAAAAAGTGAGCAGTCACAGAATCGAAGGAGAATTACAAAAAATGAGCCTTCTGGCCAAGTAATTGAGTCCACTTGCCATGCGCCTGTGTCCCGACTCACAAAGTGTTTGCTGACCCCGGCCGTTGAGGCGCGCAGCTTGCAGAATTTGTAGAGCGGCTGAAGACGGCTGATGGTAGCCAGGCAATCGTTCATCGTGCGACAGCTGGCAGTGCGCTGACGATAGACACGAAAAGACATCGTCATACAGGGTCGGGTACCAGGCGGTACGGTCACATAGGAGGCGACACAGTAAGACACGAGACGGTACGGTCAGAGCAATGTCAGACACGAGACGGTACGGTCAGAGTAATGTCAGACACGACACGGTAAGGTAAAAGTAATGTCAGACACGAGACCCCCGTCCAGATAAGGACAGGCCACCCAGCCCCAAGGCACTCACTGCACCCGGCTACGGGGTGCGCTCCCTCGGGAGCAGCGGTGCCGCTCCAAGGGAGCAGCCCGCATGAGATAAAGTTGCCTGTCCAGCCCGGAGGGGGATTGCGGCGTGGAGGAGAAGGATTTCAGTATCCTGAGGATAGAAGCAGGGAACGGTGAAGGGCCAGGAGTGCGGAGGACATCTTACAAGTGGGTACCAACGTTAGAGTGGGCATACCTGACGTCGATCGAGCCCGCAATCAACAACGAAATCTCAGCTGGGCGTAGTGATGCAGGTCAGCTGAATTGACGACAATGTGTTTCATTGTTTCGGGTGAACAGTGCCTGTAATTTCGGAGCGAGCGAAGCGAGCCGAGTCTTTCCTTAGATTAACCCGGCCGGGCCCGGGGGGTAATCCCAACCACCGCAGCCCGGGGAGGGGCGTTTTTCGCCCCCCCCCCCTGTCTAACTCCGTAAATAAGGGAGTTACGGAAACAAAAGCGATACCAAACGAAAGGTTCTTACAAGACAATTCTAAAGCACCTAAAATTTTTGACCTCAGGTCAATTTTCAAGGTCAGAGGTGAGGTCAAGGTCAAAGGCAAAAGCCGGCACATGTGTAGTGATCTCAAGGTAAGCGTTCTAGAGGACGGCAAGATGCATCAAACCGGCAAAATTGAGTGTCAAACGAAAGCAGAGAATCTGAGGATTCTGAAACTGTGCTCAAAATTAAAGGTCAAGGTCAAGGTCACGCTCAAAATTGACCTCAAACTTTGCACTTTTTCGTACATCTTGCGTGCTAACTTCCAAGATGTTTTGAAATGATTTGAGGCTTATCAGTTCCCTATTTGTGGTTCATCTTACGATACAAGGCTTCTCAAAGGTCAACGTCACTGAAGAGTATCCTTGGTAGAGGCTATTTCACTGATTCAAGCTAGTAATAATAAATAAGACAATTTTGCCATCCGGAAGCTCTAAATGAAGGCTTTGAGGAAAATAGATGACAGATTCGTGATCAGCGGGTACAAATCCATCATAGGCGACCTTTCATGTGTCAAGGTCAACCAAAAGTCATTCGAGGTCACATGAGGTCAACATGAAACTTGACCTTTTCCAAACAAAATATATATCATTCGACGCGGCTTGACAAGACGAATGCGATGGTACCACTGCCGAAGCTCTAGGACCATTTTTGTCGAAGTTATTTGCGAAAAACTAAAATCACATTTCGGGGTCGTTGACCTGACCTCTGACCTCAGGTCACCAAAACTATTTTTCTATTTTTCTCTAGGTCAAACGCTACACAACCGTGCTCGTAATTTGTCTTTATCTCTAAAACTCTATTTTTAGCAGCTATTTGAAGTTTGCGTCTGTGACGCCGAAGTTTGCCGTGCAGGGGTCTAGAAAAATCGACCCTGTGACGTCATCAAGGGGGCTAGGTCCAAATTTTTTACTTCAGAAGATGCCAAATTGATTGGAGAAAAGGTACTGAAAGTTTCCCTTCCCTATCCCTAAGCGTTCGGGAGCAATCGCAAATATTCGCCAGGGGGGGGGGCGAAAAACGCCCCCCCCCCGGGCCCGCGAGGGTTAAAGGTAGTGTGCCACCTTCCAATGATTTCCCATTTTATTTTTCCTAGGATAAGAAGCTTCTGTTTTACATAATATCGCAAAAAAAAAATCAAAAATGGGCCTGGAACAGTGCCTTTTTTGCCTAAAAGTTTATCGGTTTTTCGATATGTATAACAACTGTAGTGGGCTGACCTGCAAACAGGCGTCGGCAACAATCGCGAATGCGGCGCACATGTGACAATAAGCAAGGGTCATTATAGAGTTACGACGTACGGGAATGAGTTATCAGCTGTCTAATCGTATACAACACAATGTGGAACTTAAACTGTAAGCCTGTATTGGTATTGTTTCTTTAATTTGGCTGTCGAACATTAATTTATGGTTTGAAATATGATTTTATGTGAAATAATTGACATGAAACAGCCGTCTCTTAAGTTATGACCCCATTTCACCACACGCAAGTGGCAGAAAGGACAATGATCAGCTGACGCATTTTTCTTGGCCGAAGTCAGAGCGCGCGGCCCGACGCACCACGCGTATTTGGAAATTCCGACCTCGACGAGCATCAGAAGCCACCTAACAGGCGTGTTCGAAACCGCAGGAGATGATGATGAACGGGTTTATCGAAACTTGATTGGATGAGCCCATCGGTAATAGCGATTTTAGTGTGTGCATTTATTGTTCATAGTGGTGTGAAATGTGGTTGGGGTACGACCGACAACCCGTCGGGGCGAATTCCGCACTGGGGTACTCAAAATTTGAAGAATTTAAGACGTTTCCATGAGTTTTGAAGGTATGGATAAGTTCTAAAAATCCGGTTCTCCTTATCCGGGTCATTAACTCCATATGGTCCAAGAAAGCTGACACACTACCTTTAACGGAAATTTCTGAGTATGAGCGGCCGGCCGGCCGGCCGTGCGGACGCTTTTGCGAGGCTTATATCTCAGCAACCACTTGACCGATTTACACGCGGTAATTTTTGTGGGGTAGCTTCATTCCTTCTACCAAGTATTGGACTATTCCCGATGCATGTGGGTGACCCCTTATGCACGTGCCACGTGCAAAACGAAGAGGTGTCAGTTTTGTAATTGTTGCAATATCTCGGTAACTACTTGGCCGATTGCGCTGAAAGTTGGCATGTAAGTAGGCACCCACTAGGCACTGCATATCCATGTGCAAGAGTTGGGGTGCTGCTGCACGTGCGCACGTGCAGGGGTCGTTTCCAGATCTCGAGAACGGCTCGACCGATTGCGCTCAAATTTGGTACACAGTTAGGGACCGGTTAGTAGGGTGCGTGCATAAGTCAGTTGGGACCCATTTTGCACGTGCGCACGTGCAGGGTGCCGCTTCCAGATCTCGAGAACGGCTGGGCCGATTGTACTCAAATTTGGCACATCGCTAGAGACCGATTAGTAGGGTGCCGTGCACAAGTCATTTGTAGATACCCCTCGAGATTTCGCACGTGCAAGGCTCACCCTCTCGATCGCTCCGTTAGTCACCACAAAAGGCGTTATACTGGTAAAATATAAAAGCGGATAACTTGGCTATTTTTGAAGACTTCAGGCTTGAACTTTCTAAAGTAGATCATCGGTATGTATTCTATCTTTTATATTCCGTTGTTTTCGAAATGTCAAAAACCTATAGGTAAGATGTTTAAAATATACATATTTAAGGTTTTGTATGTATAATCAAAAAATCAAATATTTTAAATTACATGAAACAGTCATCGCTGATTGCTATACAATGATAGATAACTGTTGGCGAGGGCTGACGCTGCCTCGGCCCAGATAGCCTGAGCGACTCAGAACACACTGGTAATGAAGAACTTACATAGTTATGGTAAAACTAGCGATTGAATTGACATGGATGGTACCAGCACTTGTCGCAAGTAGCTCCCGTCAGCGGATGAGATGGAAAACATCCGTTGCTACCTGTCACAGGCCAGTGTTGCCAAGTTTTCATTAGTGAGCGTTGCCGAATTCAAACCAGAGATGAGAGATGTGGTGAAATACTGGATGTTCCATCCGGGACCACATTAGATGGACAGATGTCGCCGTTGACATTCGGGCTTTCATATTTGTCCATACTCTGCAATAGCTGCAATGCTAAAGTCCAGCAGGTATGTTGATATAAGGGGGCATAGACCCATCCCCTCCCTCGTGACCCCCAGGCGCACAAGAGGGCTTGAAGGCTGATTGTGTTTAGCCCATTTAAAGTCCCAGAAGGCCCATAGGCGACAGGAACACCGCCTCCTCAGACGGGGCAGGTCGTTCGACACCAACGCCATCTATGATCATTATGATGAACTAAGCGAAAAGCCTTGTTGCGTTTTCTCGCGGAGAGTAAAAACAAAAAGACCGATACGGGTTTTAACGGTGGCATATCATAGGCAAGGGACCAATGTAACAGACACATATTTTGGAAAATTTTTGTTCTTTGATTTCTAGGAGATATACCGCGTTTTGTCAAAAAATGAGAGTTTCGTCCCTCAAACTTTTTGACTTTGCCATCGCGCTATTTTTCCAAAATAGCTTTTAATGCTCATTCCGTGATCACAACACTCATACACATCAGAATTTGACCTAGAGCCGTTGATGAAAAAAGTTGGGCCCTTTCAGACTTTTCTGGTTGGCCATATCGCGATTTACTCGGTTTGGTAAACTTGACTTTTGGGCATTGTTGGCAACGCATCACTGTGCACTGGTGAGCTGTGCTCCAGACAGGTACCGGAGGGGTGCCCTCCCGCCCGCTGCCGGCCCCTCCGACCGGTCCGCACCTCGTCGTACAGGTGCACGATGACGGTGACATCCTGGTGCTCCTGGTCCACAGCGTCCAGGAACTGTTGGGCCGTGTGTAGCGCCACCAGGCGGCCGAACTGCGGTCTGAAACACACCAGCGCCGGCCAGCCGGGTTACAGCCGACAATTTGCCAAACTGCGTTTTGCCGAATGCCTATTCTTTTGCCGACGTGTCAAAAAGGCGAAGTGCTAAAAGTCAAAATGTCAATTTGCCGAAATGCTAATTTGCCAAAATGACAACTAATCGAAATGTCAATTTTCCGACAAAGCGTCGGAATGTCAATTCGCCGAAATGCTAATTAATCGAAATGTAAAATTGTCGAAATGTCAATTAGTCGAAAAGTCAATTAGTCGAAAGGTCAATTTGACGAAATGCCAATAGGGTTGGGACCTATCTGCATGCTCTGTATGTTTTGGTAAAATAAAAAAGCTCAGAATTTTTAATGATTTAATTTAAAATCACTTTGTTAAAAAATGCCTAGTTAGTTCAGAAATTAATTATTTGTGGCTGAAACGACTTGCTTCTGATTGGTCGGGCTAATCATGACGTCACATGTAGGTATATAACTGTCCGTATATTTGGCGCAGTTGAGACGTACATTTTCTATGTATTTTCCTATGGTAAATCGGAGTGATTGGTCGTGATTTCAGTGTCTCTTTATTTTGCGCTGGTATTGCGTGGCTAAGAAGTTTTATCAAGAATGGCATATACTAAAATGTTCCTTTAATAATGGAGCTTCAATATCTGTGAGTTTTATTGGCAAGCGAAAACTGATTTCGCTGTTATTTTATCTGGAAATTACTCATTTTTTTAGGTCAATATTCAAAATATTTTACGGGAACAAGTTGGCATTTTTCTTGATTTTTGCACTCAAATCGCGTGCGATTCAACTGTATTGGAACTTGCAAAGAAGCTTGGTGATTAATTAACTGTGTTGTTATGGCACTGTTTGCAAAGCATGGATAATGAAACTCTGCCAAAGACTTAGCTACATAGCAATGCCTCAAGTAATACGCAGGAGGGACAGAATTCAGAGTCCGATCGAGAAGAATCGGTGCAAATGCTACGAAGACCAGGCAGCTCTGATACAAGCTAGTCGTCTCACTACTCTCACTCCATTAGACCAGCTGATTCCTGACAGCACCGACTCGGATGCAAAGATGGAGCTCATCTTCCAAGCCAGAAACCAGTTCTTTGATGGAAGATGTGATGCTGCCTCTGTCTCTGCTTTGTTGGCCACTTGGACGGGGCGGAGCTCCGCTCCTTGCGTGAGCGGTTATTCGCCTGTCATCCAGAAATAGTTCCTTCGTTTGCTGGCCGTTCCCTGATTAGGTGTAATACGGGGAGCTGTAATCAGGGAAGTAACTTTCCATATGAAAGGGGTGCAGGTGCACCCCCGTCCCCCATCCACTAGAAGTGCACCCCCATAGGCTAAGCGGCGCCCCACACGCCGCCCCACACGATTAGCTCTAGAGCAGATGGCGAGGGTGATTTCTCGGCTACATTCCATCTCGGCGTCGTGATGCTTGTGGGCTTGGAAAGCGTCCAGTCGTATGTAGGGTAGTGTAGGGGTAGGGTTGAGTTCAATAAGGTCCTTACATTGAAAGGTTTGAACAACCCGCAATCAGCACAACATACCACAAGTTAAATAAAAAACTACCAAACTCCGCCCAACTATTAATAAACATTACAGCCAAACTAATGGCCTAAATAAAATATATCACAAATCCTAACAGTTATCGCGGGTGATGGCGCCATGAGTTGCTATTATCCAAAACAGATGCAAAAAACATGTTTGTATGTCCTATGTATGTTTGTTTTAAAACGTTTGCAGCGGCGCTGGGAACTGCAGTCTTAGATCTGGGTATGTTTGGCATCTGCAACTCTTCATATACACATTAACCTTATTTCGGACGGGGAGACCTTTCAGGATTTTCTTGTACAATTGCCAAACGCCGCGAGACATTCAGCTCATATTTGGTGACTTTTCCTAAATGCTCATTGCGCACATCTCAGCAAAAAAAAAAAAAAATGCCGGGTCAGGTCAGGTCAGGTAACCAGAGCGGGTTTGTTGACCCCACCTCAGAAAAGTTTGCAAACACGTCAGAGCTTGAGTTTTTCACGAAGTTATTTCCTCTCATCAAGTCTTCAAAACAGTACCTGCAGTATGTGTCGTTTGTATATCTCAGAATTTTGATCTGTGACCTGAGGTTAGGTCAGAGTCGTGACCTTTACATTGCAAGCCTATGGAAAAGTATTGAAATGCGACCTGCACCTCGAGTAAACGAGTCAAAACCACCCAATTCTTTAAGAATTATGACAAATTATCTTATCTGTAATGATCCAGGTGCCATTTACTGACAGGGACACCGGAGAGGGTTATCTGAGCCGAGATCATGTGAGGTGATATCTACCATACATCAATGCTCACAATACTTACAATATTGACAATGCTTTTGCTTACAACACTTACAATACTTACGATGAGACCAGCAAGCACTCTGCCGTTACAGTTCTAACTTCTGTTTCGAAAAATGACGTTACACACATTCGCTGCCAGCAAACATGTATTGCTTGACAGTAACAAAATACAATTGACATCTGAACCCCAAACGGACCGCCATCCACTCAAATTTTATAACCCTGACCGGTCAGGGGGCGAATGGAGGTCATTTCCTGGGCATTACACTCAACCCTTGCACAAAATATCTCACCTCACAGTGATCATTACAACAATAGCACCGACTTGATAGTGGATTTCAAAGTAGGGGAGAGCGGGGCCAGTTGAAACACGGGGTCAGATGAAACATGGCTTTATTTTCAACAGTATGCAACATATGGCGTTGCCGACACCACTGCGCATCCGCGCTCGACCACTTCCTTTGTCAACGGCGTTTGGGCGGCAAACGGACGGTAATTTTGATTTGACACTTGTTTTTGTGTTTTTGAGGGGCGTTTGGGAGAAATCGTTCTTATGAATATTTTGTGATATCTCATATACCTTTGTTTGCTGAAAGAAGAACTCCTGGCTCCGGAATAACACCTTATTTGGCCCTTCATTCAGCATGATGCCGTCCCTCCAGCTCGTTTGACATGTGCTTTACGGCGCGTGCGAGATGGCGGGAGCGGATGGGGTCAATTGAAACGCTTCTCTGAGGGTCAGTTGAAACAGGGCCACAGGCCGTTTCAATGGACCCCGGTGACCTTTGCAATGGTTATTGTTCAGGGGCTGTAAACATTAAAGGAAATAGTCCACCTTTGAAATGAGCTTTTAAACTGAAATAGTAGTTTAATAGAGCTCAATTTTTGACCCCTTTTTCTCCAGCCTTTTGCTTGAAAGCACACTATAGCCTGAGATATTTCTCATTTTTCTCATCCGCCCATTTTACCATAGTCTATGTACTTTATGTCACCTATTATGAGGAACTTTGCACTTTTAGCTTTCCAACGACCTATTGAATGTAGCATTTGGAAAAGTAAACCGGACAAAATATCTCCTTAAGAAAGTGGCCTTAAAGAGGAAAACATCCCATTGTTAAGGATAGGTGCAATTGACCCCATGGGCTGGTTCAATTGACCCTCGCATCGGGGTCATTTGAAACGGGCGTAGAGCTGTTTTATAGCATGGGTTTGGCAGCAAAAAAATGTTTGAAACATAATTTTACATATCTTAAAATAAAGCCAAAAGAGCATATTTTTTCATGGCATTGTGCATTTTTCGATATGACAACTAGATCTCGCTGTGCATGTCAACATATAAAAAGTGGTTCAATTGGCCCCGCTCTCCCCTACTTGCATCAGCTCTTCCTGCTATTGCAGACGATCATCTCCTCAGGGTAATGTTGTTCGGGACATGAACGAAGATCGTTTTCGGAGTTTCATAAGTGCTACTGCAACAGCCTGGCACAAAACAGGACTTGTACGCTCTTCTCTGCACTTTGCCCTTCAGTATATCACAAAAGAATTGTTTAGAATCCATCTTACGCTTCTTTCACAGTCTCCCTTGCCACCGTAGGGCGTAGATAGATTGCTGTTGCTGGTAAGTTAAGGCACGGTAGATAGAAATTACCTCGGTTCTCAACGCCTTAAGTTATTTTCATGAAAAAGAACAAATAAATGATCAATAAGATGACAGGAATGTAAACATTTTAATCGTAAAGTAGTCCAAATATTGGAATGAGCTTTTGCTTTTCAGCATCCTCCGATTCATCATCTTTATCATTTGAAAATTCGAGGTACATAAAATGTTTATCACGCGCTCATGTTAAGTGGGAATATAGTACACGGCAGACACATCAATTTTTGACACTGAACATTTCATCCGTAAATGTTTTAGCATAATTTAAAGTTAAAAACAGCGCGAATGGCAGAATGAAGCAAACACCATCTTTCACCCATTGATATAACACAGGGGCGTCGCCGACGGGGGGGTCGGGGGGGTCGTGACCCCCCCACTCTTGAAAACTGGAGGTGTCGACCCCCCACTTTTTGCGATGCTGAGTATGCTTTTTTAGCTTTTATGTCAGTGAAGCAGGCGTCAGCAACACCAACAAATACATCAGATTCAAAATCACTTCAAGAGCTCCCTAAAGCCAATTAGCCAATTACCTAAAGGTCAATTAGCTGTGGGCGGGGAACACCAGCACAACAATGTTTTTAAGTAGCCCCCATCCTAGTACACCTTTTTGCGTTGTTCGATGGCCAATCAGCAAAACCCATTCGTCCGATCAGCACATAGGTGGCGCCAGTGAGAGGCATTCCGGCAAAACCTTTAGCATATGGGCAAAACGGAATGCTGATCCCACTCCACAGTTCGTCAGTTGGTATTACCTTCGCTATTCGCCATAACTGATTGAGTTCCGGCAAAACCTTTGACGATTTGGATAAATGCTTCGTCTTTCGTTAATATCCCTTCGTCGTTCACCAAAACATCCCCATGCTAATTTCGGCATTCCTCATAACATTTCGTCAAAACTAAAAACAGATCGCCCCTTTACAGAGAAGTATAAATATGACCGGGTTTATACAGTGCAGTGCGAGGCATAGGTGGCGAAACTCGTAGACCATTGATCTACATAAAAATCGGTAGCGTTCATGAGCGCCATAAGTACAATGTAGATGGACGTAGCTGACATGTTATCGGCTGATTGAAGAATGGACAGGCAACAGAGCAACAGGCTGGATAAGTCAGACCCGCCCAAAAAACCAAGGTGTCCGGCCGGCAGGGCCCGGCTTGCCATCTGTCAGCCATTCCCTCGCGAGTCCGACCGGCGTGGCCGCCCGAGGCGTTGTCCCATGACATCGCACGGGCAGTGACGCGATAATGACGGCCGACTTCGTGGTTTGTATCGAAGCGTTTAGGAGTCCGACGCTCAAGAATCTACATGCCTACTCGTTATGGCGGCGGCAGTTTCCTCGTAGCTATGGTATAACTGCCTTTTTCGGAATTTAATGGTTAATTGGTTGCAAATTGCGCTGGAACTGTCATAAGCCTCATCCCTGAATGCGTAACGTTAAAACATTGAATATGGCTAGATAAGCACTACATCATTGACATTCTGATCATTGACGAAAGTTTTAAATAAACAGTCATTGTTTACGCACAGTACCGATGAATTTTGCACATCGACTAACCATTTTGTGAAATGTCGAAGCATTATGACAATCTGACAAAGTGTTTTGCCTATGACGAACATTGTGCTCAATGACAAAGAGTTATGCAGAATGGTTAAATGGAGTCCAGCCTGTTTTGCCGACCGTCTAACAGTGATGCACATCGCCGATGGGTTATTCTGAATGACGCTTGTCCAAACTGATGCCGAAATGGTTATGACGATTGGCCATCGAACAACGCAAAAAGGTGTACTAGGATGGTAGGTACTTACTGGTACTTACTGGTACTTACTGGTAGGTACTAAAAAGGTACTTACCTTTTTATCCCTCAAAGGATTGGACGCGCCAAAACTGCCCCGAGCGTTCGTCTGATCGTTTAAAAAAAATGGTCGCAGTCGATTCGTCGGATCAGTACCTAACTACAAAACTACAAACTAGCCTCAGCCCCATGGCTACCGTCACAACTAGCTGTACAGTGCACATGTAGGGGAAAGGGAGTCAGATGGAACCGTCTCGGGCTTTCGCAAAGAAGTCGCGCAAAAAGGAGCCGATTGCAACAAAACTTCCGGTGCGCTCGAGTTAATCACCTACTTAAAATAAATCGATATCCCTGATTCAAATAAAGATGACCTTAGTTCACTTTTTCATAACGTGCTTTTAATTGATAGGGTAGTTTTTGGAGCTGATTTTGAACTTAGCGCCCATCTGAACATTTAAGAAGTAGTTGTGTTGCTTATTCATATAACATGCTAGGAAGCAATCGGTGGTGGTCATCCACTATTAGGTACTGGTCGATCTGACCTGACCTGATCTACCCCAAATGCATGGAGTCATCATCTTCGTTCAAAACTAAGATAACATTCGTAATCAGAACCTCGAAAAACCATCACAACTTACATTCGTAAGTCTAGCAGGTCCCGAGTTTCCTACGTATTGGCGATGACCTGAGTCCTGAGATGACCCGAAAACTTGTAAATGGGTATCATCGGCTTTCTCTCGTCACGGGCAGCATGCTCTTTTTTCCGCAAACCTGTAGATCGATCAGGGGTCGAAAGCATGCCTCAGCGTTAGTTTAGTATACGTTATACGTTAGCGACTGGGAAACCACCAATAGAAGGGCTACAGTGAAGCAGAAAACATATTTGATAGCTCTTTTAACGCTCTTTCGCTAGCTTCGCGTTAGATTTCATCTCAGGTCTATGTTTTGCCCATAAGAAGGCAAACAGCTAACTGGACAGATTCTGCCGAAACATTCTGCTTTGCAATAACTTTAGATTCCGTGAATTTGTATGGTATGTACATATGTTGTCTTGTCACCACCGTCTTGATCTCTTTGAGACGCGTCACATGAGTTAAAATTTGACCATTCAGAATTAACGTTAAAACGACCTCAGGTCAACGTTATGTCCTGATCGAAAAAGGACCTCCTGCTGCACATTGAATGGATCCGTGTTGTTGAGCTGAACAGTGAATACCTTCCAGGTGCTGTCATCGCTCTACCGCGTCTTCGTCAAAAGTTGTAGAAAAAAATGCTGGTGGCCATCGATGGACATTTCCACTAATGACCTTTCGAGTCATCACTCGCCATAAGTTGCACCCTGTCCCTGGCAATGATGAGCTGATTTGTCATGGCTCCAAAGATATTTTGCGTTTCTGACGAACTTTTTCAAGCAGGAGGCATTCGTGCTTTTATAATTTCTCATTATTTTCTAATGATGAGGTCACGTATTTGACCTGCCTTCAGATCATAGATGTAAATCCTCAGTTGGCTCAGTTAGAATCATGAATTGCTGACACGTATAACCCCATACATTAGGTACCTACCTATACAGTGTACCAAATTTCGAAGTTATGGGAGACAAGCTACAAGAATGGCGAGAGGGGAAAGTTTTTTATAGAGGTATACCGTATAACTGAACTTGACATGGCGACCTGACCTTAAGTGACCAGTGATAAGTTTTACGCAAGTGATGTAGGTATACCTACCTAATAGGTTATACCAAATTTGGCGGCGCTGCGCACCGATTTGTTACACACGCACACACACACATACGCACGCACAAAACTGGGAAGTGTGGCAAAAAAAAACACCCCTACCCATCGGGTGAAGACTAGAAACCCGACCCCCCCACTCAAAAATCCGTGGCGACGCCCCTGATACAGACTTGTAAACGACTCAAATTTTTTTTGAGTCGATTCTTTGTTTGAGTCTGGAAATTTGAATCGATTCATCAAACGACTCATGATGTTAAATTTAATTGATTCGAATCAACTCATGACTCATCAAGTTCCTCGATAAAATGATTCGAATCAACTCATGGCTCGAGCAACTAGCCAACGGAATGATTCGAATCAACTCATGACTCACACATTTTGATGAATCGATTCAAATCAACTCATGACTCACACGACATTTTTATTGAACTTATTTCATTCAACCCATGACTCACTATAGGCATTTGTTGATTATTTGACTCAAAGCTATGATAAAATGAATATGCCGCATACCACAATTGTATTAAGCAGCATAGTAGGTAGCCTTGACCAAAGATTCAAGCAGCTACCTAGTAGGACTAGGTACATAGGTACCTACCTTACACCTACCTATCTTCAACACTCAACAGTCAACAGTGCAATGTCAGATAAATTTTTAAGTAACTCTGAGAGACAATTATAATATAAGTAAGGACTAAGGAGTAGCTAGTAACCTATCTCTTATTATTACCTAGAAAGTCTTATTTGAAAATTCAAAAGCACAAGTTCCGAGAGGCATTCATGTTTTTTTTTAATCAAACTTTTTATACATGATAATGAGAGAAATGTTACTACTTCTTAATTATCAAATAAAATTATTCAAACAGTACAACCTCAAAAATAGGATTAATCCCACCTGTGAAACATTCAGCATCACCATCAGCAGGGACTCCATGGGCCACGAGGGCATGAGTGGCTCAGGCCTCAGAATCAGATATGATCTTGAGTTAAGACTCATTTGAAAGTAGTTAATGTAGGTATACAATATACATTCTCCAAACGGCACCTAGTTTAGCAGTGCCAACTCAAACTGGCTGCGGACAAGGAATATAAAAAAAAATTGTTTGTCTACAATTTTAGTTTAAAAATGACGTCATTGAATATTAATCGATATCAGGAGCACCGGAGCACTGACCAAGTGGCTCTT
Organism: Amphibalanus amphitrite; assembly: GCF_019059575.1. Lineage (NCBI taxonomy): Eukaryota > Metazoa > Arthropoda > Thecostraca > Balanomorpha > Balanidae > Amphibalanus > Amphibalanus amphitrite. Next base: position 376,502 of record NW_024881498.1, on the reverse strand, counting down.
TTGCCTTTTGGTAAAAATAAATTGTCATTGGTGCAATTCGGGCAACGTCATCCGGCCAATTTGTCACGAGATTCAGACGTGAAAGTTATCAACTGCGCCATTAATGTAGTTTTCTTAAAACATACTATGACTTTCACATTCTATTCTCGAATTCATGACGTCACTCATAGTACCTACATATTTTAGGCGAATGTAGATCGCTGAGGAAACGCTCCTTTACATTATTCTGAAGATTCTATGATGTCATAAAACAAGTTTCTTTTTAAACTTCTATTTCATGGGAAAATGTGCATTTTGTGGTTTATTGGCAGTTGAGCATCGCAATTTTGCGGTTTATAGGTGAGTTTATTTGTATTATAGCATAGCCTATAGGTAGTTTATAGGCTATAGGTAGTTTGGGCGTATTTGACTCTATGGACGCCCAAACTCTCATGCTGTTGATTGATTATTGGGACCAAATTGGGACTGGGAGAAGGGGAGGCAGCCGCAGGTGTCAATTCTGACTTCTGAAATGTAAAATGTAGGTACCTAGGTAGTGTAGCAGGCACTTGGTTTGGTAAGACTAAGTACCTACCAACTGCCAAATGCTTTTGGCTCATTAGGCGCCTGTGCCTGAGCCTCTGAGGCTCTTGTAAGTCTGAAATATGGAGTTAAGTGATGGCTAAAGCTGAGGGGGTGATCTAGCATTGATTATTAGGGTGTTGATGGTGACTTGTAAACGACTCAAATTTCTTTTGAGTCGATTCTTTGTTTGAGTCTGAAAATTTGAATCGATTCATCAAATGACTCATGATGTTAAATTTAATTGATTCGAATCAACTCATGACTCATCAAGTTCCTCGATGAAGTGATTCGAATCAACTCATGACTCATCGAAAAACGGTTTGATTCTGAGTCGATTCACGAATCAACTCAGAGTCGTTTACAAGTCTGCGGCCTGATATAACATGTAATCTGTGGTGCGCCAGATGCGCCATTAGTTGTCAACCGCAGAAGGTGACATGTGACGTAACAGCATCAAGAGCATCTTTTTTCAAGAACTTTTCAAAACAAGTTTCCTATCTTTCTTCCCCCATTTCTCTCAGCTTATTGATTTTATGAGGCAATGGTATGCACCATAAATTCTGTGAAAATAGTTTGATCATTTTCATGCATTCTTAAAAAATCGAGTTCCCAACCCCATTAGCCGAAATTAACCTAACCTGACCTAACCTAACCTAACCTCGCTCGTAAATACTTTGGGACCGACTCACTTTTCAAAGGAGAAAAGGCGAGCGCCTTTTCAAAGGAGAAAAGGCTCTATCTCTCTCGTACTCTCTCTCTCACTCTCTTTCTCCCTCAATCTCTCTCTCTCTCACTCTCTCACTCTCTCACTCACTCACTCACTCACTCTCTCTCTCACTCTCTCTCTCTCTCACTCACTCACTCACTCACTCACTCACTCACTACTCACTCTCCTCTCTCTCACTCACTCATTCACTCACTCACTCTCACTCACTCTCTCTCACTCTCATTCACTCTCTCTCTCTAACTCACTCTCTCACTCACTCACTCACTCACTCACTCACTCTCTCTCTTTCTCTCACTCACTCACTCACTCTTTCCTCACACTCACTCTCTTTCTCACTCTCTCTCTCTCACTCTCTCTCTCTCATTCACTCACTCACTCACTCACTCACTCTCTCTCTCTCTCTCACTCACTCACTCTCTCCCTCAATCTCTCTCACTCACTCACTCACTCACTCACTCACTCACTCCTCTCTCTCTCTCTCACTCACCACTCACTCACTCACTCACTCTCCCTCTCTCTCACTCACTCATTCACTCACTCACTCTCACTCACTCTCTCTCTCATTCACTCTCTCTCTCTCTCTCACCTCTCTCTCTCTCTTTCTCTCTCTCACTCACTCACTCACTCACTCTCTCTCAATCACTCACTCTCTCTCTTTCTCTCACTCACTCACTCACTCACTCTTTCTCTCACACTCTCTTCTCTCTCTCTCACTCACTCACTCACTCACACTCACTCACTCACTCACTCACTCACTCTCTCTCTCTCTCTCTCTCTCTCTCTCTCTCTCTCTCTCTCTCTCTCTCTCTCTCTCTCTCTCACCGTTGGGGTCCCCCGGCGGCCATTTCACGCATGCGCTGCTCGATGAACTCGCGCAGGACGTGGTCGTCCTCCAGCAGGCCGAGCTCCTCCTCCAGGCGGCTCTCCTCCGCCCGCTCCTTGTCATCATCCAGGTTCGACCTGCCGAGCCCGGTCACAGTTAGTACACACGGCACAGACCTGCCGAGCCCGGTCACAGCTATTACACACGGCTCGGCTTGTCCGACCTGCCTAGTAGCAACGCCACTTTTGGACCCACGTACTCGCTCTCCGTGACTTTTAAATTGACCATCCCACCTTAACATTGGTATAGGCCGGGTAGAAATTAACCCTCGCCGGCCGAGGGGGGGGGGGGGCGGGTGCCGCCCCCCCCCCATAGGGTTTTTTCGCGATAGCTCCGAACACGCTGGCGATAGAGAGCTGAAACTTGGCATAGCTGACCTTTGATCCAAGCCGGATCTTTTGACACCAACCGCATTTTTGGGTCAGGTCAGGTCACTGACCTATGACGTCATAAGTGAACCTCTGCACGGTCTTCAGATGTCGCAACTTCGCAACGCCCTCACTGCCAGAGGAGATGTCACAGGGAAATGAAACTTGCAGGATCTAGTATCCATTATGAGTCCCACAACTTGTATATCTCGGATTTTTCCTAAAGGTCATATGAGGTCAGGTCATTTTCGTGACCTCACCATTATAAGTCAATGGGGAAAAATTCAAACTGCTATTCTGGCGCCGGGAACGATCTCTAACTATCTCAAGCACACAGAATCGTGATTTGATGCACTCCTTGCAAGGTTAGATGCGTCACTTTTGCAATGTTGACCTTGCGTGACGTCATTTATGACGTCATCAAGGTCAATTAGTTTTTCGTCAATAACTCTTGATCAAATTGAGCTAGCGAGTCGGGAAAGGCACCAATGGACTCAGGAAGGCCTGCCGAATCGAATGATATGCGACATGACCTCTTTCGACCAACTTCGTGACCTGGGGGTGCTGACCTGACCTTGACCTGAGGTCAACACCCCAAGTTGACCTGACCCGGACAAAAAGTATATCATTCGACGCGCCTGAGCGAGGCGAACACGATGCTGCCAAAATCGGCGCTCTGCGGCCTTTTTTTGCGAAGTTATTCACCAAAAACTGAACCGTACCCTGGGGCACTTGACCTGACCTCAGAGGTCACCGGTTGACCTAGGACCTTAAAATCGGGTACCAGTCTCTGCGTCTCGTAACGGCGCACACGCTCGTTTTTTCCGCGACGCGCTAGCTCCACCAGGGGCGAAACGGCGAGGGGGGGGGTCGTACCCGCCCCCCCCCCCCTCGGCCGGCGCGTATGTAGAAAACCAATAGGTCCGGCGAGGGTTAAAGGTGTAGGGAGACCCGGGATGTATGGGCCGGTTTTGTGGAAAGGCAATTTTCTTCCAGTGGGCAGTGGCTAGGCCCCGGGTTTTGCACTCTGCACACGTGAAATTGCCTTTCGCCTGCAAAGTGTGCCTGACATTAGGCATCTGGGATCACAGGTGGGCATCGTTCCCCAAAATTGTAACTTCGTTACTCGGTCCTCGGTTCCTTCAAAACGTGACTTCCGTTACTCGTTCCTCCGTTCCTCTGCATATAATGTAACGGAAGTTCTTTAGTCCGTTACTCCGTAACAGCAAAATAAAAAACGTTAAAATGTTGTGTATTTCACACATTTTTGAGACCATGTCACCATTCTGACACAAACTAAACCTACCGAGAAAGCGGAATGCCCACCAAATCTACCATGACAACGGGCACGTTCCAAGGACCAAGGACGACTTTCCAAGGACATCGTCCTTGACGTTCCAACTTCCAAGGACACTAAACCTTGGAACGTCTGGTGGTAGGTACCCATGCGCACATCACTTGTCCCAGGCCAGATGCCGGTTACCCTTCACGAACACTAGACGTTCCAGGTTGGCATCTGAGAGCATAGGCGGCGGAACGGGGGGGGGGGCACCGGCGCACCGTGCCCCCCCCCCTTTGATTTTGGCATTTTAACATTAGCCCTATGTGCGTTGCATGGAAAGAATGGGACCAAAAATCGGCAGTGCCCCCCCCCCCTTAAAGTGACCATCCCACCTTAACATTAGTTTTGAGTTGAGATAGCCAAATTGGTGGCCATGGCCTGCAAATACCGGTTTGGGCACTCACAATATCGAAAAATGCTTTAATTCGGAGATATGGAATTTCAAACTTGCAGTTTTCGGATTCTAAGGGGCTAATGCATTGGTATGCCCCCTTAGAATTTGTGACGTCAGCGGAGATCTAACGATTTTTAAATCTTTTACTAAAACGTTTGGCAGCACGCGGTGGTATATGCTGCTTTGCGCGCAACAAATGCCGCACTTTCAAATAAAGTCGCTAGGAACAGCGGAGATCCCAAAAAAGTAAACAAAAGTAAAAGTCTAATATCTTGAAAACCGGTGAATATTTTTCGGTGAAATTTGGTAGATAACCGTTTTTGCTCTTTCTGAATCGAGCGACATAACTTTCATGCCAATTCATTAACTTTTTTAAGGTGGGAGCCTGGGAGGGTCCCTTTAATTGAAGATGTTCCGCTGCCACTTTCTGAGAGGGTAGCCCTTTTTGCACGTAGCACATCTTTTCCCATTGAGAACATGCGCTCTACTGAGGCGCTTAAAGGGACGCCCGTGTTGAACTTTGCGAACACATACTGCAACGCCGGCTCATTTCGGAAGGCCAGTACACTGAGGCCATCTTCCTTCTTCAAGTCAGGGCTGCTCAATAATCCACTATTCCGCTGCTGCATTAATGTCTGTGGGTTAGCTGAAAGATCAACCCGCTCGCACAACGAAAAGTAACGGAGGAACGAATGAACGGACTAAACTGTTAAGTGTAACGTAGGAACGAACAACCAATGTAACGGAAGTTACTTGGTCCCCTTTTTAAAATGTAACGAGTCCGTTCCTCCGTTCCTACGGGATGCGCAAAAAGTTCTGGCCCATTTCTGAACTTCGATAAACGAATGCAATCGGAGTGAATATTATCAACGCTAACACCAAATACTGGTTTGCATTATCAAACCAGATACTTTCACTCGCCTTATGCGCGATATAACACCCTTATCGGCAATATGACCTCTCCACACGGAGGCGGAAAGGCTTGCATGTCTTGATGAGTAGTGGGGTCCTTCGTCTCCCACATCTTCACGATGTGTGCCTTCAGGGCCTCCAAATTGGAATGGGACACTCCCTGTTCCTCATCCTAGAAAACGCGCTCTAGATGCTTTAGTCAATGGGTTCAGGTCGGGTGACTAAGGGGCAATATCTCATTAAGCCAGCAATGGGCCTCTCCTCCGAGCTCCTCCGTTTGCTTGTGCTGGATGGAACTTACGTTATTTGCGGGTGTTCTGTCCTGCTGGAAAACGAAATCGACTTTCGGATACGTCTTCGGGATCCATGGGATGACGTCGCTGTCAAGCAGACGCTCATACATCGTCCCGTTCATCTTCTTATTGGCGTTAATGAAGACGATTGGACACTTTTTGCCACCCGACCAAGGGCTGTCCTGGATGGCCAAGACACGGCAGTCACATTCTCAGAGTTTTGACTGGACGTGACCGGCTTGACCTGGGGGCATCCTCCAGGACCTCCCCTATATTGGTCTGCTTTGTTCGACATCTGGCTGTGTAGCAGGATCCTTGAAGATATTGCGTGCGGCTATTGGCTTCCCGAAAAGCAGCCGCAGCACGCGTAGGAGCGCTTGCTGTAAGAGGGCCAGAACTTTTTGCGCACCGTGTAAAAATTGTAACGGCGTTCCGGAACGGAGGAACGGATCGTGCCCACCTGTCTGGGATCAACTATTTTGTCTCGAGATAATTTCAATAAATAATGTGCTTTTTCGATCCTCAGAATACACCGGGAGCTATGGGCCATGGCCCGGGAGGTATGGGCCGGTGCCATGTTTCATATTATTTTCTCGACAATGAGAACAATACTCGTAGCTGGTATCTACCTTGATCTCTCTTAGAGCCCAGGGACCGCATAAGCGGCCAACAGCTTACTTCATGGAGGTCACTTGGGCACATTTTGGTAAACTCAATCATGCACCATGAAATAAAATAAATAATATTGTTTTTGCAAGATTATGAGCTGACATGCTACGCAAATTCTGGCGTCCTCAGCCGGGAGGTTCGGGCCACCCACCCCCGGTGATCCTAAATCAATAAAAAGACGCTTTCATTGCGTGTCATCTTCAGCAAGTTTTTTTTTTGTCGCGCAAGGTTGAAAATTTAACTTCAAATTTCATTCTAACAATAGACAATCGGCCCAGCCGTTCTTGAGATATAAAAGCGGCCAACTGCACGTGCGCACGCGCGAACTGAGACTCCAGATGACTTGTGCCAGCCACCCTTCTAAATTGTCCCCAACAGTGTATAAAATTTGAGCGAAAACGGCCCAGCCGTTCTTGAGATGTAGAAGCGGACCCCTCACGTGCGCACGTGCAATCGATCCACCCTACCTGTGACAAACGACCATGCATCGCCAGGTGAGTGCCCCCTCCACCCACAGTCCAAGTTTCAGCGCAATTGGCCCAGTAGTAGCTGAGTTATTCCTAGTACCGTAAACGGGGGTGACTTTGCCTCGCCGGGTGACTTTGCCATGCTTCTCGAAAAATGATTTAGGGAGATCTCCCATGATATTTTACGAGGAATGTAGTAATATTTTATGCACAAATGAAAGGTAATTGATGGGCCTCCCAATATAACTAACACTGATAGGTAAGTTACCACTAAATACCTAACTGGGCTCCATTTTATTGGAGTCATTGAAATGGCCAAATTTGAAGAGTTCCAAACTTTTTATTATCTAACAATGTCTTAGACCACCTGCGATGCTGAAGCTTGGTATGGTTGATCATGACAAGGCTGTTAAGTTAGCATATCCAACAAAACTGGCATTTGTCACTTTATTTAGCTAAAAATTTTGGTGGCGATTTTTCCAAGTGAATAGCAGGCCACATGGGGTGACTTTGCCACCATGTTATTTAAGCAAAAATTGAATACTTATCCGATGCAATTCAAAATAATTTTTAATGTAGCATCATTTTGACCTCCAAACTGTTTTTTTAAAAAAGTGAGAGTTTATACGCTTAAATTAGCACAGGAATGCACAGTGGGAGTATAGAAAAAAAATTACCAAACTAAAAAAATGGATGAAGCTGGGCCCAACTTTTCAGCACCGTCATGATCATCTACAACTCCTGAGTTTGCCAGTAAGACTAGCTGAAAAATCGGTATCATTTTATAGATCAAAACGCTGATAATAAGGGTGCCGGTAAGTTGCCGCAAGAACGTCTTCTTTCTGTTTCTCTCAATGCCGCTGGAGGAATGTGGCACGGTCCTAGAGTACCGATACAATAATATTTTTGCTTATTTATCTATTCTGAACCATTTTTCAGTTTCTATTTACTATCAATGTCAATAATTTTCAACAAATCATGTATTATAAAAGTAATGTATCTCTCCTTTTTTTGTACATCATTTAAGAGCAAAAACTTTGAATTGCTTCATTTTTTTCCATTAAGCAATTAAAGATGGTTGCCCTCCTCCATACAATGGGAAAAAATGCTTAAAAATTATTTGCAAGCGTTAAAAAATTTTTGACATAGTGGCAAAGTCACCCCTTTCTCAGTTTAACTTTGCCACGACTCATTTTCTTAAAAAAATATATTTTTGGGCAAGATTTAAATACGGTAATAGCAAAATCAAAAGAGCTAATCTTCATCCGTGTTTTGAACATAGAGTCATCCCAACAAGTTAAGAAGTGTAAAGAATACAAGCGTCTAAAGTTGAAAACATGGCAAAGTCACCCCCGTTTACGGTACAATAATGTGCCGTTTACTGGTAGGCGCTTATTTTCAGTGTTTGGAATTCCCCTTTGCGGGTGGTGCATTGCAGCCCATGCTTTGAGAGCTATTGTCAAAAGTTAAATGACCTGCCGGCCATAAGCCATCGATCAGATTTCGTCGAAAAATACCTGTAAAGTTAACAAAACAGGGTCGTATGCTTGAGTCATTTTCATAAAAGTTTATTGATTTTTCGATAATATTTTGGGTGGATATTGGTCAGAAAAGAATGCTCTTTCCGAATATGTTGGTTTCATAGCGATTGATCAGGGTTTTCAATACGTTTTGATGTTGTAAAGGACATTGCGCTCCGCGCGAATCAAATTTTCAAATGAAAGTTTCATTATTAAATAAATGGTACGGATCATCACTTTTTATCTGCTATCCTCTGATAACACGTACATTTGCCTGCAAATGGCACACACCGATTTCATTCCGTCAAACCGTTTTCCAGCGGCATCGATTTTCCCGTCACAATGCACGAAATCGGTCATTTTTTCGCAACTGGGGGTGCTGTCTTGCACGTGGCGCGTGCTATGTATGAAACCATATCGATACGCAGTTCCAGCTCTCCTCTATCCAGTGGTGACAACCGCTTCTCGCTGCGCCCACCTGTTGCCGACTATACGCCAGGGAAGCATGTAACAGAAGTTAGCAGGATTCAGCGGGTGTCAGCAGGATTCAGCAGGGATCGACGGCCCCTACGATTTCGCTGAATTTTGGTGGAGAGGTGCAGAATGGTGTCCTCTATCGAAAATCCTAGTGCCAAAATGCGGGGAATCCATCAGGGGGGCCACAAATCCCAAAAAACAGTATGCCCTCAGGGCACAATCGACGAACTTTGAAAACCCTACTTCTAGCCGTCAAAACAGCTAAAAATGCACGTCATTCGAAAGAGGACAAAATTTTACGTACAACAGTACCAAATTTAGGGGGCTAGCGCCCCCCTGAACCGAACAAAACAGCTTCAAATATATGGGCCCGGGAGTATGCCCTCGGGGCATAAATAAACGTTTTCAACAATTTCAGGCCTATAACATCGACAAAATCTAGCAATATGCACATCATTGGAAAGAGCGTAATTTCCCAACAAAAAACCCAAGTAACATTTTTGATGGGGCCCACCTGGGGACCACGGGACCCAATTGAAATTTGGGGCCCAATGGGGCGGCCCCTACGATTTTCTTTAAAATTTGCAGACACGCTCCTGGGCCCCCTCTTCAATCTGGCTGAAGAAACCTACCGGGGAATCCAAAGGAAGGGGCCCAAAGAGGGCCCCAAAGAGGGCCCCAAAGAGGCCCTTTCTAAGTATTGCCCCTAATTTCGCGACCAACCCCGGCAATATGCACATCATTGGAAAGAGCGTAAATTCCCAAACAAAAAACCCAAGTAACATTTTTCGATGGGGCCCACCTGGGGCCCACAGGACCCAATTGAAATTTGGGGCCCAATGGGGCGGCCCCTACGATTTTCTTTAAAATTCGCACAGACACTCTCCTGGGCCCCCTCTTCAATCTGGCTGAAGAAACCTACCGGGGAATCCAAAGGAAGGGAACCAAAGACCTTTCTAAGTATTGCCCCTAATTTCGCGACCAACCCCGGCAATATGCACATCATTGGAAAGAGCGTAATTTCCCAAACAAAAAACCCAAGTAACATTTTTCGATGGGGCCCACCTGGGGCCCACGGGACCCAATTGAAATTTGGGGCCCAATGGGGCGGCCCCTACGATTTTCTTTAAAATTTGCACAGACACGCCTGGGCCCCCTCTTCAATCTGGCTGAAGAAACCTACCGGGGAATCCAAAGGAAGGGGCCCAAAGAGGGCCCAAAGCCCAAAGAGGCCCTTTCTAATATTGCCCCTAATTTCGCAACCAACCCCGGCAATATGCATATCATTGGAAAGAGCGTAAATTCCCAAACAAAAAACCCAAGTAACATTTTCGATTGGGCCCACTGGGGCCCACAGGACCCAATTGAAATTTGGGGCCCAATGGGGCGGCCCCTACGATTTTCTTTAAAATTTGCACAGACACTCTCCTGGGCCCCCTCTTCAATCTGGCTGAAGAACCTACCGGGGAATCCAAAGGAAGGGGCCCAAAGAGGGCCCCAAAGAGGCCCTTTCTAAGTATTGCCCCTAATTTCGTGACCAACCCCGGCAATATGCACATCATTGGAAAGAGCGTAATTTCCCAAACAAAAACCCAAGTAACATTTTTCGATTGGGCCCACCTGGGGCCCACAGGACCCAATTGAAATTTGGGGCCCAATGGGGCGGCCCCTACGATTTTCTTTAAAATTTGCACAGACACTCTCCTGGGCCCCCTCTTCAATCTGGCTGAAGAAAACCTACCGGGGAATCCAAAGGAAGGGGCCCAAAGAGGGCCCCAAAGAGGCTCTTTCTAAGTATTGCCCCTAATTTCGCGACCAACCCCGGCAATATGCACATCATTGGAAAGAGCGTAATTTCCCAAACAAAAAACTCAAGTAACATTTTCGATGGGAACCACCTGGGGCCCACAGGACCCAATTGAAATTTGGGGCCCAATGGGGCGGCCACTACGATTTTCTTTAAAATTTGCACAGACACTCTCCTGGGCCCCCTCTTCAATCTGGCTGAAGAAACCTACCGGGGAATCCAAAGGAAGGGGCCCAAAGAGGGCCCCAAAGAGGCCCTTTCTAAGTATTGCCCCTAATTTCGCGACCAACCCCGGCAATATGCACATCATTGGAAAGAGCGTAATTTCCCAAACAAAAAACCCAAGTAACATTTTTCGATGGGGCCCACCTGGGGCCCATGGGACCCAATTGAAGTTTGGGGCCAATGGGGCGGCCCCTACGATTTTCTTTAAAATTTGCACAGACACGCTCCTGGGCCCCTCTTCAAACTGGCTGAAGAAACCTACCGGGGAATCCAAAGGAAGGGGCCCAAAGAGGGCCCCAAAGAGGCCCTTTCTAAGTATTGCCCCTAATTTCGCGACCAACCCCGGCAATATGCACATCATTGGAAAGAGCGTAATTTCCCAAACAAAAAACCCAAGTAACATTTTTCGATGGGGCCCACCTGGGGCCCACGGGACCCAATTGAAATTTGGGGCCCAATGGGGCGGCCCTACGATTTTCTTCAAAATTTGCACAGACACTCTCCTGGGCCCCCTCTTCAATCTGGCTGAAGAACCCTACCGGGGAATCCAAAAGAAGGGGCCCAAAGAGGGCCCCAGAGGCCCTTTCTAAGTATTGCCCCTAATTTCGCGACCAACCCCGGCAATATGCACATCATTGGAAAGAGCGTAATTTCCCAAACAAAAAACCCAAGTAACATTTTTCGATGGGGCCCACCTGGGGCCCACGGGACCCAATTGAAATTTGGGGCCCAATGGGGCGCCCCCTACGATTTTCTTTAAAAATTTGCACAGACACTCTCCTGTGCCCCCTCTTCAATCTGGCTGAAGAAACCTACCGGGGAATCCAAAGGAAGGGGCCCAAAGAGGGCCCCAAAGAGGCCCTTTCTAAGTATTGCCCCTAATTTCGCGACCAACCCCATCAATATGCACATCATTGGAAAGAGCGTAATTTCCCAAACAAAAAACCCAAGTAACATTTTTCGATTGGGCCCACCTGGGGCCCATAGGACCCAATTGAAATTTGGGGCCCAATGGGGCGGCCCCTACGATTTTCTTGAAAATTTGCACAGACACTCTCCTGGGCCCCCTCTTCAATCTGGCTGAAGAAACCTACCGGGCAATCCAAAGGAAGGGGCCCAAAGAGGGCCCCAAAGAGGCCCTTTCTAAGTATTGCCCCTAATTTCGCGACCAACCCCGGCAATATGCACATCATCGGAAAGAGCGTAATTTCCCAAACAAAAAACCCAAGTAACATTTTTCGATTGGGCCCACCTGGGGCCCACAGGACCCAATTGAAATTTGGGGCCCAATGGGGCGGCCACTACGATTTTCTTTAAATTTGCAGACACTCTCCTGGGCCCCCTCTTCAATCTGGCTGAAGAAACCTACCGGGGAATCCAAAGGAAGGGGCCCAAAGAGGGCCCCAAAGAGGCCCTTTCTAAGTATTGCCCTAATTTCGCGACCAACCCCGGCAATATGCACAATTGCACATCATTGGAAAGAGCGTAATTTCCCAAACAAAAAAACCCAAGTAACATTTTTCGATGGGGCCCACCTGGGGCCCACGGGACCCAATTGAAATTTGGGGCCCAATGGGGCGGCCCCTACGATTTTCTTTAAAATTTGCACAGACACGCTCCTGGGCCCCCTCTTCAATCTGGCTGAAGAAACCTACCGGGGAATCCAAAGGAAGGGGCCCAAAGAGGGCCCCAAAGAGGCCCTTTCTAAGTATTGCCCCTAATTTCGCGACCAACCCCGGCAATATGCACATCATTGAAAGAGCGTAAATTCCCAAACAAAAAACCCAAGTAACATTTTTCGATTGGGCCCACCTGGGGCCCACAGGACCCAATTGAAATTTGGGGCCCAATGGGGCGGCCCCTACGATTTTCTTGAAAATTTGCACAGACACTCTCCTTGGCCCCTTCTTCAATCTGGCTGAAGAAACCTACCGGGGAATCCAAAGGAAGGGGCCCAAAGAGGGCCCCAAAGAGGCCCTTTCTAAGTATTGCCCCTAATTTCGCGACCAACCCCGGCAATATGCACATCATTGGAAAGAGCGTAATTTCCCAAACAAAAAACCCAAGTAACATTTTTCGATTGGGCCCATCTGGGGCCCACAGGACCCAATTGAAATTTGGGGCCCAATGGGGCGGCCCCTACGATTTTCTTAAAATTTGCACAGACACGCTCCTGGGCCCCCTCTTCAATCTGGCTGAAGAAACCTACCGGGAAATCCAAAGGAAGGGGCCCAAAGAGGGCCCCAAATAGGCCCTTTCTAAGTATTGCCCCTAATTTCGCGACCAACCCCGGCAATATGCACATCATTGGAAAGAGCGTAATTTCCCAAACAAAAACCCAAGTAATATTTTTCGATTGGGCCCACCTGGGGCCCACAGGACCCAATTGAAATTTGGGGCCCAATGGGGCGGCCCCTACGATTTTCTTTAAAATTTGCAGACACTCTCCTGGGCCCCCTCTTCAATCTGGCTGAAGAAACCTACCGGGGAATCCAAAGGAAGGGGCCCAAAGAGGGCCCCAAAGAGGCCCTTTCTAAGTATTGCCCCTAATTTCGCGACCAACCCCGGCAATATGCACATCATTGGAAAGAGCGTAATTTCCCAAACAAAAAAACCAAGTAACATTTTTCGATGGGGCCCACCTGGGGCCCACGGGACCCCAATTGAAATTTGGGGCCCAATGGGGTGGCCCCTACGATTTTCTTTAAAATTTGCACAGACACGCTCCTGGGCCCCCTCTTCAATCTGGCTGAAGAAACCTACCGGGGAATCCAAAGGAAGGGGCCCAAAGAGGGACCCAAAGAGGCCCTTTCTAAGTATTGCCCCTAATTTCGCGACCAACCCCGGCAATATGCACATCATTGGAAAGAGCGTAATTTCCCAAACAAAAAACTCAAGTAACATTTTTCGATTGGGCTCACCTGGGGCCCACGGGACCCAATTGAAATTTGGGGCCCAATGGGGCGGCCCCTACGATTTTCTTTGAAATTTGCACAGACACTCTCCTGGGCCCCCTCTTCAATCTGGCTGAAGAAACCTACCGGGGAATCCAAAGGAAGGGGCCCAAAGAGGGCCCCAAAGAGGCCCTTTCTAAGTATTGCCCCTAATTTCGCGACCAACCCCGGCAATATGCACATCATGGAAAGAGCGTAATTTCCCAAACAAGAAAACCAAGTAACATTTTTCGATTGAGCCCACCTGGGGCCCACGGGACCCAATTGAATTTGGGGCCCAATGGGCGGGAATAGCTTGGTATATATCAATGCTAGATATAAATGAATAATATATGTCTTTTAATTTTTCCATGGGTGCCATTTTTGTGCTCATTATATTACGTCCATGTTTATATTAATAAAAGATGTAGGTTGCGGTATAGCTATCGTGCTTCGTCAGCTGGCCAGCCAGCTGATTTTATTCCGTTCAAATATATTCCATCGGCATTGTTTTGGCCTTGAGGCTGAAACGTTTTCCTCGCGGTTACGTTAGGGAAGATTTGTCTGTGTTTCCTGTATTTTCATTGAATTTTCTTTTGTTGTGTGTCATTTGCTAAGAAAGATAAATTATGGTTTTGTCCAGCTTAGACCGCTTAGACTTTGGATGGATATCGAGCGGATCTTGTTGACTTGCGTGTTAAACATGGAAAGGTACAGGTAAGTCAAATTTAGTTATACACGCTTTTTACCAGAAGCTCATTATTTTACTACTCACCGAACTGCTGCAAACTTGTTTGTTGAAAAAGTGTATTTTTTTTTCAACAAGAAATTTCGAAATAGGTATATTATAAATAATGTTGTGGAGCAGGTTCGTGTACGCACTGCATTCGGGCACATTCGTGCATTTTTTTAGTTTTTACGATTTATGACTATCTGTAGTAGGTTTCACTGATGACGTTCGCCTAACTCAGGCTCGGCTGCTTACGACGTCGTGACGAGTACAGGGTGTCCCAGAAATGACCGAACACGTTAACCAGCGTAAAAAGGCTGAGCTACACTAAGCGCAATAATTTAAGAGGATAACTTTTAAAGAGGAAAAATATCCGCAATAGTTCCTTTCCAACTTCAATCAACAATTTTGCCGGTGCACTAACCAAAGAACAGATATACGGATTATTTTTTTTTTTTTTGCATGAACGCGCCCCATTCCAAATCTCCCCTACTAACTACTAACCCTGGTGAGTGTGTGCTATTAACGACAAAAGCCGTGCTCGGGCACCAAAATTATTTTTTAATGTCACCTGACTTGCGCAACAGATATCAATTATCATACGGAACTGTCTCCCAACTCTCGTGTTTGTAGCTCTTTTGGTAGGCGAGATAGCAATGCATGAGTACATATTATCCCCAGGCCCCTACCTATGCACGTTTCTCAGATCCCCTCCAGAATGCATGTAAAAGAAGCTTGAAACATTTTGAAATATGTTAAGATGATGCTACTACTTTGCTACAACTGGAGCCACTATCGGATCCTGGACCACATGGTCCATGCCATAATGCTGAAGTTGTGTGCACTTGCTTCTCTGTAATGCTGCGTTGGCTATTGCTACTGAATATTGCATTGTTATGACCACAGCTGTGTATCATTTCATTTACCTTCAAGATTTAACTACGTATAGTTAAAATTTAAAAATATTAGCATGACACTTCAACATGTTGTTTAAAGGGACCCTCCCACCTTCAAAAAAGTTATTGAATTGGCATAAAAGTGATGTCCCTTGGTTCGGAAAGATCAAAAATGAATATCTACCAAATTTCACCAAAAGATATTCACTGGTTTTCAGGACGTTAGGCTTTTACTTTTGTTTACTTTTTTGGATCCTCGCTGTTCCTAGCAACTTATTTGGAAGCAATAATTTGGCAGCCTAAAGTGTGGCAGGCGTTGCACGCAAAGCAGTGTATACAACCACGTGTTAACGATGGTTTTAATCTAATATAAAAATCGTTAGATCTCCGCTGACGTCACAAATTCTAAGGGGGCATTCCAATACATTAGCCCCTTAGAATCCGCCGATGCAAGTTTGAAATTCCATATCCCCGAATCAAAGCATTTTTCGATGTTGTGAGTGCCCAAACCAGTATTTGCAGGCCACCAATTTGGCTATCTCAACTCAAAACTGATGTTAAGGTGGGATGGTCACTTTAATTCAGTTACGACATAGCTACAATTTTGGATGCCACCTTTGTGATAAATGTGTAATTAATGACTTAACCATTCTCATCCAACTAATTTAACCTTCGTTCCTTTTCCAGATCATTCCTTAAAGCAGCCATCGCAGTGTCTTCTCCTGACCGGTTGTCCTTCTGGAAACATGTCCTGGTATCATCAACACCATGTTCGAACAAGCGCCAAAGGCTTGCCAGGAATAAGCGGGCAAAACACTTCTGCTACAGATTCAGAATTTCACAGAGTTTTAGGGAAGACGTTTGGGGGATTGTAAGGAAGAAAACACATGTCTGGGGGTGTGTCAGCCCCACCGAGCAGCCGGCCAGTCCGTCGAGGCCTGTGTCGCCATCGAGTCCCTCGAGGGACAACCGGGACGGGGGCAACGATGAACCTTCAGACGCGACTGACCCTCCGATGCGTACATTCAGACCGCCGACGGCAGCAAGTTCTACGATGGTCAACTGGGACGACGGGAACGACACACCTGCCGAAGGGAGCGACCCGCCAATGCGAACCCTCAGACCGCCGATGGCAGCAAGCTCTACGATGGTCAGCTGTGCCGACGGGAACGACAGACCTCCCGAAGGGAGCGACCCGCCGATGCGTACGCTCAGACCGCCGACGGCAGCAAGCTCTACGATGGTCAACTGTGCCGACGGGAACGACAGGCCACCCGAAGGGAGCGACCCGCCGATGCGTATGCTCAGACCGCCGACGGCAGCAAGCTCTACGATGGTCAACTGTGCCGACGGGAACGACAGACCTCCCGAAGGGAGCGACCCGCCAATGCGAACCCTCAGACCGCCGACGGCAGCAAGCTCTACGATGGTCAGCTGTGCCGACAGGAACGACAGACCTCCCGAAGGGAGCGACCCGCCAATGCGAACCCTCAGACCGCCGACGGCAGCAAGCTCTACGATGGTCAGCTGTGCCGACGGGAACGACAGACCCCCCGAAGGGAGCGACCCGCCGGTGCGTGCGCTCAGACCGCCGGCGGCAGCAAGTTCTACGATGGTCAACTGGGACGACGGGAACGACAGGCCTCCCGAGCTGATCGACCCGCCGATGCGTACGCTCAGACCGCCGACGGCAGCAAGCTCTACGATGGTCAACTGTGCCGACGGGAACGACAGACCCCCCGAAGGGAGCGACCCGCCGGTGCGTGCGCTCAGACCGCCGATGGCAGCAAGCTCTACGATGGTCAACTGTGCCGACGGGAACGACAGACCTCCCGAAGGGAGCGACCCGCCGATGCGTACGCTCAGACCGCCGACGGCAGCAAGCTCTACGATGGTCAGCTGTGCCGACGGAAACGACAGACCCCCCGAAGGGAGCGACCCGCCGGTGCGTGCGCTCAGACCGCCGGCGGCAGCAAGTTCTACGATGGTCAACTGGGACGACGGGAACGACAGGCCTCCCGAGCTGATCGACCCGCCGATGCGTACGCTCAGACCGCCGACGGCAGCAAGCTCTACGATGGTCAGCTGTGCCGACGGGAACGACAGACCCCCCGAAGGGAGCGACCCGCCGGTGCGTGCGCTCAGACCGCCGGCGGCAGCAAGTTCTACGATGGTCAACTGGGACGACGGGAACGACAGGCCTCCCGAGCTGATCGACCCGCCGATGCGTACGCTCAGACCGCCGACGGCAGCAAGCTCTACGATGGTCAACTGTGCCGACGGGAACGACAGACCCCCCGAAGGGAGCGACCCGCCGGTGCGTGCGCTCAGACCGCCGATGGCAGCAAGCTCTACGATGGTCAACTGGGACGACGGGAACGACAGGCCTCCCGAGCTGATCGACCCGCCGATGCGTACGCTCAGACCGCCGACGGCAGCAAGATCAAAGAGAGTCGACTGGGACGATGGCTACGCTGGACCTCCCGAGGTGACCGGCTCCCGAGGCTCGATGGACTTCTGTTTGGACTCAAAAACATGGAAGAAAATGACAGAGGGACAAGTGCAGTCAAACGGACTAAATTCAGAATGGACCAACCTTTTGTATGAAGCCTACGCGTCGGTATCCGAAACACCTTGCGTCCTGACATTTCAATTCGGCCACAGAAAGCTTAGCAACTCTCGGAAGGCAGGTGCTCCACTGTTCACGGCTCGGGCCAGGTGCAAATTCCCGAGCTGTGGAAACCACCTTTATTTTAAAGGGAACTGCCTCACCCAGACTGGCAACCTTCATATAAAACTTCATCAGGTCGGTGTCATCAAACATGCTGGAGGAAGTTACGGGAGACATCTGTCCCGCAAACGGAGAGCTCAGATTGGAAGCAAAGTCGCCACAACAGGTCCACACCACGTGCGAACCACAATGCTGGTTGAAGCGAGCGAGGAGCATCTGGCTGATGGCAACACGTCGGCGGTGCCATCAGCTGATGTGCTGAGAAAGGCGGCTGCTGAAGCCAGAGCAAAAGAACGGTACTCCCCTCGTGTCATCGAAGATATAAACATCATTAAGCGTGTCTCTGCAAGTCTTGATCACTCTGAAAACCTCAAAGGGGACATTCATGTGGTTAGCGACTCGCCCCTGATGATCCACATGTACAACGAGCACTTCTTCAGAAAATATGCGAGCCATCCTACTGCACTGCACCTAGATGCCACGGGATCGGTCACCATGTCTGTGGGCGACACTCGACCGTACTTTTATTCCCTGATGGCTGAAGATGAGCATGGATCGTACCCCGTTGGGCACATGCTTGCTGAAGCCCACACGGTGCCCGTCATCACCTTCTTTCTGATGCAGCTGGAACACGACTTCAAGGCAGCTACAAAGAAGTCCTCTGGTATGCAGCCACCACTCGTTGTGACTGACATGTCGTGGGCGATGTTGCATAGCATCAGTGGCGCATTTGCCAAGGCTTCTCTGCCCGCGTACATCGATTCTGCGTGGGCCGCGGCGAACAACAAAGGACCTCCACCGAAAACCATGATCTCGCTCTGCTCCTGTCATCTTGCTCATGACGTGGCAAAAACGGGCGTCAATCATCTGGGTAAGCAGAAGGTGCAAGAGCGGCAAATGGTGCTTTGGCTCTTCGGTCAAATGCAAGGAGCGAAGACAGTGCCGGAAATCGACAAAAGCTTCGCAGACATGTGCCGGCTTCTGCTCTCGCGGCGCATTCCTGTGCTGAACGTGGGAACAAAAGCTGAAGACGAACCAGAATGGGCTGAAGACAGACCGACCTCGGACAACTGGAGGTCTTATCGATTGAGTACCTCACCGGGTCGTCACTTCGACGAAGTGCGCAAGAGCGTAGAAGAAGAACTGGAAGACTCGCATGACAGCGAGATGGAGAACGCCTGCCACTCTCCCTCACTTCTGGATCATCTCTCGGCATACATCATGCCTCTGGCACCGCTTTGGAGCTGCATCCTTCAAGACAAGCCGTCCAGCAATGCGACTGTAGAAAGCTGGTTCCGCACGGTGAAGCATCACATGCTTCTGAAAAAAAAAACGAAACTTCTTCCCGGCACCTTCGTCGAAATCATCCTGGCCGACATGGCTGCGAGGCGAAAAGAGGCACTGATCCCCAAGACGGCTCCAAAACGCCGGGGTCGGAGGAAGAAGACCGGGTGCGACTTCACGGATGCTGAGGAGGGGTGGCGCAAGCGCCGTACAAAGAGAGGATTTTGCTATCGGACAGCACCTGTGCCTGAGGGGCTCATCACAGGGAACCACGACACTGATGCTGATCCAAGCGGCATCGTCCTCCAAGGGATTAGGGGGCAGCGGGGGCGAAGTGAAGGTGATAGAGTCGCCCAGACGCACATGTCAGCCAAGCGAGCCGGTCCGACGCCCGCCCAGGGCAGTCCTCTCGAAGAAAAGATGAAACAAGTCGCCCAGACGCACATGTCAGCCAAGCGAGCCGGTCCGACGCCCGCCCAGGGCAGTCCTCTCGAAGAAGAGATGGAACAAGTCGCCCAGACGCACATGTCAGCCAAGCGAGCCGGTCCGACGCCCGCCCAGGGCAGTCCTCTCGAAGAAGAGATGGAACAAGTCGCCCAGACGCGCGTGTCAGCCAAGCGAGCCGGTCCGACGCCCGCCCAGGGCAGGCCTCTCGAAGAAGAGATGGAACAAGTCGCCCAGACGCGCGTGTCAGCCAAGCGAGCCGGTCCGACGCCGGCCCAAGCCAGTCCTCTCGGAGAAGAGAGGGGACAAGTCGCCCAGACGCACATGTCAGCCAAGCGAGCCGGTCCGACGCCCGCCCAGGGCAGTCCTCTCGAAGAAGAGATGGAAGAAGTCGCCCAGACGCACAGATATTCAAGTTTTCTTCGACAGTTTCAAAACAACATTGCATCTAGAACGGATGACGAGGTAGAAAAATTGTATTATTTAGATCAAATGACTTCTGGCAAACCTAATGACATCGTGAAGACATGCTTACATTTACCACCAGGAGAAGGTTATCGAGAAGCGCCCAGTCTCCTTGACAAGCGATATGGAGATAAATCGAAAGTTGCTACAGCTTTAGTCTCTAAAATTATTTCTTGGCCCCCCATTCATTCAAACGACGTATCCGGACTGGACGAATTTGCTATCTTTTTGAGAGGATGTCTTAATTCGTTAAAAAATATTCCATCAGGTTTGGCAGAAGTTGACGCCAGGGCCATTTGACATATGCTGTGCCGTTTACTTCCGTATGCTACAGAGAAGTGGCGAGATGAAGCAGAACTCATTGATCAAAATCAAAGTAGATGCCTCAACTTCGAAGATTTTGTTGTGTTTATCGAAAGATTGGCAAGAGTGAACGGAAATCACTGGTACGGGAAACAGCTGTTTCCAGACACAAGTTATTACGATTCGAAGGCAACAAAGGTGAAGACGATGGCTAGAAGCAATGCTTCCTCAACTACAACGTGTGCGTTTTGCAACGAAATTCATGATGCAGCAGAATGTAAAAAAATGTCGGATTTACCAAGCGAAGAAAAGCAACGGTTTGTAATGGAAAATGGCCTTTGTTTTGGTTGTTTGGTGAAGGGGCACACGTCGGCAAAATGTATTCAAAGAAAGAAATGCAAAATTTGCGAAGGTAGACATCCCACTTCACTACATAGACAGAGAATGACAAAAAAACGGAGATGTTGTCTCTTTGCATGTTCGTTCAACGCATCTCCCTGTTAGTGGATGTAAACTACACGTCGTGCCGGTGTTAATAACATGGGGAACAAAAACAGTGAAAACCAACGCTTTCATGGATTCTGGATCGACGCATTCTTTCTGCTCTCATTCACTATTACGCCAGCTTGACTACAGTTTAGAAGAAACGGCAACAATAAATTTAACTGCCATACAAACCCAAACACGTTTGCCAAGTTACGTTGCTAGAGGAATGAAGATCAAGGACCTGGCAGAAAATACATGCCTTCCTCTACCACCCTTACTAACTTTGGACGATATTCCAGTCCATCAAAATGATATTCAGTCAAGAGTCGATGAATTCCAATACCTTCAAGATCAAGGTGTGCACATACAGCAAATTGAAGGGGAAGTGGGCCTCCTGTTGGGAAATAACACAGCTCTGGCAATGGAGCCGTTGGAGGTTGTGAACAGTGAAAATGGCGGCCCGTTTGCCGTACGAACAAGATTTGGCTGGCTTCTTAGTGGGGTAGGTGAACTACCCAGCTTCAATGTTAACAGTATTTTAGCAACCACGGACTGGGAGAAAATTCACGAAATAAATGGAACACTGGCTACAGAAGAAAGGGGGCCATCGGTTGAAGATCGTGAATGGCGCGCCCAAGTAGACGCATCCTGCTCAAGAACGGAAGATGGCCACTTCCAAATTGATTTGCCAGTACGACAAAAGAAACTGATTCTTCCTAATAACCGTCCAATGGCGCTAAAAAGATTGGCGTCTATAACGAAAAAATGCATCAAAAATTCCAATTTTGGTCGGGATTATGCTGCTCAAATTAACGAACTCATTGCACAAGGGTTTGCAGAAAAGGTCCCGAATGACGAAAGACAATCAAATGAAAGAGTTTGGTATTTACCTCACCACGGAGTGTATCATCCCCGGAAACCGAACAAGATACGCATTGTGTTCGATTGTGCGGCACGGTATCAAGGTAGCAGTCTGAATGATGAACTTCTGCAAGGCCCAGACCTAACAAATTCTCTGGACGACGTGCTGCTTCGGTTTCGCGAAGAAAGGGTGGCAGTAATGGCAGACATTGAGTCAATGTTTATGATGGCAAATGTTCCTCAAAATGATCGCAACCTTTTTCGGTTCCTGTGGTGGCCTAATGGAGATACGAATTCGAATGCTGATCCTGAAGAATATAGGATGACACGACAAATTTTTGGAGCTACATCATCTCCTAGGTGTGCACATTACGCCCTTCGAAGAACCGCTGTAGACTTCGGGAAATATTTCAATTCAGATGTTCCGGAAATCATATTTGATAATTTCTACGTGGATGACTGCCTAAAATCTGTTGCAACAGAAGAAAAAGCGATTCAGATGCTGAAAGACTTACAAAAGCTTTGTGCGATGGGTGGATTCCGCCTATCAAAGGTTATCAGTAACAGCAGAACGGTTTGTGCGCTATACCCATGGCAGATCGTTCAAAACAAATCAAGACATTGGACATAAAACAGGAAACGCTGCCCCCAGAGCGAGCTCTAGGAGTTTTCTGGCATGTAGAGAAGAAGACTTCTTTGGCTTCGACGTAGACATTACACGTCTGGTAGAGACGCCTCCGACTCGGCGAGGCATTTTGTCGGCGGTGACTTCAATTTATGACCCTTTGGGTCTGGCTTCTCCCCTGATTATGACCGCCAAAATCTTACTACAAGAACTAAATCGATTACACATCGGATGGGATCAGGAAATTCCACTCAGTAACCGCAGAGCGTGGGATAGTTGGCTACGGCATCTTCCATTGCTAGCTACATTCCGAGTACGAAGATGCTTCAAATCCCCTGCCTTAGGAGCGGTCGAAGTTGTAGAACTTCACCATTTTGCTGACGCAAGCGAGAAGGGCTACGGTACCGCATCGTATATCAGACTAGTTGACAGCAATGGGCGAGTTGAATGCCTGCTGCTCGGAAGCAAATCCAGGTTGGCACCAATGAAAAGCATCTCCATCCCAAGACTCGAGCTGTCAGCAGCTGCTCTCGCTGTAAAGGTGAATCACTCCATGACAGGAGCCCTACGCATTTCTGTTGATCGAATTTTCTTTTGGACGGACAGCACTGCGGTATTACGTTATATCCGTAATGTCTCTTCGAGATTTCACGTCTTTGTTGCAAATCGCCTTGCTGTTATCCACGATGGATCACAACCAAGTCAGTGGGGCCACGTGAGCTCAGCGAATAACCCTGCAGATCATGTTTCTCGTGGACTGGATGGCCCCCAATTTATCAGAAACAAGCAATGGCTCGACGGACCTCACTTCCTATGGGATACAAAGGACATACAAGTTACAGACGGCAGCGATGATACTGTGTCAGATAATGACCCAGAAGTAAAACAGGTTAAAGCAACCACGTGTTCGGTGGCGCTGACGGACGCCGCTGCGGAACCGCACCCCATCCGAAAATTGATAAACCATATTACTCATCTTGGTGGAGGCTGACCCATGCTGTGGCATGGCTCCTTCGTTTGAAATCCCGTCTCAGAGGCAAACAGGATAGTAGTGGCAATATACAGATGAAGGACCTTTTGGAGGCGGAGAAGATCATTCTGACTCACGAACAAGACAGTTCGTTCCAACGAGAGAAAGTTTATTTAAAAACGGGGCTGTTACGGCGAAACAGCGACATCTACCGCCTAGATCCTGAGATACATGATGGGCTGCTACGAGTTGGTGGGCGTCTAGAAAATTCCTCCTTTACTTACACTGTGAAGCACCCCATTATCCTGCCTGCAAAGGGAAGAGCTACAGATATGTTGATACAGAAAGTACATGCAGAGCTGGGACATGGAGGAAGGGAGCATGTCCTATCGGAATTGAGGAAGACGTTTTGGATTGTAAAAGGAAATAGCGCAGTCTGAAGGGTTCTATCCGATTGTCTGCAATGCAAGAGAATCAGGCGGCCGCCTGAAAAACAGAAGATGGCCGATCTATCCCAAGATCGAGTGAGTGCCCTCGAACCGCCGTTCACCTACACAGGCACAGACCTGTTCGGTCCGTTCTTTGTCATGAGAGGCCGAAGCCAAATCAAGAGATATGGCGTCCTTTTCTCCTGCCTGAGCACAAGAGCTGTTCATTTAGAAGTCGCCAGTAGTTTATCAACGGACTCCTTCATTTGCGCGTTCAGAAGATTCCTAGCGAGAAGAGGCGCAGTGAAAGTGGTAAGGTCAGATCAGGGCTCAAACATTGTGGGAGCAAAGCGTGAGCTTGCCAGGGAACTGGCTCATTTGGCTGAGAAAGGCTCTGAAATACAGACAGAAATGTTGAAGCGGAACGTACAATGGATATGCAACCCTCCCCATGCATCAAACTTTGGGGGAGCATGGGAGCGCATGATTAAGAGCACAAGAAAAATTTTGGACTTCATCTTACACCTGCAAAAGTTAAAGGGACTATCCCACCTTTAACATGGGGTTTGAGTTGAGATAGCCAAGTTTGCGGCGAGGTTCAGAAACCACTACCTATCTAGGTTGCAACCCCCGCGGCCTCTTGGTATTGAAGAAAATCGTTCCCTTCATTTGAAAATGGGCCTTGTACAAGGCCCTATCTTCAACATGGAGCGACCGTTAGTGTGACGTCACCTCGTTTAGTCATTCTGATTTAAATGGGTTTGTTCGTTGAAAAATCGCTTAAAACTTGGTCTGAACTTTGTTGTGGTGCCTACAGAGTAAAAAGAATCAGCTTTATGACAGTAATGTGGCCTGGGGAAGGAGGTAATTTTGGGCTGTGACGTCACATATTTGAAAGTTTGTGTTTGGAATATGGGAAGCCTAAGATGTTTAATGAAAAATAAATGCCAGAACCATGTTCCTGGTCATCCAATCTATAAAGTCGGGCACAATTTAACTGGTTTTAACAACATTTTAGAAGGTGGGATAGTCCCTTTAACCGACGAGACTCTGCAAACGTTTCTTTGCGAAGTGGAGTTAATTTTGAACAGTCGTCCTTTGACGCCAGTGTCAGCTGACCCAAGAGACCAGCGTCCCCTGACCCCGAACGATGTCCTGATATTGAGAAATACAGAAATCCCAATTGGTCTTTTTCAGAAAGACGATTTGCTCAGCAAAAAGCATTGGAGACAAGCACAATATCTAGCTGAGCAGTTCTGGGCGCGATGGAAAAAGTCTTATCTTCCTCTGCTACAAGAGAGACCTATGGACCAACGTTCAATGCGGAACCTGATGGTGGGTGATGTGGTCGTCCTCGTCGACAAATCCGTTCCACGAGGAAGTTGGCCCTTTGGATTGATAAAGGCGCTGAAAATCAGCAGTGATGGATTGGTGCGCTCAGCAACTGTATCCGCCGGTGGAAGGACATTGAAGCGCCCTGTGAACAAGATGGTCCTCGTGGTGCCTGCCACCCGTCAGTAGAAGATTAAAACCAGTGAAGTGGTTTTAAAGGCGGGACTGTTGAAGCGCGGAACAGAAAATAGTAAGCTATGGACTCTGTAGGAGCGTGGCAATATATTCCTGCCCGGGGCCGGGATGATTCAATAAATGTCACCGAGTTTTTTTAGCGAAAACTTCGAGGGCCGTTAGGCCCGAGGTGCTTTTCGCTAAAAAAGCGAGGTGACATTTATTGAATTCCCGGCCTTAGGGCTGGAAGGTGTTTCCCATACCTGCCAAAAAGCTCACAACTATAATTGATAGTGACGTCAGCAGCCGTGTGGTTCAACGCGTTTAACCACACCCCTTGAACCATACGGCTGGCAATATTAAAGCACTGCATTAAACTTTGAAAAGTGTGGTACAGTGCACGTGCCATTAAAATGCCTGGATGTCTCGATTTAATCATGCAATGTAGCAGGTATGGGAAATAGAAGATCAACCAGCACGAGCGCTGGTCATTCGAAATAATTTGAAAATTGGATCACGAAGAGTTTTTGGGAGATTTTGAATCAAGTTGGAATTTAGTTTGAATTTTGTTTTATTGAGAAGAAACATAAGGAATTTTGATTATTTGATCGAATTGATCGAATTTACTTGCTTATTGTCTCCTGAGATCAAGTCTATTTTGTTTTCTTCCTGCCGGCTGCTTCTGTTACTGTTAAAACCGGTAAATTATCATCAATATATTGTGTTTTATCATTCAGTTGCTTCTTTTGGAACCGGCGGTCGAAACAGTTCAAGTTAACCAAATTGCATCATATCGCATATAATTCGACTCGGCTGATCACCAGGAACACAATGATACCATTTTTTAAGCTCTAGCGTCATTATGTGCCAAGTTATTGGCAAAAACGTCATTTGACCTCAGTTGACCTCATTTGACCTGACCCATGGATAAGTACACCAAACAAAGAAGCACCAAGTGACCTGCTGGTAATTACTATGGTTTCAAAGCACAAAAGTGATGGAACGAAGCGGATATCTCCAGTATTTTCCGAATTTAGTATTTTCCCATAGGCTTAACATTACGACGTAATGACTTCTAACTGACCTCAGGTCAGTGACCTCAAAAAACCCGAACTATATGTTATACAACTCGGTGAACTTAGCACATCCTGAAAGTTTGAAGGAAGTCAGTCCAAAACTGTGAGTTGGACAGGTGCGAAAAGAAAATTGAAATTTGACCATGACCTTGTACCGGTTTTTCTGACCTGGTGACCTGACCCAAGGTCACCCGGACTTAAAATTTTCAGGTCATATGAAAAAGGGTTGCCCCATAGGCTGTGCCAAATTTGGCGGCGCGCACGCCGTCGTTTTTAAGCTATCTTCGAAAAACCTTAGGGGGGGGGTTGCATCAACGTGAATTAACCCCCCCCCTGCCAGGGCGAGGGTTAATTCCAATTTCCATTCAATCATTGACAAGAAGAAAACCGATGACCTCACACGACCATACAAACTACAAAGTAACGGCATATACGCCGCATTGCAAGGTCCTCATTCTCAATGCAAAACCTAAGAATCGCTCATTGCAAAAGTGTATGAAATCACGATTACAGGCGTTTGAGATGGGCTTGGATCATTTGCGGCATCCAAATAACAGTTTCAATGTTAAATATTTCCCATTGACTTATAATTAGTGAAGTCACGTGACCAGCTTGACCTTGGGTGAAAATTTAGGAAAGTTGGAGGAATTGATGTTGTGAAATCTCAAGAGCCGTTACTATATGCCGTTACTTGTTTCATCCCCTGCAAAAGGTTCCCTTACACTGAGAGCACTGCAAAGCTGCAACTTTTTGCATCATTCCGAGGTTTATTTGTGACGTCATAGTCAGTAAGCTGATCTGAGCCTGTTCTGTTGGCGTCAACAGATTCGGATTAAATCAATGTTGAGGTGCGTATTTGGAAATTCCGACCTCGACGAGCATCTGTGGTAGAAAACCACCACTTTCGTAGGGGAAACTACTGCTGTCTGCTACCATTTGCACTGCATGTGTCGCTATAGTCGCGACATCTATGCAAACAAACCGCTTATAAACTGTTTACTGCGACATCTGTGTGCGCCGATTCTAGTTAGCGATTAGCTAGGGCACCAGGGTGGATCCATCCAGACTTTCGGTTTGGGGGTGGGGGGGGGGACTCATGTCATGGCCGGCCCGATTCCCGGCAGTCAAAGTTGCTGAGCGGTGGGGGGGGGGGAGGAGGAAGGTCCAATATGATGCCACAAAAGACATGCCTCTTGCCTATAGGTACAGGGTTGCCAGGGTGAATCAGGCTTTTAGCAGTGTGCCTCCTAAGACGTTCGTGATTTTTATCGATTCATCGAGTTGACGATTTGAGGATACCTTTCTCAAAGTGCCTATCATGCAAGAAAAAATAGAAACCAATGAAACGTTTTCTTCCAAAAATAAACAGATGGGACTCCTCAGAGCTAGACCACTGTAGCTGCAGTTTAATAACTCAGAAGTTGAGTCGCGCCTGAAGCCCTATATGCTAGTCAACTGGAAAGACCCAAAGGAGCCCGCCTAGGGCTCCCAGAGAATGGTGTAGGCCCCCAGGAGCCCGCCAGTGACCCCATGCGTGATTCCTACTATGGACGTCAAACCCCTTGAGACCCCACTTTTTTGCGATAAAATGCGTCAACTTTCGTTGACAATATTCTGGCAATGTATGTTTCAGAACCTGCCGAAACTTTTATTACTAAGGTATTTTGACGCCAGACGATTATGGAAGGTACTTCTCATTCACTCGTAATGTTAAGGTCAATTCAGGCCCGGGCAGAGGCTTGCGCTCGGCCACACTCGAGCCCCGCCTCCAGCGCCATCTGCTCTAAATGCCATCTACCAGCGCCCGCTACCGCTACCAGCTACCGCCCACCATCAAGCCTGAATGGAGCGAGAGACGCGAGTGACCGGTCGCCGGGCAAGGAGCGCCGGAGGGGTAGGGCGGAGCTTAGCGCTGACGTCATTACGTGGCTCCGCCCCATGAGCGCGTAGCCTCTACCCAAACAGCGGATTCGTTCCGTGAAATTTAACATTACGAGTGAATGAGAAGTACCTTTAATAATCGTTTGGCGTCAAAATACCTTAGTAATAAAAGTTTCGGCAGGTTCTGAAACACACATTGCCAGAATATTGTCAACGAGAGTTGACGCATTTAAAAATTATCGCAAAAAAGTGGGGTCTCAAGGGGTTTGACGTCCATAGTAACTTAAGTTAGGAATACCAAGTGCCTGAAAGTGCTAAACTTAAATAACTATATTATGCATACCGATCCTAACATTATTCAAATCAATCGCTGAACGTTTCAAGGCGATCGTGCCGTCGGTGTAGCTATAGCCGAACATTTTAAGTTTTTTCGAGGTGAGGTCAGTTGGACTGACCTGGTGGCCTGACAATTTTAACTTTGTTAACCTCAACTTCCGGAACCGACTGAGCCGGTCCTGTAGCTCAGTCGGTAGAGCCTTGGACTCCGCGAGGTGAGATCTCGCGTCCCGGACCCAAGTTCTTAAAGTTAAAAAAACGACGCGGAACGCTGCCGTTACTATGTACTTACATCACGTTACGACCTTCCCTAGACCAGTTGCACCTTAACCCTCGCCCTGGCAGGGGGGGGTCGATGCGACCCCCCCCCCCTAAGGTTTTTCGAAGATAGCGTAAAAACGGCGGCGCGCAGCGCCGCCAAAGTTGGCACAGCCTATGGGGCAACCTTTTTACATATGACCTGAAAATTTCAGGTCCGAGTGACCTTGGGTCAGGTCACCA
Organism: Amphibalanus amphitrite; assembly: GCF_019059575.1. Classification (NCBI taxonomy): domain Eukaryota; kingdom Metazoa; phylum Arthropoda; class Thecostraca; order Balanomorpha; family Balanidae; genus Amphibalanus; species Amphibalanus amphitrite. The sequence continues at coordinate 347,398 of NW_024881498.1, read as the reverse complement.
GGTCAGAAAAACCGGTACAAGGTCATGGTCAAATTTCAATTTTCTTTTTGTACCTGTCCAACTCACAGTTTTCGACTGATTTCCTTCAAACTTTCAGGATGTGCTAAGTTCACCGAGTTGTATAACATATAGTCCGCCTTTTTTGAGGTCACTGACATGAGGTCAGTTAGAGGTCATTACGTCGTAATGTTAAGCCTATGGGAAAATACTAAATTCGGAAAATACTGGAGATATCCGCTTCGTTCTATCACTTTTGTGCTTTGAAACCACGGTACTTAACAGCAGGTCACTTGGTGCTTCTTTGTTTGGTGTACTTATCCATGGGTCAGGTCAAATGAGGTCAACTGAGGTCAAATAACGTTTTTGCCAATAACTTGGCACATAATGACGCTAGAGCTTAAAAAATGGTACCATTGTGTTCCTGGTGATCAGCCGAATCGAATGATATGCAATATGATGCAATTTGGTTAACTTGAACTTATTTTATTAATTTAAGTTTACTTAAAATTTAAGAAAAACTTTAAGTACACTTAAGCAAGCTAAAAAGTACATCATTCGACGCGCCTTGACGTGCTGAGTTCACTGGTGCTTTTCTTTTTTCTCTATCTTAATTAGATCAAAATTTATAAGCGAAAAACTTTTGACCTGTTTTTAGCGAAATTTTTACATTTATACCCCCCAAAACCCCCCTAAATATTGACCTAGAGCAACCAAATTTGCATAGGGGCGAGAACTCCAGGGGGCCCACCTACCTACCAAATTTGGTGTTTCTAGGTGCCATAGGAGCGAATCCCGAGGGGGGGGTCGCATCGACCCCCCCCCCCCCTGCCAGGCCGTGTTATGAAAAATGCCCTGCCAGGGCGAGGGTTAAGTAGTTATATGTACCTACTACCGGTTTACATAGCCTTGCTACTAACTATATTATGTTTCCTATGTATAAGCTGTGCATACTCATAGATGTCGCAACTGTAGCGACACATGCAGTGTAAATGGTAGCAGACAGCAGTAGTTTCCCCTACCAAAGAAGTGGTTTCTACTACAGATGCTCGTCGAGGTCGGAAATTCCAAATACGCTGTTGAGGTAGGTAGGTAGGGTATGTCAAATTTCAGCTCTCCAGCCTTACAGCGTGCAAACGATCTCGAGAAAACCGTTGGGGCTGCACATCAAACCCTCCTCTTCGGCCGGGTGGGGAAAAAATACTATGAAAGTGAATGTTAGTGGAACATGGAGCATCCCAAGCCACTCACTACCTCGAAATGTATTAATTTAAATGCATTATGTATGCATTTAAATTAAAACATTTGCAATGCATTTTACATGTAATGTAAAATGCATTAATTTCAAAACGTTATAGATGCTTCCAGTTCCAAGAAAACAGAATACAATATCGGCGAGTTTTCAAGTACTTGTAATTTTGTCACCCCCACCCACTCTGACCTGGTCACGCCAGTGACAATTGCAATCAATTACCTTCAAATGCCGCATTTTGGTACTCATATATTTTTTTGTGGCAATTGGCAAATTTATTCATCAAAATTACTGAAAGTCCATTGTTACAAGGACAGAGCGAACTTCATGCGATTACTAGCTAAAGCCTTCTCCTTATTTGACTCTAACACAGCCTCGGCTCTTATGAACGAAAGTTGTGTAGGTATGTCCGGCCACAACGTTCGATTCACAATTTTGATAATTCCTAACGTTTCATTGGTGGATCCAGCAGGACGTTTTTCTTTGGGGGGGGGGCAAATGGCCGAAATGGCCCCTTCCTTTCCATGCACCGCCATAGGCGCAATGTTAAAACTCGGGTCTTTTTTTGGGGGGGGCAAACGGGCTTGGGGGAGCATGGCCCTACCCCCTGGATCTGCCAATGTAACGTTTCATCAGTGCAAGCTGCTTAGAAGCATATCAGAATTACATGCGAGGCAGCCGATATCAATGTTCAGCTCAAAACTAATTTTTTGACCGAAATTGAACAATGTTCGAAACTACAGCGAAAGTGAAGCAAAAATCATTCAATAATCGCATGCCTGTTGTGTGAGTGTGAGTCCCAGGCTTGTATTTCTAATTTTCATGAAACAGTTCGAGGGTATGTGGGTAGGAGAATGATTGGCTCTGGAAGGCATCACCAAATGTTCCCTTTTACTAAAAACATTGTCGTAAACAAACAATTATATAAAAAGTTAAAGGCAAAACATGTCTCCAAATTTTTGGACATAAAATTTCCATATCCAGAGGCATCTTTTGGCACAATGTTTTTGTCAAAAAATTAAATGGCCACCTTTTTATAATCGAAAATCAAAAATTCATTATTTCAAAAAAAAATCTTGTGATTTTGAAAATTTTAAATACTTTGGCTGGATAATTTTCTACAGTCAATGAGCATTCCAATAATATACATATTAATATAGGTTACTGGCTATATTTTTTGATAATACGAGTTTAAAAGAGGGTTACTCTGGGCATTTTGAAAAATGCCTCTGGCTATAACTCGTAAACCGTTCGTAGAATAACGCTAAAAAATAAGAGATTATGAATCTATGGTACGGATAACCTCATAAACGCAATTTCATCAAACTATGAGAGGTAGGGTGTTTGGCTTGCTCGATCTGTCGTGGAACGCCCCAGGTACTGTACTCGTATTGCAGATAGTAAGGTGCAGCACCAAGAGGGTGGCATGCTGTCGGTGGTGGCGCACCTGCACGTCAGAGAGAGCTTCTGTGCCAGCTGCATCTTCTCCAGAGACTGGCTGGCTCTCTTCTCTGCCTCCAACTGCTTGAAGCGCTGCCAGTCTTTGATGACGCCCTTGGGCCCAGTCTGCAACGCACGTGGTCACTGGTTAGAGACACGTGGTGGCAAGATACCTATAAGAAATCGGTAGATCGGAAGTTGAAACGTAAAGCCCTGGTGACGTTACGGACATTCTTTAAAGTGACCATCCCACCTTAACCTTCCAGGCGGTGGGGGGCATTTTTACCCCCCCCCCCTTTAGTTTTGTCGACATATCTCGAGAACCGCTGCGCCGATCGTCACCAAACTTTCGGTACCCTCCCGTGAACAGCTATTGCACATTGTGACCAAAAATTTTCCCAAAGGCTATGATAGGTTGGACGCTAATGACGTCAGAGTGACGTCATTTCTGCCATTTTCGACCCAAAAAAATGTTTCGCGAGAAGAGCTTGTCAGGCCTACAGCTCTAGAGATACAGAAAAATGTTTCAGACATAAAAGGTGTAGAATTTGGAGGGCTACAAAACGGCTATCTCGGATTTTTGAAACTTTTGGATTTTGACCCCCAAAAATAAAAAATATATTTTTTAATAAAATAACCGAAAAATCCATTTTTTTTAATTTCAAACGAAACCGGAAAATATGTGAGCATACCAAATTTGAGATCGATACCTCTTTTTTTGGCCAAGTTATAGCGAAAAAAAACTTCAAAATTGATGACGTCAAATTTTCAAACTCAATTTTTAGCAATTCTAGACCTCGTAGCGTAAAACAAAGACCACCATTAGACTCCCCGTGACGAGCTGCATCGAATCAATACTCATTTTATGCAAAAATATCAACTTTGAAATTTGACCTTTTTTGACCTGCCCTTGACGTGACCTCCACCAGAAAGTGACCTAAACCGTTCCTGATAGTCTTATAACCAACACCATTGAGTTGGAAATGAAAAATTGGCCATAAAACATGCATCGCACAACCTTAGTAAAGTTGGGTTCATGTGGTGACCCTCGGTGACCTTTGGTGACCTGACCTGTGACCTGACCTGGTATGACCAGTGACCTCTAATAGCAACATATGTACTAGACAACTGACGCCCTATCGCTGATTTTCGACAAAATGCGTTTTACTCGGTGTTATAGCGCTTTCTCTAGAAGCCCCGTTAAAGGGACTGTCCCACCTTAACATTAGAATTGAGTTGAGATAGCCATCTTGATGGGCGTTCTTTGAAAATCAGAGCCGTGAAAACCGTTTCTCCAGCAATTACTTCATCGCAAATAAATTCGTGTTTGATTTTGACATCTGTGCAAATAAGTGCCACAATGTATTGGTATTGGCACTTAAAACCTGTGACGTTTCCGCCTTTTCCGAAGTTTCTGAATCTGTCGACTTGTTTTTTATTGAAACCTTGAAAAATAACAACGCCTCTTGGAACAGCGCCCATTCGTTCCGGCGCCACGAGGTGGAGAATTAAACTGATATGCCAAGCTAATTCTAAAAGTCTTCTAATTCTAGCAGTATTTTTATTTTTGTATTTAAATATTTAAGAGGCCGTCCTAAATGTGACTGAAGAATGCAAGAGCCATGAACTTATCAATGGCAGGTATCAAGTTCAAGTGTGCAACTCACTGAAATTAATCATAGTATCAAAATGATAAATGATTTGCTCACTGCTGTTTCAACTCCATAATCAAGACATGCTCTGAGGAGTCCACAATCTATTGATGGTGCAACTAAGGAAGAGACAATGAATGTTCACCTTTTTATTTCTGAACATCCAAGACGACTAACCTTGAGCCGTTAAACATTGATAATACCCTGTTTGCTGAAGTGTGGGTGGCCTGAGGTCGACCATGTCTAGTAAAGAACTGTTGTTTGTGTAAACACCATGCAGAGGTGTTTTGAAATAAATTTTAGTGATGTAATGCATCATTCTTTGAACTGAGTTGCTGATGGCGGATGAAAGCGGAAGTGCTGCACGTTGAATCAGAAATGCTCTGTTGCGCTTTTAAGCTTATGTTAGATTTTATAGATGGCTTAGTTTTCCTGCAGATTTCATCTTAAAGCTGTCAATAGTGTTTTACTTTTGTTTCCTGGGAGCAGATCCAGCTACTAACATCAGCACGGCCACGGGACCAGGACTGGGCCTTTGTACCACAGTCGCTGCGCTGCTTGTGAAAACCTACAGGGTGTTTCACTAAAAGTGTCAAAAAGTAAATGCCTATTAAAGATATATAGAATATGCAAATCACGTGGCTGCGCACGTGGCTTTGTTGCAAATTTTTGGAGATTTATTATTTATCCATTTAAGATATATTTTACACTCATACGGAGCGAGGGCAGGAGGCCAAAGTTACTAGTCATTTTTCCTTACGCAGAACAAGAACAGGTTATTTACACCGCAACAGGAGGGATGAATTACACTTATGTACATTTGGTGCCATCAGAAACATTGAAACCGTATGCCGACTTTTCAGGAAACTTTTTACTCTCTCACCTCGCTACGTTCCAGATTACAAAAGTTCCAAAGGGCTTGTTGAGAGGTTTAAAAGGGTTCCTTCGATGCCGGTTCCAGTCCAAAAAAGGCGGGGTTGCCCCCACCTCTCGGCGGAAACCGTTGAGAAGGTCAGGGTCTTTTTGAGGGCCTTTGAAGATAACAAGAAGCTAATTCCAACATCAGAAATAGCCAGGGCCTTACAAGTTATTAAAATCAACCACTGTAACGGTTGTAGCCACCAGGAACTGACTGGACCAGAAGCTCCTGGGCCGAATAATCAGCTGCCTCGCCGCCCGCCCCTGGCCAGCGCGAAGCCCCGATCTGTCACCGCTAAGCCTCTGGTTTGGTCAGTGACTCAGTAGCCCTCGCAGAGCTGAGGAAAACTCAAGTCGCATCACTTCGGGAGCTGAAGAGCACAATTCAAGGCTTTGCCGACAGTCTGGACGCTGAAGATGAAAACGGGCTGTGAGGCACCTCCGGACACGTGCCGAAACGGTGCATCAAAAGAAGGGGCAGATGTGTGGAATAGGTTTGAGTGACGGTGATATCGTTTTTATATATTCAAATGTCCAACAATTGCGGATGAAATGATATGCAAATTTCCTTAGAAAACATTGTTATTATGTGCATTATGACCTTTTACTTTTTGACACTTTTAGTGAAACACCCTGTAGGTAATGTGCTTTGTTAGGCCATGCTGTGCATTTTTTAAACCTTTAGAGTACTTTGTGATCATTGACACACATATTGCACCTGACAAACAGCAGCAAAATCACACCCCATCCTTACCTCTGTGCAGTGTCACCCAACAGACAACAGGGCTTCAAAACAGGCAGGTTCCGCATTCAAGTCGCTTCTTGCAACTATGTGACTAATGTTAGGACAATAGACGTGCTGCACAGGGAAGATGTGTTCTGTGTAGCTCTTGAAAAATGAAGTCATGCCTAAAATTCAGTTTAGAATATTACAATTACAAATAACTTGGATAAAAGTTGCAAAACATGTACTCTGACTGGTCAGTTGAAATATCTTGAGTCAGTGAACCACGCCAGGGCTGGAGGTGGTCAGTTCCCTGACTTGCGCGACCTCGGGCAGGAGCTGTGGGACTTGAACATGGACAAATTGAATAGACGCTAGCCTAGATTATGTTGTGGCTGCAGTCCAAGACGTGTTCACCAGTTGCCGTTGCTGCCGCTGCCTGCTGCTGCCCTGCGTGCCGGCTGGCAGCTCACTGCTGGACTGTTTGCACGCCAGGCATCCTACTGGACGAGTGGGGTAGGTCGCAGATCTTTGAGAGTGAAACGTTTGGTCTAAATGTAGCTGAAACTCTTACAAATAATTTAATTAAAAGGCAAAATTTCAGAGGACTCCATTGGTGTCTCAGTGGTGACAATCAGAACTTGATCAGAACTGTTATCATGCTGAATGCTGAAACTGAGGATAGGGCTGAGCTGTCAGCTGGTAGGCTAGAATTTAATATGCAGGCTTACAAGGTCCCCAGTTAATCCACAAATTTGTCAGACTTGCCTATAGACAAATGTATGCAGATGAAATGTTTCTGGCAGATAGCCCTGAGGCAAAATGCTATTCAAGCTTGTTCGGCAGCTCGTTGCGTTCCACATGAGCCACTAAATCAGAGTCACACACCTCTGTCAAATGTGCTGAAAGGCCACGATTTTTCCAATAAGTTGGTATATTTATTATTTTTCACAGACACAACAAAAATACAAATGCAGGTCACTACAATTCATTCTGCTTCAATTACAATTGCTGGAATGTGTTTTGCAGACTTATTATATTGAATCTTGAACAGACTATATTACATTACTTTGCTCATGGGCCCAGGCCAGTACTGCAGAGTATGGCTCGCAGGTCGCTAAGGAGCACTGGCCTAAGTTCAAAATTGAAACAAACCCTGCAAACAGAGCCAGAAAATTCACACCAAAGGGGGCTGAGAGAACACAAAAAATGCACCAAACCCCAAAATGGCCAGTCAAAATCTGCACTGACCTCAAATCCCCACAATGCTACACATCTGCACCACAGCAAGCCAAATTCGCACCCCGCTACACTAAATCTGCACCACACCAAACCAAATCCTCACCGCACCACACTTAAATCCGCACCAGACGAAGGAGTCTGCACTGACAACATCTAGACAAAATTGCCATACTTTGCAGTCTGGCTCATGGCTATATCCATTGTGATTCTTAGGTCTGATTATTGAAGTTGAGCTCACTTCCATCATCCATGTGCCCAAGACATTGTGGGCGCATCAATAATCAAACATCAATATCTTGCTTTTGCTTATTAGGGAGCATTCTATAATCTTTTAAAAATGATAAATAAGGCCTTGTTGATATTCTTTGCAGTTTGCGACCTTCTTCTTGACAAAGTTCAAGCTTCACTTTTCCAATTTTCACTTCAATCCTTCCATGAACATTGAACATTTACATATATAAAAATCAAAATGTCCGTATGTATGTATGTAACGCGTCAGTCACGCTTGGCGGGCTATTGCTCCGGAACGGTGCGGGCTACGGGGGTGAAATTTTCGACGCAAGTAGGACGCGTGCATCTGTTTGTTGTATTAAATTTTGGTGGGGGTGCGCTCGCCGGTTTGCACGTGGCGGGCGCATCTTTGCAGCATTTTGGGCCGCGGCCGGCGCCGAGCAGACGGCACGCGCCGTAGGCTCAGATTGTTCGCTGCGAAAACTGAGCGAAATCAGAGCCGGAAGGTCACTGACCTTTGGCAATGAATACCGGAACAGGGCACCGCCGGCCAGGAGGAGACGCCAAATTTATTCTGGCAATAACTCGGCCGCTACTGGGCCGATTTTTAATGAAAATTGATTTATTACGCTGCGCGTAATGCTGTCCCTCTAGTTACATATATAAAAATCAAAATGTCTGTACGTATGTATGTAACGCGTCCGTCACGCTTGGCGGGCTATTGCTGTGGAACGGTGCGGGCTACGGGGTTGGAATTTTGGGCTCAAGTCGGACGCGTGCATCTGTTTGTCGTATTAAATTTTGGTGGGGGTGCGCTCGCCGGTTTGCACGTGGCGGGCGCATCTTTGCAGCATTTTGGGCCGCGGCCGGCGCCGAGCAGACGGCACGCGCCTTAGGCTCAGATTGTTCGCTTTCAAAACTGAGCGAAATCAGAGCCGGCAGGTCGTTGACCTTTGGCAATGAATACCGGAACAGGGCACCGCCGGCCAAGAGGAGACGCCAAATTTATTCTGGCCATAACTCGGCCACTACAGGGCCGATTTTAAAGAAAATTAATTTATTACGCTGCGCGTAATGCTGTCCCTCTTTACGCTGCGCGTAATGCTGTCCCTCTAGTGTTACTATAAAATACCATTTTCCTGAGTTTTGATTTCATGCGCAATGTTTGTACTATTCGCGGCAGAAGCGTAACAAAACTTTGTGCCACCGATTTGGCAGCTAGGAAAAAAACTTTGCCCGATAAAAAAACAATCATATGACGTAATCGATCCAAAAGCTTTAAATTGGAATTTTTAAACAATTAGCCAACTATGGGCCGAATGTTTCCCAATTTCGTGTACAGGGGCCCCTAATCTATGTCTTGCAACACAAGAACAGTATATCAAAGCAATTTTTTGAAGGTGGGACAGTCCCTTTAACGGTGAAACATTTTATCTTTGACCTGACCTGTGACGTCATCAGTGACCCAGAGGTCAATGGAATTTGGGTTCCTTCGACAAATTTGACAGGGCTATCGAACGCCGTTTGAATTTTCCGGATCCGTCCAGTAGTTTCGGAGATACGGGGGGGGCAAAAATGCCCCCCCCCACCGCGCGGAAGGTGGCCGGGAGGCCCACCGCCTGCCGGGTTAACATTAGTTTTGAGTTGAGATAGCCAAATTGGTGGCCATGGCCTGAAAATACCGGTTTGGGCAATCACAACATAGAAAAATGCTTTGATTCGCAGATATGGAATTTCAAACTTGCAGTGTTCGGATTCTAAGGGACTAATGCATTGCCCCCTTAGAATTTGTGACGTCAGCGGAGATCTAACGATTTTTACATCTTTTACTAAAGCGTTTGGTAGCACGCGGTGGTATATGCTGCTTTGCGCGCAGCAAATGCCGCACTTTCAAATAAAGTCGCTAGGAACAGCGGAGATCCCAAAAAGTAAACAAAAGTAAGTCTAATTAATATCTGAAAAAAGATCAATATTTTTCGATGAAATTTGGTAGATATTCATTTTCGCTCTTTCTGAACCGAGCGACATCACTTTCATGCCAATTCATTAACTTTTTAAAAGTGGGAGGGTCCCTTTAACCCGCGACCGCCTGGGGGTCGGATCCGACCCCCCCCCCCTCCGTTTTTCTTGAATAACTCATGAAGCGCTTACGCTATCAATTTGAAACTTGGCATACCTTCTCCCCTGTCAATTTGACGTCTTCTGTGTAATTTTTAAGAATTTTTCCAAAACTTTTTGAGATTGTCGATTTTAGTGATGTAACTACATGGCGTTTGCAGTCAAAAAGTGGTCAATGTTTAAAAAATCGCCAGAAATCAAGGCTTAAAGCAAATTGCAAATTAAGAACACGAATAGACGCAGCTCAACGAGTTCTTTACAATGGCTATCTCGGATTTTCCATAAAATGCGTTTTCACCCCTAAAAATTCAAGAAACTATATTTTTTGGAAAACAGCTAATAAAATCCAAAATTTTGAGAATTTCCAAAAAACGGAATATATGTTATAGAGCTCTATTAGAACATAAGATGTCCCAAATTTCAACTTTCAGCTTGATTTTTGACCCCCAAATTGTAAAAAATAGCTCCAACATGCATAGGGCATGGTGACGTCATAAGCATTTTCGTGAATTAGAGGCACTTCTGAACATCGCGTGTGAAAACAAATAGCACCACTAGATTCCTGGTACAAAGCTCGTCTAGAAAAGTGCATTTTTATGTCAAAAATAAAAAGTTGAAAAATTGACATTTTTCTTGGCCCTCGTTTAATTATGATGGTATAAGCGATTTGTAATGTTTTCAATGCACACTTAACACCAGCACAGTGACTTGAAGTCACATATAATATAACCATTACCATCGGATTCGGCGAAAAAAATAAGCCATAAAACATGTGTCGCACGCCCATGTAGCAGAAAGTGAAAACCGTGACCTTTCGTGACCTGACCTGACCTTGACCCGTACCCGTACCCCTATACGCACATGGTACCTTCACTAGGTCTTTGAGGTCATTTTTGGTGAGTTTCAAGCAGCAGCTATCAAAGGTGTATTTTTTTTTAGAGTTTTTAATGTCGCTTTGTTTAACTTGACCATGTTTTAACTATACATATGTACTATGTAGTTCAATCGCCTGTGTTACCTGTGTACTGACGCAAAGACGTAAGAGCCACGGTGAGTGGAAGTCTTTAAGAAATAAATGATGATGATGATGATTCCGCTGTCCGTAAGCCTAAGCATGCAAAACCCCAGGATTTGACCTTTGACCGGACCTTGACCCGAAAGTTGACCTCAATCATAAAATCTTTAATTTGAGTGCTTTGGGAAGGTCTCGTAGAGACTTTTCGAACGCCGCCTCGCAAGGCTCGATACGACCATTGGTCTTCGAGATAACAGGGGGGGGGGGGGTCGGATCCGACCCCCAGGCTGTCGTGGGTACGGAAATAGCCCAGGCGGTGCCGGTTTAACCGTCGCCCGCACATGCCATTTTCCCATCCTAGAACGCACATGGGGTTGCCACCACCCCCCGCGCCATTTCGTTCCTGCTGGAGATAGAACTTCGCGGCAAAGACCAACAGATTCTTTGGGAAGAGACCAATCCAATGGTACCCCATTGTACCTCATTAGGTCAATCATTGGCCTTCCAGGTCAGGTCAAACTAAAAGATGTTGCTGTTTGGGGCCACCGTTGGAATATCATGTTCGGTGCCCATCATATAGCGATGGCGCTGCCCTTTGTGGTGCCAGGCCAACTAGACTAGAACAGCTCTTTGTCACACTATCCGACTAGGTTTTTACCGGATTGGTCATTTCAGGTCAAGCTAGGTCAACGTCAACGATAGGTATGTGTTTATATGTCTGTGTGTGTCTCTGTGTATACTGATGCATGCACCGATTGGTTTGTGTGTCCCTATTACATGAGATCATGATCTGAGAAGCTTTTACTGAAAATGTAGTCAAAAACTTCACGACAAGTAAGTTCAGCAAGCCTAAAATGCAATGTTTTTAGATGACCTAGGTTTTTTTTTATAAATTTAGCTCGAATGTTTGAATGGACGGATTGACAGAGCCGGGGCCCACGCTAAGCAGAGCTTGTTGCGTAGACCCCGACCCCTACCGTCCGATCGCGCAATTCCGGGTAACGGGAGAATTTAGATGCCAAAGTTTAACGTGCCCTTCAAAGCCGGACACGGCCTGTCCCACTCAACTGACTTCAACTGGCTGCGGTTGCTCCCACCAACCGCAGACCATCCCCGTCAGGAGTCTCAAATATCGAGCGCCGGAGCGACTCGCACCCGGGCTCTCACTACCGGGAGTCCGGTGCTCTACCAACTGAGCTACGGGACAGGCTGATCTTGCCCCTGACCCTGACATCTGCACATCGTCGAATCATGTTGGTCATTTGGGTCATGACATAACCTGAAAAATAAGGTCATATCTCCGAAACCAAAAAATACAGAAACTTTAAACTTTCAGGGGACGCAGAGAAAGGATAGAGGAGCAGCTATACGAAAAAAACAGGCTTCTACCTTTAAAAATGTTCAGTGCAGAACAGAAAAACTACCTGGGGCTTGGGGGGTTACAACCACCCCACCCCCATGTGCGGGCGAGGGTTACGTGGATAATTTCGCCAATTGGGAAAACAATTCACCTAAGAAAATTGGTATTACATAATAATAAAGTACGATCTTCAAGTTTAACCATGAAGTTTATATAATTTATATTAAAAACTTTGTTTTTAAATTTAGAGTTTGTCCCTACCCCTGCTATACCTTTGGTCACGTAACTACCATGGCAAACTTTACCTTTTGCAATGTTATAAATTAAACAGAAGTAATATGCATTATAATTGTTACATTTAGGATGTCTTTAGCAGCATTCGTGTAATTATATTTGAAAAATATCTATGTTCTGCAATAAAAAAGCCACGTGATGTTACCAGATTCTGCGTAAGGACAGCATCTTCTTGAGCTTCGATTTTGAGTACTTTTTAACTTCTTTGAGGCAAAGTAATACACGTTTTCAAATAGGAAATGAAACACTGAATCTGATAAGCATAAGATTTTATCATTTCTTGCACTTCCAAGGTGAGATCCTGGAATGAACTTTGGATACTTTGTGTGTTAAGCCTATTGTGAAGGGAAAACTTTACGCCCGGCTGACGTCACAAACCTCGGCTGCCAAATCGTGTCCAATTGGGGCCGCGTGGTGGCGGAGTACCCGTCAAAGGTGGTGTAATGAAATATTTGTTTTTTAGTAAGGTGTTCTGATGAAAAACATTCACATTTTCTACAGTCAATGATGAAACAATTGCTACGTAAAGAATCATTGACCTTTTCCTCGAAAATGTAAAAACAATGCCAAAAGCTATATTGAATGCGGTGAGCTTTCGGCTACAAGCCTCAGCTTCTTCACGTATCTATTCTCGCTATGTTCCTCGCTCAAGCACTTCACACCATTAATTTCATGAAAAATTGCATCCCATTCAATTATTTTTAAAGACAATTTCCGTGCAAATTTATAACAATTTCATTATTCATAATAACAGGGGCATTCCACGATAGATCGTACCAGGCCCGTCACCCTCATCTCTCAGATTTTAATGAAAATCGGTCCTAGGGGTAATCATAGGCCCCAAAGACGCCTGGCAAAATATCAGACTTCTCAGATCAAAACTTTTTGAGTTATATTGCATTACATTTTTTTAACTTCGGTTTGTAACGGTGAGTTTGATGGCCTATAACTCAAGAACGGGTTATGCAACCAACAAACGGGAAACAACACTAAGCTTGCGATGAACCAAAAATTGATATTACTTTTTAAAAATCTAAAGAAAAATTTTGATTGTTGAACAAAAACCTTAATCTTTTTTCATTTGCCTCTAATGACTTTTGGGACCAAAATTTTTCACATTTTTATTTTTTCAAAATAAACTTCATGTCATTGCAAATCGACATGCAAAAAATTAGAAAGGTGTTCTTTCTAAAAGTTCCTCATTTTCCCGCAAACAAAATGGGTTTCGGAGGGGTTGATACGACCCCAGCACGCCGTTTTGCTTCTAATAGAGGTAGAGCCTCGCGGAAAAAAACGAACGTGTGTGCCGTTACAAGTCGCAGCGATTGGTACCCAATTTTAAGGTCTCTGGTTAACCGGTAGCGTCTGAGGTCAGGTCAAGTGACTGAAGTTACGGGTTCGGTTTTTAGTAAATAACTTCGCAAAAAATGGCCGCAGAGCCGCGATTTTGGCATCATTGTGTTCGCCTAGCTCAGGTGCGTCGAATGGTATACTTTTTGCTAGGGTGAGGTCAGCTTAACCCGCGCCCTGCTGGGGGGGGGGGGTGTTTGAACACCCCCCCTTGTGGTTTTTCGCGAATATCTCAAAAACGGCGGCGCGGAGCGCCGCCGTTTTTGGTACACCTTATCATACATCAATTCTACACATGTTGTGAAAATTCCAGACCAAGGTCATTCAAGGTCAGGTCACCAGGTCACTTGAAGTGACCTCACCTCATAAAAAGTTTCAATGTCTGTCATAGCTACACCGAGTGACCGATCGCTTTGAAACTTTCAGCGATTGCTAAGAGCAATAGCATGTACAAAATGTATATCTCAGAATTTTGATATCGATGACCTAAGGTCAGGTCAAATTTGCGACCTCCCCATTATAAGTCAATGGGAGAAAACTGAAATGCGCCTCTTTTGGACGAAAGACATTATAAACACTCCCAAACACTGAATTACAAGTGGTTTAGACACACTGAACATGAAAATGGTGTCCGTGACCCCTGTTTATGCCCTGAGGTCATCTTAGGTCACGAATGGCATTTAACAGTTTTTCGCAAATAACTTTTGATAGAGGCATGCTAGAACGATGAAAACGCCTTAGATGTGTTCAGCTCGACGATACGGATCGACTGATATGCAACATGACCCTTTCCGGTCAGGTCATGACCTTGACCTGAGGTCAAATTTTCAAGTTGACCTTTCAAGGTCAAGTTATAGTTCATTCGATGCGTCTTGACGAGAGGAACACGATGCCGGTAAAAGTAAGGTCGTACAAGGCTTGGGTCAAAAGTTATTGCAGAAAAACTGTTTCCGAAAAAATCGGCTATTTTTGCAGTTTTTGCCCCCTGCAGGCAAAACCGTTGACGTTAGGTCAAATCTGAGAAAATTACTCAGAAAGGGCGTTAATAGGGCTATCGAATGCGCTTTTCCGCGGCGCTGTAGCTCTATTGGTTCCCGAGTTATGCGTTGGCTTCTTGGAAATTGTCGACATTCGACCTGGAAATCGGCGAAATTTTGCCTTCAATGACCTCTGGTGACCTGACCTTTGACCTGACCAAAAAATTGACCGAAGTGATTTCCTCATTATTTTTGACGCTCTTTCGAACGCCGCCTTCCGCGTATCGCTACGTGGCCCAGGAGCCGAGTTAGAAGGGGGGGTGTTCAAACACCCCCCCCCCAGCAGGGCGTGGAAATCCAGGACCCCCAGCTGGGCGCGGGTTAAGTAGTTGACTCGGGTCAAGGTCAGGTCAGAGCCCCTCAGGTCACGAAGCTGGGCAAAGGGTATCATATGGCATATCATTCGATTCGGAAGGTCTTCCCGAGTCCATTGGTGGCTTTCCCGACTCTCTAGCTCAATTTGATCGGGAGTTATTGACGAAAAACTCGTACGACCCTAGTGACGTCATAAATGATGTCACGCAAGGTTAACAATGCAAAAGTGAAGCATTGGACTTTGCAAGGAGTGCATGAAATCACGACACCATGTACGTGAGATAGTTTTAGATCATTATCGGCGCCAAAATAACAGATTTTATATTTCCCCATTGACTTATAACAATGATGTCACGTGACTCATGTGACCTTCAAAAATTCCCAGATATATAAGTTGTGAGACCTCTGGATGACACCAGGTATGCGTCCTGTAACTTTTATCTCGGACAGCTATGGTCATTGGCGTCCAAAACAATGTCAGAACCAAACAGTCTTTTTCACTCTCGCGCTTATAGGAAAGAGGGTTGGATGAACCCTCTTTTCATTTTTTTTCAGATGACTAAGACTTCAATTGAAATTTCAGTAACCCGTGATGTCACTAGGCAGCTTTACCACGCCATTTGTAAGCTCCCCTCCCAAAATCACTATTCGAAACCGTTATCGTGACGTAAAATAAATACATTTATAGAAAGAACACCTTCCTAATTTTTTGCACACTTCTTAACAATGAGCTAAATATTTTTTTAAAGAAACAAAAATTCAAAAAAATTTGGTCCCAAAGTCCAAAAAATACAAATGAAAGAAAACTCGATATGTCATATATCAAAAAAGCCTATTTTTCGAAATTTCAAAAATGCATATTAATCTCTGTTTCATTGCAAGTTCAATGTTATCTAACATCTGGCATTTGAATAATACGTCTTAGAGTTACAGCCCGCCAAACTTAGCGCTGCAAAGCAAGATCCAAAAAATGTTATACGCCATAACTCAAAAAATACTTATCTGATAAGCCTGAAATTGTTACAGGTAGATTCAGAGCCCCTGATTACCCCTGAGACCAATTTTCGTCAAATTCCGAGAGATGAGGGTGTCAAATTGGAAAAAAGTGGTACGATCTATCGTGGAATACCCCAACAATCGCTTCGTGTTGGTACTACTTTATTGATACGCCTGACCAACGATAGCTTCGTAACATGTTACATAACCACTAATTATCAAAGCTACCTCTATGTTCAAACGGGCGCTAAACTCGAAATCAGCTCCAAAAAAAAAACTACACTTGTAAGTGGAAGCAAATACAGCTCAGAAAAAGTGAGCCAAGGACATCTATATTCGAGTCAGGGCCAATAAATTTTTAGAGTAGGTGTAGGTAAAATTGATTAACTCTAGGTCACTGGAAGTTTCGTTGTAATAGGCTCCTTTTTGCGTGTCTTATTGGGAAAGCCCGAGACGGGTGCACCATCTGACCCCATTCCCCCTATACAAGCAGGTCCGAGGGTAGTCAAGGCTGAGGCTAGTTAGGTACCTCGTAGTTACTTATACGTCATCCGACGAATCGGCTGCAACCATTAGGTATTTTGACAATCAGACGAACGCTTGGGTCAGTTTTGGCGCGCTCACTCCTTTGAGGGATGAAAAGAGACAAAAATATTGGGTACTTTAAAATATTATCATGCTGGTGTTCCACGCTCACAGCTTATTGACCTATGTATAAGCAATGGGGACTAGGGAGCTCTTGAAGCGTTTCTGAATCTGACGTTGTATTTGTTGATGTTGCTGACGTCAACTTCACTAACATTATAGCTCAAAAAACCATACTCTGAGCATCGCCAAGTGGGGGTCGACCCTCCGGTTCTCACGAGTGGGGGGGGGGGTCGCAACCCCCGCGACCTCCCCGTCGGCGACGCCCCTGAGGGCGACCTTCCGTTACACATCCGTACATATGCGTCCTTATGGAAATTGGTTGTGTGGCGACTGGCGACGCGCGCGACATCTGTGCGGCATCTGTGGCGACACCTGGTGGCTGTACTTCTGCTGCATGCTACGATTACGTGACAAAAGATCGTAAGACAAAAGATCGTATGGAAAAAGATCGTAGGAAAATGATCGTAAGATAGAGATCGTATGTTGTAAAAGATCGTACGGCAAAGATCGTAAGCAAAGGATCGTAAAGCAAAGGATCGTATGAAAAAGATCCTTGGAAATAAATATCGTATGTTGCAAAAGATCGTACGACCTAAGATCGTAAGCAAAAGATCGTAAAGCAATGGATCGTATGAAAAAGATCGTAGGAAAATGATCGTAAGAAAAAGATCGTATGTTGTAAAAGGTCGTACGACAAAAGATCGTAACGTTAAGTTCGTAAAATAAATAATCGTATAGAATAGTGTTGTAGGTAAATGATTGTAGCATATAAAGCCCGTTAGTCGCACAATATTCTACGAAAAACCGTCACGTGCGTGTGCTGCTGTGACCTGTGGGGTGCCCCATTTGGAGTGCGGGTGCTGAAGCACCCCCAATGATATACAAATTCCCCCATTCCCCCAATTCCCCCTTATCCAAAAAATATGAGATATAAAACAACAAATATTTATGACGTCATGTTAACCACCAACTCGTAAATGTTCATGCCCACAATTGCCTATATCAAGAAATTCACAATTATGAATGTGACTAGTGGGCTTTGATGCTAGAGCATGGGTGTGAATTTTCAAAAAAAAAAAAAACAGAACAAAAAAGTAACATTAGGGCGTCACAGGCATAGGTGTGCCCCTCACGGCTGGGTGTGCCCAGGTGTGCCCCCTAAGCCAAAGAGGGCCCTCACATTTCACATGTTACCAATAATAGCCGTTTTCACGACGGGCTTTCCGGTGTGCACCTGATTTGACCAAATCTGCACCTAATCTCTTTTACAGCAAATATCTTTATTTTATGAATTTATTTAAGTGTTTTAATCGATGATGCTCTCTGATATGGCAAAGCAGGCACATAAGCAGTTAGTGCAATTCTAGCTGATAGCTACTAAGAGACGCACTGAACCTGATTTGACCAAATCTGCACCTGATCTGCACCAGATGTGCACCGAATGTGTACCAGATGGCCGTCGTGAAAACGGCTAATATCGTAGGTACTATTTTTAGTGGGTTATTCATAATACATCGAAGGCATCGATAAATCAATAACAATCCTGTAGATTTTGCTTCAAGATTTGCATTTTGCAATCGTGGTTGCGGAATATCGACAACATTTTAGGAGCAAAAGGTGGTGCCGCAACCTATTGCTTTCCAGCCCCCACCCAATCCCCTACTGGGCGCCGCGAGTGGAATTGCGAGGGACACCACAGGTCTAACAGAGGCACCACAGGCCTGGCAAGGGCACAATGGGCCTGTCAGGGACACCACCAGCCTCTCGTTGGCACTTCAAGCTTGGCAGGAACACCACAGGCCTGCCAGGACCCATGTGCAAAAAAAAAACTGAAAATAGGGCAACACCTAAATGAAGTGGTCGAAACCGAAATTCGACATCCGTTGAGGTTTTTTCTTATTTTAGGTAGGAGCACAACTTCGATTCATGACCCTCCCTTCGGAGTTTTCCTGGATCCGCCCCTGTACATGCGTGCGTGTGCACCTGGGGGCTTTGGGGTGCCCCTTTGGGGGGTGCAGATTCAGAAGCATTATTAGGGATGCAAAAATGATAGGTATACACATCCACATCCATGTGCTAGAGCTTCAAAGAAAGGAGCAGAGGGCCCGTATTCACGTCGGAATTTTTCGTAAGATTCATCTTACGATAACTCTTTGTCGTACGATAATTTGGTATTCACGTTGGCATCGCAAACAGTTAAGACTTAAGATTTATCTTACGATCAAAATTTTGGTCGTAGACATTTGTCGTACGATCGATCGTAAGTGCGATTCACGTCGAGACATCTTACGTCGAATCTTAAGATGATCGTAAGACCTTAATGATGAAGGTATTGGGAAGATACGACTACTCACCATAAGCGTAACTTTATATCTCTTTGTGGGTGCTCAAGCACCCCCAATCCTGAGCTCAGCACCCCCTGCCTTCTTAAAGCACCCCCAGCCTCCTCAAAACATTCCCAGCTGACTCAAGGCCCTCAATAATCAGAATGTCCATCTCCTAGTACTGTAATTAGCCCAGTGAATCATGCAAATACTATGCTTACTCAATTCAGTGACTAAGAGAATATACATTGAATAAATCACCACAAATTAAGATGCATGATATTTGTGTTAACATTACATCTGATATTATCAGGGGTCCGGGAACGATTTTCAAGTTGGGGGGGGGGGGAGCCTAAAATACCTGACATGATGCATATAAAACAGTGGCATAGCTAGGGGTGTAAGGGGACACGTTTCCCTTCCCCCCATCGTGTTCAAAGGGACCCTTGGGTCCGAGAGGCCCTGCGGCGCCATTTGACCGCTGAGGGTTAACGATGGCCATATTTCTACTCAGAAGGGCCCCGTGGGGCTCTTTAGAGCACCTCATGGGCCCTAAATAGCCACACTAAGGTCTCCATAAGGGCCCCACGCCGACTTCTGAGGGCCTCTTGCGGCTTTTAAGGACACCTCGGTGGTCTCCAAAGGCCCGTTAAGCCTGAAACAGACTCTTTCCGCAGTCAGGAAATCGCATGCGAGAGCCTATTCAAATACATGGAAGCACGCTCGCATCAATCGCACGCACCTCCCGCGAGCGATTGATGCGAGAGGAATTACAATGTTTTTGAATAGGCTCTCGCATGCGATTTCCTGAACGCGGAAAGAGTCTGCTTCAGCCTTTACTGGCCTCTGAGAGGTCTTACCGGCCAATGAGGGAAAGTTCTAGCGGCATTTCCCACCTGTGATGGTCCCACACTTATTTTTCTGAGGGCCCCATAACGGCAACTGTGGGGCCCTCGTCGGTGCCTATGAGGGCCCACACCGGTGTCTCTGAGGGTTTCACATCCCCAACTCCGAGTGCCTACACCAGTGCCTATTAAAGCCCTATATCGGCGGCTCTGAGGACCCACCCAACACCTGCGCATCTAAAGGCCACCCACTGATGACTTGAGGGCCCCACAACGGTGACCCTGAGGGCCCCACCGGCGTCTGACAGTACCATGCCGGTCTCTTAGGACCCCGCAGGACTTCTTCTGCCGGCCTAATAAGGACCCCTTGCCGGTCACTGAGACCCCCTGCCGGCTTGTAGAGAGTTCGCGTCAGCAGCTCTAAAGGCCCCACACCCGTCTGTAACGGCTCTACACCAGCGTCTATGAGGGCCCGGAGCAACGCCTGTAAGGACCCTCATCGGCGCCTCTGAGAGAATCACAATAGCACCTCTGATCGCCCACACCGGCACCTGCATGGCGGCCCCACACCGGTGCCTCCCTTACCGGCGGCTCTGAGGGCCCTACGCCGGTGATTCTGAGGGTGCCACCGATAACTGAAGGCACCACACAAGCCCTTAGTGTAGCTGAGCTTTAATCCCATACCGGCCCTCCGAGGGCGCCACGTCAGTGCACTCATTGCCCCACACCCCTCCCTCACACCCGGAGCGGGTAAACTGTGTTATACCTATAACTTATACGGCCTTGATACCTATAGCAACGATTTTACCACCGTTGTACGTTATGTATTTCTCAAAGTTGACTCAAAATGGTCCAGTACAAAATCTGGCCTGCCAAACTTATGGCCAAGGTCAGGCCCAAACACGTTTTGGGCAATCAGTCTCAGTCCATGACTCCATTCTTCGGCAACTACGGTGCCAGGCCGATACTGTAGAAACTTGCAATTTGTACCCTTGACCTGACCTTGACCTTGACCTCAAACTTTAAATTAAGTGCATGTTTTTAGTTATTCATGATGAGATCTTTCGATTGGCGTTTGAATTTTCCAAATCAGACCAATAGTTCGGGAGATAACAGGGGGGTAAAATTTATCCCCCAGCCCCGCGCGTTCGGCTGGAGAGTGGAGACCCCAGCCCCGCGCGGGTTAATGCATTGGGTGAGCCAAAATTGTTTTACAGTGGCGCTATTAAAACAAGCTCTCGAGCCGATTTAACATCATTTCTTGCATGATGCCTGATGGCTACAGTAAAAAAGAACAGCTAAAAAAACTACAAAAACTATGGAATGCCTTTCTGAAAGCTATAATTTGAGCACCCCCAATGATTTTTGGAAAACTACACCCATGGATAATAATATAGTTTCCATAATACCTAATGGTAAAATATTTTCCATAATAACTTTGAAGCATACTAAATCTGTGGTACTTTTATAATGTTAAGAATAGCTCACTAATAACTGTTTGAATCTATTTCGTTTGCTGTATCATTTGACGGAGGATCCATTTTCTATGTCGTCCCGGAATATGCTGCTAAAAATCAAATCTTCGGAACTGCTACGACATCTTAAGTTGGGTCGTAGGATGAATCCTAGGACTTTTGACATGAATACCAAATTATCTCAAGATTGTCAACGGGAATTAGAAGTATCCTAAATATCCAGACTGATCGTACGATAAAAAGTTAAGATGGTCAACATGAATACCAAATCGATCGTACGATGAAAACTGATCGTAAGATCAGGGGCGGATCCAGGAAAACTCCAAGGGGAGGGTCATGAATCGAAGTGGTGCCCCTACCTATACCCAAAATTAAAAACTCAACGGATTTCGTTCACTTCATTTTGGTGGTGCCCCCATTTTCAGTTTTTTTTCTTTTTATTTTTTATTTTTAGTCAGTATCTTAACTCTTAGCCACAACCACATTTACCAATTGTAAGCAAGTATATATGAATGTGCTATGTGTATATATGTTGTGGACGCTGAGTAGTGAGTACTTACCAGGAACGTTATCAGGTAAGCAAATCGTTGTCAGTCCGACGAACTTGACCCTGGCGTCTAAAGGGTCTGTCCTTGACACTTCAGGCTTGTCAGGGGCACCAAAGTCCTTCCAGGGACACCACAAACCTGTCAGGGGCACCTACGGCCTTGTAGGGGCGCCACAGGCCCGCCAGGGGCACCACAGGCCTGCCAGGAAGCAGGGGCACCACAGGTCTAGCAAGTATACACGACAGGCCTGTCAGGGGCACAACGGGCCTGTTGGGCCCATGAGCACCCCTAGAGGCAGGGGCACCACAGTCCTTCCAGGGGCACCGCAGGCCTGTGAGGGGCACCAGCGGCCTAGCAGGGGCACCAGTCAACACAGGCCTGCCAGGGGCACCACAGACCTGCCAGGGGCACCAGAGGCCTGCCAGGAGCACCACCGACCTCGCAGGGGTAACTTGGGCCTGTCAGGGCCCAGGGGCACCACGGGCCTGTCGAGAGGCACTTCAGGCTTTTCAGGGGCACCATAGTCCTCTCCGGGCGCAGCGGTAGCAGGGGCACCAGAGGCCTGCCAGGGGCACTACAGGCCTAGCATGGGCACCACTGGTCTATCAGGGGCACCACGAGCCTGTCATAGTTAGCCAGGCATCTCAGGCTTGTCAAGGCCCAGGGGCACCACAGGTCTGTGAGGGGCACCAGCGACCTAGCAGGGGCACCAGTCAACACAGGTCTGCCAGGGGCGCCACATACCTGCCAGGGGCACCACAGACCTGCCAGGGGCACCAGAGGTCTGCCAGGGGCACCACCGGCCTCGCAGGGGCACCTTGGGCCTGTCAGGGGCACCACGGGCCTGCCGAGGGGCACTTCAGACTTTTCAGGGGCACCAGTTCTTTCCGGGCGCAGGGGTACCAGCGGCCTAGCAAGGGCACCAGAGGCCTGCCAGGGGCACCAGCGGCCTAGCAAGGGCACCAGAGGCCTGCCAGGGGCACCACAGGCCTGCCAGGGGCACCACAGGCCTAACAAGGGCACCACGGGCCTGTCAGGGGCACCTCAGGCTTGTCAGGGCCCAGGGACACCACAGTCCTTCCAAGGGCACCGCAAGCCTGTCAGGGGCACCAGAGGCCTGCCAGGGGCACCACAGGCCTAGCAAGGGCACCACTGGCCTGTCAGGGGCACCTCAGGCTTGTCAGGGCCCAGGGGGACCACAGTCCTTCCAGGGGCATTACAAGCCTGTCAGGGGCACCAGAGGCCTAGCAAGGGCACCACAGGCCTGCCATGGACACCACAGGCCTGCCAGGGGCACCACCGGCCTTGCAGGGGCGCCTTAGGCCTGTCAGGGGCACCACGTGCCTGCCGGGGACACTTCAGGCTTGTCAGGGGCGTTACAGTCCTGTCAGGGCCCAGGGGCACCAGGCCCGTGGTGTCCCTGCTAGGCCTGTGGTGCCCCTGGCGGTCCTGTGGTGCCCCTGTCAGGACTGTGATACCCCTGATAGGCCGGTGATGCCCCTGGTAGGTCTTTGGGCCCCCGGGCCTCAAGGGGGGCCATGACCCATGTGACCCCCTTGGATCCGCCACTGCGTAAGATGTCGACGTGCATACGAGCCAGGACAGCTGAGTCTTTTCTGTCAATGCGGAAGTTTAGCATCAACTATTAGCCATCTGAGCTCTGAAATAACATCAATGTATGGTTGAGCTTACGACGCCACTTACTACGCGAACGTAGAAATTGATAAACTTTGTATGCGCTGCAGTTGGGATGCACCATGTGAATACCATATTTTGACTGTACGATCTTTATTTCATACGATCATTTGGCGTACGATCATTTACCTCGACGATCTTTTGCGAATACGATCTTTTGTCCATACGAGCATTATGCCGTACGATCTTTATCCATTACGACTTTTTGGCATACGATCATTCTCCTTGACGATCTTTAGCGAATACGATCTTTTGTCCATACGAGCATTATGTCGTACGATCTTTATCCATTACGATCTTTTGCATACGATCAACTTTCTACGATCTTCTGCTTTACGATCTTTTGTCCGGTTACCATAGCTACGGGGGTTACAGACAAAAGTAGGTACGTATCGCTTAAGTACGTAGGACAAAAGTACGTAAGCAAAAGTACGTAGGACAAAAGTACATATCGCAAATGTTCGTACTGTAAAAAGTACGTATGGACAAAATTACGTCAAGGACAAAAGTACGTATCGCAAAGGTACGAACCTTTGCACGGCCCTCAGATGTCGCAACTTCGAAACGCTGTCAGTGCCAGATGAACTTTCAAAGGGAGATTACACTTACAGGATATAGTATCTTCTAGATTTCTCACAATTTCTATACCTCGGATTTTTCTAAAAGGTCACATGTGGGCAAAAACGTCCCCCCTCCCCCCCGTCACCCGGGCGAAGGTAAATTAACCCGGCGGCCGCCGCGCTGGGCCTCCGCGCCACCCGCCAGCCGCGGGGGGGCTTTATGTTCTCCGCCGATATCATCGCAATGCGAAGAGATAGAGAAACGAAAATTGTATACGTACTTTTGCGTACGCACAATTGCGAACGTACTTTTGTCCTGCGTACTTAATACAATACGTACTTTTGCATACGTGCTTTTGCGTACGAATATTTGCGTACGTACTTTTGTCAACGTACTTTATGCTATACGTACTTTTGCATACGTACTTTTGCGTACGAACATTTGCCTACGTGCTTAATACTGCACGTACTTTTGCATACGTACTTTTGCATAGGTGGAGAATTGGGACCAGCTGGGGGTGCTCGGGCGCAGCAAATCCGCCGCCGCCTAGCGTTGACCTTGACCCGCGCCGCCCGGCCGCGGCTCCAAAGCCAAGCCGGCGTGGCCGGCGTGGAATTGGGAGAGCTCGAGCACCCCCAGTCCAGCACAATTCTCCACCCGTGCTTTTGCGTACGAACATTTACGCACGTACTCTTGTCCTACGTACTTAATACTGTACGTACTTTTGCATACGTACTCTTGCGCACGAACATTTGCGTACGTGCTTTTGTCCTACGTACTTTATACTGTACGTACTTTTGCATACGTACTTTTGCGTACGAATACGAACATTTGCGTACGTACTTTTGTCCTACGTACTTTATCGTTTACGTACTTTTGCGCACGTACTTTTGTCCTACGTACTTTTGCGATACGTACTTTAGTCCGCGAATCAGCTAAGGGGCGTTTTGCCAGATATGGTTTCTACTGCTACACCGCTACTTTGGCTCCCCAGCTAACAGGAAACGTTACTACAACGTTGTCACAACGTCGTGTTTCGGTAAGTTGCGAAATTACGTTTTAATTACGTTGTAGCAACGTTCTGAACGTTGTGAAGCCATGGTTTGGTCCGAAAGTCGTGGTAAAACGTCGTGACAACGTTTTATTGGTACGTTGCAGCAACCGCGCACTTGCAGCATTATATTTTGATAATGTATGGTGACATATATGGCCATATAATGCATTTCCTTTGACTTTCAATGCGCATATTCAGTTTTCATCGTTAAATTTGACATATTTTAACACTTGGACTGTTCACGTTGTCAGCTAGTGGTCGCCAACACGTTGTTAAAACGTTTTTCACAACCTTGACATTATAGGTACTGAATAATTAGCGGTGTTTTTACAAGTAAATTCTGATACCTTTCTCTCTCTATCTCTCTCTAATTAATATACATACATATATATATATATATATATATATATATATATATATATATATATATATATATATATATATATATATATATATAACATGTGTAAATTGCAAAGCGTCATTGGCATGTTTTGCAACATCACAGGCGGAGCTAGAGGCTTGCAACTATCCCTATGTAAACGCGGCTGTTATCCGCGGCTGCCAGCAAGCCACGCGGGCCGCCACTCAGGCGAACGGTGCACACTGGGCCGATCGCCAGGTCTAGCACGACATGGGTAAAAAAAATCGAACTTTGTGGATGTGCAATGAAACCTATACCAATTTGTTCAAAAATGATCATACTACATTGCTGTGGTCTTTGTTTTCCAACACAATTGCTATTTCATGGCGAAAACTCAGCTTAAACACGAACTTCGGAATCGTTTGGACCGAACTCGTCCCCCGCACTCTTCGACAACGTATCTTTGATCCACGAAAACAATCCCAATTTGAGGAGGAATTCCACATTTATATACATCAAACGATAGCTCCGGGTCTGCAGAACACACATAACCACATGAAAATGGCGAACTCTTACTTGGTTATGATGTATTGGCACCGCAAAGATTTAAAGACGAAAATATAATTTCACCTAATTGATGTCACACACAAATAGACTTTTAAAAAAAGTACCGCAGAGTACCGCTTCGAAAATCTCGCTACATGTCAATGATTCATTGCACTACAAGATCCAACAGTCATTTTTTGCGACTTTTTGCGACTTTGGATGTAGCAGCCAAACATCAACCCGCGCCGGACCGGTGCTCGGCGTCAAACGCGCCGGGCCGGGAGGTGTTGATTGAACACTCCCCTTCTAACTCGGCTCTTGGGCCACATAGCGACACGTAGTAAGTGGCATTCGAAAGAGCGCCCAAAATTCCAGATGGAGTAATTAGTCATTTCTAGGTCAGGTCAAAGGTCACGTCACCAGAGGTCATCAAAGGTAAAATGTTGCATATATCAACATTTCTCGAAAACCGGCCCTTACCTCGGGGACCAATAGAGCTACATCGTCGCGGAAAACTGCATTCAATTGCTCTTTTAGCGGTCTTTCTGAAATAAGCCCTCAGATTTGGCTTAACCCTCGCCCCTAGTGGTGTTTTTCCAGCCGCGAACGTATAGAAGGGGTCCGTTGGACCCCCCGCCGTTTCGCCCCTGATCGAGCTAGAGCTTCGCGGAAAAGACGAGCGTGTTGCCCGTGACAAGAGGAAGCTGATGATACCCGATTGTAAGGTCCTAATTAATCAGTTGGCCTTCCAGGTCAGGTCAATGACCCAAAAGTCGGAAAAAATCGGGACCTGTTAAAACGTCGTAAAGGCCAAAGGGTGGCTGCTATGGGTTTTTTGGGTGCTGATCACGAACATAATGTTATTTACGATCATAAATGATGTCTTCATACATTTAGGCCAGGTCGGGTCAGGTCAGGTCAGGTCAACCAGTAAGGGTTTTGCCGGGTATTTGCAGTAGGTGGCAACCGCCTCTGACAGCTTTGTAACATGTTACGAAGGCACCAAAGCTACATAGTAAATGTTCAAATGGTTTCTAGATTCGAATTCAGCTCCAAAAACTAGGCTAGAAACATGTAAAACTCGAAAAAGTGAACAAAGGTCATCAAAGGTCAATGACCTTACCTGACCTTCTGGTGACCTTGACACCAACCCTAATGCATGGGAGCAACATAATATCCCATGTTTGAACGCTTTAAACCAAGAAAAGACTGCAAACCCGCGGCTAATGCGACCCGACATACGCTGAATCGCGATTCCGGCCAAACATGGTCTCGAAAGAAGGTCACAGGTCAAAGACCATTAAGGTCAGGGTCATGAAATTTTCAGGTTAGCTGTAAAAGTAGTTATCGCGAGGGTACTGAAAGTTTCGTTGCGATCGGCCGCTTTTTACGCGAATTACTCGCGAAAAACCAAGGGTTCCGTTCGAAGATTCAGGCCCTGTCGCGCTAGAATGGCATATCGGCCCACTGTGCGGTGGCTCGCGCCCTGACCTCGCCTGAGGGGCCGTGACGTCAGTGTCACCGGCCGGCGTTCAGAGCCAGCCGGCCGAGCCGCAGTCTACGCGGCGCGAGCGAGCAGTGAGGGCCGGCGGCGGGCGCGGCTGAGATAGCTGGAAGATGAAAGATAGCGCCAGTTGTCTGCGTTTGATGCGATTGTTGTTTTGACTGGTAAGTCAAAGTACCATTTACGAGTAGCATTTGCAAGATTGTGCCTTGTAATATCGTGCGGTCTAGGCTATAGTTCATTGTAGCTCTAGCCTCTAAGGTGTTGACATGTTTGATCTAGCCTGTCGCACTGTTCCGGAAAGTGGTGCAGGTATTTTTGTGATTTTTTCATGAATTGAATGTCTGATTTTCCCTCATGTCTTCCCGCAGACGTCCTGCAACTCGTCAGCGCGCCTTGTGGCAGGCCTACTGTCGGCAATGCGGTAGCGAAGTGGCTGTCCGGAAGCTGCGACCGGAACGGGGGATGCGCAGACCGTCTAGTCAGGCACTGCCAGCTGCCTAGGGACATCGAGGCCGCAAATGAGCCGGTGCCTAACGGTCCGCCGAGTGATCCTCCCAGCGAGGGTTAGTGAAGAAGTGAACTTCCACCAGTTCTGGCGTGCTAGCGGCTAGCGTCAGAGCCGGTAGAACCCAATTCCGTCCCACGCCCCCATGGGGGCGCCCCTGGGCCCCATGCCCCATCACCGATGCCGCCGCCGTCGTTTTGTTTGTTTGTTGTAAATTGACCTGTATGGTGTGTTGAAATATACACTTCTTACATGCCTTTTTTACAAGTCTAGAGAACGGGAAGAGAGCGTCGGAAACACATTCTGAGTAGGTATGTTGCGAACACGTTGAGAGGGCGTTGCGAAAATGTTTAGGACGTTTACTCAGGGTCGCAGGGACGGCAATACGAAGTAGCGACAACGTGGTGCGCACGTGATGTCGTGATAATAACGTCGCAGAGACGTTGCCAAAGCGTTCTATACTCCTTGTAGTCACGTTGCGGAAACGTGGTGACAACGTTCCAGAAACACTGTTGGTACGTTACAGAAAACATTTCATAACGTTGGCGGGACGTTGTAAGAACAGTTTTGGGACGTCACGGCCACGTTACAGAAACGTTGTGATGACATTCAAATGCATGGTCGGATGACGTTGTCACTTGTCACGCCGTTGTCTGGAGTCTACAAAATTACGTTGTCACAACGATAAATATGGACGTTGTGGTAACCATTTGACAACGTTTAAACGACGTTGTAACAACGGCAAATTGTTAGCTGGGTCAATACTAGAGTTATTTTGCTAGTAAAAGGCAACAAAATTGAAAATTGATTTACAAAAATGCATATAAATGGTTAAGAGATAATTATAAGGAAATGTTGATTGAATGATTTTTAAATATTGAACCGTGAAACTATATTCTGGTAGGTAATAGTAGAAAATAGTCCATGCAACCTTGTATTTAGAGCCTTGGGCGGCCTTACATTGGCGGCGGCGCCGCTCCAGGCGTGTGGCGGCGGCGGCGGCGGCGCGCCGGCGCCGGTCGGCGCGCCGTCCGGTCCGTCCTCGGCCGGGTCGTGGTCGCTGTCGGCAGCGCCGGCCTCGTCCTCGCTGGAGCTGCAGTAGTAGTGCAGCTTCTCACCCAGCAGCTTATCATCCAGCGTGGCCATGCCAGCGACCTGAAGGCAAACGGAGACCGCCCGCACAATGGCATGGAGCTGCTATAACATACATGGGGGGGGGGGGTGTGGAACGGAGTCCCTCGTTTTCTCGCAAATAGCTCAAGTAAACAGCGACCGATCGCGACGAAACATTCAGCATCCTCAGTTGATCAATTTTACACCATAGACTTCTATATACCCGGCCTGGACACAGAAAAATCTGATCATGACCATAGAGATCTTATAATATAGAGATGCCCTGGTACTAAAAAACCTAACGTTTCTTGGGCGTTTTCTAAGCAAGAAATTACGCTCTTTGAATATCGTGATTTGTGTCTGTACCCTCTCCTAAAAAGAAAATGAATGATAATTAATAATTATACGTATTTCTTCATTATATGAGGTGTAGAAATAAAGGATCACATCAATCCACTTTAAATGTTTTTGTTGCGATAATGTCTTATGTTCTCGGACACGTCGGACACATCTCATGGAATATATTGGAATTGAAGTTGACGTTGGGATAGCATTGAAGTATCGCTGTATTTTCCAAAGTTAGTTATTTGATAAATATATTCGGCTCCTGATACTGGGGTATATTTAAAGGTTTTCAGGTCAAACATACTGTTGAAAATGATAACTTAAATGTTAATTAGCAATCATGTGTGCGATGAACTTTTCAATAAGAGATATCATTGGTTGTGCGGTGAGTTCATCATGCATATTTTAGCGCCAATAGGGAATTGCATGTTGCAACGCCAATGTTAAAATACCCAAATCAAAGGGGGCACGGTGCCCCGGTGACCTCCCCCCCGTTCCGCCACCTATGCGTGACACTTTGGGTATTTCGGGTATTATTATGTAAAAAGCGTCGGATCACGACAAAACTGTACCCTCGAGCCGATCATGTTTTTATCTGCGCATAACACATTTCATATATTGCACACAAATAACCGTTGGCTTGTTAGTTGTTTCTTGAGATCATGTTAGGTCATACCTACGATCTCAATTCTAGAAACTACAGCGGGTCCCTATCTTCTCCACAACTGTCATTGACCTCTTGAAAGTCTTAACCCTCGCCCGCACATGCCATTTTCCCATCCTAGAACGCACATGGGGGGGGGGGGGGGGTGGGGGTGGTTGCCACACCCCCCCCCGCGCCATTTCGTTCCTGTTGGAGATAGAGCTTAGCAGTAAAGACCAAAAAGATTCTTTGGGAAGAGACGAATCCAATGATACCCAGTTTTACCTTCTCAGGTCAGTCATTGACCTTCCAGGTCAGGTCAAACTAAAAAATGTTGCTGTTTTGGGTCACCGTTGGATATCAAGTGCGCTGCTTATCAAATACCGATGACGATGCTGTTTTCTGGTGCTAAGCCAGCTAGAACCTCTTTGTCACACTATACGACCAGAATTTTGCTGCTGAGGTCATTTCAGGTCAAGTTAGGTCAAGGTCAATTATATGTGTTTGTATGTCTGTGTGTGTCTGTGTGTATATTGATGTGTGCACCGATTGTTTTTGGGTCCATATCACATGAAATCATGATCTGAGAAGCTTTTACCAAAAATGCAGTCAAAAAACTTCACAAAAAGTAAATTCAGCTTGCCTAAAACGCAATTATCTTAGATGACCTAGGTTGACCTTGACCCTGACCTTGACCCCTGTACATCGTCGAACAATATGTTCCATGATAGGTGGGAGGTAAGACTGGCAAAAAAGGCCGAAATCAGGGTGTCAAAAGCTCACAAGGCCCATGGCAAACGCAAGATGTTGAGAATTGGCCATTTGGGTCATGACATGACCTGAAAAACAATGTCATATCTCCGAAACCAAAAATCACAGAAACTTGAAATTTTCAGTGGATATCAAGAAAGGATAGACGAGCAGCTATACGAAAAATCAGCCTTCTAGCTCTAAAAATGTTGAGTGCAGAGCAGAAAGACTGCCTGGGGGGGTGGCAACCCCCCCCCCATGTGCGGGCGAGGGTTAAGTCACCCAATGGCCAAGGAGCTTAACCCTCGCCCGTATTGGTGTTTTGCCAGCCGTGAACGTATAGGGGGAAATTCGTTGGACCTCCCCCCCCTTGCCGTTCGGCCCCTCATCAAGCTAGAGCTTCGCGGAAAAGTAGCGTGTTGCCCGTGACGAGAGGAAGTCGATGATACCCAATTTTAGGGTCCTAAGTCATTGGCTGACCTTCCAGAGGTCAATGAAAAAAGTCGGGAAAATCGAGAGACGTGTCAGAACTTTGTCAAGTGAGGTTGTTGTGGTTCTTTCGGGGTACTGATCACGAATTTTATCTAAGTTTTGATCACAGATGCGCTCTTCGTGCATTTAGGCCAGGTCGTGTCAGGTCAGGTCAACTAATAGGCGTCCTGCCGGGTATTTATAGTAGGCATCATCCACCACTGACAGCTTCGTAACATGTTACAAATGCACCAAAATTGCTTCGTAACTGCTCATATGGTTGCGAAATTTGAAATCAAATCCAATGTATAAAATTCATCAACTCTACTAAAAATTTCTTCGCTATCGGCCGCTTTTTGCGCGAGTTATTCGCGAAAAGAAAAAAAACGAGGAAAAGGGGGTCTCCTATAAGTGCGAAGGTTAAAATTGGGTAGCAGCGACTTCCTATCGCCACGTGACGGGTAGCACGCTCGTTTTTCTACCGCAAAGCTCCAGTTCAGAGGCCGAGAGGCTGGGGTCCGATCGGCCCTCCCCGTTTATGTTAGCTGCTATGAAAACGCCAATAGAGTGGCAACGGCCTAGTGTTTGACCTGGACTTATCTTTGCATTGAGTTTTATTCACGATCGATGGCAACACAAGTCAAATTCCTAAAACCAGACGTTTCGGCCACAGGGTGCCTTCGTCAGTGGACACTAGTGATTAATTAAATTAAAAACACATAGTATCAAAAACAATCGGTATAAATCGTTCGAAGTCGACACATCGGGCACAGGTTTCGAAATGCATTCTTTGGTTCAACATTAAAAACCTAAATTGAGAACAGTATTCATCACGCCATTGTTCTTGTCGCGTTCTTTTGATATGCTGAAAATTAAATTATATAATGAATGTACCTACAGGTCACAATGTAAATGTCGGAACGTTTAATTCGCTCGCCTTTTCTCAGAGTCTTTCAAAATTCGCCAATCACCTTTCGTTTAGAAATCGTTTACGTTTTGTTTCCTAGTGCCATCATTGCAGCCGCTTTTGCCCAGGTAAAGAATCCAGGTTTTTCGTTCACTGTATCTTGGAAACAGATGTGAGCTGCTTCCAGAGCTTTTCTCACCGATTTTGACATGCCTTTTTCAATGACATGAGCACTGTTCCAGTTTGGTAAATTTTGACATTTTTCGATATGAAGGACGAGTGCGTTCGATCTATTGTGGTTCCGGACATCGCGTTTGTGTTCTTTCAGTCGTGTGTCGAGTCCTCTTCCAGTTTCTCCTATGTACGATTTGTTGCATGGGCCCGAGCAAGGAATTTTGTATACCACACTGTTACTATCTTTCTTTTCTATCTTTCTTTTCGAAACGTCTGGTTTTAGGAATTTGACTTGTGTTGCCATCGATCGTGAATAAAACTCAATCATGTCTGATCATTATCTTTGCATCCCGGGACCGAACGGTCGTGATGTCTGTTCCATCAAGGGAGCCAGTAATTCTATGATGAGGCTTTCTCAGAGGCCCCCATTACCCCCCCCCCCGCCGAGGGGCTCCATTACCCCCAAAGGGGGCATGCCCCACCATTTGCCGACCCCTGGATTAGACAATATACTGAGCTGCCAGCTGCGGGTGACCGAGCTCTCCGAATTCCACGCTGGTTTGGCTTTGGAGCCGCAGCAGACGGCGAAGGTCAAGGTCATTGCTAAGGCGGCGGCGGGCGCGCAGCGTCGAGCCGATGAACCAGAAGCCGGCTGCCGGGTATTTAGTTGCCAGGCTGATTTGATCCCTCATAGTCGGAAATTGGGCTACTAGAACTGAAAATTGATTTGTTTGTAAATAAATAAGCGATTTGATAGTGTAAATCACCTGGATTACAACTTTTAAAAATATTGTAACCCTCGCCGGCACAGGGGGGGGGGGTTGATGCAACCCCCCCCCTAAGGTTTTCGCGAATAACTCGCGTAAAAAGCGGCCGATCGCGCCGAAACTTTCAGTACCCTCGCATTCATCAATTTTACACCTACCCTGTAAATTTCATGACCCTGACCCAAATGACCTTTGACCTGTGACCTCTTTTCCGAGACCATGTTTGGCCGGAATCGCGATTCGGCGTATGTCGGCTCGCATTAGCCGCGCGTTTGCAAGCTTTTCGTGGTTTCAAACGTGTGAAACGTTCAAACATGTGATTTGATGTTGCTCCCATGCATTAGGGTGGGTGTCAAGGTCACCTGAAGGTCAGGTCAGGTCATTGACCTTTGGTGACCTCGGTTCACTTTTTCGAGTTTTACATGTTTCTAGGCTAGTTTTTGGAGCTGATTTCGAATTTAGCAACCATTTGAACATTTACGAAGTAGTTTTGGTGCCTTACGTTACGTTACGAAGCTGTCAGAGGCGGTTGACACGTATTACGAATACCCGTCACGACCCCTACCGGTTGACCTGACCTGACCCGACCTGGTTTAACTGCTTAAAGACATCATCTCTGATCAAAACTAACACGATATTCGTGATCAGCACCCCGAAAAACCTCATAGCAGCCACACTTTACGACTTTCTAACAGGTCCCGATTTTCCCGATTTTTGGGTCATTGACCTGACCTGGAAGGTCAACCGATGACCTAGGACCTTAAAATTAGATATCATCGGCTTCCTTTCGTGACGAGCAGCACGCTCGTTTTTTTTTTTCCGCGAAGCTCTAGCTCGATCAGGGGCCAAACGCGAGGTGGGGGGTCGTACCCCCCCCCCCCGTGCCGTCGAAGGACTCAAAGTGGCCTGTGCCGGCGAGGGTTAATGCAAAATACTTCAGTTGCAAGGATTCTAAGGGTTGGTACTTTTCAGGTACCACAAAAATTCGTTATTAAAGAGATTAGGTGCATATTTGGCCTAATTTGTGCATTCGCCAGATAGCCCATCGTGAAAACGGCTATTTACATTATGTATATTACTTTTGAAAGCATTTTCTTGCGACCATTCGGTCATCTATGCCTAGTGGCTAGTGCCTTAATAACCAAGATGTCATCCGTAAGAGAGCAAATAGTAAATGAATCATTGAATATATTAAAGAAGACAATTATATAACAGCAGACCGTTTTTGTCTAAAACGACTTCTTCAGCGGTTAAAAGAAGCGCTGAAGAAGTTTTTTAGACGAAACCGGTCGGGTTTTATATAATTGTCTCTTTTAATATATTCATTTACTACTTGCTCTCTACTATAGGTAGCAGGTACACTCGTCCAATATGTCTGCATGATGTCATCAATCTATGTTTTTACTTTCTTCCCGAAGCAGTCGGTGTTTAAGAGCCTCACGAGCTACCTGCGCTCAAAAAAGTTACTTAAAAAACGCCCAAGAAACGGTACGAAATTGAGTGTTTTAACATTGTATGGGCATCTCTATATTATAAGATCTCTATGATCATGACCACAACGGCCCTTAAAGGGAGATAATGAGCTTTCTTTTTTCTTTAATAAAAATTACTCGACATCTATACTATTTCTACTGTAGTTTCTATAAAATATGAAAATTTCCTAGCACATTTTCGTATGTGAAAAAGGTTTTTATTTTTGCAAAAAAGAAGCAGTACTTGCAGTACTTGTAACACCCACCGAAATGCGTTGTCCTTCTCTATGAAAAAGTCGCAGTATATGGCGCTTTTGTTTCAAACAGCGACGCTTGGGTTTTTGTTTATGTTATCGCCTTATCGTTGCTTGGTTGTAAGGATTCTAATTTGAATTAGAGTTAATTCGGTTTAGAATTAATTAGATTCTAATTCGGGGGTAGGGGAAAGTGGGGTAAGACGGGCACCTTAACTTTGGAGCCATTTTTCGGCCGGTTAGAAACATCATAGAAACGGGAAACTGGGTGAAAACCTTTTTCAGACATTTTACTTTCATTTGCCAGAAGATGAGACTTAGACCTGATTCAACAAATAAACTGCAGCTATTTTTGCAAAACCTTGCAAAAACCCGTCTTACCCCACCCCATGGGGTAAGACGGTCACATGGGTAGGGCAAGACGGCCAGCTTCTTTCACCGATCAGCGCAGCTCGCAACAAATGCCCGAGATTAGCCGCATTTATACAGTCGCTCGTTGGTCTCAAGTGCTTCGGAAATGGCAGTATACGAGATTCGTGCAGAAGGCGTATGCTCCTATATAGGCCCTAGTTCAGAAGCCATGTAGAACCGTTTTTCACATTCATTATTCGAGAATAAACTGTGCCGAAGGAATATTGCTAACATGTCTGTGAGTATCGGAATCGAACATATTCTTATTAGAAATGCTTCTTTTTTCCTACAGCAACAAAAATATTTTCACCATTACAGACCCATTGGGTTCATAGTTGCCCGTCTTACCCCAAACTCAATGTCAGAAGTTCAGCACGATTTTTCGCTGTGGACAATTTGATGCAGACAAAGCAAATCCGCCGTAAATGAACACTGTTGGCATATGAGTGTACCACAAGTGATTGCGAGTTTTTAACTCTATAGTGCTGTACACAAAAGCTTGCACAATACATTATGGATGTTTTCAATGAAATGAGTGTTTTAAAGAAATCAAAATAAAAGATTATCGACTGAACACAAATTCACCAGACTTGAATGGTGGTGTGTAGTGGGAAAGGCAATTCTGGTCCTAACTTTTCTTGCTCGTAGCGCTATTGGTTTGGTCTGCAGAAGGGGTGCCCGTCTTACCTACCCTGACCGTCTTACCCCACTTTCCCCTACATAGTGCCTACTCTTCTTTGTTTCCAAGTATTGTTTTGCGCCACAAATGAACGGCATGCGCCAGAAACGCAGCCAAATCTTGCGATTGCGACTACGAAATTCATTATTTTGGCCTCAGAGCCTGAAGCGAAAAATACAAGCATATTTATTTCAAAAAGACTTCAGGTTTGTCGAACGGTGTTATGAGAATTTTGATAACAGTACTGCATAAGTTTTTCAGTGATGCCGCAAAAGTGTTGTATCTATCTTCTTTTATTGTGCAGTCGGCGGGACCGATTCAAAATTGAGTCGTTGCTACTAAAATAGCAGCATATGGCCTCAGATGATGAACAGAAAAATAGTTGCGTAAATTTAGACATAAACCACCCCCAAACCATGAATATCTTTTGAAGGCACTATAGACGACCATTAACTAACTAGATGTGATGAAGATCAAATGTAAGGAATACGCTCATTTTACAAAATTACATGCAAGTACCAAAAAGTGATGTAAGTACTTATTCAACGGTCATTTTCAGCGCTCCCCGCTAACGTGACTTCAAGTTGAGATATTTGCGGCAAGGTACCGCATTGAGCAAAATGGTTTTAATTTACATTATAACTTGTTGTGTTTTGTCAGAAAATGATCTTAACTCAGATTTTGTGGAAAAAGGTCATTATCTCCCTTTAACCTTCGCCCCAGTGGGGGGGAGGGGGGCATGTGTTACCACCCTGTCGCGTTTTTTTTTTTTGCGTGTGAATTAAAACCCGCGGCGCGTAGCGCCGCAGGCTACCGCGCTGCTTGGGATAGCCTGCTGTACCAGTACATCCGGCAAAACAAAAAATCAAACCTGGAAATTAATGTTCTTAGCGAAAAAGCGGAAACCTTCCTTGCTTACTGCACAAAAATTTGTGCAGTATTCGACTATTCGATAATAAAACATGCCTTTGTTCTGTAACCTATCCATCAAGATTCCCGGTTGTCCATTGCATTCCTTTCTCAATAAAGTTGTGAATCTTGGAAACTGAGGTGCCATGGTGCCATCATTACCAAGGTGATTGGTACACAAATACAAGCTGCCAAATCAAATGTGTTCTTCATTTCACGCTGTCGTGAAATGAAATTCTCGACCAATCAAAACGTTCCATTGTTTTGCTGATGCTGCTTGCTTAGCAAACATTCACAAGAGATGCCGAAACTACCCCATGGAGTAGTTTGAGCATGGTGAAACTGGATTATCCCCATGGGGTAGAATGGAAATCTACCCCATGCCGAAGTTACCCCACTTGGTGAAACTGGGCCCTGCAGTAAAACGGTTTTCCTATCACCATTTTCAAGTCAATTCGCCGAATTTAATCAAATCACGCTAATTCCTAGTGGAAATTGGAAGCCTTTTTTCGGTATTAGTATATATTAGGTCCGAGTGGACAATTGTGACGCTGTTGATACAAATATGTAACAGCAAAAAATTTAGGTTTTAGGTTAGGTTAGGTTAGGTTAGGTTGTAGGTTTGTAGGTTTTAGGTTGTAGGTTTGTAGGTTAGGTTATGTTAGGTTAGGTTGTAGGTTTGTAGGTTGTAGGTTGGTAGGTTGTAGGTAAATAGGTAAGGTTAGGTCAGGTTTGATCATGTTTTTCTTTTATTTCCAGGACATATAAGTATCATTTTTGGATTCAGGATGTCAAATAATGTAAGAATATGAAAACTTTATCTTTTAACAGTCACTCGGACTTAATGTATACTTTTACCCCTTTTTTCTCCAAAAAGTGGATGCGACACCACAAGTACCGGCTTGTTATACCATTTTTCACCCTTAGTAGCGGGGGCTGCATTTATGCCCATGTATGGTCATCAAAAGTCCATTTATTGACCAATCAATTTTTGGATGTTCGCCTCGTAGTTTCCCCAACTGACTTGCCTAAAACCTACCAACCTACAACCTACAAACCTACAACCTAACAACTTAAAACCTACAAACCTACCTACCTACAACCTAAAACCTACAAACTTACAAACCTACAACCTAATCTAACCTAAAACCTTAACTTTTTGCTGTTACATATTCGTATCAATAGCGCCACAATTGTAGTTAGGATCTAAACTTGACATGTTCTCCCCTCCCCATGACATATTCTCCCCTATATTTCCTTAACTTTCCAAACAACTCACCCAAGGCAGTATATTGATATACCAACTCACCGTGAATCTTCAGTGATGCGTGTGTGATGAGTAGTTCTCTATATACCGTCATGGAGGATACCGTGATGAGTAGATGTCACAGCGTAGGTATTTGGAAATTCCGACCTCGACGAGCATCTGTGGTAGAAAACCACCACTTTGGTACACGTCTATCAATTCAGCAGCAACGAATATCAGCCTCACAGCAGCATATTTCGGGGTCTTTCGATTTGGCTGAAAATCGGTATACAGGGCCTCCTTGATGCGCTGATTCCGAAAATGTACCTTTTTGGGGTGGTATTTTGCACCGTTAACGAGTTAACGACCAATTAACATTTTAACGGGAAACGGCGGGGTCTTTCGATTTGCCTGAAAATCGGTATACAGGGCCTCCTCGATGCGCTGATTCCGAAAATGTACCTCTTTGGGGTGGTATTTTGCACCGTTAACGAGTTAACGACCAATTAACATTTTAACGGGAAACGGCAGGGTCTTTCTATTTGCCTGAAAATCGGAATACAGGGCCTCCTCGATGCGCTGATTCCGAAAATGTACCTCTTTGGGGTGGTATTTTGCACCGTTAACGAGTTAACGGCCAATTAATATTTTAACGGGAAACGGCGGGGTCTTTCGATTTGGCTGAAAATCGGTATACAGGGCCTCCTCGATGCGCTGATTCCGAAAATGTACCTCTTTGGGGCGGTATTTTGCACCGTTAACGAGTTAACGGCCAATTAACATTTTAACGGGAAACGCGGGTTCTTTCGATTTGGCTGAAAAACGGTGTACAGGGCCTTCTCGATGCGCTGATTACGAAAATGTACCTCTTTAGGGTGGTATTTTGCACCGTTAACGACTTAACGACCAAATGACATTCTAACGGGAAACGGCGGGGTCTTTCGATTTGGCTGAAAACCGGTATACAGGGCCTCCTCGATGCGCTTATTTCGAAAATGTGCCTCTTAAGGGCGGTATTTTGCACCGTTAACGAGTTAACGATCCGTTAACATTTCAGCAGCATATATCGATTTCAGCAGCAAATTTTCGGGGTCTTTCGATTTGGCGAAAAATCGGTATACAGGGCCTCCTCGATGCGCTAATTCCGAAAATGTACCTCTTTGCGGTGTTATTTTGCACCGTTAACGAGTTACGGCCAATTAACATTTTAACGGGAAACGGCGGGGTCTTTCGATTTGGCTGAAAATCGGTGTACAGGGCCTTCTCGATGCGCTGATTCCGAAAATATACCTGTTTTGGGTACTATTTCGCACCGTTAACGAGTTAACGACCAATTAACATTTTAACGGGAAACGGCGGGGTCTTTCGATTTGGCTGAAAATCAGTATACAGGGTCTTTTCGATGCGCTGATTACGAAAATGTGCTTCTTTAGGGTGGTATTTTGCACCGTTAACGAGTTAACGACCAAATGACATTTTAACGGGAAACGGCGGGGTCTTTCGATTTTGCTGAAAATCGGTGTACAGGGCCTCCTCGATGCGCTGATTTCGAAAATGTACCTCTTTTGGGTACTATTTTGCACCGTTAACAAGTTAACGACCAATTAACATTTTAACGGGAAACGGCGGGGTCTTACGATTTGGCTGAAAATCAGTATACAGGGTCTTTTCGATGCGCTGATTACGAAAATGTGCCTCTTTAGGGTGGTATTTTGCACCGTTAACGAGTTAACGACCAAATAGCATTTTAACGGGAAACGGCGGGGTCTTTCGATTTCGCTGAAAATCGGTATACAGGGCCTCTTCGATGCGCTGATTCCGAAAATGTACCTATTTGGGGTGGTGTTTTGCACCGTTAACGAGTTAACGGCCAATTAACATTTTAACGGGAAACGGCGGGGTCTTTCGATTTGGCTGAGAATCAGTATACAGGGCCTTTTCGATGCGCTGATTACGAAAATGTGCCTCTTTAGGGTGGTATTTTGCACCGTTAACGAGTTAACGACCAAATAACATTTTAACGGGAAACGGCGGGGTCCTTCGAGTTGGCTGAAAATCGGTATACAGGGCCTCCTCGATTAACGAGTTAATTCGTTAACGGTGCAAAATGCCACCCCAAAGAGGTACATTTTCGGAATCAGCGCATCGAGGAAACCCTGTATACCGATTTTTAGCCAAATCGAAAGTTAAAATGTTAATTGGTCGTTAACTCGTTAACGGTGCAAAATATCGCCCCAAAGAGGTACATTTTCGAAATCAGCGCATCGAGGAGGCTCTGTATACCGATTTTCAGTCAAATCGAAAGACCCCGCCGTTTCCCGTTAAAATGTTAATTGGTCGTTAACTCGTTAACAGTGCAAAATACCACCCCAAAGAGGTACCTTTTCGGAATCAGCGCATCGAGGAGACCCTGTACACCGATTTTCAGTCAAATCTAAAGACCCCGAAAATTTGCTGCTGAAATCGATATAAGCTGTTGAAATGTTAACGGATCATTAACTCGTTAACGATGCAAAATACCACCCTAAAGAGGCACATTTTCGAAATCAGCGCATCGAGAAGGCCCTGTATAATGATTTTCAGTCAAATCGAAAGACCCCGCCGTTTCCCGTTAAAATGTGAATTGGTCGTTAACTCGTTAACGGTGCAAAATACCACCCCAAAGAGGTACAGTATATCTAAAAAGTATGTCCCCTGGTTTGGCTCTCCCACAGGAGGCGAATTGGTAACTTGGCTGAATCCCAGTTGCGGCACCCGGCCGCCAGGGTCGCTGCTGCGCGAGCGGCCTTGACCGCTCGCATGTCATTGGCAGTTCGGTCCCTCCCCATCTATACCGAGGTGGGGAAGGGAGAAGAGGGGAAGAGAGGGGAGGGAGCGGCACTCGCTCGGCACTGGGCGATACCTGGCTGACCCTGCGCTCCCTCGCTGACCTCCGTCCTGCCCTCAGGCGAAGATCGACTTCCTCGGCCCGTAGCGGCCGAGCGGAAAACCGAGCTCGCGGGGCGCGACTCCATTGTCCCAATCTTATAAATGAAATGCTGTCGTATTCACGGCATTAGATAATGTGTTCACTGCATTTTACCACAGCAGTCGATGTGGTAAAATGCAGTCCAAAACAAACGGAAGCACACGATTGATGCATAATGCGCCCTCCCATTCAAATAAGGCCGCCCACTTCAACAGATGGTGTAGTTTCTTAGGGCGTAACAGATGCAAAACGCTACCGAACTTTTTTAGCTCGGCCACTAGGACCGTTCATATACAATTGACTGAAATGCGTGAAAACCATTTTGTATTTAATAGCCGTTTTCTGCACCCAAACATAAGCCAGTGACGCCCTGTCCATTCTAAAGCGTTCATGAGATCGGTCCCAGCACCCGATTTGATATGAGAAAGTCGTTCAAAAAGCATCTTATCTCTAACCAATTTATTTATCATGGCCATTTTTACAGGACGTCTATAGAGCTTTGACTTTTACATTTCTTCCTCGTTCAGGAGCAACGTTTTAGCCCTCACCAGGTTTCAGGTTTTCTGAATACCGAGGGGGCGTTGGGGGGTTGGAACTGAGGGAACAACCCCCTTCGCCGATTCGCCCCTAATTGAGCTAGACCCTCACGAAAGAAACGATCGTGTCCGTTGTTACGAAATGCAGCGATTGGTCTCCGATTTTAAGGACTAGGGTCAGCCGATGACTTCTGAGGTCAGGTCAAGTGGTCCAAGGCACAGGTTCGGTTTTTGGTAAATAACTTCGCTAAAAATGATCGCAGATCCGCGATTTTAGCCTCTTCGTGTTTGTCTAGCTCAGGCGTGTCGAATGGTATACTTTTTCTTCGGGTGAGATCAACTTCAGGTGTTAACTTTGGGTCAAGGTCAGGTCACAGCCCGTCAGGTCACAAAGCTGGTCAAAGGAGGTCATATTGCATATCAATCGATTTGGCAGGTCTTTCCATGTCCATTAGTGGCTTTATCGACTCGGTAGCTTTAGTTGCACCTACCACACACAAGTTCACGATCCCCACGAACCCACATCAGTGTCCGTTCGCTTGGTGTGTGACTCCTTGACCTTTGGCCGCGATAACTGCCAGCCCACCGGAGCACCCCTCCCTACACGCGCTGCCCCGCCCGATCCCCTCCCTCCCCCCCCCCCCCCGGGGTCGTGTCACGAAGGTTCGGGCTTACGCTACTACCGGCCGCTGCGCAGCTGTCACCTAGCGCTTGGGAATGTGTGGTCTGGTGCAGATTCAGCCAACTACCGGCAGTATCGGCTCGCGACACCAGCGCCACGTAGTGGCGACGGTACATTCTTTTTAGACATACTGTACCTTTTCGGAATCAGCGCATCGAGGAGACCCTGTACACCGATTTTAAGCCAAATCGAAAGCAGAGGTCATAAAAGTCGCCAACTCGTCCACACCCGTGGGTAACCAATTCAAGTCTTTCACTGACAAGCCAGGTAACCACTCAAGGCAAAGCCATTTTAGAAAAGAGGAACAAATCTTGCTAGAATATAGAGCAAACATTGATTTCCTTATCTCTGTAAAAAAGCAAGTGTTTTTTCATATCTTCAAAAGAAAGGTGCACAGTCAACAAATTTAGTGAAAAGTGATGTCGTGTGCTACATGAGATAGCGCCGGTCTCAGGTAGCACGCTCGGCAACTTTCCTGCCACGAACATTTACACATCTAGGTAGCAAGCAAGTACAAGTACTTGGACTTAGATATGCGAAACCAAAATCTGTTCATCATACGATCAGTTTGTGGTAAATTTGGAGTCTATATTTTTGCATTTATTAACGACTTTTCTTCCAAAAAAACATTAAAACAGGGATTTGTCATTCGTTTCGTTGCTCTTTTTGTGGCAATCTTCGAGCAAGTAACAGAGAAATAGAGCTGGGAAAATGCATTACCCCAACCTTCCGGCCACGGGGTAGCCACCCTGGTAGCCACCGAGAGCCAAGGGGGAGCGGCCAATGGGAACCGCCGACAGCGAGGTAGCCAGCGTCTGATTGGCGGACTGAGGCCAGTCTGGCGTCAGCTGTTTGGAAGGGTTTGAAACTACAGGCGGTCACCGTCTAATCCTGTAGCGTCTTCCCTGACTTTCTCTTTGGTGTTGCGTATATGTGCCGTGGAACATTTGAGAGTGAGACGTTGGATATGTCCAAATAAGTGCAAGGAGTGGAAGCCAAAGTTGAAGTATGACTATGCAACGAGCGAAAATAAAGCGCGGCCTTCCATATCTTGCGAAATCATGGAAGGTCTGCAGTTTTATGGCGTGAATTCGAAGAGGCATCATCAATTGGTGCACAGAAAATCCTAATATTTTGACTGCTAGTGTCGGTTGCTGGATCTGGATCTGCATTTGCTTCAGGAGAGGCTCATGCTCATTGTTGTCCAGGAAACCAGGTGAGTGTTTAAGTAAATTCATTGAGAGGAGACATAATGTATCGAATACAATTAAGGTGCCTCCCACTTCAACTTAGACCTACCTATGTACCTAATTATACCAACCGAAGTTTCCATACCATGTTAAGAACTTAATTTTAGCAACATAATAATTATTTTTGCAGTAGGTGATTATAGGATACCTATGCGTTTTTTCTACATTTCTACCGCAAGTTCTGCACAATTTTATTTAAACTAATTTATTTCCTACGCATGGTACCGCGCGGAGTAGCTTCTAGAATCCGTCGTCTCCCCTACCAGCAACCATGACAAGCGGAGCCGCTGGAGGGAGGCCCAACGGTCAGTGGACGCTGCCGGCGGCTAAAGTCAACATTCCGCGCACTTCCGAGGCGACAGGGACGCGGGTGCGCGTGGGTCGACGCGCCGGCCCACCCGCCGCGCCGTGCCAAGGGAGAGCGAATGGTGACCAGCTGACCGCTCCGGACGCTGGGGACCTCCCCGCCGTGTAGAACGTCCACTATGACCGTCTGCCCACAGCAGGACTCTGAGCCGTCCAACACGG
Source organism: Amphibalanus amphitrite (assembly GCF_019059575.1). NCBI lineage: Eukaryota > Metazoa > Arthropoda > Thecostraca > Balanomorpha > Balanidae > Amphibalanus > Amphibalanus amphitrite. The sequence continues at coordinate 303,283 of NW_024881498.1, read as the reverse complement.
CTGTCAACGGAGCAGACGCAGACGGCCGGGTTTCTGGTCCGTCCCAAAATGATCATCTGCCAATGCCATCTGCACATTATATGGTCGTTGACTGCGAAATTGTAACAAATCAACGCTTTCCAGGAATCAAAACAGATTGACATTTTATGTCTGACTAACACACTGCTGACGGAAATCATACAAAAGGACTTTCTAGTTTCTAGCCCGCACCGGGCCGGCCCGGTGCTCGGCGCCAACCGAGCCGGGCCGGGGGGGGGGGGGGGTAGGCCGTCTGAACATGACCCCTCGTCTAAACTCGGCTCCTGGGCCACGATACGACGTGGGCGAGGGGGCGGTCGAATGGATCCCCTCGGTTTTTCGCAAATAATTGGCGTAAACAGTGGCCGATTGCGACGAAACTTTCAGTGCCCTCAGGTTAATCAATTCTACATCTACTCTTAAGATTTCATTATCCTGACGCAAATGACCTTTGACCTGTGATCTATTTATCTAGACCATGTTTGACCGGCATTGCGATTCGGCGTATGTCGGCTCGCATTAGCCGCGCGCTTGCAGTCCTTTCGTGGTTTCAACTTTCACGCGTACAAACATGTGATATGATGCTGGTCCCATGCATTATGGTGGATGTCAGCTGTCAAGGTGACCCAGAGGTCAGGTCAGGTCATTGACTTTTGATGACCTCGTTTCACTTTTCGCGAGTTTTACTTGTTTCTAATCTAGTTTTTGGTGCTAATTTCGAATTTAGCAACCATTTGAACATTTACGAGGTAGTTTTGGTGCCTTCGTAACATGCTACGCAGCTGTCAGAGGCCGTTGACACCTACTGCGAATACCTGGCAGGACCGCTATTGGTTGATCTGACCTAGCCTGACCTGGCCTAAGTGGATGAAAACATCATTGATTATCAAAACTAACAGGATATTCGTGATCAGCAACCCTAAAAAAGTAATATTCTCACTCAACGACGCTCTAACAGGTCCCGACTTTACCGTCGTTTGGGTCATTGTTCTGACCCGGAATGTCAACCAATGACCTTGGACCTTAAAAAATTAGGTATCATCGGCTTCCTCTTGTCACGGGCAACAAGTTCGTTTATACCGCAAAGCTCTAGTTCGATCAGGGGCCAAACGGCAAGGCGGGATCCAACGGGCCCCCTCCCCCCCCCCTACCTTCGCTGCTGGCAAGACACCAATACCGGCGAGGGTTGAGTGGCATTCGAAAGAACGTCAAAAAGCAAGACGAAACATTTCGGTCATCTTTAGGTCAGGTCAAAGGTCCGGTCACCAGAGGCCATCAAAGGTAAAATGTTGCCTACTTCAACATTCTTCGAAAATCCGGTGCATACCTAACTTGGGAACCAGTAGAGCTACAGCGCTGCGAGAAATCGCATTCGATAACCCTTTTAACGCTCGATCCGTAATGTGTCCTCATAGTTGACCCCACGTCAAGGTTAAGTCTCTAGAGGGCAAAAAGTAAAGAAGCCGTTTTTACGAACTGTTTTGCTTCAATAGCTTCAATAACACAAAGGCCCAGGTAGCCACCTGGTAACAACAGGAGCGTCGTGGGTAGCCACCCGCCCACTTTTATGACCTTTGATCGAAAGACCCCGAAAATTTGCTGCTGAAATCGATATAAGCTGCTGAAATGTTAACGGATCGTTAACTCGTTAACGATGCAAAATATCACCCTAAAGAGGCACATTTTCGAAATCAGCGCATCGATAAGGCCCTGTATAATGATTTTCAGCCGAATCGAAGGACCCCGCTGTTTCCCGTTAAAAATGTTAATTGGCCGTTAATTCGTTAACGGTGCAAAATACCACCCGAAAGAGGTACATTTTCGGAATTAGCGCATCGAGGAGGCCCTGTATACCGATTTTCAGGCAAATCGAAAGAACCCGCCATTTCCCGTTAAATGTTAATTGGTCGTTAACTCGTTAACGGTGCAAAATACCACCCCAAAGAGGTACATTTTCGGAATCAGCGCATCGAGGAGGCCCTGTATACCGATTTCCAGCCAAATCGAAAGACCCTGCCGTTTCCCGTTTAAATGTTAATTGGTCGTTAACTCGTTAACGGTGCAAAATACCACCCCAAAGAGGTACATTTTCGGAATCAGCGCATCAAGGAGGCCCTGTATACCGATTTTCAGCCAAATCGAAAGACCCCGAAATATGCTGCTGTGAGGCTGATATTCGTTGCTGCTGAATTGATAGACGTCTTTGGTAGGGGAAACTACTGCTGTCTGCTACCATTTGCACCGCATGTGTCGCTATAGCTGCGACCTATGCATATACAGTAGCGGCGGAACACCTTCAATTAAGGGGGGGGGGGCACCGCCGACTTTTGGTCCCATTCTTTCCATGCAACGCCCATAGGGCTAATGTTAAAATGCCAAAATCAAAAGGGGGCACGGTGCCCCGGTGCCCTCCCCGTTCCGCCGCCTATGTGCATATACACATAAACCGCGACATCTGTGTGCGCTGATTCTAGTTAGCGATTAGCTAGAGCACCAGGGTGGATCTAGACTTTGGGTTTGAGGCAGGGCCGGGATGCGGAGCCGGAGCCGGAGTCGCCGGAGCTGGCATATTTTGCCCGGAGCCGGAGCCGAAGCCGTGAAACAATCCGGCTCCGGGATATATTGTTTCACGGCCCCGGCTCCGGGCAAGATATGCCGGCTCGGCTCTGGCTCCAGCCAAGGGCTCCGCCACCGGGGGGACGGGGGGACACGTCCCACCCAACCAAAATGTTGGGTGGGATATAGTGTCTTTTGTCCCCCCCCCCCCCAAAAAAAAATCTGTCCAAATTTCCCCTTTAGTTATTTAAACGTATTACAGACTTTGTCACTCTAGAAGAAAGGGAACGGCCACGGGGTAAGCCTATGAAAGAAAAATGGCTAGCAGAGGATTACTTCATATGGAAGCGATTGCTTTCAAACTCCATTGCCGCCTTTTATTTCATTTTTCAAGTTGTGGGAGGTTAACAGGCTTTTGCCGTAATACGTAATGTGCAAATATGTACAGAGCTGAAAAAATGGCTTGGCTGTCTCCAACTGTACAATAACAGGCTCAATTATGCCTTCCTGTCTCAAATTGTGCATATATGACATACCACATAATACATATGTCATGGACAACATGGATTATACACATATGTACATTGGTTATACATTTTTCTTTTGAATGTTTTCACCAAAATAACAGGTAACAATCGACCGCCCAAATGGTAACAGAAATATCTTGATATTTTAATGCATGAACATTACAACTTGGTGTCAACGCTAACGCCAGCGGCAAGCAGCGTGATAGTGGCCGTGAAACGGACAGGCGTTTTTAGACGGTCGCCATAGTGTCCGCGCCGGCGAGCGCCAGGTGAAAGCGCCCATTGTTACATTTTATGGCACACAGATGCTACCATTGGGCCCCAATCCCATACTGAACGATACGTAAGCGAATGCAGATGTCTGGGCATCGCTCCGAGCGGCGAAGAGCCTCCGCCCTACCCCATCCGGGCTAACCTGTGCCCGGGCGCCCAACATTTGTTGGGTGGCCGGGCCGCCTGTGGTCCGCGTGACGGGTCGGTGGTCAGGGGGCGCCGCCTCGCGTGGGTAGAGGTGCGAGGCGGCGTGGGCGGAGGCCGACGCTATCACCTGCAGTGTAGTGATACCCTAGATTGTGAATATCTATATTTGTGATGTATGAGTGTCAATCACATGAAGGCGTTGGAGCTAGCTGCAATAGTTTGAGAATGTTTGGGGCAGGGTAACAAACGTTTGCATTGAAACGCTGTTCTCGTAATGGCCAACATATGGTGAATACGTATCGTGGTATCGACTGGTTCTTGTGGATGATGCATGTAGAGTGGCTGATTAATTTATCCCGAGTGCAATAACTATATACTATATAGCTCTTGGCTTTTGTATAAAAGGTGACAACAACATTGTTTAAACTAAGGTGTTATGTATATCTTACCATCAGCAAACGATTCAAAATAAAAATTAACTGAATTCGCAACTGAATTCGCGACAAGTAGATACATGCATGTACCTATTCATGTCTGGGCATCGCTCCGAACGGCGAGGAGCCTCGGCGCTACACCATCCGGCCTAATCCGTGCCCGACCGCCCAACATTTGTTGGGTGGCCGGGCCGCTGGCCACCCGCTATTCTTACAACCGTCTTTGATTTGCAAGACCGCCCCTCCCCTCCCTTAACCTGAACTCCGTGGCGGAGCCATTGGGCAAACCATTTTTTTTTTTACTCTACTTAAAAAAATAATCACGCCAGGGCTATGACGAAAAATAAGTGGCCTAAATCCGATGAGAAAACAGGATTTGGGGGTACCCTAGGTTTAGAGGACTCACAGGGCGATGAGCGAAGAATTGTCCCCCGTCCCCCCCCCAACCAAAAGTCCGTGGCGGAGCCCTTGGCTCCAGCTCCGGCTCCGGCTCCGCACCCCGGCCCTGCCTCAAACTGAAGTCTGGATCTACCCTGGTGCCCTATAGCTAATCGCTAACTATAATCAGCGCACACAGATATCAATATCGCGGTTTATATGTATATGCATTATATGTATATGCAGTGGCGCAGCCAGAATTTTGTTTCGGGGGGGGGGGGTCATCGCCTCCAAAGCGGGCCCCCTAGTGTGCGGGCCCCCCACCCATTTTTCAGAATCTTTCCATATTTCATACGCATTCTGCTGAGCGGGCCCCCTTTACCTGCATGATAACCCTGAGCGAGTTTGAATCGGAAAATTTTGATAGAACAATAGCTCGGTAATCACCCGGTGTTCAATTTCCACGTGAATTGACCATGACAGAAATATGTTACTATGACGTATGAATTCGTATCTTTCGAGGCCGAAATGTGCCCCTTCCGCAATATGCATAGCATATATGCAAACGGAACTGTTGTCTGCTTCTGTCGGACAAGATTTAAGCAGTCTCACGTGCCTGTCCTAACTCAGTCATCTATTGGCTGCTGTAGTAGATTGTGCTTTATTCTTCTTCATTACGTGAATTCACTCACAAGCAGTTTTAACCCTCGCCGGCACAGGGGGAGGGGATGATGCAACCTCCCCCCCCCCCCCCCCTAAGGTTGTTCGCGAATAACTCGGGTAAAAATCGGCCGATCGCGACCAAACTTTCAGTACCCTCGCGTTGATCAGTTTTACACCTACCCTAGAAATTTCATGACCCTCGCCCTTTGACCTGTGACCTACTTTCCGAGACCATGTTTGGCCAGAATCGCGATTCGGCGTATGCCGGCTCGCATTAGCCGCGCGTTTGCAGTCTTTTCGTGGTTTCAAGCATTCAAACATGTGAGTTGATGCTGCTCCCATGCATTAGGGTGGATGTCAAGGTCACCTGAAGGTCAGGTCAGGTCATTGACCTATGATGACCTCGGTACTTTTTTCGAATTATACATGTTTCCAGGCTAGTTTTTGGAGCTGAATCCGAATTTAGCAACCATTTGAACATTTACGAAGTAGTTTTGGTGCCTTCGTAACATGTTACGAAGCTGCCAGAGGCGGCTGGCACGTAGGTACTACGAATACCCGGCAGGACCCCTACTGGTTGACCTGACCTGACCTGACCCGACCTGGCTTAAATGCATAAAGACATCATCTGTGATCAAAACTAACATGATAACTATTCATGATCAGTACCCCGAAAAACCCTATAGCAGCCACAATTAACGACGTTCTAACAGGTCCCGATTTTCCCGATTTTTCGGTCATTGACCTGACCTGAAAGGTCAACCAATGACCAAAAACCTTAAAATTGGGTATCGTCGGCTTCCTCTCGTCACGGGGAACACGCTCGTATTTCCCGCGAAGCTCTAGCTCGATCATGGGCCAAACACGAAGGGGTCGTACCATCCCCCCCTCTTGTGCCGTCGAACGACGCAAAATGGCCGGAATGACCTGTGCCGGCGAGGGTTAACGCGCTCATATGGGACATGTATTGCCATGGGCCGGGTTTGTTGTGGCGTGGTGATGTGGTGACGTAGATTCTGTCTGCTATCGAGGTCCCGGCATGGTGTTACTTAGCGCGGGGTACGGGCCCGACCGTTGCGCCAAGTGCGCTGAAATTTGCGCAACTTATACGTGCCTTTGGGCAACGTGCCTTTGAGGGTCTCACCTCGATCGGATTGATAGCGAGCACATGACGCGTGCTCAAAAAGTGCAAATTCGCGTTATGGACTTTACATGTATGTATAAATCGGCTTGCAAAATCGGGCGAAAATGACTAAATTTGCCAGACACTGGTCCGGTCCCCGTGCAATATCTCGGTAACCGTGGGCCCAATCGCCACGGGGTATCGTGTAGAGAATCGAAAGGGCTATCGAATGGTGTGCGGTGCAGGGATGGCACGCGCCACGTGCACCCGTGAGGGCACTTATGCTGGGAAATTTACGTTTCGGACAGATTTGGGACTTAATGCTATTTTCGGGTGACTGTTTGACGGAGCGGGTTCAAACAACGCCTGTTGGCAAAAGAAATGTAGGGGAGAGGCGGGAGAATTGGGACTTATTTCTCAGGCCATGTTCATTGAGGTATTATTTGGCAAGTATTGTAGCCAAGCTGCTTTGCGCAGCACCAATAAAAGGTCGCACCATTTCTCTGCATTATGCCATCATAAAATAGCGAGCCTGTGCAATGATGTAGCTATATGTGGACAAAAACAAAAACACTCATTTTCAGGAGAATAGGGACACATGCAAGGAGACAAGGGACAGACACGAAGCTGAATTGGGACATATAAAAATCGGGTATTGGGATGACTCTATCTCGAATTATTTGTCGTGTCTATGTTTATAGGCAATCATTTGATACATTGGAACTTATCTTCACACTATCTGTTTCGTTAAATGCCGAGATCGTCTTTCACGATTACGATGTTCCCATAAAATGCACATTTTCCTACCAGAGTAAGACTTTCTGGTCTTTGCTTTGATGTATTTGTGATTAAGGGTGCAGCTGCAACCCCTTCCAAAACACGAAGGTAAAAACACATATTTTTACACCACTTTACCGTTTTTACCATTTGGTGTCCCTATTCTTCCACAACACCGCCATAACAAATCACGCATTTTTTGTCATTTATCAGTTACAGAGCGTGTTCATAGAAACTAGCAATCGCATAAGGACGGTGTTAATCTAACATCGTAACATGTTGAAAAGAAGATAGTTTGTCATATGCAATGCACAGACAACTCAGAATAGCACTCGAAAAAACAAGTTTTTTGGTGCTCAGCCAGCACAGCCCAAACGACGCCCACAAAAGGGTTGCTAAGGCTTCCCATCGTTGCATGACACATAGAATCAAAAGGTAAAGGCAATAACCGTGCAAGGATGCTGTCCATTTTTTAGATATTGGCATGTCCCTATTCTCCTGCGTCCCAATTCTCCCGCCTCTCCCTACCGCCTCTCATGGAAAAATTGTGAAAAGCTAATTGATCAAAAACAAGGTGGAACAAATCGCTGGAGAGAATGGTATTTGTTAATGACTTACTTAATTACACGGGTTTTACTGCATAACCTGGTACGTTTGACAGTTGAAAATGGCATAGTTGGAAAGAGCATTCAATTTTGTCCAAAATCCAATCATCGCTTTTGCATGACGAGCAACTTCTTAAAAATATAAATGTTGGCAACCTCTACATAGTAATTCATCGATGGCTGTCATTTTTCAATAACCTACGTCAACCGTTGTTATAAACTACACATGACATGTTCTATAGTAGAACGCATGCTTATCAGACACGAGCACCTCGATGCAATGGATATTTTTTCCCAATCCAAAATGCTTAGCCGTCAAAAAGCAATCAACCGAAATGGATACATCACCCACGGACACAAGACCAACCAAACGCCCACCGATCGAAAATACCCCTTATTCGCTTTGCGGAGCAAGCGGGTCACCCTAGCGGGCCCCATTTAACCAGGGGCCCGGGCCCTATCCACACGGGGGCCCGGGCCACGTCCACCTGGGGCTCCGGGCCCCGTCCACCCGGGGCTCCGGGGCCCGTCCACCAGGGGGCCCGGGCTCCATCCATCCGGGGGCCGGGCCCCGTTCTCCCGGGGGCCGGGCCCCGTTCTCCCGGGGGCCGGGCCCCATTCACCCGGGGGTCCGGCGTCCACCCGGGGCCCGGGACCCGTTCTACCGGGGGCCCGGACCTATCCACGGGGGTCCCGGGCCCCATCCACCCAGGGGGCCCGGGCCCATTCTCCCAGGGGCCCGGGTCAATTCTCCCGGAGGCCCGGGCCCGTTCTCCGGGAGGCCCGGGTCCGTTCTCCAATCTCCCGGGGCCCGTTCTCCCGGGGGCCCGGACCCATCAACGGGGGGCCCGGGCCCCATCCACCCAGGAGGCCCGGGCCCGTTAACCCAGGGGCCCGGATCAATTCTCCCGGGGCCCGGGCCCGTTCTCCAATCTCCCGGGGCCCCGGGCCCGTTCTCCCGGGGGCCCGGGCCCCATCCACCCAGGAGGCCCGGGCCCGTTCTCCCAGGGGCCCGGATCAATTCTCCCGGGGGCCCGGGCCCGTTCTCCGGGAGGCCCGGGTCCGTTCTCCAATCTCCCGGGGCCCGTTCTCCCGGGGGCCCGGACCCATCAACGGGGAGGGGGCATCCACCCAGGAGGCCCGGGCCCGTTCTCCCAGGGGCCCGGGTCAATTCTCCCGGGGGCCCGGGTCAATTCTCCCGGGGCCCGGGCCCCCGTTCTCCTGGAGGCCCGGGTCCGTTCTCCAATCTCCCGGGGCCCGGACCCATCAACGGGGGGGGGGCGGGCCCCATCCACCCAGGAGGCCCGGGACCGTTCTCCCGGGGGCCCGGGCCCCATCCACCTGGGGCCCCAGGCCGACCCCTCACCCGTGGTGTCCCAGTAGGCATTTCTCGAAGCGGGCTCGTCCGATTAGATTAGGGCCTCTCTCCCCCCTCCCTCCCTCTCTCTCTCTCTCTCTCTCTCTCTCTCCCTCTCTCTCTCTCTCTCTCTCCCTCTCTCTCTCTCTCGAGCGGGCCCCTGACAGAAATTTCGGGGGGGTCAGCTGACCCTCTGACCCCCCCCTGGCTGCGCCACTGTGTATATGCATAGATGTCGCAGCTATAGCGACTCATGCAGGTGGTGGTTTTCTACCACAGATGCTCGTCGAGGTCGGAATTTCCAAATACGCCCTTTAGGCTAGACTCCAGGGGTCATTATACCAGAACAACATGATTCTACCAGCCAGTAGTTCATTTTTCTACTAGATTGGTGCTACGCTCAGCATTTAGGTGCCAGATTCAGAAAAAAAAGTAAGGCGTACCGATGAATAGGTGCCAGAAACAGCTAATTAAGGTCATTTTCCATGATTGGTGCTGGTATCCACCAAATAGGTGCTGAGGACCATTTTTGGGGCGAGTCAGCTTTTAGGTGCCAGAAATAGCTTTTCTGGGACGCAATTAAATGGCGTCCCATATTAAATACGGGTGGCAGAAAAAAGAAGATGGATTGGTGCACGTTGCTTCTGCATTGCATAACAAGGCTGTTTTCATATTTTGAATATCGCATGTTTTACTGCCTGGAACTGCAAAGTTCAAGGCAGTTCGGTTTGACAAACCAAACTAGGTCAATAACTTTTTCCTCTTAAAAAAGGAGCCGGAGTCACGCCCCTTTTTTAGGGCTCCAGCTCCGGCTCCGGCTCCGGGCTACCTTGTTTCACGGCTTCGGCTCCGGCTCCGGGCAAAATATGCCGGCTCCGGCGACTCCGGCTCCGCTCCGCATCCCGGCCCTGCCTCAAATCCAAAGTCTAGATCCACCCTGGTGCCCTAGCTAATCGCTAACTAGAATCAGCGCACACAGATGTCGCGGTTTATATGTATTAATATGCATAGATGTCGCAGCTATAGCGACACATCACGGTGCAAAATGACATGCGGTGCAAATGGTAGCAGACAGCAGTAGTTTCCCCTACCAAAGTGGTGGTTTTCTACCACAGATGCTCGTCGAGGTCGGAATTTCCAAATACGCGTGTCATACGAAGATTTCAAGAAGATTTGTCCGGAATCTTACTATGGAGCAATTTGAGGCAGTTTCACGTTCATTTTGTTACTGAATATTAATTTGGTCTAACAAAAAAAAATAAAAATTACATGTACATTATTTATTACAAACAAATTTGTTTGAAAAACAACGAAAACACAATTATTTTCATACTTCTTATGGCTGACGCTGCACTGAAGTGGCGCCACCCTTTTCCGGTGTGGACTGGTCGAGTGGGTACGTCGGTGACAGAGTTCGTTAAATTATTTTCTTTTTAAGGTCTAGCTACACCATCCGGGATCCCACGTCCGTGATCTGCGTTTTGTCGAGTTTTGCGGGAAACCGGTACGCAGGTAAAGTTCAACCGATGGGAAATACACATGGTCGGCCACATTTGTATCACGCATATTTTGATTTTCAAGGAAATCTCTTGATGTTCAGGGGCCAGTTTTACGGTCAGAAAAATAGCCGGCAACTTTTAAGATACGAACCACCTGCGAATGACTGATGCCTGGAATTGTGTGCTCTGTCAGATTTCATAGAAAAGGACTAACATGCTGAAATTTGATGTACTTGCCCCCAAAACATTTCAGTTGGGCAAACTAGACTTTTGGAATCAAAATATGGAGGCATCAATAATTTGATTCTGGTGGGTGGAGCCATGACCAAATATGGGCATGGAATCAATTTTTTGATTCATTTGGGTACACTTTTGACTTCAAATGTATCGTTACGGTTGAAAAAAGGCCCATGACGGTGAGATTTTTTTAAAAAGGTAGAAAAATGTGGTAGGTTTGCAAAAAGTGTTACCTCAAAGCTAAGAAATTGTCCCTTTGGCCATGTGAATGGGAAAAAGACGGAGCCACTGTCCATCACGTAAAAGCTGTTTTGAGTAAATCACACTGTGTTATTTTTTGTATCATGAATCACATACTAAACAATCAGTATCTGTGTAAAATGTCAAAATGAAATTTTTGAACCCCTAATTATCATTGTTGTACCCCGCGTTCGATGTCTCACGGACGGCGAAGATTCTACGCCGTCCGGCCAATCACGTCCCATAACTGCAGCCGAGCCCCCGCTGACCTTGGACGGGATTGGCCGGACGACGTAGAATCTTCGTCGTCCGAGAGACATCGAACGCGGGGGTAGTGCTTTTATATTATTTATGTGGTTTTTACCTGTTGCTTCAGTTCTTGTACCTATTCTTGGCATTTAAAAATTGTGAATTGTTATCAAATGTAGTGAAGGTAAAGTACAACAATGCTATAGGTATCTGTTGTGGTGCTGAGGATACCACTAAATGAGAATAATAGCAAGATAAATGCTGTATTCTTGCAAGTCGTTGCCTATCTGTTAACATTACCTGTGAATCAAAATAGTGATTAGCCAGCTGATGGGGAATCAATATTATGATTATCTGTTTAAAGTGAATCAATTCCTTGATTGCCTTTCACTACCTATATAATTCAAATTGTTATGATAGGAGCAATATTATTTTGCTTAGGAGATTGTTCCAGCATTTCTGTTCAAGATCAGGCATGCTCCTTCTTGAAACACTCTTATTTTTATGTGATTGGTAAGTTAGAAATGGTCTGCATTTATGCCCAAATATGGTCATAAGGAATCAATCTTTTGATGCCTCCATATTTTGATTCCAAAGGTCTAGTTTGCCCAACTGATTTAAATTTTCCCATATCGGCCTTAGTAATTATACTGGAGCTACACACGGACGCCAGTGAAAAGAGGGTGCTGCAGGGCATGTTTGGTTATGTCAGTCGGGCGCACTGTGGTATCTCTGATTCATTTATGGAGGCGTTCCTATTATTGGAAATGTTTCCAATTTTGACTACCTGTACTCTTCTGGGTATTAGTATATATTAGGTCTGAGTGGACAATTGTGACGCTGTTGATACTAATATGTAACAGCACAAAATTTAGGTTTTAGGTTAGGTTAGGTTGTAGGTTTTAGGTTGGTAGGTTTTAGGTTTAGGTTTTAGGTTGGACTGACTCCCGACAAATAATCGGCGTCACTTTCTGACTGTGTGCCCAGTTAGCGACAGACATTGGCTACATACAAGCTGGCTACAGAGTACAGACACCTTCAATTGTCCCGAATGGCCTACGTGATGACGAAATGCCAAGACGTACCCGTCTCAGAGACCTCTATGTTGCGGCGTCAGACGTCTATACAGGAACTGAACTCTAAAGCAAAAAATGTTTTGTCTGGAGAAAATGATCATGGTGGAGCATATTGCCAGTTGCCATGGCAACCACATAAGCTAATTTACGAATTAAGATCAGCGTGTTCTGAAAGCAGAGAACGCCTTAAAGGAAATAGTTCACTTTCACGAAATTATTTTTTTGCAATGGATTTGTGATTTTTTATGTTCAAAATGATCAGCAAAGAAAATAAAACCTTTTTACAACAAAAGATTATTTTCTATATTTTTGATATAGGAAGAACTTTTCAGTTTCTATAAGGCACACGCGATCCAGTATGAAAAGAGCATGGGTCCCGAAAATTCTTCAGAAACTAGAAATTATCGCGGCCACCGGCATTTGGGCGATCTGCTCGTGCTTTTGTTACTGGAGCGCCTCACTGGAGCGAATTTCTCTAGAGTTCTTGTAGATAATTTCTCTAGTTTCTGAAGAATTTTCGGGACCTATGCTCGTTTCATACTGGATGCGAATATATGCAAGGCACACATCCTCAACGCAAGACACATTTTTCGGGACGAGAAATAGAATATCTTTGCCTAGGGTGATCGTTGGGCTGTAAAAGCTCCTGATTTATGCTCGTCTCAGCCCAAGCTACGGAACTGCTATTCCAGTTCAAAACCCATGTTAAAAAGTGAACTATTTCCTTTAAAGTAAAATTCAGGTGAGAACGAACTTATGGGACACCCTGTACTCTAGTCATGCAAGCCATCAGATTCCCATCATGGTTTTGATGGCTACATTATTTGCTTATCGAAATTTCCGGTGCCGTCATGACCTAACCTGACGGCTGACAGGTGTTACCATCTTATCACATGACCGAACCGAGTAGAGGTCAGCGCAGGGCAACTGATTGATTAATTAATCAATCAATTAAAGGTAGACTGCCACCTTTTTTCCACAAAACGGTTTTCACTAGAGCTGAGCCACCTATGTCCCAGACTGAAGTCGGTTTTCCGAAATTCGAACCCGTTTGCGAGAAATCGGAGACCAAAGTTCAGTTTGATGCCATTTTTTTAGTCCAAGAAAACCGACATCTACTGTTTATCGATAACTTTGAAACATGAATTTTCTTATCTTTTGGTAAATATATTTCAAAACTTTGATTGTTTCGAGATCAGAGAAGAATTTTGGAGTGTCAAAATAAAAGTTAAACTTATATATTCAGTAGTTCATTTTTCCCAAAAAAGTGTGGGAAATGGGGTTTAACATGGGCCGCCAAACCCATTCCAAATGAGCCATGATTTTTAAATGTTTTACGAACTTAAATGCAAAATAAATTAAACATGGCCAATTTCTTATGAAATCATATATTAGAAAATCATAAAATACCTTACTTTTTCAAATAAAATGTAATAATCTTATGACCTTGAAGTCTAGTGATGTGTAAACATTGTCACTAGACATTAACCGATTGATAATTGTATGATAATCGACAATTTTTTTCGCGATTCACGTGATGATACTTTGTCAGGTGAATTATAAAATTTTGTTTTGTCCAGGGAATAAATCATAGGCCGATCTGAGAAAACTTTTTGAAGGTGGCAGTCTTCCTTTAATGACATTACGAATGATTAATTGACTAAATATATCGGTTATTGCTGAGAAAGTATACCGGCTACCATTTGTATGAATGCCCTTTCATGTAAACAGCGGGCACGAAACACGAAAAAGTACCGATGTCGCGCTAATTTTCGCTCCGGTTCCATTGTGCAGTGTGCTCGACTGAAATAATTATTTTAGATACGAAACAAACATTTAAAGACAAACCTGTTCGTTTATCGGGATTGTACTAATTGTTTTTATACCTGCGTCAGCGTTTGATAATTTACGGGAATTCTGGGAAAATGTTAATCAATTTCAAGGAAGTCCCGCAATCACGGATCTTCAAAACGCACCTAATTTCCTGGATGGTCACTGATGTGTAGCCTAACCTTTATGCTTCATTTGCGATAATGAACTGTGCCATCTGTAACACATCCTTTTATTCATCTGACCAGAGTAACTGGGGCAAGACATCAAAAATACCTATCGTTTGCGCCTGTTTTGTCCTTAACAACATGCTTTGCATTTTTTTTTCCAGAACAATGGCACCTAAACCAATTTCCAGACCCAAAATTGTCAAGAAAAAGACAAACAAGTTCAAGAGGTTTCACAGTGACCGCTATGACCGTGTGAAGGTGAGTTTTAGTTCTGCTTCCGTGCAGAGGCGGATCCAGCTCATAGTTTTTTTTGGGGGGGGGGGGCAAATGCCCATTTTGCCCCCCCCCGGATCTGCCACTGCTTCTGTGGCGGCACATCTTAACCCTATTAGTGGCAGGCTCCTGGCTACCCCTATTAGTGGCAGGGGGGGGCTGTTTACGACCCCTCCCCTGATATCTCGAGATCTAACGGGCCGATTTTCAAAATTCAAACAGCATTCGATTTCGCTCAACGTGATCTACATTTCTAAAAAATCTTAGCGCAGCTTTTGCCGATCGATAGAGAATGAACCAGGAATTCACATGGATCCTAAAAATATGCATTTTCAAAAATCATAGGCGGATACAGATAATTGAGATTGGGGGTACACAAAAAGTATAGTAAATAAGGTTTTTGTTGGTACTGTTTCTAAAAAGGGTGGTAATGGTCTTGTTATGTTACAATTTTCTTATGAGAGAACGACTACAATTGTATTGGTCATGCATAGGTGGTGTCAGGGCACCTATGTTGGGAGGTAAAACATACCCCCCCCCCTTTTGGACGCCTGGATCCGCCTATTATAGCAAAAACGTGTCAAAAGAGGATGCACAATAACTTTGTATATGTTATCACATGATACCTTTCATTCACTGTTCGTAAAACTGGTGCATACAGTTATAATACATCAGCATCGTGATCTTCGCCCAAATGACTCGCTTCACGAATAGGACCCCCCAATTCCCAGTGCTCTGGAGCCGCCCCTGGTAAAGTTATGAACTTGAAATTTTCAGGGAATGTGCCCAATTTAGTTTTAGGAAAAGTCAGAAAATTTCAGCATCGTAGCTTCAGCGGTTTCGGAGATATTCCCGAAAACCTGAGGGGTGGATGAAAACAACCCCCCCCCCTGTCACTAATAGGGTTAAGGGGAAGATGGGGCGAACACCGACCCCCTTACCTTTTAGGGTCTAGTCACGTAATTTTTGGCCAAATGATCAATCTCTCAGTTTCATTAGATTGTCGCATCAATTTTGCATGTATATCAACCAATTGTTTTCTTGTAGTGTCGTTCATAATTGCATTATTCCACATTTAGTAAGTGTCTATACTGTTTTGTGGCTCTATTAGAACATTGACATGTTTCGAAAAAGTGTGATTGTGTCAGGACTGACGGCAATCAATAAAAGTAACACTTATATTTATTATAATTATATAAGTAATTACTCATTACAAAGCCAATAGTTCGCGCTATTGTTTGGTACCCGAATTATATAGTTTTGTTAATCCATAGCTCGAAGATGTTGACGTGAAGCAGGGCGACTGTTTCTGCGTTTGTTCGCGTAAGTTTAGCTTGAGAGAGTTGTCTGACTTTGTTGTATATTTTCAACGTTTTCAAAGGTAAAGAGAATAAAAGCTGAAGATGCTCGGATCATTTTTGAACACGTTAGTGGCCTAATGAAAACGTTTAAAAATAGTCGATATTTCGTGTCTTGGCCAGTTTTTGGCCCGAATTAAAACACGGTGCGCCAGAATTGACTACATTACTTGAATTTCAGCGACCAATCAGCTTTCGAGCATCCCAGTGACGTCACATTGGCAGCATTTGGTAGCCATTTCCTTGTACGTGTGTCCCTATGGCGATGACCACCCCCCCCCCCCCCTGGCCCTGCCCCAGCTATTGATATTTAACTCTTGTGTTTTTGTTTTTCAGCCGAGCTGGCGGAAGCCTAGGGGTATTGACAATGCGGCCCGGCGGCGCTTTAAGGGCCAGATTCCCATGCCAAGTATCGGCTACGGCACCAAGTACACACACCGCCACATCCTGCCCAATGGCTTCAGGAAGGTGGTCATCCACAACGTCCGGGTGAGGACAAGGGGGGAAATTTCAGCGCATTCTGCGCTGAAACCGCAGCCGTTGCGCAGTCCATAGGCTCCAATGTTAAATTCAGCGCGTAAATGTGCGCGCCTAACCAGTGGACGGCCGCCTTTAACCCTATTACTGGTGGGCTTTCTGGACTACGTTAACTGGTGGGGGGGGGGGCGATTCGACCCCCCCCCTGAAAGTGTATTTTGCCATCACACATATCGCTTGAACAAACTACTATAAGTGTTATTTGTTTCCCTGTGTTAACATCGAAAGCAAAGCTTCGCTGGTCTGTGGATTACCGGCTCAATTGAGTCACGTTAGCTCAGCTGAATCACAATGATTGTAGTGTATCGAAAAAGCTGAGCCGGCGGATTTGCAGAATGGTGTGTAGGTGTGTGTTGGGGGGTCGGTGTTTAGGTGTAGGTTGTGTTGGGGGGCGGGTGTTTAGGTGTCGGTGTGTGTTGGGGGGCAGGTGTTTAGGTGTAGGTTGTGTTGGGGGGGGGGCGGGTGTTTAGGTGTGGGTGTGTGTTGGGGGCGGGTGTTTAGGTGTAGGTGTGTGTTGGGGAGGGGCGGGTGTTTAGGTGTAGGTGTGTGTTGGGGAGGGGCGGGTGTTTAGGTGTAGTTGTGTGTTGCGGGGCAGGTGTTTAGGTGTAGGTGTGTGTTGGGGAGGGGGCAGGTGTTTAGGTGTAGGTGTGTGTTGGGGAGGGGGCAGGTGTTTAGGTGTGGGTGTGTGTTGGGGGCGGGTGTTTAGGTGTAGGTGTGTGTTGGGGAGGGGCGGGTGTTTAGGTGTAGGTGTGTGTTGGGGAGGGGCGGGTGTTTAGGTGTAGGTGTGTGTTGGGGAGGGGCAGGTGTTTAGGTGTAGGTGTGTGTTGGGGGGCAGGTGTTTAGGTGTAGGTGTGTGTTGGGGAGGGGCGGGTGTTTAGGTGTAGTTGTGTGTTGCGGGGCAGGTGTTTAGGTGTAGGTGTGTGTTGGGGAGGGGGCAGGTGTTTAGGTGTAGGTGTGTGTTGGGGAGGGGGCAGGTGTTTAGGTGTGGGTGTGTGTTGGGGGCGGGTGTTTAGGTGTAGGTGTGTGTTGGGGAGGGGCGGGTGTTTAGGTGTAGGTGTGTGTTGGGGAGGGGCGGGTGTTTAGGTGTAGGTGTGTGTTGGGGAGGGGGCAGGTGTTTAGGTGTGGGTGTGTGTTGGGGGCGGGTGTTTAGGTGTAGGTGTGTGTTGGGGAGGGGCGGGTGTTTAGGTGTAGGTGTGTGTTGGGGAGGGGCGGGTGTTTAGGTGTAGGTGTGTGTTGGGGAGGGGGCAGGTGTTTAGGTGTAGGTGTGTGTTGGGGGGCGGGTGTTTAGGTGTAGGTGTGTGTTGGGGAGGGGCGGGTGTTTAGGTGTAGGTGTGTGTTGGGGAGGGGGCAGGTGTTTAGGTGTAGGTGTGTGTTGGGGGGCGGGTGTTTAGGTGTAGGTGTGTGTTGGGGAGGGGGCAGGTGTTTAGGTGTAGGTGTGTGTTGGTGAGGGGGCAGGTGTTCAGGTGTAGGTGTGTGTTGGGGGGGGGGCAGGTGTTTAGGTGTAGGTGTGTGTTGGTGAGGGGGCGGGTGTTTAGGTGTAGGTGTGTGTTGGGGGCAGGTGTTTAGGTGTAGGTGTGTGTTGGGGAGGGGCGGGTGTTTAGGTGTAGGTGTGTGTTGGGGGCGGGTGTTTAGGTGTAGGTGTGTGTTGGGGAGGGGGCAGGTGTTCAGGTGTAGGTGTGTGACGTCTGCCACCGGTCTGGCGCAGGAGCTGGAGGTCCTGATGATGCAGAACCAGCGCTACTGTGCCGAGGTGGCGCACGCCGTCTCCGCCAAGAAGCGCAAGCTAATCTTGGAACGCGCCCAGCAGCTCAACATTCTCGTGACCAACGGCCACGCGCGGCTGAGGAGTGAGGAGAACGAGTGACCACCTGGCGCTCGCTTCTTGTCAATACATGATGTCGTGATAGCGAGCGTCTGTGATGAGAACGGAGTTGGAACGACACTTTCGCGGACCCGGGTGGGCATTAGGGCGGGTCGACGGAAAAAGTTTCCAAGTGAAGAGCGATTTTCCTACGCAGGGCCTCGGCTAAGGAATTTGGACTGGTGGGCCACTTGGGCAGCGACATGGACTGACCTTCGTAGCCATAGCCCCCCCCCCCCCAATTTTCGATTTCTCTCCAGATTTCGGCCACTTTATTCTGCAAAAAAAAACGTCAGGATGGCATTAAAAAATGTAAAAAACGGGCCTCGACCCCTCCCCGACTCTTCAGAGAGAGGAGAGAGTAGAGAGTAGGGACTCACAACCCTCTCAGTGGTGATACTCCGGCGGTGCACATAAAATCGCACAAGTATGCACAAAATATTAACGCAGATAAAACTTTGGACGATAACTTACGGCCGATCGGATGTTAAAAATCAGCGAGCCCTGAGTGGATCGCTCGCCGACTAGTCGGAGATTCGGAAGCGGTCGGACGGGATCGGGCGTTGTCGGGTGGATCGGGAGGAATTGTGTGCAGCACTAGTGCAACTTTAGTGAAGTGGGTTGTAGCAGGAACCCAAAAGGGGGTTGTAGCAGCAGCCCCAACATCTCTGAAAATGATAATTAAGCATATTGGTGTCGCATGGAAAAGAATTGACTCAAAAGCCCAAGCGCACTGTGCAACCCTAATATTTTTCTTTAAAAAAAAAACTAAGTTATGTACGCTTTTGGTGAACAGTGTCCCAAACTTCAGATTTATCTTTGGTGTCTGAGTGGAAAATTCTAGCCACCCAAAATGTGAGAGTGGAAAATTATTCATTCTTATTCTTGAGTGTCATCTTCAGCCCAAATGAGAAATTTTTGGAACGCTGACTGTGAACGGTTCGAAATTCGTCCGACTGGTCAGATGTGTGACTGCAAGCATCATACCGGTCGTGAAGACGCATAATATCGCTTGCAGACTTCAATCCAGTGGCGGATTCGGGGGGAGGGGCAAAATGGGCATTTGCCCCCCCAAACGGCATGATTTTAACATTACGCCTATGGACGATGCATGGAAAGAATCGATAAATTGTTATGGTTTGCCCCCCCCCCCCCCAAAAAAAAACTGAGCTGGATCCGCCTCTGCTTCAATCTGCTGGATGTCGTCGACACTACCTCTAGTTTGACTCTGGCTTATATCGTGTATATCGACGAGCCGTCTGAGATCGCTCCATTAGCGTCGCCACGGGGGGGCAAGCGGGGCAGCTTGCCCCCCCCAACCTCGGGCCGGGCATCCCCTGAGATCGATACAGATCCGATGAGATTTAGGGGTCGGGAAAAATGGGGGTACCTTTCTGAGAATGCCTGTGATGTCAGACTCGGTTGGAGCGTGCAGTTCAAACCAGAGTCGGAGTCGCAGTCGCCAAAACCTTCAAGACTCCGACTCCAGACTCAGAAATGTCAATGCTGTGATTCATTCCCTGTTCCTAGTTGGTTCTTAATTACATTCTATAGCTGAGTTTCATAAGTTTTGGAGTGCTGACACATAATTTTCGTTCAAAGCGTGACACGAAATTTTCGGGACTTTGCTCAATTCTTGTCAAATGTCTGCGACAGGCTCAAGTATTGTTCAAGTGTCGCAGCGCTAGCTTTTCACACAGGCTCCTAAGGAGCTCTACTGAGCTCTAAGAAGCTTTCAGAGGGCCCACACCGGCCTCTGAGAGTCCCACTGATGGCCATGTTCTCTGAGGGACCATACAGGGATCTTTGAGGATCTTATACATACGTAGACCTCTGAAGGGCCACACGGATCTTTGAGGATGATTTCGAAAATTTCTGAGAACTTTAACTGGTCTCTGATAGCTCAGCCGAACTTTTGAGGCGACAGACACCCAAGACGGCATATGAGGGGTCACAACTCACGCGTCCCTCTGAGGGCCGCAACACATGTTTCTTATGTCCCTACGTAGCGTCCTAAGGGATTCGACACAGACCCCGATGGTTCACACTGTTATCCGAGGGCTCCAAGCTCACCCTGGGCCTATTCGCTTAGCGCCCGCCACCCACAATGGCTTCTGAGGGCCCCACCTTGGGCTCAGAAAGCCCTAAAGCACCACATATACGTAAATATTTGGGATGGCCCACGCCGATATCCGGGATCCTAAGCAGGCTTCTGACTTCTGAGAGTCCAAACTGACCGTGAGTGTCCTGAAATGGCCTGGAAGTATCAAGCCTATCTTTAAGGGATCCCTTGCGCTATGCTGTGCGTAAATTTTGGTTCCGTTAAACATTTTTTGTTAGCGTTTGCAGTGCTTCCCTTCAAACGAAAAACGAGAAACTATTTGTTCACACTCGAGTGAACAAAACACTTCCACTCACGGGAGCAAGATGAAATTACTTCCGATTTACACTTCCGACATTCACTCTCCGCCGAATGCCCAACTTAGCTACAATCGGCGGCTGGGATAAGCCCTATGCATTTCATGTAAACCTCTGCATGCATGCGTGAATGGAGTTTCAGCAGGGTGATGCAACTAAATGGACCGTTTTTCATCATTTTGCTGGGTGATGATCATGAGCGACAAGCGTCTGCACAGGGGCCCTCTGCAGTGCGTTGGCAATTGCAGCCACTGTAATTCTAACGGTCGTTTTTGTCCGGAAATTTCAAAATTTCGATTTTTTTCTGTTTAAAAAATTACATGTCACAGCTAGAAGGAAAACTTTGTCACCATCGGATTCCTCGCACTATTGCGCGTCGAATAATACGTAAAACGAGTGAGTAGCGACTGGGAAAAGGCAAGATTTGAACACAAAACTTGATTTTGCCCCCCCAACCGAAAATCTCTGGCGACGCCTATGGATCGCTCGCAGGCTTATACCCGACCGTCTGAACTGGTCTGTTCTTTATTCGTAGTTTTTCTTGTAACCGACTGGTCTGCGGCAGAGCTGATGCTTATGTGACTGCAACCACTCGATCGATCGGAAACCTTGCAAGAACTTTCGCAGACCTCGATCGGCTGGAAGCCGCCGACACTATCTGTAATTGACAGAGGCAGACGTCTTTCACGATTATTGCATAAGATTTAAAGCCTCGGTCACACTTCACCGGATTGGACCAACGGACGAGAAACGGACGAGAACTGTCAGCGTCCGGTGATGTCCGTTTATTTCCGTTGGACGTCCGTTTGTCATCCGTTAATATCCGTTCCATATCCGGTGGTATCCGGTTGAGCACACCGGACACCACTGGACATGGAAGTACTGTGACGTCACATGGAAATCGAAGTAAAAATCATACAGCAAAGACGTAGGTGGTGGATTTTTTTTTAAAGTTGTGGGTACTATAGTCCACCCAAGAGGATATTGCAAACAATAGGTTGAAGTTTTTTCACAAGAATATGTTTCACCGATGGGTACTTTACAGCCTGAAAATGTACGATAAGATCTGCTATTTCAATTTGAAAAGTGAAAAATGTGAAAACTTAGATTTTTCGGAAAATAACTGGTGGGCCAAATCTTTGAGACTGGTGGGCCATTTCGGGTCACTGGTGGGCCATTTGGCCCACCAGTTAACATGTTAGCCGAGGCCCTGTTCCTACGGGCTGATCCATAAAACGGTTAAAACATATTTTTTGCGAATTTTTGAAAAGGAACTGGGCGCGCCGTCAACGGTTTTTCGAGACCACTTTTGCTAATTTTTCTCGTTGTTTGCAAAATGTAGTGGGAAAAATTCGAGAAAGGTACTATATTTACCACTTTCCTAGTTCTACATGCTTACCCCCACCTCTTCACAAAGTTTGGAAACCCCAGTGGCAGAATCGTGCTCAGAATAGCGATTAGCATCGGCGCTCTGAGCGCAACGAAACCTGCGCCATCTATTGAGCGAGTTTGGCATAACATTGATTTTGACGGCTTTCCGACCGTTAACCCGCGCCCTGGTGGGGTCTGTTTATAACGCGACCTGGTGGGGGGGGGGGGGCTATTTTTTGCCCCCCCTCGTATCTCCGAAACTACTTGACGGATCCTCAAAATTCAAACGGCGTTCGAAAGGCCTGTCAAATTTATCGAGGGAAACCGAATTTCATTGACCTCGGGGTCACCGATGACGTCACAGGTCAGGTCAAAGATGACATGTTTCACCGTTCACGGGTCATCTAGGGAATGCGCTATAACACCGAAGAAAACGCATTTTGTCGAGAATCAGCGATAGGGCGTCAGTTGCCTAGTACATATGTTGCTATAAGAGGTCACTGACAATACCAGGTCAGGTCACAGGTCAGGTCACCAAGGGTCACAGCCCACAGGTCAGGTCACATGAACCTAACATTAGGTACTTAGGTTGTGCAATGCATGTTTTATGGCCAATTTTTCATTTCCAACTCAATGGTGTTGGTTATAAGACTATCAGGTACGGCTTAGGTCACTTTCTGGTGAAGGTCAGGTCAAGGTCAGGTCAAGAAAGGTCAAATTTTAAAGTTGATAGTTTTGCATAAAATGGGTATTGATTCGATGCAGCTCGTCACGGGGAGTCTAATGGTGGTCTTTGTTTTGCGCTACGGGGTCTAGAATTGCTAAAAATTGAGTTTGAAAATTTGACGTCATCAATTTTGAACAGTTTTTTCGCTATAACTTCGCCAAAAAATGAGGTATCAATCTCAAATTTGGTATGTGGATAGAAGGCGGTAAGGACTATCATATATATTCCGGTTTTTGCGAAACTCCAAAAACTTTTTGGATTTTTCGGTTATTATATTCAAAAAATCTATTTTTTGATTTTTGGGGGTCAAAATCCAAAAATTTCAAAAATCCGAGATTGCAGTTTTGTAGCCCTGTCAATTTTACATCTTTTATGTCTTTATCGTTTTTCTGTATTTGCAAAGCTATAGGCCTGACAGCTCTTCCCGCGAAACCCTTTTTTTGGTCGAAAACGGCAGAACATGACGTCACTCTGACGTCATTTCCAGCCAACCTATCATAGCCTTTGGAAAAATTTCTGGTCACGATGTGTAAAATTGATGTCCGAGAGGGTACTGAAAGTTTCGTGGCGATCGGCGCAGCGGTTCTGGAGATATATCGAAAAGTCTGGAGGGGGGGCAAAAAATAGCCCCCCCCCCCACCAGGGCGCGGGTTAAAAGCTGACGCAGCCGCTGCCACGTCGGGTATATGGTGTTCTTTGGTGTTCCTAGGTGTCTGGTGTTCCTTATTTGACACTAGGTCTAGGTGAGTTGTACCCATTCGATCCGAAATACTTCAGGAATCATAAATTGCTCCGGAAGCTATACCTATAGTGATTTCGCAAAGAAAACAGCGAGATGCTTAACTTTGATACCTATATGTTTATCAGTTAAATTAAGTTTTGCAGACAGATAACATCAGTCCAAACCGTATGTTCATTTTTAAATGCAATGTAGCCAGCCACCTAACCGTCCTAGGACAGAAAATCACACTTCGATAATTGATTCAAACGCCGGCATGAGAGCGTTGCATTGCGTCCTGAATGTCTCCTGCCTCATTCGCTTCCTATACTTTTTTGCCATAAGTGTCTCGAGTCTTTTTATCACCATTCCTTAGTTCAGCAAGCATCGCAGTGTATGCACTGTTTGCTGGCTGTCTGTATCGGCCAGTACAGCCCAAAAAAGTTTCCTATAGTGAGCCCGGTACTTATTCCTGTCGATCACTGGGCGAATAACACAGACTGGTGAGCTGAGAGGTCTCGCAATAGCTGGATGCTTTGGAGTAATCCGTCTCTGCAATGTTTACTCCGTAATTTCGGACCACATTGGGACATAGTGAACAACATTGAACTCGGTGATAGTTCGAAGCTGGTCAATATATGTTGTATGATGGGCGATCGCGACGGAATACGTAACTTGCAAGCTGCCAACGTAAGCCATTTTACCGAATTCAAGGGCTCAAGCTTCCTTACTGACAGCTACCTCAGGATTTGTCAAGAGCGTGACGCCTGCTTCCGGGCTGTTCAGAAGTGTTCTCTGATCTGGACTGCATGGCGTTGCCCGAAACGGCACGAACGGTTCCTGCTCGATGCACAGGCACTCTTGGTAAATGGTCCACTGATCGGCGCAGCTTTAGTCCAGTGGCTTTTCCACAAGTCTTGTAAACTTGTTTAATAGTTTGGCCCTTGTCTGATTTTGGTGTAAAATAGAATAAGCATTGACTACCGGGCTCATTTACTGAAGCAATATGCTCGTCCAACAGGCTCGTCATAGCCGATGATCCAGCACGGCTATCCTATTTATCATGATAAACGACGCATCCTTATGCACGTAAAATTCAGAAGGGCATTTCCTTTGTAATCACTTGCCTATCCGAGAACAGAATGTGAAGTGTCACCGAGGACCACCACGCGGCATTAGTTCCGTTTCGACATGGAGGCTCCTTTCCATTAACTGCAACAATGTCACATGATTCGGATCACAAATTGCGTCGACCACTTAGCAGCTACTACCGCGGTTATTATGAGGTCAGTTTCCCTCAAAGGGACCCTCCCACCTTAACATTAGTTTTGAGTTGAGATAGCCAAATTGGTGGCCATGGCCTGGAAATACCGGTTTGGGCATTCACAACATCGAAAAATGCTTTAATTCGGAGATATGGAATTTCAAACTTGCAGTTTTCGGATTCTAAGGGGCTAATGCATTGGTATGCCCCCTTAGAATTTGTGACGTCAGCGGAGATCTAACGATTTTTAAATCTTTTACTAAAACGTTTGGCAGCACGCGGTGGTATATGCTGCTTTGCGCGCAACAAATGCCGCACTTTCAAATATGTAAGGTCGCTAGGAACAGCGGAGATCCCAAAAAGTAAGCAAAAGTAATAGTCTAATATCTTGAAAACCGGTGGAAAACCGGTGAATATTTTTCGATGAAATTTGGTAGATATTCATTTTTGCTCTTTCTGAACCGAACGACATCACTTTCATGCCAATTCATTAACTTTTTTGAAGGTGGGAGGGTCCCTTCAAAGCTCGATGCTCCACTGCTTGTTGCGGTGGCCCAGCCCCAATAGGTCATCAAAATAGGATCTGATGGTCCGATGAGAACGCGCGACTCGGGCAGTGATATGATACGCGGATCGCCGATCAGCAGGATACCTCGCAACTCATCCTCAGTCTGTTGTCAGATGAAGCCGGACTAAGTTGACGAGGCTAACTTAGTATTTAGTTATTCTGCAATTGAGCTGCTACTGTTCAGTTCTAGCTTCTAACACTAGGTTTGCATTTAAAAAGAAAGGTTAAATTTACATGCAAGGAAATAATCGAAGCCAAAACTGAAAATAATGCTGCTGAAGTCTCAGCGCAGAATCAAATGACTAATTGGTCCAGCGGACACTATCGCATTTGGCGCATAATGGCTGTGCTTAAGTCAGGTGAACCCCCAATATGTACATTCCATGGCTACTTTAAAGGAAATAGTTCACTTTTTAACATGGGTTTTGAACTGGAATAGCAGTTCCGTAGCTTGGGCTGAGACGAGCTTAAATCAGGAGCTTTTACAGCCCAACGATCACCCTAGGCAAAAATATTCTATTTCTCGTCCCGAAAAAGGTGTCTTGCGTTGAGGATGTGTGCCTTGCATATATTTCCATCCAGTATGAAAAGAGCATGGGTCCCGAAAATTCTTCAGAAACTAGAGAAATTATCTACGAGAACTCTAGAGAAATTCTCGTACTGATCAATAAGGACATTCAGGGGAACATTATCAGATCGAGCAGATCGCCCAAATGCCGGTGGCTGCGATAATTTCTCTGTTTCTGAAGAATTTTCGGGACCCATGCTCTTTTCATACTGGATCGCGTGTGCCTTACAGAATCTGAAAAGTTCTTCCTATATCAAAATATAGAAAATAATCTTTTGTTATAAAAAGGTTTTATTTTCTTTGCTGATTATTTTGAACATAAAAAATCATAAATCCGTTGCAAAAAAAATAATTTCGTGAAAGTGAACTATTTCCTTTAATTGCAATTGACAGCTTTCACGCTATATACGCTCCTGTGCCTTACGTTTTTTTCATCAGCGTCCTAAGATCGCATCAGCAGAATGCATATTAGGGCGGGTCATCCGAGAACTTTTTTTCGAGGACACATAATGAAGACCGAAATTCCTACGGAGCATGTCACAAGAAGACTGTGTGATTTTTTTCAATTTTTTTGGTTGAGGTTGCGGGTCGCCGCGGCCAATTAATCAACCGAGTTTTTCGCTACATTTTCACTGCACGCGAGTTTTGAGCACAAATATCATATGATTAATTATTTTCAAATATATACCTCGAAACTTCAGCTATTCCTCAACCTATTCTGCAAGTCTGTTGGCTGTATCTCTTTAACTGTGGCCATGGTGCCATGCTCTCTGTATCGGTTTTCCGCAACTCGATCGCAGCGCCATCTCTTGAGAGGACTGTTAACCTTGCGTCGGCCGAGACAATATGCAATGGACACAAACAATCGGTGCGCCAGTACCTATACACACAGACACACACAGACATACAAGCACATAGCATTGACCTTGAGCTAACTTGACCTGAAATGACCTCAGCAGCAAAAACCTGGTCGGATAGTGTGACAAAGAGGTTTTAGCTGGCTTGGCACCACAATTCGGCATCGTCATCGGTGTATGATGAGCAGCGCAGTTGCTATTCAAGGGTGACCCAAAACAGCAACATTTTTTAGTTTGACCTGACCTTGAAGGTCAACGACTGACCTAAGAAGGTAAAACTGGGTATCATTGGATTCATCTCCTCCCAAATAATTCTTTTTGGTCTTTACCGCGAAGCTCTATCTCCAGCAGGAACGAAATGGCGCGGGGGGTGGCAACCCCCCCCCCCATGTGCGTTCTAGGATGGGAAAATGGCATGTGCGGGCGAGGGTTAACCCGCGCGGGGCTGGGGTCTCCAGCCGAACGCGCGGGGCTGGGGGGGGGGGTAAATTTTACCCCCCCCCCCTGTTATCTCCCGAACTAATGGTCCGATTTGGAAAATTCAAACGCCAATCGAAAGATCTCATCACGAAAAACTAAAAACATGTACTTAATTTTATGTTTGAGGTCAAGGTCAAGGTCAGGTCAAGGGTACAAATTGCAAGTTCGTACAGTATCGGCCTTGCACCGTAGTTGCCGAAGAATGGAGTCATGGATTGAGACTGATCGCCCAAAACGTGTTCTTAGGCTACCAAGACAATATTCGTTGCATACAATATCATTCAGAGGTCAAGGTCAAGGTCAGGTCAGGTCAGGTCAGGTCACCAAAAACAAAATATAGAAAAGGGCATGTGCGACACATGTTTTATGGGTCATTTTACTCATAGAATTCAATAGGCACACTCAATAAGTGATAGGGACCACCTCTGGATGAATGTCAGGTCGAGGTCAGGTCAAGGTCAGGTCAAGTGAGGTCAAGTTTTGAAGTTGGTTGTTAAGGCCTAAAAAGGTGTCTACCTGATGCAGTTTTTCACGGCGAATCGAATGGTGCTATTTTCGTTTCCGTACGAGGTCTAGAACTTCCAAAAAAGTCATTTTTCAAAAAATTTGTGTGTCGTGACGTCATACAATTTTGAATAACTCCCACATTTTTGAACCGATTCTTCTAAAACTTGGTATGTAGGTCACATAGACCACTTCTCTGACATATATTCCGGTTTTTTCGATGCACTCAAAATTTTGGATTTTATAGCTATTTTCCCAAAAAAGTCAGTTTTTTGAAAAAATTTGGGCCAAAATCCAAAATTTTCAAAAAACCGAGATAGCCATTTGATAAACAAAGTAGAATTACGTATATCCTTTTTTGTTACGTCTTGATTCCTTTAAAAATGAAGATGTTAGCGGCGTTTGAACTTTTGCCGTTTTTGAGGCGAAAATGGCGAACATGACGTCACTAAAACGTCAATTTCTCAAAAATTTCCGACGGATTTCGCTCAAATTTTCAGGGAACGTGTCAAATTGATGTAAGAAAAGGTACTGAAAGTTTGGCGGCGCTGCGCGCCGCCGTTTTTGAGATATTGCAAAAATTCGCGAGGGGGGGTAAAATTTACCCCCCCAGCCCCGCGCGGGTTAATAAAGTCACGTACTCCGCTTAATAAAGCCACTTGGGAGTTCCGAAGTCCACAGTAACGTCTCCCCATTCGAAATGTGGCATCAAACCCGTTCCTAAAGAACCGCGCTGGAGCAGCGGTCTGCAGCAGTTAGATTCTAAAAACGAAGGAGTTCAGAGCTATCAAGAGCGCAATTTTTATGCACTTCAGAGAAATGTCCCACAAAGCAGGCACGCTCGACTGCTTCGTTGGCATAGCAGGCATGACGGGGAGTGACCGTGGATGGATATGTTGACTTAATCGCTGCGACAGCTTTGCAGTGTGCGCTGGTCACTTTCAGGGGGACATGCCCCCACACTACGGTCTCTACGGTTGCAGGTTCGGGGGCATGTCCAACCCTAAAACCTGCCTTTATACATTAGGCTGCATTACGAAAGTCAAATTATTTGGGGTCCGGACCCCCGTGCCCCCACCAGTGGTGGAACCCCCCAAGGCCGTATAAGTTAGGTAAGATCGTCCGGGCTCGCTAATGTTACAAATCTGCAACACTACGGTGACGTCACCGGGGCATACGCTCCCCGTCTCGATCCGGACCCTGATGCGGCGGCTGCAATCGCTGCCAATCGAAAAATTACTTCTGCAATAGCGCTTTTAAATGACTTTAAAAAGGGGAAAATATGATAACAAAATAATTATGAGAATTCCTTGTCCTAACTTGGATCGTATGACCCCGCCACCTAGTGGACAACGCCGTAATTAGGGTTGAGTTGGCGATCGCCAGGTGGCTCGTCAGAAAGCTGTCAGCCGCAGGCAGGAGGGGGCCTGCAGAGTGCAGGCGCTTACCTAATATTATGTTAACGCCAGGTTATGCTCAGGAAAATGCGACACGTTTCGGAACGGTCATTTATCTCGAAAAAGATGCGGTGCCCTGTGGTGTTATTCCCACATGAATCGGGACCCGTAGGCCGTGTAGTCACCGGCAGCTCCCAAGGCCGCTAGGCGCTACGGAGCGATACGTAGGTAGGTACCTACTTCGAAAATCGCTAGACAAAGGACTCAGGGGCGCAGCCAGGGAGGGGGGCACACTGGGCTTTAGCCCCTCCCAAATCTAGCAGGCGCCTTCCACGATCATTCTGTGCGCCGATGGCGCCTATCAGTGTCCACTGTCCAGCACTCTAGTCGCCCTCGACGGTAAGCCATTGCGGCACATCATGCGGCACTGGCGCCCAGGTTTACAATTTTCATAGACTACTACATAAATATGTAGTAGTCTATGCAATTTTATATCTCTTTGTGGGTGAAGATGCACCCACAATCCTGAAGTGCCGGATATCCACTCCCAATCTCCTGACCATCTAGCGCCCTCGGCTCACCTTTAGCGCCCTTCTGTCTGTTCGGCGCCCTTCTCGGCCTTCAGCGCTCTCCTGGCCTGTCGGCGCCCTCTTCACATTCGGAGCCCTCCGGGCAGACCAGTTGGCGCCCTCATGGGCATTATCACACAGCATCCTCCTTATCTGCCTCGTCCTCCACAAGTCCACACATGTCAGCGCCCTCCTGACCTGGCAGCGCCCTCCTTATCGTATTATAGCGCCCTCCTCACCGTACAGTGTCCTCCTGACCTGTCGCCATCCTCCTCACTGTATAGCGGCCTCCTAACCATACAAATTACAAAGCCCTCCAGACCGACGCCCTCTACGTTCAGCGCTCTCCTGACAAGTCGGTGCCCTTTTCACCGTAGAGGGCCCTCCTGATCTGTCGGCGCCCTCATGACCGTGCATCGCCTTCCTCACCTGTCCGCGGCCTCCTCTTTATACAGTATCCTCCTGGCCTGTCAGCGCCCTCTTCACTCGTATAATGCCCTTCTCATCGTATGGCATCCTCCTCACCACACGGCGCCCTCCTGACCTGTCGGCGCTCTCCCCACCATACAGCGCCCTGCTGCCTTGTCGGCACCCTCTTCACGGACAGCGTCCTCCAGATCTGTCGCAGCCCTCACCACCGTGCAGTGCTCTCCTGACCTGTTAGCGCCCTCCTCGCCTGTCGGCGACATCTTCGCGTTCAGCGCCCTCCTGACCAGCCGGCGCCCTTTGCAACGCATAGCGCCCTCATCACCATGCATCGCCCTCCTGACCAGTCGTTCATCGTACAGCGCCCTCCTGACCTGTCGGCGCCCTCCTCACAACACATCGCCCTTCTGACCGGTTAGCGTTCTCCTCACCATGCAGACAACGCAACAGTGTACAATTAGGAAATCGTTAAGGAACCTATGTTTAACCCTCGCCGGCACAGGCCATTTTGTCATTCGACGGCACAAGGGGGGGGGGGGTTGGTACGACCCCCCCCCTCGCATTTGGCCCCTGATGGAGCTAGAGCTTCGCGGAAAAACGAGCGTGTTGCCCGTCACGAGAGGAAGCCAATGATATTTAAGTTTAAGGTCCTAGGCCATCGGTTGACCTTCCAGGTCAGGTCAATGACCCAAAGTCGGGAAAATCGGGACCTGTTAGAAAGTCGTAAAGTGTGGCTGCTAAGGGTTTTCCGGGGTGCTGATCACGAATATCGTGTTAGTTTTGATCATGATGATGTTGTTAAGCGTTCAGACCAGGTCGGGTCAGGTCAGAGGTCAACCGGTAGGGGTCGTGACGGGTATTCGTAGTACCTGTCATCCGTCTCTGACAGCTTCGTAGCATGTTACGAAGGCACCAAAACTACTTCGTAAATGTTCAAATGGTTGTTAAATTCGAAATCAGCTCCAAAAAACTAGCCTAGAAACATGTAAAACTCGAAAAAGTGAACCGAGGTCACCAAAGGTCAATGACCTGACCTGACCTTCAGGTGACCTTGATACCCACCCTAATGCATGAGAGCAACATCAAATCACATGTTTGGACGATTGAAACCACGAAAAGCTTGCAAACGCGCGGCTAATGCGAGCCAACATACGCCGAATCGTGATTCCGGCCAAACATGGTCTCGGAAAAGAGATCACAGGTCAAAGGTCATTTGGGTCAGGGTCATGAAATTTTCAGGGTAGGTGTCAAATTGATCAATGCGAGGATACTGAAAGTTTCGTCGTGATCGGCCGCATTTTACGCGAGTCATTCGCGAAAAACCTTAGGGGGGTTCCCCCTGTGCCGGCGAGGGTTAAAGGGACCCTCCCACCTTAACATTAGTTTTGAGTTGAGATAGCCAAGTTTGCGGCCAGGCTCAGAAACCACCATTTGTCCTGATCGCAACCCCCGCAGCTTTATGGTGTTCAAGAAATTTCTTCCCTTTACTTGCAGGGACCAGCGTGGTCCCTATCTCTTAACCATTACGGGAATCTGATGACGTCATCAGGCTTTCGAACGTCCGTTAAATGTTTGACTAAAACGTTTTGTAGCACGCGGTGGTATATGCTGCTTTGCGCGCAACAAATGCCGCACTTTCAAATAAAGTCGCTAGGAACAGCGGAGATCCCAAAAAGTAAACAAAAGTAAAAGTCTAATATCTTGAAAACCGGTGAATATTTTTCGATGAAATTCGGTAGATATTCGTTTTTGCTCTTTCTGAACCGAGCGACATCACTTTCATGCCAATTCATTAACTTTTTTGAAGGTGGGAGGGTCCCTTTAAAGTGATTTTAGGCGCGAATTAGTAATGAAGCATTTTCCGGAAAATAAAAGCATGACAACGTTTCTAGCGTTTCCGGAACGTTTCCGGAAAGGAACTTGTTTACAACCGTGACCCTCAAAATCATATGCAAGGCCAAACTTGCGGCGAAGGCCAGCTGAGAAGTGTACGCCCCCGTGACGTCACGGCTAATGTTAAAGAGTCGGGCGCCCGGCACATAGGAAAGCTCGGGATGACAGCCCCCTGGAACCCCCGGTCACTTTCATAGAAATAAGCAAGGCGATCAAAAATGCTTGCCTGTACGCTTGCAATGCGGGGGCACGGAACGCGCAGCTGCGATACATGCTTTTTAACGAAAATAACTGACTCCGTTTAATAAAGCCATCGCTTAATAAATCCAAAATACCTTGTCACCAAGGTGGAATTATTAAGCGGATTCCACTGCACTTGCCAATCTTCCTCTTTTTTTCTCAAGTTCTAAGACAGTTACAGAGGGACCCACCTGCAAAGGGGTCCGTCTGCAAAGGGGTGGGGTGGGGTGGACCGTGGAGGCAATGCACCCACTGTGCCCCTCCCGTTGAAAGGCTCTGGCTACACCCCTGAAAGCCTGTGAAGCTCATAGGAGCGCCTGCATACAAAGAGGGGCGCCTGCATGCGAAAGAGGGGAACCTGTAAGGCCTATAGCATTGTAGGGCGCCCATGTGCAAAAGAGGGGCGCCCATGAAGGCCATAGTAGTACCTCCATACGAAAGAAGGGCGCCTGTATGCCAAAGAGGGACACCTCTGAGGCCCATAGAAAGAGGAATGCATGAGAGGCCGATAGGGGCGCCTTTGATGGCCTTGGGGCGTCTACATGCGAAAGAGGGATGCCTATGAATCTAACTGGGTCGCCTCCGTGCCAAAAAGGGGCGCCTGTTACGCCCATGGGGGCACCTGCTTGCGAAAGAGGGGTACCTGTGAGGCCTGTAGATAGGGTTGTCTCCAAGGCCTACAGTATTGCATAGGGGCACCAGCGAACAAAAGAGGAGCGCTAATGAAGGACATGGTGGTGCCGCGCCTCCATACGGAAAAGGGGCGCCGACATGCAAAAGAGGGGCACCTCTGAGGCCCATAGAAATAGAAGCGCCAGTGAAGCTTATAGCCCCTATAAGCCTCAGTTGGAAAGAGGAGCGCCTTTGATGTCCAAAGGGGCGCCTCTATCGCGAAAAATAGATGCCTGCATGCGTAAGGGGGGGGGGGGGGGGCGCACTGCATTCGAAAATCGAAAGAGCTGAGGCCTGTGGGGGCGCCGCTGATGCCCATTGGGGCGCCTGCATGTGGTAGAGGGACGCCTGTGGTGAAGTTAATCGGGGCGCCTCCATGCGCCATTTGCAGCAAATTTATACATAAGCACTCAAAAGAAGACGGAGAGGCCTTCGGAGCCAGTAAAAAGAAAAAAAAAATGGTCCGGACTTTCCGCACTGTCCAGACATGTGCATGGATCCGGGAAAATAAATCCGGAATCTGATCCCATGGATCCAGATCTCGGATCCGTAGGTATCATAGATCCAGCTCTTAAATTTATCGAGAGATCCACAGAGTCTAATTTGCTTGAGATCCAATGAGATCATAGATCCCATTTACTTTTTGTCAACTCAGAAATCCCAGAAAATCACTCGTTGCAACTCACAAACGCTCTGTTTTAGTGATTTTATGTGATTGCACGTCATTATCCATAGTTTTGTGGCGCTTATTGACGTTGAAACACTTGGAAACCTGATTTCAAATGTTGTGCATGGTGGGATCCACTCGGATCATAGATTCATGTTCTTGGTTTATCGTCAGATCCTATGAGATAATAGATCCAGATAAGATTTTTCACGCCGGATCCGGTGGGATCATAGATCCTAGCCTGCAGTTTGCTTCGAGATCCACTAAAATCATAGATCCATCACTCGGATCCATGCACATGTCTGGCACTGTCCGCTAAATCGGTTACGCCCCTGCCGTGGAGTCTGTATGTACGGTTCTCCAGTAAAAGTCTTGTTGGTTTTGCTTTTTCGGATATATCTGGTCCTATTATATATAATGTTCAGATCCATAAGTACCAACCTGAATTATGTGTATGCACATTTACCACGAGACTGTGAAATTGCAACGTTGTGTGCCAAATACTTTCCGAGACATTGAACAAAAGCCTCATTTTGTGCCGTTTGGGGCATTCTGGCCGCAATCTTCCTGGGATCGCCTATGACATAACTGGAGCCATCTACCGAGAGGCGAGAGGGACGCGGAAACACAGAATCATGAATGAATCGAGCGCGTAGTAACCGGCAAATGAATGGAAGACTCGGCAGAGGCTATCCGGGTGGCCGGCGCGCGGCGCGCCCTTAGGCATCGGCTGACCCTTCGGACCGCGTGGGGTCAGAGGTCGCGCTCGGGAAGTCTCGGCTCTGGATTTTAGCGCTGTGCAGCCAGGAAGGAACGGAGGATAGCGCTAGCCGACTGACTAGTAGCTCGACTTATTCGTTTGAAGTGGAAGGGGAGCACAGAACGGGATGCTGGCCTGGTGGATGGTGGGACGGTGATTAGGTTAGCACGTAGAACGTAGCTGAAGTTGCATTGTTTTACATGGAAACAGCATGCAGTATAATGTGCGGGATTATGCCAGAACTCATAAAAAATGGAATTTACTTTCGGCCTAGGGAGTGGATGGGTGCCGTGGCCCGTGACACACCACAACGAGCACGATGCTGCCAATATCTGGGCGCTACAGCCTACAACCATTTTTCATCCATAACATTCAAGGTCACTTGACCTGAACTTAGAGATCGGCTCCGACTGACCTTAGATCCTAAAATCGGGTACCCGTCGGGTGCGTCACCTTTTCTTCAGGGGCGCTATACCTGTGCTTTTGATCTTACCAATAACTATAGAAAATCAAATAATAAAATATAAAAAAGGCATGCTTCATACACATTTTTATCCACACCCGCTCGTGTGCATGCTGATTTGACCTATACCTGCTCGTATCATAATATATAGCTTCAATGCTTAGCCCTCGACTTGCTTTTGGTTTTCTGCATATACTTATCGCTCCTATTTGAGTTAGCGTCTTGCGGATAAGAATGAGCGTGCGCATCGTTATGAGGTGCAGCAACTGGCACCCGAGTTATTGTCTCAGGTCAACCGATAAACTCTGAGGTCAGGCTAAGTGCCCTATGTCGCGGGATCGTTTTTTTTTTTAATAACTTCACCACAAATGGTCACAGAGCCAAGATATTGGCACTATCTAGTTCTTCATGCTCAAGTGCGTCGAATGGAATGCGTTTTGTTTCGTTGAGGTCAGCTTACTCCGCGCCCGGGTGTGCCTCTCAGCCAGTTTCGTCATGGTGGGGAGGGGGGGCTTTTTGGCCACATCGGATTATCTCGGAAAGTAAGCAAGCTATAAAGACGTGATAAAAAGCAATAGATGACTCGATACAAGATCTTTCAGAATCATCTAGGCTACTTTTTTGATCAGGTCATCGCTGAGGTCACTGGAGTTCACCAAAGGTAAAATTTTCACGAACTTTTGTTCCCGATTTTGACAACTTTTCACAAAGCGGCGCATCAGTCGCGAACCAATAGAGCTACAGCGCTGCGGAAAGGTGAATTCGATAGCTCTTTTTAAGGCCTTTCTGAATATTGTTCTCAGATTTGACCTAAGGTCAACGGTTCAGCCTTCAGAGTGTAAGAACTATCAAAATTTGACGTTTTTGTGGGAAAGGTCTTAGCATCATAATTTTTTGTTCCAAGCTTGTATGACGCTGATTTTACCGGTATTGCGTTTGCTTCGTCGAGACGCGTCGAATAAATTATAATTGAATATAATTAGATAAATAAAAGAAGTTGACCTTTTCCTCGACATCAAAAATGTAAAAAGCCGAATAATATATTAAAAAAAAAACGGTGAGCTTTCGGCCACTGGCCTTTATCAAACCAACGTGATAACAATGTATCACGTTGGTATACAATGTATTACATTGTTATCACGTTGGTTTGATAAAGGCCAGTGGCCGAAAGCTCACCGTTTTTTTTTAAATATATTATTCGGCTTTTTACATTTTTGATGTCGAGGAAAAGGTCAACTTCTTTTATTTATCTAATTATATTCAATATGTTCCTCGCTCGAGCACTTAGTAATATTACCAAATTATAATTGACTTTAAAAAGTAAAATGAAAAAAATTGACCTCAGGTCAAGGTCACTTAAAAGGTCATGTTTGCATGTCATTCGATTCGTATTGTTGAGCTGAACACATTCATGGTGTTTTCAGCGCTCTAGCATGTTTCTGTCTGGCTATGGTAAAAACAGTTGGAGAGTTTCATGACCTGAGATGATCTCAGCGGCATAAAAGGGGTCACAGGTGTAAGTTCCGGTTCAGTGTGTCATGTTTACTTCTATCACGATGTTTAAGGGTATTTTCGGCCAAAAGAAGAGCATTTCAATTTCATCCTAATAACTTAGATATGAAAATTCCGAGATAAACAAATTATTCATGCTAACTTTTTCATGCAAAAGCCAGAGTTTCAAACT
This sequence comes from Amphibalanus amphitrite, assembly GCF_019059575.1. NCBI lineage: Eukaryota > Metazoa > Arthropoda > Thecostraca > Balanomorpha > Balanidae > Amphibalanus > Amphibalanus amphitrite. The sequence continues at coordinate 266,849 of NW_024881498.1, read as the reverse complement.
TCTGGGATGTGACAGAATCACAAAGTTTTTTTTAGAGGTATGGTTACTTAACTTGACCTAGTGACATAACCTTATGTGACCTGGGAACAGTTCATGGGTGTCATTTTGTATAGGCTTGGTAGGGCCCGAGGCCGAGCCCTACCAATGATTTCATTATTTTATCATTAACCGTATGGCGATGCATGGTAAAAATGGCTTTTGCATCCCAAAATTAACTTTTAAAGCCCTACCAATTAATTTCGGAAAGTGATGCCCGTGCCACGGTTCAAATTTTTTTAAATACGATGCGATATTGATGTATGGCTATTGGCTATACCAAGTTTCACGGCGCGGTTTTCCTTACATGCGCAAAAAACTGGCAGGTGTAGCCAAAAACGTCCCTCTACCCCCCCCCCCCCCCCTCCCACTCGGGCAAAGGTTAAGGTGTTCACCTCAGGGCATGGTCGGGGCAGAGCCACTCAGGTCACGAAGCTGGTCCAAGGTCATAACCGCAGGTTGGTTTGAAATAGGCAAACACTATTCGTTAGAATTGTGTTTTTCTATTGAAAAACAACCGGAGCAGTCCTTCACCGGGCTATGTTTTCCATTGTTGGCAGCGAATCGAGACATCTTGACCGGGGCCTAAACGAAGGATCCGATTTTCATAAAAATTTCAGGGAATGGGCTCCTGGAGGTGATCTACCTGATGGCACCGGTCGCTGCTCGGTGTAAAATCTGTGAAAAGTGGTACGTGCGTTTCATTTTTTCCATGTTAAGTCAACGGGGATCTGGACACTTTTTGCGCGATCGCGAATGGCGGAGAAACGAAGATTTTGAGGGGTGGTTTCAATGCAATTATCTTATGGCAAACACGTTCAGGCATCTATTGGTGTGCACTGTATCCCCGTCAAAACCTCGGAACGTTTCTTTGCACGATGTCAGGAATTATGCCTTCTCCCATGTTAACCCTATTAGTGGCAGGGGGGTTGTTTTTATTCACCCCTCAGGTTTTTCGGGAATATCTCCCAAACCGCTGAAGCTACGATGCTGAAATTTTCTGACTTTTCCTAAAACTAAATTGGGCACATTCCCTGAAAATTTCAAGTTCATAACTTTACCAGGGGCGGCTCCAGAGCATTGGGAATTGGGGGGTCCTATTCGTGAAGCGAGTCATTTGGGCGGAGATCACGATGCTGCACCAGTTTTACGAACAGTGAATGAAAGGTATCATGTGATAACATATACAAAGTTATTGTGCGTCCTCTTTTCACACGTTTTGCTATAATAGGCGGATCCAGGCGTCCAAAAAGGGGGGTTATTTTTTACCTCCCAACATAGGTGCCCTGACACCGCCTATGCATGACCAATACAATTTTAGTCGTTCTCTCATAAGAAAATTGTAACATAACAAGACCATTGCCACCTTTTTTAGAAACAGTACCAACAAAAACCTTATTTACTATACTTTTTGTGTACCCCCAATCTGAATGATCTGTATCCGCCTATGATTTTTGAAAATGCATATTTTTAGGATCCATGTGAATTCCTGGTTCATTCTCTATCGATCGGCAAAAGTTGTGTTAAGATTGGTTCAGAAACCTGGCCGTGATAAACAGTCTAAAATGTATCTGCAATTTGCCCGTTTTTACCCCCCTCTACCTCCCTATTGACATTTTTTAATTTTATTTTTTTTAGAAATGTAGATCTCGTTGAGCGAAATCGAATGCCGTTTGAATTTTGAAAATCGGCCCGTTAGATCTCGAGATATCAAGGGGGGGTCGTAAACAGGCCCCCCCCCCCCTGCCACTAATAGGGGTAGCCAGGAGCCTGCCACTAATAGGGTTAAACGAATGGGCAGTTTTGCAGGGTCATATTCATTCGCTTGTAAAAATGTGATCAGAGGGAATGGATTCACCCCTTCACAGGTCATTGGGAGGAGACCATAGTACATGCCATTATGCTTCTTTAAGCTATGCAAATTCTTGTTTTCTGATAAAGTTCGTCTGAAATTGACAATTTTTAACATGGAAAGTCAATGAGAGTATCTTTGCTGTTTTATAGCTCTTTACATTTCAAGTATACTAGAGTGAAAAATTCATAAATTGTGCAGCCTGTGATGCTCCTTCTAATGACGTATAGACCGTTACCCACATTGCACCATTTTTGAGAAAGTAGTCAGAAGGGAGGTCTCGACCGGGATTTGGAGTTTGGACCCAGTCACGATTGATATACTGGAGTGACTAAGTGAGAGTGGCAACAGTAACTCAAGCCGCCTGTCCGCGTTCCTCAGGTAGCTCAATTGGTAGAGCGGTGGACTGCAGCTGTATACGTCAGACAATCATGGGTCGCTGGTTCAAGCCCAGTCCGGAGGATGTTTTGAAAATGAGACTGCGCTGCCGTCTTATATGCCGCCGCGTTTAATGGCCGCCCCACACTGGACCTCGCATGCGGGTTGCGGGTTTTTGGGTTTTCGGGTTTCTTCAAAATTAAATAATGCAATCTAAACTGAGTGACCCACACTACTATCTAACAAACGAGTCTGCATGTTTTTAGCTTGCGAGCCACCTTGCATCGCATTCCAAAAGTTGATTTTGAGTCAACTTTCGATTTTCCTCGCTGCGAGGTCTGCGAGTTCTGCGAGGCTTGCGGGTTTTTCGTTGGAGTCGAATTTTGGTTCGTTGCGGTGGTATTGCGACTATATACAATTTTCTGAAGGTGTACCGACTTCACTGCATTCATGATGTTACCATAAGGAAACGGTCTAATCACTATGAATTAGTATTATGCCCGCAAACTTAACCCGCGCCCCAGTGGCGGTCTCCGCCAACTTCGCCCTAGTGGGGGGGGGGGGCATATGTTACCACCCACCTCTAACTCAAAAACTAAGAGGGCTAGAAAGACGCGGTAAAAAGCAGTCGATAGCCCTTAATGCGTACGTTTCAAAGTATTTCGGTCATTTTTCATCTTAGAGCAATATTGGGGTCACTAGAGGTCATCAAAGGTCAAAATTTGCGAATTGTCATTATATTTTTCAGAAAACATGCTATTATCTCAGGAACTATGATAGCTAGAAAAACACTGGGAAAAGCAATCGATAGCTTTTGAACTCTTCTTTTGATAAGTTCATCATCAAAAACGACCTCAGGTCAACGGTTTTTTCAGTCCAGGGGGCAAAAACTCCAAAAATAGATGTTTTTAATCAGTGTTTTTCGACACTAACTTTTGACTAAAAAAAAGCAGCTAGGTCGTTTCTAATGCCAGAATGATGTTCCTCTCGCCGAGACGCGTCGAATGAACTATAATTTGACCTTGAAAGGTCAACTTCAAAATTTGACCTCAGGTCAAGGTCATGACCTGACCGGAAAAGGTCATGTTGCATATCAGCCGATGCGTCTCGGCAAGACAAACACAATGAGGCCAACCCCAGCGTTCTATCTTTTTCCAATCGAGAGTTATTGGCAAAAAACTGTTTGTAGCCTCAAATGACCTCGGTGACCTTTCAAGAGGCTATCAGCAAAAAAGACACCTTGGTCGTCACGGGTGGTCCAAATCATTGTTATCCTGAAATATTTGGACTGTTCCTATGCGTACACACGGATCTAGAGGCATTTTCGTTTTTCTCCATTGACTTAAAATGGAAAGGTCACGCCACTGACCTGACCTTGGGTCACGCATACAAAAAATCCGAGGTATAGAAATTGTAGGCACCCATAACATCATGTAATCCGCCAACACTGTAAACCAAATCTACAAGTTGGCTCCTTGTTACAAGTTTGGTTCCAATTCGCATAGGCGTCACCTTGTCGATTCACCAACCCCAGGCTTGTTGGCCAGCAAACTAACAGTTTGTCTACAAGTTTGGTTCCAATTCGCATAGGCGTCACCTTGTCGATACCTTGTCGATACACCAACCCCAGGCTTGTTGGCCAACAAACTAACAGTTTGTCTACAAGTTTGGTTCCAATTCGCATAGGCGTCACCTTGTTGAGTACTAGTCTGGGCCTTGTGGACCTACCAACTTCTGGATAGGCATAGCCGTTTCCTTGTCGGTTCAACAACCCCTGGTTTGTTGATGAACTAGCCTTTGACTGGGCATTGCTAGTTTACAAATTGTCAACAAGTAAGTGTACTAACGCTCAGTTCGAACTTGTTCTTCCTTACAATCGCTTTGTTTGCGTTGATAACCTTAAGAACTTACGATTCGCGTTCGTTTTCAATTGCCACGATACTGATTCAGGAAATATTTTCTATACGGACAGGTTATTTTTTGGCTGGAAGTGGTGCACAAAACCATGACTGGCATCAGTTATTGCTCAAAGGCTTGCGCTGACAAGAAACGAAATACTGATGGGTTATATAATCGATGAATGCATACACCACATCCATTCAGAAGTTTCTGGAATCATTAGTATTTATTACGGTCACGTACCTACATCACGTAGTATGTAATTAATACTATTGACTGGAGACAATTTCAAGTGCATATTTTCGAATGGATGTGGTAAATGCATGAGGTAGGTATACCCAGTAGGTATACCTATCGTGCACCGTCAGCATATAAGTCTTTGAAGCAAGATTTGCTGCGTATGTGGAAGAACATGGTTTTGTGCATCGCATCAAGCCAGAAGTATAACATGCCCGTATGACGAATATTTCCACATTGACCATAACAATCATGGCAGTTGCACGATCACGCAGATAATTCGAATAAATCATGATCGCCAACCAGATTAGCTTTTACAGCCCATATATGTCCATCAGTTAAGTTAAAAATACAAAGAGTTGAATTAAAGGCAAATAAATGTATTTATATATAAAAAAACACCGACCGCAAAACATCTGCTCACATGTGCATGCAAAGGTCTGGCCCACTTACATTGCGCGCGCAGGGGAAGGGAGGCGTCTCGACCGCGGGTATAGGCACGATTAGTGCGTCCCGCAGGCCAGAGCGGGCCTCACTCACAGCACGAACACCACAGTTCACAGATTTCACTTTTTACTGCACAAATCCTGGAACAGCCCTCGTCGCTGCTCCAGGCTGCACGGCGGCCGCGCGACAACTGCTGGTTTGAAACCGCCGCGCCGGGGCCCGCTAACGGCGGACGGCGACCGCTGATTGGTCCGCCAAGTCTGACGTCACGGGCGCAGCTGACCATGTGTATGCTGACCAGCTGACCAGTACAAGTTAGGCGCCGGTTAAATAACCATGCGGCAACAAGTTTCCAAAACTGGTTAAGAAACAAACGTTGAAACAAATGTAGAGTTGGTCTGGATACTGAGAAGTTGGTGTGCATAGTAACTATTGACTCGTAGTTGTCACCTGACAAGCAATGCACCAGACAACGGCTTGTTTGAAAAGTATCAGTTGGTAAACATACCAAGAGATGATTGGTTATATTACACAAGACTTGTCAATTTGGTTTACAGTGAAGTTTAAAACCTCTGACAAACACTGCAGGCTGGACATGATTGCAAACTTTTTTAGGCTTGGTCAGTTAACTTGACCTGGTGACCTGACCTGACATGACCTGGGTTCAAAAATTTCACACATTGTCCAAAATTGCTGTACCAAAACCTACCCTAAGCGGCGCGGCGCTACGCGCCGCGGTTTTTTATACATACGAGAAAAAAAACGCGACAGGGTGGTAACATATGCCCCCCCCCCCCCCACTGCACAGTGGGCGATCCGGCCGGTGTAGCCTCGCGAAACCTATCGGCATTCATAACATCCATGTTTTTGAAGCTAGAACCACAATATTTAGGAGCAACCTTCTTGAATATCCAATGAGCATATGTTTTAAATAAGGACTATCTCTTATAGGATTTGTGCTCTGTGGCGAGCTTGCAATTTGCCTAATTGCTGTTCGAATAACGCATGAATACTTTTGAGGGTAGGTCGAAATTTATGACGATATGAGCTGGGTAGGACATTGAAATGGTGTGTACCTCCATAGAAAATTGCTTCCAAACCAATTTTTATTGAAACGATAATGCCCTACCAATTTATACATATCATGAAACAGCGTAAATCTCGCCCGGCAAGGCCCCATTTCATAACATGACCCAAGCAGCGGGTTTGGTTTTTGGTAAATAGCTTCGCAAAAAATGGCCGCAGAACCACGATTTTGACATCGTCGTGTTCGCCTTGCTCAGGCGCGTCGAATGGTATACTTTTGTTTGAGTGAGGCCACCGTAAGGTCAACCTGGCCTTGACCTCGAGTCAAGGTCAGGTCAGAGGTCTTCAAATCACGAAGCTGGTCGAAGGAGGTCATATCGCATATCATTCGATTCGGCAGGTCTTCCGGAGTCCATTGGTGACCTTGTCGACTCTCTAGCTCAATTTGATTGGGAGTTATTGACGAAAAACTCGTATGACCCTAATGACGTCATAAATGACGTCATGCAAGGTCAACAATGCAAAAATGCAGCATCAGATCTTGCAAGGAGTGCAGGAAGTAACGATTCCATGTATTTGAGACAATTGAATATCATTCCTGGCGCCAAAATAACAGTTTTCATATTTCCCCATTGACTTATAGGTGAGGTCACGTGACCAACCTGACTTTATGTGACATTTAGGAAAAATCTGAGATATGCAAGTTGTAAGACCTCTGAAGGACAATAAGTCCTGCAAGTCTCACCTCCCTGTGAAAGTTACTCTGGCACTGAGAGCGTTGCAAGGTTGCGACATCTGAGGATCGTGCAGAGGTTCATTTATGACGTCATAGGTCAGTGACCTGACCTGACTTGAAAGTGCGGCTGGTGTCACAAGATCCAGCGTGCATCAAAGGTCAGGTATGCCAGGTTGCAGCTCTCTATTGCCTGGGTGTTTTGAGCTATCGCGAAAACACCCTTTGGGGCATTTGCCACTTGTGCTCAAGTGCACCAAGCCACGGCCAACCCTTAGAAGAAAAAAGTGTCTGGATGCTAGGGCTGCAAGTTGCTGCAAATTTTCACTGGCTCCCCTAATAGATAGTGTCTTAGTGCATGCGATACAGCATTATTTTCAGTTCATCCTCGTAAAACTTTTTTTGCTGGGCTTGGTTAATTCAGTGAACGTAATGTTCAGTGGTAGAAAAAAATATAAAAAGTTAACCTAATCATAAGACATTTTGAACTAATTTTGTCTACTTGCTTTCTATGGCGGAATCGTCTAAACACCTAAATTTCACTTTCCATGCGAAATGGATGCTCAACACCTAGCAATTTCATCGTTCCGCAAAATATTCAAAGAGCGTAAAAATCGGCTGTGATTATCATTTATCCCCCTTATGAAGTGTTACGGAACGCTGTCTTTAACGATACTTTTGTCTACGAAAAAATGTCTCCTGAGCCATGCAAATGCACTAATCGTATTCTTTGATGAATTTTCTGTCGACTAGTATGCGTTGTTTTCCAATTTTCGGAAAAAAATGTCTTTGAGGTTTCGCGAGGCTAGACCGGCCCGATCGCCTACCGTGCACTGGGGCGAAGGTTAAAACCCGCAAACTCGCAACCCGCATGCGAGGTCCAGTGTGGGGCGGCCTTAAAGGGAGATAATGACCTTTTTCCACAAAATCTGAGTTAGGATCATTTTCTGACAAAACACAACAAGTTATAATGTAAATTAAAACCATTTTGCTCAATGCGGTACCTTGCCGCAAATATCTCAACTTGAAGTCACGTTAGCGGGGAGCGCTGAAAATGACCGTTGAATAAGTACTTACATCACTTTTTGGTACTTGCATGTAATTTTGTAAAATGAGCGTATTCCTTACATTTGATCTTCATCACATCTAGTTAGTTAATGGTCGTCTATAGTGCCTTCAAAAGATATTCATGGTTTGGGGGTGGTTTATGTATAAATTTACGCAACTATTTTTCCTGTTCATCATCTGAGGCCATATGCTGCTATTTTAGTAGCAACGACTCAATTTTGAATCGGTCCCGCCGACTGCACAATAAAAGAAGATAGATACAACACTTTTGCGGCATCACTGAAAAACTTATGCAGTACTGTTATCAAAATTCTCATAACACCGTTCGACAAACCTGAAGTCTTTTTGAAATAAATATGCTTGTATTTTTCGCTTCAGGCTCTGAGGCCAAAATAATGAATTTCGTAGTCGCAATCGCAAGATTTGGCTGCGTTTCTGGCGCATGCCGTTCATTTGTGGCGCAAAATAATACTTGGAAACAAAGAAGAGTAGGCACTATGTACGAATCTAATTAATTCTAAACCGAATTAACTCTAATTCAAATTAGAATCCTTACAACCAAGCAACGACAAGGCGATAACATAAACAAAAACCCAAGCGTCGCTGTTTGAAACAAAAGCGCCATATACTGCGACTTTTTTATAGAGAAGGACAAGAAGGACAACGCATTTCGGTGGGTGTTACAAGTACTGCAAGTACTGCTTCTTTTTTGCAAAAATAAAAACCTTTTTCACATACGAAAATGTGCTAGGAAAATTTCATATTTTATAGAAACTACAGTAGAAATAGTATAGATGTCGAGTAATTTTTATTAAAGAAAAAAGAAAGCTCATTATCTCCCTTTAAGACGGCATTCACGTGCACTGGGTAGACGCGATGTGATGTAATGTAATTTCTGATGACCTGGCTGATGTGGTTTGCTTGGAATGTTTCATTGGGCGGTGACTTCGGACCGGTCGGTGATTTCTCAGATTGGTTCGTCGGGTGCAGCCGGGTGTTCGAGCTTCGCCCACCTCTCCCCTCCCTCGCCGCCCGGCGGGTCAGCCGTCCGCGGCCCCACCTCACCGGCTGCCGGCCGGTCAGTCAGCTGACTGCCCGCGGATGCCGATGCTGTGCGGGTTGCCTACCTGAGTTGGTGACCTTGCGGTGGTAGCGTGCAGCAGGCGGTACGTCATGGACGATTTTTACTCGGGAACTGCTGGACCGATCTCACTCAAACTTAGCACACCGCTAGAAAACGGTTAGTAGAGAGTCGTAAACAGCTCAGTTCCTGCTTCCAACGGCCCCTGATGCGTTTCTGCGTTTTTTTTTTTTAAACAACCTGCGGTCCGGCGATGCCTAGCATTGCCCCTTGGCCTACCGCTTATCATTCGATTCGGTAGGTCCTCGTAAGTCCACTGGTGGCTTCCCGACTCGCTAGCTTAATTCGGTCGACACTTTTTGGTGAAAACTCCTATGATCTTAGAGATATCTTGAATGAAGTCGCCTAAGATCAACAATGCAAAAGTGAATACTGGGGCTTGCAAGGATTGTAAAAAATCACAAATTAATGCACTTTAGACAGTTTTAGATCTCTCCCGGCGCCAAAAAATCAATTTTCATATTTCTCCATTGATAAATAATTGTGAGGTCGCGTGACCGACCTGACCCCAGGCGACTCTTCAGAAAAAACAAATACGAGATAACCACACACAAGTTGTGAGACCTCTGGAAGATAGTGCTAGATACTATAAGCTTCATTCCCCGGAGGTGTTTGGAACGAAGGGGGTTGCGAAGTCGCGACAATTTAGGATCCTACCGAGGCTCACTTTTGACGTTAAATGTCAATGACCTGACCTTAACCTTGGCACCCAGAGTGGGGTGTCGGACGGACCCCACCCCAGCCCCCAGTTTTTCGCGAATAACTCGCGCAAAAAGCGGCTGATCGCGGCAGAACTCTCAGTTCCCTCGAGTCAATCAACTTTACACCTACTATAAAAACTTTAATGACCTTGACCCAAATGACCTTTGACCTTTTTCGACACCATGTTTGGCCAGAATCGCGATTCGGCGTATGGCGTATGCTCACGGCGTATGCGCGCAGCGCGCGGGTATCTAGTCTTGTCGTTGCTTTAAACGTTCAAACATGTGGAATGATTTTGATCCCATGGGTGGGTGTCAAGGCAACGTGAAGGTCAGGTCAGGCCATTGACCTTTGATAACCTTGGTTCACTTTCTCGAGTTTTACATGTTTTTTTAGGGTAGATCTTGGAGTTGATTTTGCATTTAGCAACCAATAACCATATGAACATTTACCAAGTAGTTTTGGTTCCTTCGTGACATATTACGAAGTTGTCTGTGGTGGTTGACATCTACAACGGATAGAGCTGACAGGACGTTTACTGGTTGACTTGACCTTGACCTTGACCTGACCCGACCTGGCCTAAAATCATGGAAACATCACCTGCGATTAAAACTAACATGAAATTCGTGATCAGCACTCCCTAAACCCACGTCCGGCCGGCCGGCCGTGGTCACGATTTTGCGACGCTTATATCTCAGCAACCACTTGACCGATTTACACGCGGTAATTTTTGTGGGGTAGCTTCATTCCTTCTACCAAGTATTGGACTATTCCTGATGCATGTGGGTGACCCCTTATGCACATGCCACGTGCAAAACGAAGAGGTGTCACTTTTGTAATTGTTGCAATATCTCGCTAACTACTTGGCCGATTGCGCTGAAAGTTGGCATGTATGTAGGTAGGCACCCACTAGGCAATGCATATCCATGTGCCAGAGTTGGGGTGCTGCTGCACGTGCGCACGTGCAGGGGTCGATTCCAGATCTCAAGAACGTATGGACCGATGACGCTCAAATTTGGTACATGGTTAGGGACCGGTTAGTAGGGTGCCGTGCAAAAGTCAGTTGGGACCCATTTGGCACGTGCGCACGTGCAGGGTGCCGCTTCCAGATCTCGAGAACGGCTGGGCCGATTGTGCTCAAATTTGGCACATCGCTAGAGACCGGTTAGTAGGGTGCCGTGCACAAGTCAGCTGGAGGTACCCCCTCGAAATTTCGCACGTGCAAGGCTCACCCTCTCGCTCGCTCTGTTAGTCACCCCATGAGGCGTTATACTGGTTTTATGAAGTTCTTGCAGGTCCCAATTTTTCCGACTTTTGGGTCATTGACCTGTCAACTAATGACCTAAAACTTAAAATTGGGTATCATCGACTTCCTATCGTCAAGGGAAACACGCTCGTTTTTTTCGCAAAGCTCTAACTCGATCAGGGGCCAAACGGCAAGAGGGGTCTAAAGGACCCCGTCCCCCTATACAAACGCTAGATGCTGGCAAAACACCACGACGGGCGAGGGTTAAAATTCAGTTGCTGTCACAAGATTCGGATTGAATTAAAGGCTAGGTTTGCCAAATTTCAGCTCTCGCAGCTATCACAAATAAAAACACGTGGAGGCGGCAACCGCCTCCCCCATTCCTCTTCTCCTCTCGGCCGGCGAGGTTTAATTTGGGTTAAATGCACATTACAAGGCATTTAAGCAAATGACGCAACCGAATAGTCTTGTGCATTGAACAAAAACTTGTTACCCACGCTAGTCTATCGGCACCATAACACATGATCGAGACTGTCGTTAGCCGCGGACACGCTCTCTACCAACCCTCCGAGCCCAGTGACTGCGGGTGACCTTGACATGTCAAGCCTGATAAGCCGCCGGCCGCTGTCGTGCGGTCGTTACACGCGGAGGGGAAGAAGACACAGCGCTCTACGTTGTATCTGACCTATGACCTTTCCCAGTTCCCTGCTCACTGACCCCGCTCCATGTCGGTGGGCGCTGGCGTGGCGTTTTGGCGGGCGGAAACCGGTTCTATCCTCTAAACATGCCACCATTCTAACCCTCCCCTCCCCACGCTACTACGCGGCGTGGAGTACGCTCGTGCGTAACTGGGCGGAGCAATGGGTCATGCGATACAAAGGCGGAACTGGTTGCCCTCCCGCTCGCTGAGCGACCAACGACTAATACCCTGGAGAACCGTACAGTAGAGATGTCATTCGGATACCAACCTTTTGGTATACCGATACCAAACCGATACCAACTTGGTATTTGGTATTTCAAGGCGAGTGGATTTGGTATTTTGTTGGTATTATGAATCCTCACTAATGTAAAGAGGCTGAAAATTTGGTAAAAAGTTGGTATTTTCCTCAAATTCCCAAGTCGGTTTGGTTTCGGTATTTTTCCATGGATAGGGTAGGGTGGGGTAATTTGAACATGTGGGGCAATTTGAACATAGTGTGAATAACAGAAAATTACGGAAAATCCATAAGTGGCATGACAATAAGACCAATGGGAGAAATTATCGTAACTAAAAGGGCTATCATATGAACGGGGTTTAAAGTTTCAGGGAATGAAGATGTTGACGCACAGTGTAAAAAATCAATTTCGCAAGGAAAAACGCCTAACAACACGTCATTGCAACTTCATTGCAGCGCAAAATCTTGCATTGCTAGCGCCTGATACGCAACGGCTTTTGTTGCATAATGACCTAATCAGTGCCTTCAATCCAAGAAATTTGCTTTTGAACCCTGTTTTTTATAATGGCAAAATAACTTTTAGCGTGGGGTAATTTGAACATAGTGTGAGAATTTGAATGAAGACAGGGATAGCTCCGAAAAAAACAACGCCCCCAGTTTTTTTTGCCAATATTTTCGACCCAAGGCAGTAGCAGATAAGTGATGCCAGTTTTAGAAAAGTTACGTCTAATATCCGTCTACTGTCCGGCATTTTTGTTGATTTTCCGTCCAAAAATGTTAGAGTCAACTATTTGTCCAAATATGTCCGAAAATTTTGCAGCTATCAACACTCAAAACCGTCATTTATATTGCTTATCATATAATTTTACCAGCCGAAAAGTGTTCATTATATTGAGAGCTAAACAAGCTTTCCATTCGCCAATCAATGCTGTGCACGATTACTTTATAAAAAGCGCTGAAGTGTAGCAAGCCATCGTCCAATGTTGTCCAGTCTGCTACCTTTGTCCAACCAATTCCGAATTGGACATTGGACAAAATTAGCACTCCAAATGTCCAGGTTTCGATTGGCACCACTTTAACCCTCGCCGGCCGAGGGGGGGGGGGGGCGGGCCCCCCCATAGGGTTTTTTCGCGATAGCTCCGAACACGCTGGCGATAGAGAGCTGAAACTTGGCATACCTGACCTTTGATCCAAGCCCGATCTTTTGACACCAACCGCATTTTTGGATCAGGTCAGGTCACTGACCTATGACGTCATAAGTGAACCTCCGCACGGTCTTCAGATGTCGCAACTTCGCAACGCCCTCACTGCCAGAGATGTCACAGGGAAATGAAACTTGCAGGATCTAGTATCCATTATGAGTCCCACAACTTGTATATCTCGGATTTTTCCTAAAGGTCATATGAGGTCAGGTCATTTTCGTGACCTCACCATTATAAGTCAATGGGGAAAAATGAAAACTGCTATTCTGGCGCCGGGAACGATCTCTAACTATCTCAAGCACACAGAATCGTGATTTGGTGCACTCCTTGTAAGGTTAGATGCGTCACTTTTGCAATGTTGACCTTGCGTGACGTCATTTATGACGTCATCAAGGTCATATTAGTTTTTCGTCAATAACTCTTGATCAAATTGAGCTCGCGAGTCGGGAAAGCCACCAATGGACTCAGGAAGGCCTGCCGAATCGAATGATATGCGACATGACCTCTTTCGACCAACTTCGTGACCTGGGGGTGCTGACCTGACCTTGACCTGAGGTCAACACCCCAAGTTGACCTGACCCGGACAAAAAGTATATCATTCGACGCGCCTGAGCGAGGCGAACACAATGCTGCCAAAATCAGCGCTCTGCGGCCGTTTTTTGCGAAGCTATTCACCAAAAACTGAACCGTACCTTGGGGCACTTGACCTGACCTCAGAGGTCACCGGTTGACCTAGGACCTTAAAATCGGGTACCAATCTCTGCGTCTCGTAACGGCGCACACGCTCGTTTTTTCCGCGACGCGCTAGCTCCACCAGGGGCGAAACGGCGAGGGGGGTCGTACCCGCCCCCCCCCCCCCCCCTCGGCCGGCGCGTATGTAGAAAACCAATAGGTCCGGCGAGGGTTAACAGATGTAGTACGGTTGGGAGAGTTTTTATCGAACAAAAATGATAGACGTTCTGTAACTCTGTTAATTGAAGAGGGGCGAATTCTGTCAACTGACCAGTGTGCAGCGTGCAGATATTGCTACTCTGCAACTGTTATTTTTGCTGTTGTGTTGATTTTTCAAGTGAAGGTATGTTTAGAATTGTTCTGCCTATTCGTTTATGGGTCAAACAACATCGGTGCTGGCGAGACTATCGTTTTTATGACAGGTAAAGGCATTATGTTCAAATTACCCCACGGTGGGGCAATTTGAACACACCGTGACTTGGTGGAGAAGTGAAGCTATGCTATTCAAGGTATGCTCGGCTTGTCCAAAAATGAGGCTTGCATGGTGAAAGCAAGTGACACTTGCGCTACTGAAGCAGTTTTTCTTCATCCAGGGTTGAACTGGAATTTGGTACAACGGAGAAGACGTAAAAATATGTTCAAATTACCCCACACTACCCTATTGTTGGTATTTGGTTTGGTATCGGTATCTCGATTTTCGGTACCTAATTCATAATTGACATCACTAATGTACAGGTCACCGCTAATACATTTAAAGACATGATGTGGAGATGAATTGTGAATTAAAATGAAATCGGACTTACTCCACAAGAGTTCGTTGGGTCGGAGCTTTCGAATTGTATTACAATTCTTCGTCAGCGAGAGTCGTATCGGATGTTAAGATCGAATCGAAGGTACAGTGCGGATCGAACAAAATATGGGTCGGACAGCTGTCCGACCCATATTTTGTTCGATCCGCACTGTACCTTCGATTCGATCTTAACATCCGATACGACTCTCGCTGACGAAGAATTGTAATACAATTCGAAAGCTCCGACCCAACGAACTCTTGTGGAGTAAGTCCGATTTCATTTTAAGGTCACCGCTAAAGTAATGTGGGGTTCTACTGTGATCGAACAAAACATAGCGCCATTCCTTGACGGTAAGATATATCGTCAAAAGCGAGGATCGCACAGCTTCGTATTTCAGATTGACAACTTTCTCTAATGTGTCACCATTCTGCCTGCCACAGCATGCTCGTTATCATCGAAAAACTGAAATATCGAGCCCCTTGGAGCACCCCGGAGTCATGTTTCTGTGACCGCCACTGAACACAGAGTTGTAAACCTACGCGCGTGCGTACTACGCAATAGTAAGGAGTCATTGCTGGACCCTCCAGTAGAGAGTAGCCCTGCCATTGATGATCCGGACACCAGCATCGGCCGATAGGAGCTGCTCTCTGACAGGCGAGGAGGGGGAGGGTCTGAGGTGGGGAGGGGTTGACCGCGGGGCTACCGGCCGGTGCAGTGGGAGGGGTGGGTGGAGGTAGGGTGACAGGGACACCAGCCTCAGGGCAACAGTGAGCTTTGACCCGAGGCGTGCGAGAGCGATGCCCGATGCCATTTTGTGAAGCAGCCAGCGTGTCACGGATTCACGTGGGTGCTTTGACTGAACTAACTATCAAGGCTACAGTTTTGAAGATAGAAAAAACAGCATTTGAGAGAAGATGTTCGTAATGAGCAGTTGTAACTTACTACAATATCAGATTTACCATTTATTTTATTTAAAATATTTGAATGAATTGATGTTTTGCATAACAATAGCCGATCAGAATACGCTAAATTTTAACCACCTGTATAGTCTAATTCTGTAAAATATTTGTGCATTGGCTTTGGTTGTCCGCCGAACTTTTTTGTTCATTGAGGGCCTCATCGACATGACCTGTATTACAAGATTTACGCTGTAGCAAAATCCTACGCTAGCTGTATGAGTAGAAATGCTGTATGACAAAGGCACGGGCGCCCGACAACTGGGTCGAGGCAGGTGGAGGCCGGCCAGAGGTCATGCTCGTATCAATCACCCTTGACCCCGTCCACCGCCCCCGGCGGATACTCAGCAGTGCGCTCATTGGCTCATTATTGGTTTGTCTCAGTGAGCGCCAATCACAGTCAGTTCAGTGTGCGTGCTGCGTGTGAGATTACAGCGAAGCACGATACCGCCATAACCCTATACTTGGAAGAGGCCTTCTGGACGGCGTTGCCAGTTAATGGGGTGGGGGGAGAAATTCGACATACAAATAAGTTTCTAAAATAAAATGGTCAGTGGATGAATAGCATAACATTTCTTTCAACGTTCACTCGTTTTCATAAAAAAAGACGAAGAGAAGAAATAACGTTGAAGCATATGACTATTAAGCGAGTCAATACTTTTTTAAATTTATATTTATGGAAGGGTGCAATGTAATTGCAGTCACACTTGTATTTTGTTTGCGATTGCAATTTGAACTGGTGATCATTCCGTACACGGTCTGAAGCTATCGGGATAAATGATTGAAATACCTAGGTGAATTGCGCCACCCATGTGCCGATGAGTTTGAATTTTTCCGCTTTGCGATAAAAAAGCAACTGTTTTGCAAGTAGGACGGCTTCCGTTGACTAAACGTTTATTGTCATCTCAAAGGGCTGCGACCACCTCCCCGTCCCTCCTCGACCCCTCCCCTTTATTTACACGACGGAGTCCCGTCCCTCACCGCCGACTGGTCACGTGATTGGCGTCGCCCGAGGCCCAGCCCAAGGCCGTATATAGAGCCCAGCCGACTGACCCGGAGCGCGGTAGGCGTCATGCCATGCTGCTTTAATCACTCACCACATCGCGGCTACTGTTCAGAGAGCCGTGATACCAGAAACGTCGTGGCGGAGCGGTTAAGCGTTAGGCTATGGATCGCGGGTTCGCGGGTTCGGTCCGCGCCGGGGTTGTCCGTTTTCCACAGACTGGTTCTGGCCGGCTCAGGCGAGATGGATATATCTTTTGAGGTTATGACCTGACGAGCGCTATGAATATAATCGACATTCGTTGACTCTTGTTCGGTCATAAGATATTAGCCGATTATATGTTTGTGTATGGAAATATCTCTTTTCTAATTCGCAAAAAGTAGCCGATTCACTTTATCATCATATAACTCACTTGACGTCATTGCACTGGCAAGTGAGTTGCTAGAAATGTGACCTCGTCAGAACCATTTTGCAGGTTGTTAAAAGGACAGACAAGTCCATTGGCTGCGGTGACTATGCAACCTGCCCTGATCATGTAAACGGCATTGTGACTAGTTCAGCCACGAACACATTCCGCATTTTCCTAGAAAGAATTATCGGCACGCTCGGTGCCGCGGAGGGTATGCCAACCTTACAGACCCGCACTGCCCAGCGCTCCGCTAGCCCGGAGGCGGTTGGCGAGGCTGACCCCACTGACCTCGCTCCGCGACCAGACTCGGTCACTCATGCCACAACCGAGAGGCGCCAGCCTCGACGCGGCGCCATTCATGCTGCCTCCGAACACGGTGATTGGTTTGCTGCAGAGTCACGTGGTTGGGGCAATGGGGCATCAGTGGCGTAATCAGGAATTTAGTTACCAATCTCACCAACAGATGGCTCTGACCGACGATTTTTAAATACGGAGTGATCTAAAGGTAGGTGACATAATACGAGCTTACAGCTGCAATGATGATGGCACATGTAGGCTACATTCCAAGTTTCATGATAATCTGACAAATGGTTCCCAATATACAGATGCAAACTCTAACCACTACGGATACCCCACATTACTTCAGCGGTGACCTGTACCTACTTAAGGCTGGACTTCACTGACCGAGAGAAGGAAAGCGCCAGGGACGGCGCCACAGGGGGGGCAGGGGGGCAGTCGCCCCCCCAACTCTGAACACTGGGGCCCTCTTTCAGCCAGCAGGTCAGCTGTATGGACGGAATACTCTCTGGCTGTGCAGAAAGAAGACTTCTGGGCAGAGCTGTAGAAATGACTTCAGGAGTGGGGAATCAAGCCAAAGGGGGCCTTCTCAAGGTGCCGCCGCCAAGATGAAACTTACGGGCTTTGGCCCATGTTTTTGGAAAAGGGTCCAATATAGCAAAAAAGGTGAAAGAAAATCATTTATTTTGTATCTTGGGTGATTGTGGTCCTGTCCTATCTTTCCAGGCTGTAGAAAGGGCCCGCCCGGGTCAAAGAGGGCCCATGCCACGTCTGAGAGGACCCATTCAATATATGAAAGGGCCCAGGCAAGGTCTGGGAGGTACCATATTATGCCTGAGAAGGAGAGGGTCCATATCAGTCATGACAGGGCCCGCAGCGGTGCTGAGATGGCCCGTGGAAGGAGTGCGAGAGCCTGTAAAATGCCTGAGAGGGCCCATACCAGCCGTGACAGGGCCCATATCAGTACTGAGAGGGCCCACAGCAGGGCCCATAACAGTACTGAGGGGACCACCACAAGTTATGTGAGGGCCCATACCCTGACATATTACTGGGGGTTATGTCAATGGCAATCATGGAAGGGCCCCCAGCAGTACTGAGAGGACTATTGCAATGACTAGGAGGGCCCGTACCATACCTGAGAGGGCCCATGAGGGCCTGCAGCAGTACTGAGAGGGCCCTTGCAAGAACTGGGAGGGCCCGTATCATGCCTGAGAGGGTCCATACCAGGCCTTAGAAGCCCCCTAGTAGTATAAAAAAGGTCCATTTCAAGCCTCTGAGGGTCCCTACCAGTCAAGAAAGGGCCTTTGCCAGGCTCCAATGGCCATGACAAACTGAGGATCTACCGAACACCAGAAGGCCCATACCAGGCCTCAGGGGCCCAAACCAGGCTTCAGAAGGACCATATCAAGTCTCAACGTGCCAAGCCAGGTCTCTGAGGCCTCTACTAGGTCTTAGAAGTTTCATAATAGACTTAATGGGGACCTGAAAGGTTTCCGAAGGCCCAGACCAGTCCGCAGAGGGCACCTACAAGGCCTCAGAAGGCCAATTTCAGGCCGCATAGACCGTAACAGACCTCGGAAGTCCCGTATCAAGCCACAAAGTGCCTATACCAGGCTTCAGCATGTCCACAATAGGCCTAATGGGGCGTAACAGGTCTCCGAATGCCCATTCGAGATGCATTAGGGTGGGTGTCAAGGTCACCGGAAGGTCATGGCAGGTCATTGACCTTTGATGACCTCGGTTCACTTTTTTCGAGTTTTACATGTATCTAGGCTAGTTTTTGGAGCTGAATTCGAATTTAGCAACCATTTGAACATTTACGAAGTAATTGTGGTGCCTTCATAACATGTTACGAACTACGAAGCTGTCAGAGGCGGTTGCCTTCTACTACGAATACCCGGCAAAACCCTTACTGGTTGAACTGACCTGACCTGACCCGACCTGGTCTAAATGCATGAAGACATCATCTATGATCATAACTAACATGAGATTCGTGATCACCACCGCGAAAAACCTCACAGCAGCCACCCTTTACGACGTTCTAACATGTCCCGATTTTCCGACTTTTGGATCATTGACCTGACCTGGAAGGTTAGCGATGACCAAGGACCTTAAAATTGGGTAGGTATCATCGGCTTCCTCTCGTCACGGGCAGCACGCTCGTTTTTTCTGCGAAGGTCCTAGCTTGATCAGGGGCGAAACGGCAAGGGGGGCCCAACGGACTCCCGCCCCCTATACGTTCGTGGCTGGAAAAACACCAATACGGGCGAGGGTTAACCTTCGCATGTGTGCAGCGCTTGCCAGCTTCTAATGTGTATGGGGGGGGGGGGTCGGTTGGACCCCTTTGCCGTTTGGCCCCTGATCGAGCTAGAGCTTCGCGAAAAAAAAACGAGCGTGTTGCCCGTGACGAGAGGAAGCCGATGATACCTAGTTTTAAGGTCCTAGGTCATTGGTTGACCTTCCAGGTCAGGTCAATGACCCAAAAGTCACGAAAATCGGGACCTGTTAGAAAGTCGTAAAGTGTGGCTGCTAAGGGGTTATTCGCGGTGCTGCTCACGAATATCGTGTTAGTTTTGATCTCAGATATCTTTAAGCATTTAGACCAGGTCGGGTCAGGTCAGGTCAGGTCAACCAGTAGGGGTCGTGACGGGTATTCATAGTACGTGTCAACCGCCTCTGACAGCTTCGTAACATGTTACAAAGGCACCAAAACAACTTCGTAAATGTTCAAATGGTTTCTAAATTCGAATTCAGCTCCAAAAACTAGCCTAGAAACATGTAAAACTCGAAAAAGTGAGCCGAGGTCACCAAAGGTCAATGGCCTGACCTGACCTTCAGGTGACCTTGACATCCACCCAAATGCATGGAAGCAACATCAAATCACATGTTTGAACGTTTGAAGCCACGAAAAGCTTGCAAACGCGCGGCTAATGCGAGCCGACATACGCCGAATCGCGATTCCGGCCAAACATGGTCTCGGAAAATAGGTCACAGGTCAAAGGTCACTTGGGTCAGGGTCATGAGATTTTAAGAGCAGGTGTAAAATTAATCAAATCGAGGGTACTGAAAGTTTCGTCTTGATCGGCCGCTTTTTGCGCGAGTTATTTGCGAAAACCCGTGGGGGGTCCATCCGACCCCCCCCCCCTACACATGCGAGGGTTAAGAGTGTGTCTTTTAACACAAAAGTTATTGTGTAGAAGGCAACGGTTGTGGGAATGGTAGGTCAAGGGTCAAGGTACAAATAAAGGCTTGCACAGTATTGGTGGTATTGACGATATTTCGGAAAGTTTGGGCCCCCATCTTGTTTGGGCCCTTTTTCTGAAAACCTGCCCCCGCAAGGCGAAATCCGTGGCGCCGTCCTGGAAAGCGCTCAACTTCGTGTTATTACAAGTTTTTATTTGATCCTTTTTATTTGATCCACCATATAGCAAATCCACCATTCCCACTGCAGGACAACATAACACACAAAGACACTACATAATGCATGTCCACAAATATTTCCAAAGGCACGCACTTCGGCCTACTATAGATTTCTGATTCCTTGTACCACACGAATTTGGAACACTACCTGAAGAAATGCGCACAGATTGCAGACCTAATACCTATGTTCTTTGATAAACATTTAAAAGCCCTATTAGCGCCACTCCGCTGACACCTTCAGACTTTTTCCTGGGATCATTGACCGGTTACCTTTTGCATAACAAACTACGGCTCAACGTTTCAAATCTTAAAGCCCATCAATTTTCTGTGCAAAATGTGACTCCCTTCCTGCCCGTGAGGACACCTGTTTAAAGACACAAGACATTTCCTGCTCGTCTGTCCACTCTTTAAAACCCAACGAGAGAACCTCTTACAATCCCTCTTCCAATCCCTCACCCTCTCACCCTCTCACCCTCTCACCCTCTCACCCTCTCACCCTCTCACTCTCTCACTCTCTCACTCTCTCACTCTCTCACTCTCTCACTCTCTCACTCTCTCACTCTCTCTCTCTCTCTCTCTCTCTCTCTCTCTCTCTCTCTCTCTCTCTCTCTCTCTCTCTCTCTCTCTCTCTCTCTCTCTCTCTCTCTCTCTCTCTCTCTCGGCGGCGGCAGATAGGGTAGCGTTATGCCGGCCGGTCACCGGGACCATCAGTCAAAGCTGACGTGTTGGACAACCAGCCGGTGGTGACGCGCTTGGAGCCAGCGCCGGTTGTTGTGCAGCAGCTGCCGGCCGGGCCCGGCCGCGTACAGACTGGAGCTCAGCTCCCGCAGCAGTTCGCGCGGCACCACGGCCGGCCGCAGAGCCACCAGCCAGCGCACGACCGGGCTGCACGGCGGCGTGGTCAGACTGCCGCCGTAGGCCAGCACCGACCGGACGGCGCGCCGCAGCAGCGCCGCCAGTGGCCGCAGGTCGGCCGCCACCGTCAGCCGGCTGCCCACCGCAGCCAGCGCGGCCAGGCGGCCCTGCAGGCCCAGCGGCGGCCAGCGCAGCGTGTCCGGCCCAGCGGCGCCGCGCCCCTCCAGCAGCACGGCCAGCACGGCCAGCCCGTCCGACTGCCGGGCCGCCGCGCTGCCGTTGGCGAACTGACTGCCGAAGAAGACAAAGTGCGCCTCGGCGTCTGCCAGGCGGCTGCCCAGCTGGTGCTCGGAGCCGGCGCGGCCGCTGGCGTTGCCCCAGTGGAAGTGCAGCTGCTCCAGCCGGTAGGTACCGGACAGCGGTGCGCCCTCGGCGCTCAGCGTCACCAGCGGCGCCGTGCGCCCGGCGCCGCCGGCCTCCAGTCGCAGCTGCAGAGTGTGGCCCGTGTTGGTGGCGTGCACACGGCCAGCGTGCAGCCGCTGGGCGAAGCTGAGCCGCGGACGGCTGCCCAGCTGCAGCAGCTGGGCGTCCAGCCGGGTGGGCGACTGGCGCGGACCGCCACAGGCCGGCCACCGCAGCGGCCACAGCTGCTGCTCGGCGTACGTCCATGGCACGCCCTCCATGGCCGGGCCCGCAGCGGCGATACAGGCCATAGCGGCCAGTAGACACCAGCAGCACAGCATCAGCATCTGTACCACAGAACAGCAACGCTGAATGCGCCATCACACACTACAGCGTACGGCAAAGGTCTTGTCCTCTACCTGTGCCAACACTCCCCGGTCCCTAATCGTTTCTACCTTTGGCCTAAGGAATAACTATTCTGGAAGCACCCCTGCATTGCACGGTTCTTGGCCCAGTGACTTGAGGTCGCAAACAGACCTCGGGTCACGGAGCACAGAGCAAAAAAAAAAACATTTCAGTCTTTGAGCAGCTGAACCAGGCAGTCGGCATGCTCCAGGCCGAAATGACATGGCATGCCACTGCTGATCAGTTGGGACATCTGCCTGCACAGTTGGTGGGTTATGGCGCATTCAAGTTGGTGGAGTTATGGGTCATGAAAGGTCAACGGTTTTCGCCGACATTGCGGGATTTAAATGCCCATTGCTCTGTAAGTAAGAGGGCGGGGAAGCTGCGGTAGGCGCCATTAGAGAGGCAATGGATGTAGGTTTTATAGAAAAATGTTTATATGTCGATGACCTTTCAATGACCTTTGACCTGACTAGATCAAACTGGGTATTTTCAAATTTGACCGTGTTCTGTACCTCAGATGTTTACGAAAAATTAGTAGAAGATATATCAGAGTAAGCAGTAAGACAGTAAGCAAGGCAAAAAATATTTCTGGGGAACTTCTAACTTGTAAAGAACTAAATCATCATATCAAGGGGGATAACGACAACTCAAGAAACTCAAGATTACCAACCGATATTTATTTTAAAATTACTTTTAAATACACAAAGCTTTCGGTCACATATGACCTTGATCACTGTGTTTCATAATGTTTCACAATTATACAAACTTCGCAAAAATGATACAAAAAAAATGATACAAAAACTGGCGGTAGGCTAGGAATTTTCATGCGCTTCACATTAAGAATTTTAGACGGTTTTTGTATCATTTTTGCGAAGTTTGTATAATGGGGTTGGGAACTCGATTTTTTAAGAATGCATGAAAATGATCAAACTATTTTCACAGAATTTATGGTGCATACCATTGCCTCATAAAATCAATATGCTGAGAGAAATGAGGGAAGAAAGATAGGAAAATTGTTTTGAAAAGTTCTTGAAAAAAGATGCTCTTGATGCTGTTACGTCACATGTCACCTTCTGCGGTTGACAAATAATGGCGCATCTGGCGCACCACAGATTACATGTTATATCAATGGGTGAAAGATGTTGTTTGTTTCACTCTGCCATTCGCGCTGTTTTTAACTTTAAATTATGCTAAAACATTTACGGATGAAATGTTCAGTGTCAAAAATTGATGTGTCTGCCGTGTACTATATTCCCACTTAACATTGAGCGCGTGATAAACATTTTATATACCTCGAATTTTCAAATGATAAAGATGATGAATCGGAGGATGCTGAAAAGCAAAAGCTCATTCCAATATTTGGACTACTTTACGATTAAAATGTTTACATTCCTGTCATCTTATTGATCATTTATTTGTTCTTTTTTATGAAAATAACTTAAGGCGTTGAGAACCGAGGTAATTTCTATCTACCGTGCCTTAACTTACCAGCAACAGCAATCTATCTACGCCCTACGGTGGTAAGGGAGACTGTGAAAGAAGCGTAAGATGGATTCTAAACAATTCTTTTGTGATATATGAAGGGCAAAGTGCAGAGAAGAGCGTACAAGTCCTGTTTTGTGCCAGGCTGTTGCAGTAGCACTTATGAAACTCCGAAAACGATCTTCGTTCATGTCCCGAACAACATTACCCTGAGGAGATGATCGTCTGCAATAGCAGGAAGAGCTGATGCAAGTACTTTGAAATCCACTATCAAGTCGGTGCTATTGTTGTAATGATCACTGTGAGGTGAGATATTTTGTGCAAGGGCTGAGTGTAATGCCCAGGAGATAACCTCCATTCGCCCCCTGACCGGTCAGGGTTATAAAATTTGAGTGGATGGCGGTCCGTTTGGGGTTCAGATGTCAATTGTATTTTGTTACTGTCAAACAACACATGTTATGCTGGCAGCGAATGTGTGTAACGTCGGTTTTCGAAACAGAAGTTAGAACTGTAACGGCAGAGTGAGTGCTTGCTGGTCTCATCGTAAGTATTGTAAATGTTGTAAGCAAAAGCATTGTCAATATTGTAAGTATTGTGAGCATTGATGTATGGTAGATATCACCTCACATGATCTCGGCTCAGATAACCCTCCCCGGTGTCCCTGTCAGTAAATGGCACCTGGATCATTACAGATAAGATAATTTGTCATAATTCTTAAAGAATTGGGTGGTTTTGACTCGTTTACTCGAGGTGCAGGTCGCATTTCAATACTTTTCCATAGGCTTGCAATGTAAAGGTCACGACTCTGACCTAACCTCAGGTCACAGATCAAAAATTCTGAGATATACAAACGACACATACTGCAGGTACTGTTTTGAAGACTTGATGAGAGGAAATAACTTCGTGAAAAACTCAAGCTCTGACGTGTTTGCAAACTTTTCTGAGGTGGCGTCAACAAACCCGCTCTGGTTACCTGACCTGACCTGACCCGGCATTTTTTTTTTTTTGCTGAGATGTGCGCAATGAGCATTTAGGAAAAGTCACCAAATATGAGCTGAATGTCTCGCGGCGTTTGGCAATTGTACAAGAAAATCCTGAAAGGCCTCCCCGTCCGAAATAGGGTTAATGTGTATATGAAGAGTTGCAGATGCCAAACATACCCAGATCCAAGACTGCAGTTCCCAGCGCCGCTGCAACGTTTTTAAAACAAACATACATAGGACATACAAACATGTTTATTTGCATCTGTTTTGGATAATAGCAACTCATGGCGCCATCACCCGCGATAACTGTTAGGATTTGAGATATATTTTTATTTAGGCCATTAGTTTGGCTGTAATGTTTATTAATATTAGTTGGGCGGAGTTTGGTAGTTTTTTTATTTAACTTGTGGTATGTTGTGCTGATTGCGGGTTGTTCAAACCTTTCAAATGTAAGGACCTTATTGAACTCAACCCTACTCCTACACTACCCTACATACGACTGGACGCTTTCCAAGCCCACAAGCATCACGACGCCGAGATGGAATGTAGCCGGGAAATCACCCTCGCCATCTGCTCTAGTCTGCTCTAGAGCTAATCGTGTGGGGCGGCGTGTGGGGCGCCGCTTAGCCTATGGGGGTGCACTTCTAGTGGATGGGGGACGGGGGTGCACCTGCACCCCTTTCATATGGAAAGTTACTTCCCTGATTACAGCTCCCCGTATTGCACCTAATCAGGGAACGGCCAGCAAACGAAGGAACTATTTCTGGATGACAGGCGAATAACCGCTCACGCAAGGAGCGGAGCTCCGCCCCGTCCAAAGTGGCCAACAAAGCAGAGACAGAGGCAGCATCACATCTTCCATCAAAGAACTGGTTTCTGGCTTGGAAGATGAGCTCCATCTTTGCATCCGAGTCGGTGCTGTCAGGAATCAGCTGGTCTAATGGAGTGAGAGTAGTGAGACGACTAGCTATTGTATCAGAGCTGCCTGGTCTTCGTAGCATTTGCACCGATTCTTCTCGATCGGACTCTGAATTCTGTCCCTCCTGCGTATTACTTGAGGCATTGCTTTGTAGCTAAGTCTTTGTCAGAGTTTCATTATCCATGCTTTGCAAACAGTGCCATAACAACACAGTTAATTAATCACCAAGCTTCTTTGCAAGTTCCAATACAGTTGAATCGCACGCGATTTGAGTGCAAAAATCAAGAAAAGTGCCAACATGTTCCCGTAAAATAATTTGAATATTGACCTAAAAAAATGAGTAATTTCCAGATAAAATAACAGCGAAATCAGTTTTCGCTTGCCAATAAAACTCACAGATATTGAAGCTCCATTATTAAAGGAACATTTTAGTATATGCCATTCTTGATAAAACTTCTTAGCCACGCAATACCAGCGCAAAATAAAGAGACACTGAAAACACGACCAATCACTCCGATTTACCATAGGAAAATACATAGAAAATGTATGTCTCAACTGCGCCAAATATACAGACAGTTATATACCTACATGTGACGTCATGATTAGCCCGACCAATCAGAAGCAAGTTGTTTTCAGCCACAAATAATTAATTTCTGAACTAACTAGGCATTTTTTTAACAAAGTGATTTTAAATTAAATCATTAAAAAATCTGAGCTTTTTTATTTTACCAAAACATACAGAGCATGCAGATAGGTCCCAACCCTATTGTGAAACATTGTGAAACACTTTAACACAGTGATCAAGGTCGTATGTGACCGAAAGCTTTGTGTATTTAAAAGTAATTTTAAAATAAATATCGGTTGGTAATCTTGAGTTTCTTGAGTTGTCGTTATCCAACTGTCATGGATAATTCATCATATCAAGCCAAACCCGATATACGAAATATGCCCTGAGGCTATTTTTTATTTATTTATTTATTTATTGCGGTTCTTGGCGATATCCACATCGTGGCTCTTAGAGCGCCGCGTCAGTACATGGGCGAGACTTATGACAGTTCATACAATAAAATACAAGAATAGTGATTAAAATGGTAAGTACACGCAAAAACACATTTGGTATGAACACATGGGTACGAGTACAACCCACATGCAAAAGCGAAAAACGATAAAAATGATGTCATAGAGTCAGTGGTTAAGATCAGCTACACAATGAAAGACAGAACCTTTTTCTTAAAGTCATTGAGAGACTTGCACTGCCGAGTGGCAGGGGGAAGAGAGTTCCACTCTTTTACAGCCCGATAGGGAAACGCTTTTTTCACACACTCTAGACGGGGGTGTTTTTCTGCACTAGTCTGCAGCATGGTTTCGTCGCATGTGGCCCTGGTACGTTGCTGAGATATTTCAGACCGGCGTTTGATGAGACTCCGCATAGCTTGCGGTCCGTCGGGCACGTTAATGATGCGATGCACGCATGTGCAGTCCCGAAAGGTGACGGTTTCACCAAAGCTTAGCCAATTTAGCTGCCTTCGGGATGGAGTCACGTGATCACGCCTGCGAAGGCCGGTGACAACTCTAACTGCAAAGTTGATAACTTTTTCCAAGCGCTGACGTTGCGCTGCTGTGATCGGAGCCCAGGCTGGTAAACAGTATCTGATGTGCGGAAAAACAAGTGACTCGATTAGCGATTTTAAAGTCGCAGTGGGAAGCACATGTCTCAGTTTGTTGATTGCCAGGAGACAGCCAAAACTGCGTTGAACTACGTTAGATGTCTGTGGCTGCCAGGTGAGGTTTCTATCGATATGAACTCCGAGAATTTTGATGCTCTCTGCGGAGGATAACTGGGAAGCTCCAAAAGTGACGGTCAGTTCGGCAGCTTTACGAGTATTTGAGGGTGTGCCCATGAGAATGAACTCTGTTTTAGATGGATTAATTTTCATGCCGTTGTGACGAAACCATGCTGAGACTGTGGCCAGGTCAGTCTCGACACATGAGCGCAATCGTGCTAGATCACAGACCGATGGGAGCGATGTGTGGAGAAGTTACAAGTTTACACGCGGCAGATACGTAACACTGGATGTCATTCGTGAACAGGAGAAACATCAGAGGCCCCACGATGCTGCCCTGGACCACGCCGTACGCAACCTCGAGGCTCGGTGCGTTTCCGCCTTTTACGATCTGGTGGCGGTCAGTAAAGTAGTCGGCAAACCAGTGAGGGGAAATGCCGTAGCACTCGAGCTTCGATAAAAGAGCAGAACGATCTGGCTATTTGACGAATCCCGGCTAATTTCCCGCATCTCGTTGGCCCGAATGGGTTACAATTTGGTATGCACAATACACTGATACCCGACCCGAGGTTGATACCCGATTTTAAGGTCCTAGGTCAACCTGTGACCTCTGAGGTCAGGTCAAGTGGCCCAAGGTACGGTTCTGTTTTTGGTGAATAACTTCGCAAAAAACGGCCGCAGAGCCGCGATTAAGCCAGCATCATTTTCGTCTTTCTCAGGCGCGTCGAATGATATACTTTTTGTTTGGGTGAGGTAAACTTAGGGTGTTGACCTCGGATCACGGTCAGGTCAGCGTCCCCAGGTCACGAAATTGGTCGAAGGTCATGTCGCATATCATTCAATGCGGCAGAACTTCCTGAATCCATTGGTGGCTTTTCCCGACTCGCTAGCTCAATTTGATCGGGAGTTATCGACGAAAAATTAATAAGACCCTTATAACGTCAAATTATGACGTCGCGCAAGGTCAGCATTGCAAAAGTGACGCATCGAACCTTGCAAGGAGTGCATGAAATCACGATTGGGTGTGCTTGAGATAGTTGGGGATCATTCCCGGCGCCAGAAAAAGAGTTTTCATTTTATCCCCATTGACTTATACCTACCTACCTAATGGTGAGGCTACGAAAATGACCTGACCTCATATGACCTTTAGGAAAAATCCGAGATGTACAAGTTGTGAGACTCCTAATGGATACTGGGTCCTGCAAGGTTCATTTCCCTGTGAAAGCTCCTCTGGCATTGAGGGCGTTGCGAAGGTGTGACATCTGAAGACCGTGCAGAGGTTCACTTATGACCTCATAGGTCAGTGACCTGATCTGACCCGAAAAGCGGTTGGTGTCAACAGATCCGGCCTGATTCAACGGTCAGGTATGCCAAGCTTCAGCTCTCTATCGCCGGCGTGTTCGGAGATATCGCGAAAAAAAAACCTATGGAGGGCCCCCCCTCGGCCGGCGAGGGTTAACCCGCGCGGGGCTGGGGGGGTAAATTTTACCCCCCCCCCCCCTCACAATTTTTTGCAATATCTCAAAAACGGCGGTGCCCAGCGCCGCCAAACTTTCAGTACCTTTTCTTACATCAATTTGACACGTTCCCTGAAAATTTGAGCGAAATCTGTCGGAAATTTTTTGAGAAATTGACGTTTTAGTGACGTCATGTTCGCCATTTTCGCCTCAAAAACGGCAAAAGTTCAAACGCCGCTAACATCTTCATTTGTAAAGGAATCAAGACGTAACAAAAAAGGATATACGTAATTCTACTTTGTCTATCAAATGGCTATCTCGGTTTTTTGAAAATTTTGGATTTTGGCCCAAATTTTTTCAAAAAACTGACTTTTTTTGGAAAATAGCTATAAAATCCAAAATTTTGAGTTTATCGAAAAAACCGGAATATATGTCAGAGAAGTGGTCTATGTGCACCTACATACCAAGTTTAAGAAGAATCGGTTCAAAAATGTGGGAGCTATTCAAAATTGTATGACGTCGCGACACACAAAAATTTTGAAAAATGACTTTTTTGGAAGTTCTAGACCTCGTACGGAAACAAAAATAGCACCATTCGATTCGCCGTGAAAAACTACATCAGATAGACACCTTTTTAGGCCTTAACAACCAACTTCAAAATTTGACCTCACTTGACCTGACCTTGACCTGACCTCGACCTGAAATTCATCCAGAGGTGGTCCATATCACTTATTGAGTGTGCCTATTGAATTCTATGAGTAAAATGACTCATAAAACATGTGTCGCACATGCCCTTTTCTATATTTTGTTTTTGGTGACCTGACCTGACCTGACCTGACCTTGACCTTGACCTCTGAATGATATTGTATGCAACGAATATTGTCTTGGTAGCCTAAGAACACGTTTTGGGCGATCAGTCTCAGTCCATGACTCCATTCTTCGGCAACTACGGTGCAAGGCCGATACTGTAGGAACTTGCAATTTGTACCCTTGACCTGACCTTGACCTTGACCTCAAACTTAAAATTAAGTACATGTTTTTAGTTGTTGTAGAAAAGTACATGTTTAGTTGTTGTAATGTTTTTATGTTGCTAGTAGAGGTCACTGGTCATACCAGGTCAGGTCACAGGTCAGGTCACCAAAGGTCACCACATGAACCCAACTTTATGAAGGTTGTGCGATACATGTTTTATAGGCAATTTTTCATTTCCAACTCAATGGTGTTGGGTATAAGACCATCAGGTACGGTTTAGGTCACTTTCTGATGGAGGTTCGGTCAAGGTAGGGTAAAAAAGGTCAAATTTCAAAGTTGATAGTTGTGCATAAAATGGGTATTGATTCGATGCAGCTCGTCACGGGGAGTCTAATGGTGGTCTTTGTTTTGCGCTACGAGGTCTAGAATTGCTAAAAATTGAGTTTGAAAATTTGACGTCATCAATTTTGAACAGTTTTTTCGCTATAACTTGGCCAAAAAAGAGGTATCGATTTCAAATTTGGTATGTAGTTAGATGGCGGTAGGGACTATCACATATATTCCGGTTTTTCGAAATTCAAAAAACTTTTTTTTAATTTTTCGGCTATGATATTAAAAAAATCTATTTTTTTTGGCGGGGGGGGGGGGGTCAAAATCCAAAAAATTCCAAAATTCGAGATAGCAGTTTTGTATCTCTCTTAATTCTACAC
Organism: Amphibalanus amphitrite; assembly: GCF_019059575.1. NCBI lineage: Eukaryota > Metazoa > Arthropoda > Thecostraca > Balanomorpha > Balanidae > Amphibalanus > Amphibalanus amphitrite. Next base: position 236,367 of record NW_024881498.1, on the reverse strand, counting down.
CTTTTATGTTGAAACATTTTTCTGTATCTCTAAAGCTGTAGGCCTGACAGCTCTTCCCGCGAAACCCTTTTTTGAGTCTTAAATGGCAGAAATGACGTCACTCTGACGTCATTAGCGGCCAACCTATCATAGCCTTTGGAAAAAAATTGTCACAATGTGCAATAGCTATTTTTGGGAGAGTACTGAAAGTTTGGTGACGATCGGCGCAGCGGTTCTGGAGATATATCGAAAAAACTAAAGGGGGGACAAAAAATGCCCTCCCCCACCGCCCGGAAGATTAAGCCTCGTGACAGTCGAATAAGGGCCAGAGCCCCATACGCCCATGGGGGCCCATTGGTTGTTTGGGGGGGGCCAAATGATATGATGGCCCCCTGATTAGCCTTTGGAGGGGGAAGGGCATGGCCCTGATCCCCCCTCTGCGACCGCCACTGCACTGAAAGTGGAAGGGGGAGGGGAAGATACAGACATTGCTGGTCCCCAGCCTGTTTGAACCGAGGCAGGGGGCACGATCGCGTATTTGGAAATTCCGACCTCGACGAGCATCTGTGGTAGAAAACCACCACTTTGGTAGGGGAGACTACTGCTGTCTGCTACCATTTGCACCGCATGTGTCGCTATAGCTGCGACACCTATGCATATACATATAAACCGCGACATCTGTGTGCGCTGATTCTAGTTAGCGATTAGCTAGGGCACCAGGGTGAATCTAGACTTTGGGTTTGAGGCAGGGCCGGGATGCGGAGCCGGAGCCGGAGTCGCCGGAGCCGGCATATTTTGCCCGGAGCCGGAGCCGAAGCCGTGAAACAATCCGGCTCCGGGATATATTGTTTCACGGCCCCGGCTCCGGGCAAGATATGCCGGCTCGGCTCCGGCTCCAGCTCCGGCTCCGGCTCCGCACCCCGGCCCTGCCTCAAACTGAAGTCTGGATCTACCCTGGTGCCCTAGCTAATCGCTAACTAGAATCAGCGCACACAGATATCGCGGTTTATATGTATATGCATAGATGTCGCAGCTATAGCGACACATGCAGGTGGTGGTTTTCTACCACAGATGCTCGTCGAGGTCGGAATTTCCAAATACGCCCAGGGTGCATCCAGACTTTCAGTTTGAGGGTGGGGGGGGGGGGACTTATGGCCGGCTTCAGGGATGCGGAGCCGTGGAAATTCCAGACGTCTCCGACTCCGGCTCTTGCTCCGGGTGAAATGCCATGGTGGCTCCGGCTCCGGCTCCGGCTCCGAGTAAAATGGTCAGGCTCCTGCGGCTCCGGCTCCAATGCTCAGTAGGTACAGGTCTCGCGGGTTTTAGCGGTAGGTTTTGCACCTAGAAAATTTAGTGTACTTCAGGCTATATCTTCGTCGTCTTAACCCGCGCACCGACGGGGGGGGGCGGATATCCGCCCCCCCCCTGAGGTTTTTCGCGGATAGCGGGAAAACCGCGGCGCGTAGCGCCGCGAAATTTGGTATGACTATTCTCTCATCAATTTTACACATGGTGTGCAAGTTTGAACCTCCTAACTTTTAAGGTCAGGTCACCAGGTCACTTTGAATGACCCAACCTCAAGTCACTTTTTTGCAACTTTGTCACCGTGCCAGAGCTACAGTAGATGTCGGAGGCCTTTGAAAGTCGCAGGATGTTATTAGGTCATTAGTAGCTACAATTTGTATATCTCGGAATTTTGATGTCGGTGACCTAAGGTCAGGTCAATTTCGCGACCTCCCCATTATAAGTCAATGGGGGAAAAATCAACTCCCTGTTTTTACCACTAAAACGGGTCGGAATGGCCCCATATACCATACATGACTTCACATACGATCAACCTTCACTACCTTGAGGTCTGTTTTGCTGTTGGGCAGCTGTAAGGTCATGTGACGTCATCAAAGGTCACCAAAGGTTTTTTGCCAATAACTCCTTACAGGAACAAGATACAGCCGCGCGGATGGTCTCATTGTGTTCAGCTCGTCAAGACGCATCGAATGATATACATGATGACCTCGAGGTCACGTGACCTGAGGTCAACCTTTGACCTTGACCTTTCGAGGTCAACATATATATCATTCGATGCGGATTGACGAGAGGATCACGATGATGCCCTTAGTTTGTTCCTATCTTGACTACTTCGAAAGTTATTCGAGAAAAACCCTCTCCATATCTAGCGCCGCCATTTTGACTTTTTCGACCCCTGTGACGTCATCTTTGACCTGACCTGAAAATGACCTTAGTAAAAATTGTAGACCTTGTCCGTGCGTATCCGATGCCGTTTACCGCTTGTCGCTATCTTGCTTCGTTCTCGAGATCTCAGGGGGGGGCGGTCATCCGCCCCCCCCCGTCGGTACTAAGTTGGCGCAGACCCCCGTCGGTGCGCGGGTTAAGCTTTTAGGTGTTGAAGATGTGATCGACTTGTTGGTTCACAAGCCGGCCATGATCGTATAAAATGGCTTCATCGTAGATCGATTAGTTTCTGAGATATAACCGGAAATGTAAAAGTGCAAAACCTACCGCTTAATCTCGCGAGAGCCGTACATATTAAATACGGGTGGCAGAAAAAAGAAGATGGATTGGTGCACGTTGTTTCTGCATTGCATAACAAGGCTGTTTTCATATTTTGAATACTGCATGTTTTACTGCCTTTTTTACTGCCCTACTACCCTAATGCATGGGACCAACATGTTTCGCTAGGTCTGCGCTTTCATTCCCGTCGATCCCGCAGCGGGCACGCCCCCCTCTGCGGGATTAAGTACTTCACAACGCCCAGCGATGTTCAACAAGGTCTTCCATACCATATATCCACCGTCCGCGCCGAGGGTGGAGGTGTGTCAAGCACCTGTCTGTTTAACACTGATAATTGACGAGCACAAGTACCTTAGTATCCAAAAATGGGAACGCTAAATTAGTTACACTCTCAAAACACCTAGTCCCAATAAAACTCTACTGTTTTCCTATCTAAATGAGTGTAAATGGCAAAAACGCCTGGTAGGATGGGGACGAGAAATTATCGAAATCATCATGAAAATTATGAATAAGTCACACAGAGTGACCAATATAAAAGAAATTCCTCCACATTCCAAAACGATTGTGCCTTAAAAACCGAAGGCTAGAACGACGCTCATGACGCTCCTTAAAACAACGCTAAACAGCTAGCATCCAAATAAAATATGGCTTTCAGGGCTGAAAAAAACAGCTGAATAATTTTCAACCATTTAAACAGAGTTTACAACAGTAGTCCGGTAAATTCACTCACGCTCCACGCGGTTGTCTGTCCCGACACTAAATGTCAGCAAAATTTCCGCGGGACCGTCCGCGTGTTCGCTTGCATATGTCAGTATCTGGTGTCGCTAGTATGAAAATTCATGACCAGGCGAAAATTATTATGCTTGGCGTCAAAATGTAAAAAAAAACTTCATTTTCCTTAAACTTGCACGTTTAATGTAGTTTGACTCATATTTTACCATTCTGCAATTTAAAAAAAAATATTAACCGGTCAATTTCCTTGTTCAGCGGTCAATTTATAGATAATTTTACGGAAATTCAGTAGATACTTAAATTAGCATGCCGTTTTTTGAGGCGTGATGGCGAAACGAGTTTCAGTGGGCGAACGACCGAAAAATTGTCTTTCGTTCCCATAAATGGGAACGTCCGTTCCCATGTTCCCAAAAATGGAAACGTTGCTATGTTTAGGTACTCATGACCATATTGTTTCGCCTACTGATATAGAGGTTTTAGTGACGTCATGATTTCTGAGTTTTCAACAAAAAAGGGATATGTTCAAAACATCGTATAAAATCACAAAATAAACATATCTACACGTATGCGGTGAAGGCCATTAGACTGACATACCCTGCACAATAAGATGGATTGCGTAGATTTCTGGGTATTATGTTTTATGTTTTTCGAAAACTTGAACTGAATCTCGACTATTTGCCGTGATTTCTTTACGATCATGATGCATATATCTGTTAAATCTATTTTTTCGACAAAAAAAGAAAACGCAATCGTATGCTAACATATATTTCACCATCGACTTCTGCGCCTAATAGTTTCAACACATGTTTCAAATGCCGCGAATACCATTTTTGATCTTCGCGGATACCTAGTTAGCCTAACCAGTAACCACCTATGCTTAAATGACCCCTGCGATTCTCGTTTGCCGCCTCACCCGTTTCGCGACGTCTACTGGTTCTCGAGTTATCGGCTGGGGGCGTTTAACGCCCCAACCCCCCAGCAAGTGGTGGGTGGCGAAATACCCTAGCAGCTGTCGGGTGAAACGACACATTCAACCACTTGACTAACCAAAATTAAATAACCACTCACCACAGTGTTATCCTAGCTGCCGGCGGGCACTCCACCAGAGCACTGCTGGGTCCAGGGAGGCCGCGCTGCCACTCGCCGGGTCAGTAGCGAGTCGGGCCAGAGGTCAGTGACTCAGGGGCGCACCCAGCCCCGGGCAGCAGGGGGGCACCCTCGGCAGTCGGCACCCACCCCTAGACAACGAGCGTCAGCCCGTCAATTAAATTAGACAGATTGAAAACGTAAATCCAGCAAAGACCTTTCCTGCGCATGCAAAGCATTTTGTCAGCCCCCCAAAAAGAACTTTCCACCCTTCATTATGCCCCAAGAGGTCGTGGATCCTAGCCCCGCTTCTGATCCACAGAGTCACAGACTGCTAGTGCCACCTCTTATCACCCGAACAAACCACCTACTATATGCGTTTCAGACCCTGTGGAACAGGCGTTTTCGGCTATTTCTCCTTGTATATGCGTTTGATTTTAACCAAACTTTGGCATTGGTAGTTTGAGGTCCCTACCTACCTAATTTTTATTAATATGATCTAGCAACAAAAAGAAAAGAAAAATAAGCCACTTGTCATTGACTGATTGTTGATGCCTGCCACTTGAAGGAGCAGTCACGCTATCTCAGCGACACCTACGCTGAGCGGTCACCGGCGCGAGATTGTGAGGCGTAGGAAGGCACACTTGAGTTCGCGCGGATGACTGCTAGATGGCGCAAGCGTCCTCTTCATTTCTTTACCTCATGCTGGCTCTGCGGCGCGCGGCGGTAATTTAGTGGCCGCCTCTTTTTCGGGTAGTTCGACCCGTTCCGTGCTTCTATCCTCAGGATACTGAAATCCTTCTCCTCCACGCCGCAATCTGCCTCCGGGCTCCGGGCTGGACAGGCAACTTTATCTCATGCGGGCTGCTCCCTTGGAGCGGCACCGCTGCTCCTGAGGGAGCGCACCCCGTAGCCGGGTGCAGTGAGTGCCTTGGGGCTGGGTGGCCTGTCCTCTGGACGGGCTCAGCCCCGGCAACTCACTAGGGTGCCTGCCCAGACCAATGTCTCCCCCTAATTCCTATCATCCTTCCGGCTCTGCAATGGTCTTGTCAGACCGAAAGGGCCTAACCCAACAAAACAAACAAATTCGGGTAGTTTGTTGTCAGCGGGCAGAACAGCTGATTGGTAGGTACTTGAGCAGCTCTATGTAGTGCGGCATTTACTTGTTCCGCTCGGTATATGTATGTTTTCTATTTGTACTTATGTTTCGCTCGATTAGGCTAGTACTGGGCTAATATTTCTGTTATTTGTTTATCATTTGCTAACGATTACGTATAAGGGTTCAATGTTCATGCATTGCTTTTTATTTTGCGTGTCCTTAGTACTTGCGCGTAGCGTAGCCTCGATTGGCGACCTCTATGAAGCGGCCATGATCGCTCCCTTGACCGTGATCCTCCGTGGAGGATCAGGGGCGTAGCCAGAGCCTTTCGATGGGAGGGGCACAGTGGGTCCGATGGGCCCCCCGTCGCAGATGGCCCCCCTTGCAACATAGGTGGCGGAACGGGGAGGGCACCGGGGCACCGTGCCCCCTTTGATTTTTGCATTTTAACATTAGCCCTATGGGCGTTGCATGGAAAGAATGGGACCAAAAGTCGGCAGTGCCCCCCCCCCCCCTTAATTGAGGGTGTTCCGCCGCTACTGCCTTGCAAACGGGCCCCTTCGCAGGTGGGCTTCTCTTAAACCTTCGCCCCAGTGGGGGGAGGGGGGGTACCTATATGTTACCACCCTGTAGCGTTTTTTGTGCGTGAATAAAAAACCGCGGCGCGTAGCGCCACGCCGCTTGGGGTAGCTTTTTGCACATCAATTTTGGATAATGTGTGAAATTTTTGACCTGGTCATGTCAGGTCAGGTCACCAGGTCAAGTTAACTGACCAAGCCTAAGAAAGTTTGCAATCATGTCCAGCCTGCAGTGTTTGTCAGAGATGTTTTAAACTTGGTGGATTGCATGATGTTATGGGTGCCTACAATTTGTATATCTCGGATTTTTTATATGCGTGACCTAAGGTCAGGTCAGTGGCGTGACCTTTCCATTATAAGTCAATGGAGAAAAACCAAAATGCCTCTAGATCCGTGTGTACTAGGGTGTGTCATTTTGGGCACTTTTTTCGCAAAACATGGTGCTCCACTGATTTTATCGTGCCCCAGACACGTAGAAACCGTGTGACATTTTTTATTTCCCCCAAATATTAACACCCATGCGGCGCCGACCGCCGACACTTTGGCCTATCTCTCAGCATTAGCGACCTCAGCGCCCCTAGCGGCAATGTTTTGAACTAACACGCCCGCTATGCCATGGATTAGGTATTCCTGGATCGGACACTCCGCCGATTTTCCGACCACCCGGCGGCGGCGGCGGATTTCCCGACGGCGAGGGCGCTATCGCCATTTTAGCATTGCGGGCTATGGGCGGAGCGTGTCTTTTTGTATACTTTTGTCGTTTATTACTTACCTGTAACCGATTTTGATGAAAATTTTTGTGAACCTGGTAGAACACGAATTGAGGAATGTCATGAAAATATTATTTTCCCAGTTTTGATTTAAGAAGCTGCTTAAATTCTGCTGACAAGTGAGGGTTCGTGATTACAGCCGAAGAGCCAATGTTAGAATAAAGTGAAGTTTTATGCGATAACATGAAAATAAGTTGATATTTGTATAATAGGAACTTGTTTGACTGCCGAGGAACGATGATATTTGATGATAAATTGCATCGGCAAGTCAAGAATATCGGCTCAGTTTATGGGCATCAGGTAATGATTCCGTATGTGATAGGGACTAAATGGAGCCATAATAATTATAAGAAAGAACTTAAAATATGTGTGAAGTCTCTGAAATCGTGTCTTATGAGCTGAAGTTCGCTAATTTCGCCCTCCATTACCGCGTTTTTAGCACGCAAGCCGGTGCGGCGGCCGCCGGCGCACTCGCCGCCGATGTTTCGGAGCTCCGCCACCAGGGCGGCCGCTTGGTCGCCGGCGCTAGTGTTGGGGAATAGGGAGTGTCCTATCCAGGTATACTTCATCCATGGCTATGCTTTGTGAGCTTACGATCATCATTAAATGCATTTTACCGAAATGACGCCTTGCTGTTGGCTTGTCTGGCACTCAGAATGTTGGTGAAAATGTGATGTTATGCATCTTAAAGCACGAAATAGTTCTGTGTTAATGTATATTGCATAGTACTACCCCCGATCCCCGTCCTGGTCTGACGGGATACGTACGAGCGCATGTTTATAGTGCCTGCTATTAGGTCTCACATGTTTTTTTTTGTAGCGTCGTTCACTGCATAGACCCCGGGGAACAGGGGGGGGGGCAGTGGGGGCGCTTGCCCCCCCCCCCTCCAACTTGAGAGCCGAGTGGGCGCCGCCCCCTCAACATTGATGCAACGATGAAGGATCTCTGCTCCCTTTTATGGACCTACATGTCTGTTTTTATATAAACATCAGCACAAGGTATTTCTCTTGCATGTGAAGTGAATGGTTTCTGCTGACTCGGCATCGATTTAAGAACACCTGCTATTATCATCCCACTTTGATTTTATCTGAACTTGATCATAACTTTGGTAGGTCAGATTTTATACTCGGGACCATTTTGGTTCCGGATGGTATTTGATTTGGCGTGATGAGAACATTATGACGTACAACGGTGGTAAAGTCGTTGATTGATACAGGTTTACTCGCTCCGGTGGGAGGCAGTAGCGGCGGAACACCTTCAATTAAGTGGAGGGGGGAGGGGACACTGCCGACTTTTGGTCCCATTCTTTCCATGCAACGCCCATAGGGCTAATGTTAAAATGCCCAAATCAGAGGGGGCACGGTGCCCCGGTGCCCTCCCCGTTCCGCCGCCTATGGTGGGAGGGCGGCGTGTGGGACTCAGAAGGAGACTAATGGCTTGTGTTGTGCCTTTGGTAGGACCCTCACTCAGTATCACCGATGAAGGGCCTTCAGAGCCTCAATTAGGTGACCTTTAGAGGCACTGGTGTGGGGTCCTCACATACGCCCGTGTGGCCCCTCAGAGGTGCTAGTGTGAATCCCTCATAAGCACCGGTGAGGGTCCTCACAGAATACAGACGCCGTTGTGGACCCTCAGAGACACTGGTGTGGGTCCGTTACATGTGGGTGTGTGGCCCTTAGAGCTGCTGGTGCGAACCCTTTAAAAGTCGGCAGGGGGCCCTCAACGACCGGGGAGGGGGACCTCAGACCGGCAAGGGGCCCACAGAGGCCGGCGGCATCTTCAGAAGCCCTGTGGGGTCCTTAGATACCGACAAGGTACTCTGAGACGCCAGTGCGGCCCTCAGTCTCTGATGTAGGGCCCTCAGAGTTGCAGGTAGGTGGCCGTCAGATATGCTTTTGCCGAACCCTCACAGGCGCAGGTGTGGGTACCTCAGAGCCACCAATATAGGGTTGCATAAATGGTGTGGCACTGGCTTGGGGGACCCTCAGTGGTGTCCTTATGGGCCCTTAGAACCACTGGTGTGGGTATCTCAGAGGTGCTGGTTGTGAACCCTCAGAGGCCCTGCTGAGGGCCCTCACGGTCTCCGTTATGGGATCCTCAGAAGCCGGCGTAGACCCTGACGGAGATCTTAGTGTGGCTACTTAGGGGCTCATGAGGTGCTATTACGAGACCTGTGAGGTCTTTCTCAGCTGAAATATAGTCAGCGTGGACCCTCAGAGGTCAGTTGGTACCGCAGGGGTCTTTATGGCCGGGTGGGCTCTCAGAAGCACCAGTGAGGGCCCTCAGTCTCACAGTCGTCGTAATGGGGCCGTCTGAGACATTGGTGTGAGGCCATTACTGATTACAGGTTGGCGTAAGGCCCTAGATATGGCCCCTCTTGGGCCGGCAAGGACTCTCAGAGGCACGCTAGCGGCCATAAGAGGCCGGTAAAGGGCCCTCAGAGGCCGCCAGTAGCCTTCAGAAGCCGGCGTGTAACCCTCATGGACAATTTAGTGAGGCTTCTTTGGACTCACGAGGTGCTGTTACGAGCCCTATTCTTTCTGAATCGAAATATGGCCAGCATAGACCCTGAGCGGTAAACTGGTGCCACAGAGCCCCTCCGACCCGAGGGGTCCTCTGAATGCGATAGGGGGGGGGGGACTACATGGCACGTGCCTCCTGGGACCCCCTGACTACGCTACTATTTCATATGCGTCATGTCAAGTATTTTGGGCTTGCACCCCAACTTGAAGAATGTTCCTGGGCCCCTGTGACAATATATTGTATTCATTATAGGTATTCGTCATTAGCTTGCACTCTCTGCAATCTGCCCATACTATTATTTGTCCCTAGACGCGCTTACAGAAAGCAGGGATAAGCCCATACAGTCAACGGCCTGTTAGTTTCGCAAACAGCCGCCAGGGGCGCTAGGGTCGCCTATGTTGTGAGATAGGGCAAACTTCTCTCGCTCGGCGCCGCCTGGGGGTTCGTCTTCGTCTTCGTCTTTGTGGTTGTCGGCCTCCCGCCAGAGGCGATTTCGGCCGTGCCGTGTTTCTGGGTTTGGCTTCCCAGGAGGCAGACCTCCTGCGGTACTGATGGCGCTCCTGCGGTCTGAGTGGCGGTACTGATGGCTCTTTGCCTCTTTGGCGTGACGGTAATACGCTTGGCGTGGAAAGCGCAGAGGTCGGTGTCCTCGGAGAGGTCGGCCAGATAGGTCTCGCTGGCCTTCTGCAAATCCGCAACGGCATCGCTCCGGATGCGCAGATTAGTCTGGGGGTCCTTTCAGCTGTGGTCTCTGAAAGGACTCTGAAATTTGTTTTCAATCTTTTTTTTTTCTTTTCTTTTTTTATATTTATTATTATTATTATTATTGCTTTTTTGTGGGCTTTGTTTTTTTTTTGTTTTTTTTTGTGGGCGCTTTTTTTTTTGCCTCTTTTGCCTCTTTTGATATCTTCGACACATATTTTCACACAAAATAAACAGTCACACACATACAAGGAACATTCAGAGATTTGACACTTCAGTGATAATATTGATATTTTTTTTCATTATATAAATATATATATATTTTTTTTTTTAATCATCTTTTTTTATTTTTTTTTAATTTTATTATGATTATTATTATTGCTTTTTTATGGGCTTTTTTTGGCTCTTTTTTTTTTGCCTCTTTTGCCTCTTTTGATATCTTCAAAACATATTTTCACACAATAAACAGTCACACACATACAAGGAACGTTCAGAGATTTGACACTTCAGTGATAATATTTTTTTTCCATTACATATATGTATTTTTTTTTTCATCTTTTTTATTTTTATTTTTATTGTTATTTTTTTATTTTTTTTTCAAATCTTTTTTATCACATTCTTTTTTTTTTGTCTCCTTTGTTGATGCGTGGGGGGGGGGGGCGGCCCGGGCAGCGAGCGGCACGTCTCGAAGTTGGAGGTTGCGCCGCCCCCGCCCCCCAGGCCAGCCCGTGCTCCTCCTTTGTTGATGCGTGGGGGGGGGGGGCAGCCCGGGAGGCGAGCGGCAGATCTCGAGGTTGGAGACGGTGCCACCCCCGCCCCCCAGGCCGCCCCGTGGTTCCTTCTTGTTTGTGCGTTTCTGCCGGCCCGGGAGGCGAGCAGCAGGTCTCGAAGTTGGAGACGATGCCGCTCCCGCCCCCCAGGCCGGCCCGCGGCTCCTCTTGTTGATGCGTGGTGGGGGGGGGGGACGGCCCGGGAGGCGAGCGGCAGGTCTCGAAGTTGGAGTTGGCGCCGCTCCCGCCCCCAGGCCGACCCGCCCCCCTCTGTGCTTTTCTGCCGGCCCGGGAGGCGAGCAGCAGGTCTCGAAGTTGGAGACGATGCCGCTCCCGCCCCCCAGGCCGGCCCGCGGCTCCTCTTGTTGATGCGTGGTGGGGGGGGGGGACGGCCCGGGAGGCGAGCGGCAGGTCTCGGAGTTGGAGTTGGCGCCGCTCCCGCCCCCAGGCCGACCTGCTCCCCCTCTGTGCTTTTCTGCCGGCCCGGGAGGCGAGCAGCAGGTCTCGAAGTTGGAGACGATGCCGCCCCCGCCCCCCAGGCCGGCCCGCGGCTCCTCTTGTTGATGCATGGTGGGGGGGGGGGGGACGGCCCGGGAGGCGAGCGGCAGGTCTCGAAGTTGGAGTTGGCGCCGCTCCCGCCCCCAGGCCGACCCGCCCCCCTCTGTGCTTTTCTGCCGGCCCGGGAGGCGAGCAGCAGGTCTCGAAGTTGGAGACGATGCCGCCCCCGCCCCCCAGGCCGGCCCGCAGCTCCTCTTTTGTTGATGCGTGGTGGGGGGGGGGGGCGGCCCGGGAGGCGAGCGGCAGTCTCGAAGATGGAGTTGGTGCCACTTCTGCCCCCAGGCCGACCCGTCCCCCTGTGCTTTTCTGCCGGCCCGGGAGGCGAGCAGCAGGTCTCGAGGTTGGAGACGATGCCACCCCCGCCCCCCAGGCCGGTCCGCGGCTCCTCTTTGTTGATGAGTGGTGGCGGGGGGGGGGCGGCCCCGGAGGCGAGCGGAGGTCTCGAAGTTGGAGTTGGTGTCACCTCCGCCCCCAGGCCGACCCCCCCCCCCTTTGCTTTTCTGACGGCCCGGGAGGCGAGTGGCAGGTCTCCAGGTGATGGTGCCGCCCCCGCCCCCCGGCCGGCCCGTGGCTCCTCTTTGTTGAGGCGTTTCTGCCGGCCCGGGAGGCGGACGGCAGGTCTCGAAGTTGAAGTTGGTGCTGCCACCGCCCCCCAGGCCGGCTCGGCCGCTGCTTGCTGCTGCTGTTGCTTGTTTGTGCTGCTCTTTTTTTTCTCTCTCTCTCTTTCTCTTTTTTTATTTTATTTTATTTTTTTATTTTATTTTATTTTTATTATTATTATTTTTTTCCATTTTTTTAATTTAAATTTTTATTTTTTTATTTTGATTTTTTTTTATTCTTTTTATTCTTTTTCATCTTTTTTATCTTCTTTTTTTTGAGAGAGAGAGAGCACATACGTACATGTCATACACAGGCATGCATACAGGTACAAAATTACACTTTTTCTTTCTTTCCTTTCTTTTCCTCTTTTTTTTCTTTTTTTTTCTCTCTTTTTTCTCTTTTTTTCTCTTTTTTTATCTTTTCTCTCTTTTTTTTTTCCTCCTCTTTTTTTTCTCCTCTTTTTTTTCTCCTCTCTTCCTCTTTTGTTCAGCTTTTTTTTTTCTTGTCTCCTCTACGTCATAGAGGAGAGGTGTTAAATTCTCATTCACAAATGTGCACATCGCTGAAAATGTGCACCGGTGAACGAGAATTTTAATATCATACCTTACCTCACTTGGAGGTAAGATCATGTAATTAAAAGTGATCATAAGTCTCTAAAGATGCCTGAATCAAAAATGAATTTAAGGAGAAGTTTTGTGATGTCTGCATTTTGGTCGTTTAGAAGGGTTGTGATGTTGAAGGATAGGTTGTTTCGGAAACAATAATTTTGAAGCTCTTGTCGCTGTTGATTGTGGTTTTGGCATTCAATTAATATATGTTTAACCGTGATTTGCGAGTTACAGGTTGGGCAGTTTGGAGGATCTGATTTAAGAAGGAGGTAGGAATGGGTGATATATGAATGTCCTAGGCGGAGGCGGGCTAAACACATTTCCTGTAATTTGGAGTTCTGGTTTTTAGTTTTTGTTGTTATTTCTGGTTGGATTTTTCTCAGGAAACATTTGGACTTATCCCATTCTAATTGTGATTTTATGTTTAGTTTATTTTTGAGAAGGGAAAGGAAGTCTTGAGATGAGTAGGGGATTTTACCAATATTGGTTTGATTCAAGGCATCTTTAGCGAGTTCGTCAGCTTTCTCATTTAGATGAATGCCGGTGTGAGAGGGGATCCATACTAATTTTGGGGGGCATGCCATTTGTCTTTGTAATTTGATAATTTCTTTGATAAGGGGATGACTGTTTAAATGCTTTTCGTGAATGGAAGTAATAGCCGAAAGGGAGTCTGATAGAATCATAGATTTAAAGATGTTTTTTAGTTTTATTTGGGCATAGGCCGCCAGGATGGCGTATAGTTCTGCGGAGAAAATGGACGCCCATCCTGGCAGCCTTGTTTTAAGAACCGTGGTTTGCTCCTGTTTAAACCGACTCACCACCGCTGCCGCTGTTTTGTTTTCCTGTGTGTTTTTTGAACCGTCAGTGTAGAAGAAAGTGTATCCTAGATGTTCAGAGGTAATTTGGTGATGAAGTGCCTGAATTTCAATGTCGGTGTACATATGTTTTGGTTGGTCGATGAGAAGGATAACTTGCGGGCTTTTGGAGGCCCACCACGCCACCGGTATGTTCGTGTGTGGTGGTGAGTGTAGTGTTATGTTGACTGTGTCTGTTAGTGTAGTGATTCTGCTGCCGTATGATGTTTTCTGGTGTATGTTGTTTGTATATCTACGGTGTGATCTGTATTTTATATATGGTATGCAGGGGTGATTATTTGTTTTTTGAATTTTGTGGAAGTATCTGAGTAGTGATTCGGTACGTCTATCGGTGAGAGTTGAAATGTTGTTGTAAATATGGAGGGATTGAGTTGGGGTGGTTCGATAGGCGGATGTGATAATTCGTAAGCATGTGTTTTGGATAATATCTAATTTCTGTAAGTGTGTTTTAGCTATGTTTTCAAATATGATAGATGCGTATTCGAGGATCGGCCTAATGATGGATTTATAAATGTTAAGTAAAGTTTTCCGGTCGCCGCCAAAATCTGTACCAGAGAGTGCTTTGAGAATATTGATCCGTTTTCTTGCTCTGGTTGAAATTTGTTCAATGTGTAATCTGAAAGTGAGTCCTCGGTCTAATATGATTCCTAAAAATTTTGCGTCGTTTCGAATTTCGATATTACTATTGTCAATTTGGAGGGGCAATGGATTAATTGGTTTTCTGCTGCCAAATATTACGCATTGAGTTTTTTCGGGTGATATATGGAGATTAAGAGGTCGGAGGTTGTTCTGTACAGTTTTTAGGGCACGGTCTAGGTTATTAAGTGCTGTGTTGGAGCTTTTGTGTGAGGACCAGATAGCTATGTCGTCAGCGTATATTGCGATTTTGGATGGAGCAGGAACGGATTTGACAGTAATGTTTAAGGCCAGGATAAAGAGGAGAGGGCTGAGAACGGAGCCTTGCATGAGTCCGGAAGTTGGAGTTTTGGGATGGGATATATGGTTGAGGAATTTAACTTGAAAGGATCTCTTTGTTAGGTATGTATTAAGATAATGGAGAAGGTGTCCGTTGATTTTGGTTTTTAGATAGTAAAGGAGAGGCTGGATATTAAGGGTATCATAGGCATTTTTTAGATCCAGAAAGAGAGCTGCTGTATATTGTTTGGAGTGGAAGGCATTTCTTATATCGGCTGTTATTTTGACTAAATTATCGAAAGTTGATCTGCCGGGTAGAAAACCACACTGATTTGGGGATATGAGGTTTTGTTTTTCAATGATATAGAGGAGTCTGTTTTTAATGATCCGTTCAAAGATTTTGTGAATGGTGTTTGTAAGGGAGATAGGTCGGTAGCTACTTAGTTTGGTGGGGTCTTTGTTTGGTTTGTTTATAGGAATGATATGGGCGTGGAACCAGTTTTCAGGATAGGAGTGCGTGGAAAAGGCGTAGTTTAATGAGTAGAGGAGAGCTAATTTAGCGGTTTGTCCCAGGTTCTTGAATAGGTGATAGTGAATTTGATCTGGGCCAGGACATGAGTTTCCGGTTCTGTTGATGGCGTTATCTAATTCGTATAAAGTAAATGGGAGGTTATAAACTTCGGTGGTGGTTTCTTCTGGGATAATTAAGGGTAATGGAGGGGGGATGCTCGAGGATATTGATCTATAAAAAATTGAAAATTGTTCTGAAATTTCTTGTGGGTTTGTAAATGTGTTGTTATTATGGATAATGTATGTCGCTTTTTGTGTTGAGGTTTTCAGTCCTTTAAATGCTTTAAGTATGCCCCAAATTTTAGAGAGAGGAGTGAATCTGTTAAAGGAGTTTGCGAGCTCTTCGAAAGATGTTCTTTTGGCTTGTTTGATTACTTTTCTACATCTTGCTTTTGCTTTTTTGTAATTAATAAAGTCTTCTTCAGAGCGAGATTTTTCATATCTGTGTCTAGCCGTGTTCCTGAACGTTATAGCTCGTTGGCAATCGTAGTTCCACCATGGTACAGATTTTGGTTTGGCATTGTTGTTTGGTTTTGTTTGTGGTATGTGTAGTTTTGCTGTTTCTGTAATGCTTTCAATGAATTGTTCGGGTGTGGGTTGTCTTTCAATCACGTTTTCTAGGGTGTTTGTAAAGGAATACCAGTCTGCTTTTTTAAGGTTAAATCGTGTGTAAGAACGGTGTTGTGTGGTAGTGTGTCCTAGTGTGATATGGATTGGTAAGTGGTCGCTGAAGTAAGGGTCTGGTGAAGTTTCCCATGTTGTTGAAAGTGCGAGTGTTGATGAGGTGGCTGTGATATCTGGTGTGGTGTCAGAGTGTGTTGTGGTTCTTGCAGGGAGTGTAGGGGAGCCGTCATTGTTGATGACTAGCTGAAGGTTATCTACGAGTTCTAACAGAATTTTGCCTTTGGAGTCCGGAAGTCTTCTACTTCTATCCCATAGTGGGTGGTGGGCGTTAAAGTCTCCACATAAAATAAAAGGGGATGTCAGAGAGGTTACTAGGGTTTCTAAGTCTTGGATAAATTCTGAAAAATTAATGTCCGGCGGGGCGTAAGTGTTTATAACGGTTAGAAAGTTTTGATTGGTGCTGATTTCGAATGCTTGGATGTCAAAAGTTGTAGTGATTTGGATTTCTCGGAAGGCTATATTATTTTTAATGTATGTGCATACACCTCCTTTTCTTTTGAGAGGTTGAAAAAGTGCATCTTTTCGAATGAGAGAATAGGTTGCAATTTCGAAATTATACGGATCAGATGGTTTTAAATGAGACTCTTGAAGACAAATGACCGATTTTGAAGAAGAAATTAATGCTTGTTTTAGTTCGGACCAATTTTCAGGGACTCCCCTCACATTCCACTGCAAGAGTGTTATATTTTTGTTGTGGGTGGGTGTGCTATGTGTGGTGGAGTGGTGAGGCATTACTGCTGTGTACTGTGTTTACTGTTTGTGTCGGAGTGTGAAGTGAAAGTCGGAGGGAGCCGACTGGAGGCGTGTGCGGCGGGTCTTCGGTGGCGAGGTGGGACTCGTGGAGTTCGAGGTCGAGGCCGACTGGGATGAGTCGTTAGACTCGTCCGAGGACCGAGGTGGTGGTGGCGGTCGGTTCTTGGGCATAGGTTCGGGTTCGGGTTCAGTTCCCACACTGGCGCCCGGCCTGGGAGTCGGTTCCTCAGACGGTGGTGGGTTGGCCGGGCGTCGTCGCGGGTCCCGGTCAGAGACCCCGGGTGGGGTCTGGGCGGCCACCTCAAGCCGCTGCGCGGAGCGGGCAGCACCGCTCTGCACGCTGGCCGGTCGGGGAGGAGGGGTTGGGCGGTAGTGAGAGGGAGGAGGTGCAGGGGACCGGCCAGACGAGGAGTGGGGCTTAGGGAGATGAGGGTACTCCGCCTCAGTCAGCGGAGGAGGGTGGGAGGGTCTGACTGAGGTCGAAGGGGGAGGAACAGGATTGGATGAGGGGTGGGAGTCCACGTACGCGCGAGCGTCGCGGGGGTCCCAGCCCCTACGGATGAGGAGGGTGACCTGGGTCTCAGAGATCCAGCGGGGACAGGATGGGTCGTTCGCGGTGTGGGCGCCGCCACAGCCTGCGCACAGAGGATCTTCGGCAGGACACTGGGAGGATTCGTGCCCCGCCTCGGCGCAGTTGGAGCACGTGGAGGAGTCGGATCGGCAGTGCTGCTGGCGGTGTCCATAGCGCTGGCACCGCCGGCAGCGGAGAGGTTTGGGAGGGACTGCACGGACGGGGAAGGATAGGTAGGCGGCCAGGATGTAGGGGGGAGGTTCAGCGGTGGAGAAGGTTAGGATAAGAACTTTTGGAGAGCGGGGCGGGCGATACACGGCGGTAACGCCCACCCGGGAGAAGCCCTCCTCCAGTTCGGACAGGGACAGGTGCTGGAGGGATGGAGCGTAGATGGAGCCCTGGCTTTGGTTCAGGTGGGGCGGAGCCCACACCTTCACCTCAGCACCGGCGATTCGCCGGAGACCGAGCAAAACTCGCTTCTCCGACGCCTCGCAGGCGACGAGGAGGTCGCCCCCTCGCAGCGGCCGGGCACGGGGACAGCGCCCGATCGCCGACGAGAGTGCGTCCCCCACCGCCCAGGGGGAAAGGTCGGAAAGGGGAGAGCCGTCCATACGGCGGATGCGGACAAAGGATGGGACAGGAGTAGAGGAGAATTGGAAGGAGGATGAGGCAGGGTTACGGGACATGGTGGAGGTAGGAAAGTGAGGTGGGTGTGGGAGTGCGTGGGTGTTGAGGGGGTGGTGTTGGGTAGTGGTGGTGTTGTATGAGCGTAAGTGGGTGTTGTCTTGTGTTGTGTTGGTAGTGGTGAGGTGCAGCAAAGTGTGACTTACAAACGTGGTTGGTGTCGAGACGAAGGCAGCGGCAGCGAAGGTAGCAAGTCGGTTGAAGAGCGAAACACGACTGTTGTGGCCTGGGGGTTAAAATTTGCGGGAAATTAACAATGCCACGCCCTTTCCACATGAGTGGAGCACAATAAAATCGATGGAGCACCTTGCATTGCGATTAGTGACACACCCTAGTGTGTACGCATAGGAACAGTCCAAATATTTCAGAATCACAATGATTTGGACCACCCGTGACGACCAAGGTGTCGTTTTTGCTGATAGCCTCTAGAAAGGTCATCCGAGTCATTTGAGGCTACAAACAGCTTTTTGCCAATAACTTGGAAAGAGATAGAACGCTGGGGTTGGCCTCATTGTATTTGTCTTGCCGAAACACATCGACTGATATACAACATGACCTTTTCCGGTCAGGGTATGACCTTGACCTGAGGTCAAATTTTGAAGTTGACCTTTCTAGGTCAAATTATAGTTCATTCGACGCGTCTCGGCGATAGGAACACGATTCTGGCAATAGAAATGTCCTAGCTTTTTTAATCAAAAGTTATTGTCGAAAAACACTTCGTAATTCCAACCCATTCGCAGCTAGTTAACACCAGCTAGCATTTTTGGCGCGCTCAATCGTGCTCAGATCCATAGTGCGCCGGCGCGGCAGCCACGTGGGACCGTACCCCGCCCCCCCCCCCCCCCCCCCGACGCCGCCGCCGGCGGCCATGCTCCTCCACCGGTTCGCGTCAGGAACCAATCGGCGGCCCCGTGTCGGGCCGCTGGCCAATCGGCGCCGGGGCGGCCCCGGCCGCTGCCTGGCGTCCGTGGCGGCCGCCGTCAAGTCGCTCACTCTCGGCCGCCGCCTCCCTCCCGGTGGCGTCTGTTCCCCGTCAGCTCTGGGCCCGGCCGCCGGTGTCTGCGCCGTTCCGCACACAGTTGCTGTGGCCAGCGCACTGAACTCTGCGGATACACGAGATCACACCTGTATCACAGAGGTTCGATGCGGTTAGCTGCTCCAACTATTCGACGTCGGGTGGCTGCCGTGCCGCCGCCGCCGCCGCTCCACTGTCGCTCGCCCGGCCGCGGGGCGACTGCGTTGGTCTCGTCACACGATATCGTAAACTGTGACTAGACTGAACTCAGTCGCCCTTCGGCAGGGAGTCGGCCGCGCAGTGGCGCGCCGTGGGCGCAGTCTCCGGTGGGCGCGTCACTCTGCTGGTACAGTGAGTTGTGACTTGTATCACAGAGTAACGTTCCCCTCGGAGAGCCGCGCCGCTTCCCAGCCAACTGAAACGGCCGCGCGACGGCCAGAGCACGTGTGGAAAACGACACGCCAATACCTACATGTTATAAGGAAATAGTTGACTTTCCTGAAATAAGTTTTTTTTGTAATGGATTTATGATTTATTTTATGCTGGAAAGTGGAAATGATGGGAAAAGAAAAGCCGTTTTAAAAAGGGATTATTTTCTTTGTTTCAATATAGGAGGAACTGTTTTTATCTTTAGTACAAGCTACGTACTATTTGCAGCGGAAGGTAACGATGCATTGACCAAGCAATTTAAACCTGCATAGACTATCATTAAGTTGTGGACAAAAACAGCGCGCATTTGATACACCTGTCTGCAAGCTGAATGTCTGAAAGTTTAACCCCTGTGACAGGTGGCTGCATTCCTGGGATTCTTCTACAAGGGACACATTCCTCTACAAGGCACTCTTTTTCAGAACGAGAAATGCAATATTTTTGCCTAGGGTGATCGGTGGGGCGTAAAAGTTGATTTGTGCAAGTCTCAGCTCAAGCTACAAAATTGCTTTTCCAGTTTAAAACACAATGTTAAAACTTAAAAGTGAACTATTTCCTTTAAGTTGTGAACTATTTCCTTTATTCCAGGTAAAATCGAACAAAAATCGGTTGTTTTGCTCCTTACCATCAGCGATTTCTTTATAAATTTGTGAGCGAGTTTCTCCGTCACACCAGACATTACATTGATGTTTTTGCACAATCTGACCACGGGGCTTCTAAACATAGGGCTTTAATTTTTTAACAAAATATCGTATCCTTTATATTGTCGAACGACTATAACATTGGTTGGACTTGTTTGAGTTCAATAATCTAACCGGCATTGTTGTAATAATTTCTTAAACATTTCTTTGAAAGTGCATATGCTTAGAAATGTGACCTTAATTAAAATTTGCTTCATCCGCTCCCTGGTCGGGTCTGTTTCTAACGCGACCTTTTTTTTGGGGGGGGGGGGCTATTCTGCCTCCCTGCCGTAATCTCTGAAACTACTGGACGGATCTGCAAAATTCAAAGGGCGTTCGATAGCCCTGTCAAATTTGTCGAGGGAACTCTAACTTCATTAACCTCGGGGTCACCGATGACGTCACAGGTCAGGTCAAAGATAAAATGTTTTACCGTTCATGGGGCTTCAAGGGAATGCGTTATAGCATCGAGCAAAACGCATTTTATCGAAAATCAGCGATAGTGCGTCAGTTGCCTAATACATATATTGCTATTAGAGGTCACTGATAATACCAGGCCAGCTCACCAAGGGTCAGCACATGAACCCAATTTTGCTAGGGCTTAGCGATGCATGATTTATGGCCAATTTTTT
Organism: Amphibalanus amphitrite; assembly: GCF_019059575.1. Taxonomy (NCBI): domain Eukaryota; kingdom Metazoa; phylum Arthropoda; class Thecostraca; order Balanomorpha; family Balanidae; genus Amphibalanus; species Amphibalanus amphitrite. Next base: position 216,025 of record NW_024881498.1, on the reverse strand, counting down.
ATTTTCAACTGAATGGTGTTAGTTATAGGACCATCAGGAATGGTTTAACTCACTTCCTGGTGGAGGTCAGGTCAGTGTCTGGTCAAAAAAGGTCAAACTTATTGTTGATATTTTTGCATATAATGAGTTTTGGTTCCATGCAGCTCGTTACGGCGAGTCTAATGGTGGTCTTTGTTTTGCGCTACGTGGTCCAGAATTGCTAATAATTGAGTTTGCAAATTTGACGTCATCAATTTTGAACAGTTTTTTCGCTATAACTTGGCAAGAAAGAGGCATCGATCTAACTTTGGTATGCGAATAGAAGTCAATAGGGACTGTGTATTACGTAAATTCCGTTTTTTCCCGTAAATCGAAAATCTTTTGGAATTTTTCGGTAATTACATCCATTTTTTTACTTTTGGGGATCAAAATGAAAACAATTTCAAACTCTTGAGATATCAGTTAAGTAGCCCTGGTAATTCTACACCTTTTATGTCTTTAATGTTTTTCTGTAGCTTCAACGCTATAGGCCTGACAGTTCTTCCCGCGAAACCTTCTTTGGGTCGAAAATGGCAGAACATGACGTCCCTCTGACGTCATTTGCAGCGAACCAATCATAGCCTTTGAAATTGTTTTGGGACAATATGTAAAATTGATGCGCGGGAGGGTACTGAATGTTTGGTGACGATCGGCGCTGCGGTTCTGGAAATATATTTCGAACAGTCTGGAGGGGGGGGGAGGCAAAAATTGCCCTCCTCCCACCAGGGCGCGGGTTAAATATAAAAAAATTGAAATGGAAAAATAATACGCTACCCTCGATTTGGCTAGTTTTTATTTTAATGCATATCATATTCTTCATAATCTGTGAAAAATGGAGTGGGCCATTCAGAACATTGGAAGAAATAGCACTTTCGAACCTACATATGTCTAGTCAAAGTCATGGATGAAGTAGCACCTGGATCGGCAACTCCTCGATGTTTTTGACCACCGCCAGGTGGCAGTGGTGTCGAGCGCTAAGGACGCCGGGGAGCGGGTGCTATTCAAAACAATGGTCGGCGGCGCGTCGTAGGATCGTTTGCCCTGTTTTTTTTTTTAAGGGAAACTACCACCTTTTTCATTTTTATAAGATTGCACAATTCGAATTTTAGAAGTCGTTCTGTGCAGGTTTCAGACTTACCGGATTCTTCAAACACGATCTTTCGATAAACGATTCCAGAGTCGCTTGCGAGTCTAAAATAGTACGTGCGAAAATCCTTCATCACTATTTTCATGATGGCCGACGGCGAAATTGTTACCTTGAATGGCGCACTTCATACATCTATCACGCAATTTCCGAAGGTAAGCTACAACGTTATTTTTCCAATGTAAGCCTCACGCCCGTTCCACATTTAAAGAAAAAGGCAAAAAATGATGCCAACACACAACCAAATACCCTCGTACCACCATACCCGAACGTTGAATCTGGTTGAATCTCGTCAACCCGGCTTTGTTTACTTTTGCGGCGTATCGATTCGCCGGGTCCAAAGCCGGGAATTCCGGCGCCAACGTTGAGTGAATGGTACTAATGTTTACTAATCTCCAAAGCTTGTCCAAAGCCACAGCATCGGCAAATCGATTTCTGCTTTCTTTTTGCAAAATGAAAAATGCGAAACGCCTGCATATGTCTAAACGCCTACATATGAAAACTTAGTCTTTGAAAATAATTTAACTGGTAATACATTAAGAATTTTCATAACCTAGGATGATATTATTATGTTGATATTCGGCAAAATCGTAAATTAACTTTTGATTTGAAGTTTCGTAGAGAAGCTCCGATTTCACGCGATTCAAATACATAGTGACAGTTGAGGAATCGGGTGAGTTTGAACGTAAAAATAGTACAAAAAGTGGGTCAAATCCCAATTTCAACATTAAATTACTCGTGACTCAGACCGAATTTCGAAAATCTGATTTCAGTTTCGTAAAGTGGAGTGCTGATTCTACCAAATATCAAATTTTGTATTTTAGCTGACAATTTACCTTTAAGTTAGTTTAGAGCAGATAAAGCTTAGACGGTTTCAGAAGATGGAGGAAGATGGCAAGGTAAGACTGGTAAGGTTTTCTTATGGTTGGAGGATCTGAGTGGCCTAAAATATTACTGTAGGTAAAGAGCGGCTGTTGATACTGGCACGCATTGCTTCTCGCCGTATGTCGTCAAAAATTGTATAATTTAGGCCGTAATTGGTGAATTACTCATTTATGAGCATATTTGATTCAACCAAGGGTTGACAAATACAAATATGAGCATATTTGTCAACCCAAGGGTTGACAAAGATCTGTGATCGAACATAGGTACCCGAATTTTGCTAATTTGCATTTTTATTCAGATCATATTGAGGATTCGGTCAATCAAATATGCTCATAATAATTATGATGATATTCCTCACGACGCTTAACTCTCTTAAATTACCCATTTATGTCTATTTATATGTTTGTTATAGGTTTGTTATGTCTGTTATGTTTGTTATAAGTTTGGCGCAGCATATCTCAAGCTTATACATGCCGCTGATATAGCCATGGTTTTGTTTATGACACAATTTCGGTTTTGTTAGCGCATGATAGATGGTGGATGATGCAATAGTTCTGAATTGCCTAAGTTTTTGTCAAGTTTTTAGTTAAGCAAAATCAGTTAGTGTGCCATTATTTTTTTAACTCAATATTTATTATGCTATTGAAAACGGTTTCTGTTTTATCTTGTGTAGTGCCAATACAATACATATAAATTGGTCCACTGCTCAGTACTCACTGCTCACCCATATCAGTTGCCTATGTATTTCTCTGAATGGCTGACTAGAGTGCAACACTCTTCAGGAGCAGTTGACTGGCATCATGTCATTTCAGCTACTTTGTATAACCTACTTGCCAATTTCAAAAATAGAATTGAATGATATTGAATAAAAAACACATTTAATTAAATCAAGTTCTCAGGCTGAAAAACTGAACCATCTGACTGCAAAAAGAAAGCACAACGGCAGCCAGTGTCAACCACAAAAGAGTGCCGGCCCTGGTCCCTGACATCAGCTTCCTTCTTTTCTCAAAAGGTCCAGGGATGTACGAAGAAGTTTGTGAGTTTTCCTCTATTGAATGATATATAACAATCACTTTTTTAGCTAGCCAAATTATGTGTAGATATCAGATAGATTTAAGTAAGATCAAAGCCATTTTCAACCATGGTGTATCAGAAATATCCGGACACTTTGCTTTATCGTAGGTACTTCTGCTCTCTGTCCGTCATGGAGCTGCTTGACTTTAACCCGACAGGCGGTGGATCTCCCGGCCACCTTCCGCGCGGTGGGGGAGGGGGCATTTTTGCCTCCTCCCCCGTAACTCCGGAACTACTGGACGGATCCGGAAAATTCAAACGGCGTTCGATAGCCCTGTCAAATTTGTTGAAGGAATTTTAATTTCAATGACCTCGGGGTCACCGATGACGTCACATGTCAGGTCAAAAATAAAGTGTTTCACCGTTCACGGGTATTCTAGGGAATGCGCTCACGGTTCGTCGGAAGCTCACGGTTCGTCACAAAAGAAACGAAATATACCATTCGAAAGCTGACCTGGGTATGTATGTATGTTACAGGGAGTTTGAGAAATCCGTGAGCTTGCAAACTCCCTAGGGTGTTGGTATGTAGGGGAGAGTGGGGTAAGATGCCCAGGGTGGGAAAGACGCCCCACCCCCTCTAACGGCAAAACAAAAAATATTACCTGGAAATTAATGCTTTTAGCGTAAAGCGGAAAACTTCCTTGTTTACTGCACAGAACTTTGCCAAGCTCAGTTTGGCAACGGTGGGCTGGTGTTTGCTTGTTTTATATGTGCTGCTTTCAAAAAATATTTTAGTGTCAAAACATTGTGAATATCAAAGAAGATATATAATTTTCAAAGTCCCTTGCTATTGTCGTGATGCATTTATATGCGTGTACTTTGTCCCAACTAGTTGTTTCAGGGTGTAGTTGTAGCATTAACAAGTTTTACTGATAAACCCGCGCGGGGCTGGGGGGGGGGGGTAAATTTTACCCCCCCTCGCGAATTTTTGCGATATCTCAAAAACGGCGGCGCGCAGCGCCGCCAAACTTTCAGTACCTTTTCTTACATCAATTTGACACGTACCCTGAAAATTTCAGCGAAATCCGTCGGAAAATTTTTGAGAAATTGACGTTTTAGTGACGTCATGTTCGCCATTTTCGCCTCAAAAACGGCAAAAGTTCAAACGCCGCTAACATCTTCATTTTTAAAGGAATCAAGACGTAACAAAAAAGGTTATACGTAATTTTACTTTGTCTATCAAATGGCTATCTCGGTTTTTTGCAAATTTTGGATTTTGGCCTAAATTTTTTCAAAAAACTGACTTTTTTGGGAAAATCATAATAAAATCCAAAATTTTGAGTCTATCGAAAAAACCGGAATATATGTCAGAGAAGCGGTCTATGTGCACCTACATACCAAATTTTAGAAGAATCGGTTCAAAAATGTGGGAGTAATTCAAACTTTTATGACGTCACGACACACAATTTTTTTGAAAAATGACTTTTTTGGAAGTTCTAGACCTCGTACGGAAACAAAAATAGCACCATTCGATTCGCCGTGAAAAACTGCATCATATAAACACCTTTTTAAGCCTTAAAAACCAACATCAAAATTTGACCTCACTTGACCTGACCTTGACCTGACCTCGACCTGAAATTCATCCAGAGGTGGTCCATATCACTTATTGAGTGTGCCTATTGAATTCTATGAGTAAAAAGACCCATAAAACATGTGTCGCACATGCCCTTTTCTATATTTTGTTTTTTGGTGACCTGACCTGACCTGACCTTGACCTTGACCTCTGAATGATATTGTATGCAACGAATATTGTCTTGGTAGCCTAAGAACACGTTTTGGGCGATCAGTCTCAGTCCATGACTCCATTCTTCGGCAACTACGGTGCAAGGCCGATACTGTAGAAACTTGCAATTTGTACCCTTGACCTGACCTTGACCTTGACCTCAAACTTTAAATTAAGTACATGTTTTTAGTAGTTCGTGATGAGAGCTTTCGATTGGCGTTTGAATTTTCCAAATCGGACCATTAGTTCGGGAGATAACAGGGGGGGTAAAATTTACCCCCCCCCCCCCAGCCCCGCGCGTTCGGCTGGAGACCCCAGCCCCGCGCGGGTTAAATGTCAATTCGGTACCTTGGGGAAAGATGCCCCCTGACCTGATGGGGAAAGACGCTCCCCTAAATTCGTGTACTGCCCTTCAAGGAACTCGTCGGATCATTTAGTGTACATACTTGTGAAGAGAGACAAAAGCCGATTTGGGACCATCATGAGAGTCCAATACGGTCAGGTGCTCGCCATGTCGGTCTCTTGACCCATACGCCGACTTTTTGGGCGGCATCTGACTCTGAGAGCCCTCACGACGGTCTCTGTGGGTCCCATTATTGGCTCCGATGCCCCTTACGACACTCTTTGAGAGCTCCCACGCTGACCCCAGTTCAGTTCATTTATTCACGCTAATCCGCTTTCGCGGCTTTTCATTAACGCAGTGTCATATAACGTAAAAACGAGTAGTTATAGATAAATGAGCATACACACATACATTCGTACAAAACATCGCAGAACAGTTGCCATGTCAGTGTCAGTGATAAATTGTTATGCTGCCTGCTTCAGAAGTAAAAATCTTCTGAGCGCATATTTAAAAGATGTTCGGCCGTCATAAATTTCACAAAACTGGTTGTACTCGTCCACGCCCCCGTACACCAGTTGTCTCCTACCCGCCTCGGTACGTATTCGCGGGAGACGTAGTCGGCCGGCATTCCGCGTGTCGTGGCCATTAGGCCCCGTCAAATTTTATAAAGTTTTTGGAAGACCAGCTCCCCTGGTGTTTTCCCATTGCTTGTTGGCCCAATAAGAAGTATGCAAAATTTCAGCTTCCTATCTCAACGTTTGCGTCTGCCTCAAAGGCCTCGAAGTTTGCCCCATAGGGCATAATGGAGACTGCAATGCCGGTGTTAGCTGCATTGTCCTGGCAGCGGCGTTCATTGGCACAATATCGCCACGAATCAACTGCTGCCCAAGCAAGAGATGAACCAAACTAGTCTTTGCCATGCCCCCCCCACTCACACCCCTCCCCCTCCTTACCCCCCTGATTTTGTAATGCATCGTTTGATTTCCATGCATTGTTCACGATCACTTTATCTGTTTGTTTTTTTTTTTTTTCAGGATGCCTAAATGCTGATTGAGACTAATATATTAGTACCTAGCTTTAACATGCATGTGCATATGTATATTACTTTCGACTCAATACTGCGGCGGCGACAAACAGATAATTACGAACGACAGCAGCAGCAGGAGACCAATTGACGGCGGGCACGGCACTGGTGACGGTGACGGGTACCGGTGTCACCCACTATGGTCGAGTCTGCGTGTCCGGTGTCGTGGCTTACCTACAAGCACGAAGGTTCTCCTGCGCGGCTTTTTGGAAAACGCTGCAGTGCGGTCTAGGAGTGAACTCCGCAATTAAAAAAAAAAAAACTCGTCATTTCTTTCCATGCAACGACATAATATGAGGACGCCTTTAGGGCCAAAGGGGGCGCCCCAAATTTAAAGGTACAGGACAATGGGCTTGACCTGAATGCCCGTGTATGCTGGATACGCCTCTGCTCTGGAGGCTGAGGGGCGCCATGTTTTTTTTTTTTCTTAATGGGGCGCCCAATCGCCTGTGATCTTTAATGGGGCGCGTGTTACGCTTTGCAGATCAGCATCCGTGGTGTTGACTTGTGTGCCGAGTGCTCTGCCCTCTGGAAGGGGCGCCATCGTTCAGAGGGGCGCCAAATGTTCTTGAGATGTGCCAGTAATATTGAATGGGGGCGCCGGATGTTCTGAAGGGGCGTCAGTGATATTGAATGGTGCGCCAGATGCTCTGAATGGGACGCCAGCGATAATGAATGGGGCGCCCACTCGCCCGTGAACTTCAATGGGGTGCCTGATACGTTTTAGAGACGTGTCGGTGGTGTTGAATGGCGTGCCGAGTGATCAAGAAGTCACTCGGCTTCTTGATCAAGTCACTTCTTGATCACTTGGCACGCCATTCAACACCACCGACTCGTCTCACGTATCAGGCGCCCCATTGAAGTTCACGGGCGAGTGGGCGCCCCATTCATTATCGCTGGCGTCCCATTCAGAGCATCTGGCGCACCATTCAATATCACTGACGCCCCTCCAGAACATCCGGCGCCCCCATTCAATATTACTGGCACCTCTCAAGAACATTCGGCGCCCCTCTGAACGATGGCGCACCTTCCAGGGGGCAGAGCACTCGGCACACAAGTCAACACCACGGATGCTGATCTGCAAAGCTTAACAGGCGCCCCATTAAAGATCACAGGCGATTGGGCGCCCCATTACGAAAAAAAACATGGCGCCCCTCAGCCTCCAGAGCAGAGGCGTATCCAGCACACGCGGGCATTTAAGGTCAAGCCCATTTTCCTGTACCTTTAAATTTGGGGCGCCCCTTTGGGCCCTAAAGGCGTCCTCATATTATGTCGTTGCATGGAAAGAAATGACGAGTTTTTGAAAACTGCAGAGTTCACTCCTAGACCGCACGGCAGAGTTTTCCAAAAAGCCGCGCAAGAGAACCTTCGTGCTTGTAGGTAAGCCACGACACCGGACACGCAGACTCGACCATAGTGGGTGACACCGGTACCCGTCACCGTCACCAGTGCCGTGCCCGCCGTCAATTGGTCTCCTGCTGCTTTTGTCGTTCGTAGTTATCTGTTTGCCGCCGCCGCAGTATTAAGTCGAAATTAATATACATATGCACATGAATGTTAAAGCTAGGTACTAATATATTTGTCTCAATCAGCATTTAGGCATCCTGAAAAAAAAAACAGATAAAGTGATCGTGAACAATGCATGGAAATCAAACGATGCATTACAAAATCAGGGGGTAAGGAGGGGGAGGGGTGTGAGTGGGGGGGGCATGGCAAAGACTAGTTTGGTTCATCTCTTGCTTGGGCAGCAGTTGATTCGTGGCGATATTGTGCCAATGAACGCCGCTGCCAGGACAATGCAGCTAACACCGGCATTGCAGTCTCCATTATGCCCTATGGGGCAAACTTCGAGGCCTTTGAGGCAGACGCAAACGTTGAGCTAGGAAGCTGAAATTTTGCATACCTTTTATTGGGCCAACAAGCAATGGGAAAACACCAGGGGAGCTGGTCTTCCAAAAACTTTAGAAAGTTTGACGGGGCCTAGTGGCCATGGCCGGCAGCGGTGACCAACGTGCTCGCGATCTCGCTTGGGTGGCCGGACTCGACAATGCGTCGTACACCGCACACCCTGTGGTACAATACCAGGTTGTCAGCCGTCAACCATCTTAAGCTGCGCAACACGTCGGATACATGGCCTCGCCTCCGTCGGCCACTTATCACACGAGCGCAGAAATTCAGCACTTTCTGCAGTCGACGCCGCTCTATAGCTCCGCAGGTGCCATACACGGAAAGGCAGTAACGCAGAGTTGATACTACTAACGAGGTCACAATTGGTTTCATGGTCAGTGTTGGTAATACATGCCTCGCGTGGTTTAAGGCCAGGAGTGATCCGGTACACTTTGAGACGACATGGTTCACATGACTATGGAAAGTTAAGTGCTTGTCCATCACAACGCCTAGATTTTTCACAGTTTCGGACTCGTGCATAATAGTCCCAGCGAACCGGATGCTCACGGGAGGCATATCTCGCAGCATCTGGCGGGTGCCAAACACTATCATCTGGCTTTTTGTCGCATTCACCTTCATATCATTAGCGCAGAACCAGTCAAACAGCTTTGATAGTGCACGTTCCATCTTCGATATTAATTGACTCAGATTCGTTTTTTTGCCGGTCACTAAAATCTGCGTATCGTCTGCGAACTGAACAATGCTGACTCCAGGAACATGCAGGCACATATCATTGGCGAAAATGGCGAATAGCAAACAGCTGAGGGAACCGCCCTGATACACACCGGATGTGATGGGGAGCGTCTTTGAGTATGTGTATGAACCGTCTGTATGTCGCATTTTTACTTGTTGTGAATGTCCGCGCAGGTAATCGCTTAGCCATGGAGCGTCAATGTTGTAAAGGCGAAGCTTTGCAAGCAATTTGTCGTGACAAATTACGTCGAAACACTTTGAAAGGTCGAGCAGTACTAAAATGGATATTTCGCCACTGTCCATCGCACGGTACACTTTGTCGGTTATCACAGATAAGGCGGTTTCGGTGGAACGATTTCGCCGGTAGCCATGCTGTGCGTCAGTAAATAAATGATGATCGTTAAAATACTCGGCGAGCTGACCCTGTACTACACGTTCGCAGACCTTCATAATGGCTGGTAACATTGATACCCACGGGTCGCGCTGGCATCTAAGGTCCCCACGATGGTCTTGAGAGTCCTCGAGTCTCATGCAGACCTAATAAGGGCCCCACAACGGTCTCCGAACGTCACCACGGAGGCTTGTTTGGCCGCGCTGGACTATGATGGCCCTCCCGATGACCTCTGAAGCCCCTCACGACGACTTTTTAGGGCCCTTATGATGGCGTTTAAGTGTCTACCGCAGGCTCGAATGGAACTGATTCGTTCAGGCAATTCCCGTGCCCATTTTTGTCACTTATAGTGCGGAGGGGCATCTTAACCAATGGCCTGCTGGCCTCACAGTTCGTCCACATCCACTGAATCGGCGGCGTCGCAGGCGTACTTTTCGTACCTCAGAGCCGACCTTCTCCGACCGCAGTCCCGCAGCCTGGCCGCCGGCGGGGCCTGTCCGTCATCAGATCCACGAGGAGGACGGAGGACTGCGCAGAGCCGCCGCCTCTACAGCAGCTCAGCAGCGCCAACATACGTACGCGGGCGCTGTGTCTCGGAGGTGAGACTGTGACGGAATCCAAGAAGGTACGTAACCTAGGGATAGTGATGGACCGCCACATGACCTTCAGGCCTCACATGGCTCACCAGGAGATGTACCGGTGTTCTCATCGGACTCAGTGCTGCGCGACACTGGCTCCCGCGGGACATCCTGACGATGCTCGTCGAGTGTTTCGTCATCTCGCAATTGAGGTATTGTGTATCTGTGTTTGGAAACTCGTCATGCGAAACACGCGATCGAATCCAAAAACTTATCAATTTTGGTGCCAGAGTGATTACTGGCCGACGTAAAAGGGAGCATATCAGGGACGCAGTCCGTTCCCTGCAGTGGCTGAGCGCTACAGCACTGTATCAGTATAGCGTGGTGACCCGGTTTAGAGCGGTGCTGCGCACAGGCGAACCTCTGTCTCTGTCTTCAAACATTACAGTCATCTCGGACGTTCACAATCACAGCACACGTAGCTCAGATCAATTCAGCCTCCGGCGGCCACCGGTGCGAACTGAGCTCGGAAAAAGGACATTCGCTTACTCAGCACCAGGTCTCTACGATAAAATGCCCCAGTCGGTGCGAGAAGAAGGTAGCAAGTTCAAAATTGCACTGAAGGAACACTTACTGAGCGAATCTGAACTGGCTGAATGTTGACAGGATGTGTATCGAATGATGATGTGCGTGTGTGAATGTGATGTTTTCTTCCTGTGACCATCATATTTTACCTGTCTGATGACACTGCGCATGAAAAGCCACCGGTATTCAGTGGATGCTCAACGAAATACAATCTGAATCTGAATCTGAATCTGAATAGATTTAATAGTCGACTCATTAATTGTTATGCCACTGATGTGTTCATTTAGACGCACCTTATTTGCGAGGATTTCAGCATCAATAAAACAGTAGCATGCTGTTGGGTCCCGTTGTCTACATCCCCTATTTAAATTGATGATCTGCTCTGATAAATATCTGTTATAGGGCATACGCGAGAAAAGTCGTCTATGTAGGTAAGCACCAAAACATTTTGATGAACTTTCACCGAAATTGAACATTGTCAGACATCTTCCCAAAAAGGTCCAGTTCATCACATTATATTGAAATCAGCTGAAATCAATTGAAAGAAGTAGTCCCTCGATTTTTCTGTGATATGTTTCCCATACAACATCGTAAGTTGCACGGATATTTTCCCTAAATCTATTTTTAACGACAGCTGTTTGGTCCGAGTGTATAATCGAATTTAACCCCGTCTTAAGCTAGTCCACCGAGCGCAGCGTAACTGCGGCGTATCACAAGCGACACATGGTCCTCAAACGTAAGACCACTGTCGATTGCCACTCCTAAAAAATTTGTCAGACGACATTCTGGCCTCCTGGCCTCTGTCTATGTTAAACAAGAAGCAGTTTTTGGATTGATTTGGATTGAATTTGTTTTTGGAGGATTTATTTTCAAACTATTGTCTGTGAACCACTGCTGTGCGTTTTCCAAGGTACGAGGGGCGTTCAAAAAGTTCTCGGCCCGACCATGAAGGAGCAGAGATACGATGTCGACTTATTAGACCAAAAATGTTCATTTAGTCAAATAACCAGCGTTAAGACAAAAATATTTCGCGCAGCGCTTCGCGAGAGGCCCCTGGGTCTCCATAGCCAAATGGGTTTTGGACGCATCTGGCACGTCCAAGACGGCTGCTTTTGTCTCCTTGCTGTCAGCGAAGTTGCCACTGCTAAGCAATTTCCTTATGTTGGGGAAGAGGTGGCAACCTGAGGGTGCAATGTACGGAGAAAAAAGTGGCTGTGACAACAACTCGAAGCCACAGCTCACTGCTTCGCTGATCGTCACCCTGCTCATGCGTGCTGGTGCGCGGCCCTGGATCAGGCGCACACTTTTAGTCAGCTTCCCTAGTCTCTCCTTGATAACTGCTGCTCGCTACTGTTATCGAAAGGAGGTGTAGCATTCATCATGAATTGTGCGCCCCTGTTTTAGAAAGTTGACGAGCAGAGCCCCGCCATCATCCAAAAATGCAACCACTGTCACCTTGCCGTCTGACTTAAACACGTCGCACACATTTGGTGGCCTTTACTCAGTGTGCTTCCACTTGTGCAACTCGGTCACGCCCTGAGGGTCAATGTGTGACACCCACAATCCCTCCACGGTAACAAGTAGTTCAATGAACTCTTTTGGATCTTCGATATAGGGGCCAAAATTTTCGCGTTACGCCTCCTTTCGAGTTTGCCTTCCCTCTGGAGTCAGCAAACGGGGGATGCATCTTGCAGAGATTTTAAACATATAAATACGCTGTCGAAGAATGGCTTTGAGGAACCTGATAGACAACTCCGCTTCTGCTGCGTTGTTTCAGACCATAACATTTGTCATTTTTCACAAAGAAGTGCTTATTTTTCATATTTTCTTGAGTCACTGCTGTTGATGGCTGGCCACTGCGGGGGTGACAATTAATGATCTGTTGACCAAAATTGAACAGAGATGCCCACTTTTTGACGCTACTGTAAGAAAGACAAACCTCAACATGTGTTGGCACTAGCTTTTCGTGAATAACGTTTGGTGCATTTTTCTGCAATACATGAACCAAATCACTGTTCTCTTCTGGGCGTCGCCCATTCTGACCGGGAATAGCAAACTATGCTACGATTAATTAGCAGCCTGAACCAATCACAGGGCAGATTGGTTAATGGCTACGTAAGTGGACATCCCAATAACACGTCATTGAACACACCGCGTTGCAGGCCGAAATTCCAACTCCTTCATGGTTGGGCCGAGAACTTTTTGAACGCCCCTCGTAGACTGAACCCGAGTTTGAAGCTGCTTGCGATTTTTTGGAAGTTCAAGATGAGGAAATTGCTCATCGTCTGCGTACATGACAGGTTTCGTGTCCGTAAAGGATGCGAAGTCATTTGTGAAAACTGAAAAGCAAAAACAAAATCGGCCCTAAAAGCGACCCCTGCACCACGCCGTGACTGATCGGAAATGTCTTCTGTCCGCCCCTGACCTTTTGCACCCATCCGCTTAACCAATCCTCGATCCAATGAGTATCGTGATCGTGGTACCGTCGTACTCGTCTCCGCATGCTCTCGATGCCGATTGCCGACATGCGTCTGACGGCGTCTGACAGTTCGGGCAGAGTGGCAGCACGCACACGGAATGACCCGCTCACCACACACGGCGGACGCTGGGGGGAGAGGTTCGGCACCGCTCCGCTCACCGTCCAGCCTCCGCCGCCAGGCCGCCGCCCGACAGCTCGGCGAAATGCTCTGAGCCGGTCGGCCCACCCGAGCGGCGGTCCGGCTGCACGGGACCGGGGTCGGCTTCTCACTCTTTGGAGCAGGAACCGTCTGATGTCCCGCCACGTCGTTTTGCGCGACTGACGATATGACGAGAGAAAATATTCCGATTTCGCTCTACACTGGGCAGTGGGCACTCCTCAGTCCTCACCCTATTTCGGCACGCTCGATATTCTTGCTGTGTCTCGGCTGAAGGTCTCTCCAAGGCCATATATCTCTCCAGTTTAGCCTTTTGCGCCAGGTCACGCTCCCTCATCATGTTGCGCAGACCTTCATTTTCCGCTAGCCATGGGCTGGGCGCGTGACGCAGTTTGAGCTTTTTCATGGGCCTGTGACTGTCGATGATTGGAGTCCACACTGACAGCCAAGCTGCCCACTTGAGACTGGGATCGGGGGAGTGTCGTAAATTTCGGCCCAGTTTGACATGAGTGGATCGAGACAGACCACGTCCGGGTTGAGATGGCGTTTTGATCTGATACTGATCTCCGCCGGACGCGCGCGTTCCCTTTTCAGCGCTGTCATTAAAGGTCATTGACCTGACCTGACCTTCAGGTGACCTTGACATGCATGCTAATGCATGGGAGCAGCATCAAATCACATGTTTGAGCGTTTGAAACCACGAAAAGCTTGCAAACGCGCGGCTAATGCGAGCCGGCCTACGCCGAATCGCGATTCCGGCCAAACATGGCCTCGAGAAATAGGCCGTAGGTCAAAGGTCACTTCGGTCAGGGTCATGGAAGTTTCAGAGTAGGTGTAAAATTGATCAACTCGAGGGTACCGAATGTTTCGTCGCGATCGGCCGCTTTTTGCACGAGTTATTTGCGAAAAACCATGGGGGGTCCATCCGACCCCCCCCCCCCCCCGTACACATGCCAGAGCGAAGTCTATTAGCAATAGTTCCTGTAAGTATACTTACAGGAACTATTGCTAATATGCGTAGAATTTAGAAGACTGATTGGCCTCCAGCTTGATATCTGGTTCCTCGGTTTAGACGTTTTAGGTACCAAAGTTATCAACCCTTCTCTTTGGATTATTGATATCTCGCCTCTCTCCAATCCGAAATGCAAGGACCTATATACAAAGTGTTCCATGTCACTCAAAAAAAAAAAACTTTATAAAAATCGTACCGGAATCCGTCAGAATCTGGGCTTTTGTTGTTACTAAACTTACGTAACGTTAGTTCCAGTTCTTCTACCGTTATATCATTTTCTAGGTTTCGGGATTCGGTATGCGAGAGTTTGGAGATGTTCAATGTTCATGTCATTGAGATAATTTTCTGCTCCGTTATCATACATCAATATCGTCGTTGCATTAAGGTTAGCATACTGCTCGGCTAGAACTGTACTGTAAACTCAACTGACCTTTGGACTAGTCCTCAAACTTCCTACTTGGAACCTCAATTACTTCAGGTTCTTTCTTCACTTTGAAAACCTTGTGAACATTTCTCTGGTGTGCATGGTGATGGCGCTCTTTATAGCCCTGAACTCAGTCTGTTGTGGGAAGTCTAGCCGCTGCAGACTGCTGCACCAGTGTGGTTCATTGAGAGCGGGCTGTACGTCACATTTCGAGGGAAAAGACGTGACGGCGGACTGCAAAACTCCCACCCGGTAGCTTTATTAAGCAGAGTAGCTGGATTTATTAAGCGGATTGATTAACAAGGGGCGTCTATGGAGAAAATCCGTGAACAGCTCAAGTGGCCGCAATAAGCGGCTGGATTTATTATCCGAGGATTTATTAAGCGGATTCCACTGTAGTTGATAGGCGTTTTTACGGTGGACCATGTTTTCACGGGATGTCTGAAAGGATCATTTTTTTCTAATGAGATACAACTCATCGTCTAGTTCGAGGAAACCCATCAAACTTGACTATACTATCAAATATATTATATAAAGTTATGAATAATATGTCATTTCATTTATTTCCAGACCTTTTTCACAACCATGTGAAAAGGTGCTGTGAATGTTACGCGGGTTTTCCACGAGTTCAGCACAGCCAGGGCTACCACTGCGTGTGCCCACTTTAGGTACCTAGCTACCTTATCACCAAAAGGAGGACATTGGCATAAAGTATCGTGATATTGACATAGGTAAGAAATTTTCTATCGATTGAGGGATATAAAAAGTTCCATGATTAAATTCGCGCTCATCTGGCGTTCCGCCTCACCGTGCGGCGGGTGGCGGAGGCGCCGCACGCAGCGCCAGGTTCGCGAGGGGCGGAGAGGGTCCCCGGCGTCTGTCCTGGGGCTGTTTTGACCCCGGCCGCCGCGCCGGTCCGGCGTCTGTCCTGGGGCTGTTTTGACCCCGGCCGCCGCGCCGGTCCGGCGTCTGTCCTGGGGCTGTTTTGCCCCCGCCGCCGCGCCGGTCCGGCGTCTGTCCTGGGGCTGTTTGAACCCCGTCCCCTCGCGGTACAGAGGCGACCGACGCTGACACCAGCTTTCAATGTCTGGATGCCAAAAGCCGTTTCGGACAAGACTGTCTCGTGGTCGGTCCATGTGGTGCATTACTGCATACTGCTGACCCCTAGGTATACTGGTTGCTGGTATACTGGTTACAGGGAGTTTGAGAAATTCGTGAGTTTGCAAGCTCCCTAGGCAGTTTGAAAACTCCCTGACCCGTCAGTGAGTTTGCGAACTCACTGGGGAGTTTGCAAACTCACTGACCGGTCAGAGAGTTTGAGAAATTTCGAAGCGATTAGGACAAATAAAAATAAGTGTGCAGCATGTGGGACGGGTGGCATACGTGGCTATGTGCCGTTCGTGATGTTAAAACAAAGGCGGCACCCATAGTGATTTTTTCATGGATAAACTGACAAGCTTACACGACCACGATCAGAATTTAAGATGACATATTTAGCCTGACAAGGTTTGTCAGGATAAACAGGATTTAAGAAAGTCATATAATTAAGCAAAAATAACTTCATGGAGCCAGACATTGCACCGATATCTTTTCAATCGTATATGGCAGCGCCGTAACCCGCACTGCTCAATGCTCGGATCAGCCTTATTAACAACCCGCGACTGAACATTGGAATTGATGTACAATTATAGCCACTGAGCCGTCCATTTCGCATAACTAGTTCCGTTGCAACGTACCTAGGCAGTTTGCATCCTAACTAGTTAGTTTGCAAAATAACTAGTCAGTTAGTTTGCAACGTAACTATACCTAAAAGTTACAACGTTACAGTTAGTTACAACGTTATAGTTAGGTTGCAAAATACCTGGCTGGTCAGGTAGTTTTACAAGTTGCAAACTAACTGATTTTGCATACTAACTGTAACATATATAACAAAATAATAAACACATACACATATTAAACGATTGAGTTGAAAAAAGCTACACTCTCACAAGATACACAAGATACACGCTTACACGATCGGCCACGACAAAAGATTTCAGAGAGAGAGAGAGAGAGAGAGAGAGAGAGAGAGAGAGAGAGAGAGAGGGAGAGAGAGAGAGAGAGAGAGAGAGAGAGAGAGAGAGAGAGAGAGAGAGAGAGAGAGAGAGAGAGAGAGAGAGATTCCTTCCTGTATTAACAGACTCTTAGTCCATATCTAGGCTAGTATGACAAGTGGAGATGATCACTTGAACAGAACAGTATAAGCCAAGCTTTCCGTACAGAAGACAAGCACGCCAGGTCACTGTTACATAACGAGCGCACAATATGATTCAGATTATTTGACCGGCTTAATCGATCCATGAACCAAAATACTGTTTTTCGATGCATAGCTCTGAAACTGTCAACTCGCTCACACACGTTAGAGTTAGAGGCAACATGTTAGAGGCACTACAAAAACGATCATATCCAAAACAACATGCAAGCATCATTGTTGAAACAAACTACAAATTTTCGAAGCACGGTGACACGGTAAGAGTGCCATAGATGGACAGCACAGACATTCGAACAGTACGTATTGTACAAATATCTTAACCCTCGCCGGACCTATTGGTTTTCTACATACGCGCCGGCCGAGGGGGGGGGGCGGGTACGACCCCCCTCGCCGTTTCGCCCCTGGTGGAGCTAGCGCGTCGCGGAAAAAACGAGCGTGTGCGCCGTTACGAAACGCAGAGATTGGTACCCGATTTTAAGGTCCTAGGTCAACCGGTGACCTCTGAGTTCAGGTCAAGTGCCCCAGGGCACGGTTCAGTTTTTGGTGAATAACTTCGCAAAAAACGGCCGCAGAGCCGCGATTTTGGCGGCATCGTGTTCGCCTCGCTCAGGCGCGTCGAATGATATACTTTTTGTTCGGGTCAGGTCAACTTGGGGTGTTGACCTCAGGTCAAGGTCAGGTCAGCACCCCCAGGTCACGAAGCTGGTCGAAAGAGGTCATGTCGCATATCATTCGATTCGGCACGTCTTCCTGAGTCCATTGGTGGCTTTCCCGAGTCGCTAGCTCAATTTGATCAAGAGTTATTGACGAAAAACTAATATGACCTTGATGACGTCATAAATGACGTCACGCAAGGTCAATATTGCAAAAGTGACGCATCTAACCTTGCAAGGAGTGCATCAAATCACGATTCTGTGTGCTTGAGATAGTTGGAGATTGTTCCCGGCGCCAGAATAGCAGTTTTCATTTTTCCCCATTGACTTATAATGGTGAGGTCACGAAAATGACCTGACCTCATATGACCTTTAGGAAAAATCCGAGATATACAAATTGTGAGACTCATAATGGATACTAGATCCTGCAAGTTTCATTTCCCTGTGACATCTCCTCTGGCAGTGAGGGCGTTGCGAAGTTGCGACATCTGAAGACCGTGCAGAGGTTCACTTATGACGTCATAGGTCAGTGACCTGACCTGACCCAAAAATGCGGTTGGTTTCAAAAGATGCGGCTTGGATAAAAGGTCAGGTATGCCAAGTTTCAGCTCTCTATCGCCAGCGTGTTCGGAGCTATCGCGAAAAAAAACCCTATGGGGGGGCGGCACCCGCCCCCCCTCGGCCGGCGAGGGTTAAACGGGGCACGAGCAGAAAGAGAACTTCCTTGTCAATAATTTAGCCCGACAGCATAAAAGACGGTACTGATGACAAACCTCAAGATCATCCATGGTAAAGGCGCTCGAGAGATGAAAACCCAGATATTTATAGCTGTCAACATAGGCAAGCACATTCCCGCTTAGGACAATGTCCGGTAAGTGCATATTTTCAAAAAGCTGGGAAGAAACGCCATGCACACAGTCTTCTTTGTGTTAGACAAAATGTCATGGGATGCTGCATATACCCAGCACATAACTATATCCAACATTGTCTGCAACCCTTGTGGGCGTTGGCGAGTGTAAAACCATATCATCAGCATAACAAAGATGGTTAACGCTTCACAAGTAACGACAACCCTCACCGCACATGTTTAAAGCGTCTGAAAGTCCATCAGTATACCATTGAACAGGTACGGAGATAATATTCCGCCCTGTTTCACTCCATTAGAAACAGAAAATCCTTCTGTGAGGGACGCTCCCAATTGCACATACAATTTGTATGACTCATACCACGACACAAGTAACCTTACAATAGGTTCTCGTATCCATTCCCCTGCTTAAAGGGAGATAATGAGCTTTCTTTTTTCTTAAATAAAAATTACTCGACATCTATACTATTTCTACTGTAGTTTCTATAAAATATGAAAATTTCCTAGCATATTTTCGTATGTGAAAAAGGTTTTTATTTTTGCAAAAAAGAAGCAGTACTTGCAGTACTTGTAACACCCACCGAAATGCGTTGTCCTTCTCTATAAAAAAGTCGCAGTATATGGCGCTTTTGTTTCAAACAGCGACGCTTGGGTTTTTGTTTATGTTATCGCCTTGTCGTTGCTTGGTTGTAAGGATTCTAATTTGAATTAGAGTTAATTCGGTTTAGAATTAATTAGATTCTAATTCGGGGGTACATAGTGCCTACTCTTCTTTGTTTCCAAGTATTATTTTGCGCCACAAATGAAGGGCATGCGCCAGAAACGCAGCCAAATCTTGCGATTGCGACTACGAAATTCATTATTTTGGCGTCAGAGCCTGAAGCGAAAAATACAAGCATATTTACTTCAAAAAGACTTCAGGTTTGTCGAACGGTGTTATGAGAATTTTGATAACAGTACTGCATAAGTTTTTCAGTGATGCCGCAAAAGTGTTGTATCTATCTTCTTTTATTGTGCAGTCGGCGGGACCGATTCAAAATTGAGTCGTTGCTACTAAAATAGCAGCATATGGCGTCAGATGATGAACAGGAAAAATAGTTGCGTAAATTTAGACATAAACCACCCTCAAACCATGAATATCTTTTGAAGGCACTATAGACGACCATTAACTAACTAGATGTGATGAAGATCAAATGTAAGGAATACGCTCATTTTACAAAATTACATGCAAGTACCAAAAAGTGATGTAAGTACTTATTCAACGGTCATTTTCAGCGCTCCCCGCTAACGTGACTTCAAGTTGAGATATTTGCGGCAAGGTACCGAATTGAGCAAAATGGTTTTAATTTACATTATAACTTGTTGTGTTTTGTCAGAAAATGGTCCTAACTCAGATTTTGTGGAAAAAGGTCATTGTCTCCCTTTAACAGCTTGTTGAACAGAGTTCAAGGATTGACACGATCAAATGCTTTTCGCGCGTCTACAAAGCATGCGGAAACAGCACTCCTATTGCGTAAGTAATAATCCACGATTTTCTTAAAAACATAGACAGCCATGTCAGTGAAATGACTCTCCATGAAACCAAATTGATGGTTACTGGTAGTAAGTTTGTATCCGCATCGATTCAATATGGCACGCTCTAAAATTTTGGAGCTAACAGTATGCCAATTGGCAATGGGTCGATAATTGTCTTTATCAAACGCGTTGCCTGTCTTATCTTTTACAATAGGAGTCAGAATAACTTTTGAGAAGTAAGACGGCAGAACATTGTGTGTCAACATCATAGAAAAACACAGTGCAAGTTGGGTCGCACAAGGGACACCAGCAAATTTGAAATGCTCGGCACTTAGCTCATCACAACCAGGACATGGACCGGAGGATAGTTCATTAGTCGACTCAAGTACCTCGCGAACAGTAAACTTAACGCCCATGCGAAAATCACCAGGTTGTCGTAATACAGATTCCTTTAAACTGTCATTATTCACACTATTTAAAACATTGAATAGTAATCCTTCCACATAGTCGCCATATTTGCCTCCCCACTGACACGCACCCACTGATTGAGCCAATGGTGGCTCGCTGGATCTCACTTCCTTCCAGAATATGGCTTTATTCTGTGGGTTAGAAGCAAATTTAGATCTGCGAGTGCTTTAGCTCTCAGGTCTTTCTCATTCCTTAAACAAAAACGTAGCGAATACTTAAACTGTGACCGTGCTAAGCTGTAGCTGACTATAGATGTAGCCCTGGCGAGGTTAACTAACCAGAGCCAATAGAGAATATATATCACCGAGGCGGGTATGCTTCTCCTCCACGAATTCTGACCAGCCTGGTTTGTTACCATCGCGCAACTTCTTAGCCACGGTTGAGCGAGAGGCATTTCTAATGCAGTTGCAGTTTATATGTAACTAATGCAGTTGAATTTCTGCTTTACAGATGGCATTTGTGTGAACTTGACAAGTGTTATGACGACAATGAAGGGCTCCATAGGGGACAACAATGTTAGAAAGCTCCATCTTGGCTGCTGTAGCAAATGCATTGATGCCATTATTATCGACCGAGGTCCAGTCAACTTATACCCACCTCGAAGGACAATCTGATGCCTCATACAAATATCACTCACTCTATGAAATTGAAGTTTCAAAGAAATGGGAAAGTGGTCTAAGCCAATTATAGACGATTCTATGCCGACATGTCCAATGAGGGGAAGAAACCCGCTCGTACGTATAGGATCCAACCAAGATTCAGTTCCCCAGCCATCATTAACATGAGTGACTGAAGTTCGAGGCAACATCAAAACATCAGCTATCGTGAGGTGAGCGTCATTACAAAAGGATTCTTGTTCCTGACCGAAGTCAGAGCGCTTGAAAATGCCTGCATTTAAGTCACCTAGGATGCAAACATAAGGAAAATCAAAGTCATCGACTATGGACTTCAACTTTGACAGGTAAGAGACATATTGATCAAAATTCTGTCTTGAGTCATGCGGTAGATAAACACGCGGTAGATGCGGTAGATAAACACCCAATAGAAGAATTTTATGACCATTAGCATTATACTCCAACCAGGGCCTCGTCTAAGAGATTTTCACCGGGGGGGGGGGGGGGGCGGGCAGGACTCAAGGAGCCAAACCTAGGATACCCCCAAATCCTGTTTTCTCACCAGATTTAGGCCACTTATTTTCATCACAGCCCTGAAACCTGATGAACTTTTTTAAAACTAAATAAATAAAAATGTAGAACATCCGACCCATGCCTTTGCATTAGTTTATAACCCCCTTACATTGCCCCACCAGACAGTAAATAAGCATACAAAGAATGAAATCTTATAGTTTTTGGACCCGTTACATCTTTTTTAAGTCGGTCATTTGTTTACGCTTTCAGCCTCTCATGAATGTTTTACTGTTCATCGGATTTCAAATTTAACGACTTATTTCCGTTCATCTAAGAATCTTGCTCCCGTTATGGCTATAAGGGAGTCATCACTTATTTGTATGCGCTTCTGCTCCTCTGTTCGTGCAAGGTAGCGTTAAAACGTTGAAATCAAATATTTTCTGAGAATAATCGAGCGAAATGGACAATTGATGCCCTCGAATGACCTGAACATTGACCTTATCTTAGCAATTTACTACGAACGCATATATTTTTTTGCGAACAACATCGGTTTTTAATGGGCCCCACCGGCTTATGAGCGTCAGGTGCCGAGCTCTGATGGCCAGTGCCAGCTTCTGGACCCACGTCGGCCTCTGTTAGCCCACACTAGTCTTTCCCGTCCCCAGAGACAGACCACCAAGCTGAGCTTACGATCACCCAGAATGGGAGCCTGCTTCATTACGATTAGGAGCTTCTCTTGCCGCACACCGGTGACCGTCCAGCCAGAAGTTCGACGTCGCGTAGTGAGGACGACGAAAGGTAGAAACAACAGATTGACGCCCCGAGGACAGAAACAACAGGAGAATACGTGAAAGAGAATATGCGGGACACGGAGTTAGGTCGCCTGAAAACCCGAAATGTAACGTATTGCTGAGCGAAGAAAAAACAATGGTATTAGGTAAGCAGAATAAACACGTGAAAACAGTCAAAGGTAATCGGGTATATCAATGTGCTCTGCATTGCATCCATGTTTCGTTTACGCATTTGTGTTTATGTGCACTGACGCCTTGCAGTAAAAATTCGTTTGCCTTTTCGCTTTTGCCGTCCCTCCCCCCCCCCAAGTCGTGAGATTTTTACGCTGACTGGGGGGGGGGGCAGGCCAGTGACTGCGTGGGTTTGCCCCCCCCCCCCCCAGTTAACATGTTACGACGAGGCCCTGACTCCAAGCCAATAATACGGTCGTCATTGAGCGTTATCGGTTTAACAAGTGAAGCTAGCCAATTTCTCCATAAAACGGCAATACCACCAAATCGTCTCCCAGCCTACAATTAAATCAGTACACGGGTCCATGGACGAAATACCGTAAGACGTAAAAACGATTATGAACTTTGTTTAGAAGTGGTAGGTCAGATGGAAATAGCCAGTGCTCTTGCAAGAACACAATGTCAGATTCCTTACATAGCTTATTTGTGCCGCCAATATTACGCTTTAGCCAGGGATTTGCAGTTGTAAGAGCTGATTCGTGACATGGTACGTTAATGAGAAGGAAAAAACTACATTGGCAACAGATACTCACTTGTCTCTATTACTTTTGCCTGCATCCGCCAGCGCCCTCCCCACACGTTCAGGAGACCCCCTTCGAGTGAAAAAACGACGAACGACCAGGCTCTGCACCCAAAGCTCAGGAGCCATAACGTTTCCACACGAACGATTGACTATGTCCAAGCGGTACGACTCGTAGCTGTCATATCTCGTCGTAAGCTTAGTGACAATTACATCATCGGCACCCGTCTGCTCCAGCACATAGGCCTGTATAGTCGACTACAGAATGATGTTCCCCGCCTGCTCCAGCACATAGGCATGTATAGTCGACTACAGAATGATGTTCCCCGCCTGCTCCAGCACATAGGCCTGTATAGTCGACTACAGAATGATGTTCCACACCTCAGAAGCTATCAGTTGACCGCAGCGCTAAGTTGTGCCGTTTATCACGCAATTAAACGTGTCGATTGTGAGCATTGGGACAAAGCTATAATTTGTGAACTCAGCCCGTGTGATGCGGCACAGCCTACCACTCCAGGCAAGTAATTGCCTGTGAAAAGTGGAACATCATTCTGTAGTCGCCTATACCGCATCACCACCCGTACCAGGTGGTAGCGGAGACATGAATAGCGAGAGCCGTTTCACAGCTCGACCACCGCCTTGATCGGCCCGGCCTGCCGTGAGCCGATCACGGCCTCGTTCGCCGTCGACCTCACCTTGGTTTGCTGACTAGACTACCCTCTGAGCTGTCGGACGGCGTGCTGGGAGCACCATCAGCAGATATGATTCATAGCTAGCCGCACGTGGGACAGGTTTTCTTGGCGCTGGTGCCTTAGCACTCTTCTTGCGATTCGCAGTAATCCACTCTTTAAGAGTCGGCGTTGCATGAATCCCGAACTACTTCCGAGTAGGTTGGAGAAGATGCAAGGCCAGCTGTGGCACCCAGCGGAACCTCACGAGACCCTGAAGCCAAGCTATCTGCCGCAGCCCCGCAGCCAACCCACTTGCAATGCCAGGAACACTACTGGTGGTGTTACTTCGGTTAGCAAGAATTCCAACTTCAAGCCGTTTTGACGTCTCTGCAGTCACACTCAAGATTTCATGCACCAAGTCCTTCAAGTTCGCAATTTCTGTGTCTTGTAACTGCTGCTTTCTCATCAAGGAACTCACATCGATGCAATCAATAGAGATCGGAGGAAGTTTCGATAAATCCAGCGCCACAAACTTCGAAAGAGTGTTCCTATCGCACTGGACAAGCATATTCACAATATCATCCAAGTTGTTCTTCTTATGCTGGCCGCGTTTGTTGCCAGCTTTGATTGAGTCGTCAACATGTTCACACAGTAAAGCCTGTGCAGATGATGATATTTATTAACTTTCGATGACAACACAAAAGCAAATATTCTAAATAGCCAGACGTTTCGGCCTCAGGGTGCCTCCGTCAGTGGCAATCGAGATACTAATACATTAATAAATTAATCAATCTTTTACACTTTCAAAATACACATGACCTGGACATTTTTCAACCACTCTGCACATGAGATTAACTCGAGATTATCAAAAAACTAAGTACACATTTTTGACACGTTCAACTTTTAAAGCATGACCTTTCGATAAGATGATAATTGATGTGCTACACTTCTTTTTCTCTTATACAAACATACACAGCAAAATTGTCGGATATAACTGTTATCAGATGTCGTTCATTCGTACTCTTCCTTTCGAGATTCATTCTTACATGTTTCATTTTTTCTTTCTTCTTCTTCTTCTCCTTTTCGTTTTCCTTTCTACGTTTTCTTAGTTTTCTTTAACGCCATTTTGGCTCCGGATTTGGCCCATGTAAAGAAGCCTGGCTCAAGGCCATCTATAGAAGGTACAGTCACTCCCCCGCCGACCAATCAGAGACAGATCCTGAGTGACGTCATCCCTGATGCTCGCAAGGGGTACTCCATTCGTTTGCAATGTAAAAATGACTAACTTCATTTGAAGATTATTGATGGCACTCTGCACATACTGCTCAGCCGTTGATGTCAATGGAAAGCCCAACTAATTTTTCAGCGACAAAAAAGAGCAGCAATATGCTAAGAAATGGCCGGTTTTGAAGATATAGACGATTTAAAAACCCTCTGCAGCAGCAGGAAAGCAACGTAAAAACGCATCGAGCTTATATTTTTACTAAGGATAAATCATTTTTCAATAAGTTTTTAGACATGGTACAGATTTAAGTTACAACTTCATTACAATATTTTCATTACTTGAAACTTTATTTCAAAAAAATATTTTCAAAAATGGCAGCTGTTGGCCGGTAGCTTGGGAGCGATTGTGGCGCACCGCGCCATTAATTGTCCTGAGGCCCCCTTATGATGTCATCAAAAGTGGAGTGACATGGGCCTGGCCTGGCTTCTCATTCACTGTGTTATCCAAAGAGATGTGAGCTGCTTCCAAAGCCTTTCGTATTGATTTGGACATTCCTTTTTCTATGACCTCAGCCTGGTTCCAGTTCGGTATAGTTTCACATTTTTTGATGTGTAAGACCATTGCATTTGAACGATTGTGATTTCTTACGTTACGCTTATGTTCTTTGAGTCTTGTTTCTAAACCTCTTCCAGTTTCTCCTATGTACGACTTACTGCAGGCTCCCGAGCAGGAAATTTTGTACACTACACTTTGTTCATTTGTTATTTCACGTTTTCGTCGAGTCAAATTAGCAATTTTTCTACCAGAGACTACTGCTACGTTCGGTCCGATGTCACGAAGCTGGTTCGATATCGAGTCGGCGTGTTTCGAGTGAGGTATAGATATAAATCGTCCTCGTTTCTTTTGTTCTTGTTTTCGTTTTTCTTTTTCTTCTGCACTTCGTTTCCATATTTCTTCTGCTTTCTTTTTTGCCCTAATAATGAAGCCTTTTGGATACTGTAACTTTTCAAACGTATCAAAGATATGTCTAATCTCTTCTGTTAGAAAGTCGTCACTGCAAATCCGGAAAGCTCGTAAGAAAAATCCAATCACAATACCACTTTTTACGCGCTCACTATGACCCGATAAATAGTGTACGTAATCTTCCTTGTTCGTTGGTTTGCGGTACACTGAAAATTTTACCCCACTTCCACATCTCATTATGAGTGTGTCCAGAAAAGGTATTTTTCTGTCGTTTTCTCGTTCAATCGTAAATTGAACTTTCTCTTCCACCTGATTGAGGTTTCGTAGTTTTTCTTCAAGGCAAACATCTTCCGGGACCACCACTAACACGTCATCAACATAACGGAGCCACGTACATTCATTTCCCATAATGCTTTTAAATCTGTTTTCTTCTAAGCGCTCCATATAAAAACAGGCGGCCACAGGACTGAGCGGAGAGCCCATCGCAAGCCCACTAAGCTGGGCATACTCTTGTCCGTTGAAAGAAAAAGCATTGAAATGCATGCAGAGTGAAATTAATTCTAAATAATGTGCTTTCGGTATCGGAAGTGATCGTTCGTCCAGCATAACCACCTCGTTTATCGCTTCCAATACGCCTTCGACAGGTACGTTGGTGAATAGAGATTTTACGTCGAAGCTCGCCAATTTCTTGTTCGACATGTCGATGTTCTAAAGTTGTTCTATTAGTTCGGTTGAGTTTCTCAAATTTGCACCACTAAGGGATCCGAGTGCCCGTGTTAGAGGTTTGGCTAAGACTTTCGCGATTTTATGTGGCGCGCTGCCTATCCCTGATATAATTTGACTCGACGAAAACGTGAAATAACAAATGAACAAAGTGTACGAGTAGTGTTCAACATTCCCTGCTCGGGAGCCTGCAGTATGTCGTACATAGGAGAAACTGGAAGAGATTTAGAAACAAGACTCAAAGAACATAAGCGCGACGTAAGAAATCACAATAGGGTTGGGACCTATCTCCACACTCTGTATGTTTTGGTAAAATAAAAAAGCTGAGAATTTTTCATGATTTAATTTAAAATCATTTTGTTAAAAAAATGCCTAGTTAGCTCAGAAATCAATTATTTGTGACTGAAAACAACTTGCTTCTGATTGGTCGGGCTAATCATGACGTCACATGTAGGTATCTAACTGTCTGTATATTTGGCGCAGTTGAGGCGTACAGTTTCTATGTATTTTTCTATGGTAAATCGGAGTGATCGGTCGTGTTTTCAGTGTCTCCTTATTTTGCGCTGGTATTGCGTGGCTAAGAAGTTTTATCAAGAATAGCATATACTAAAATGTTCCTTTAATAGTGGAGCTTCAATATCTGTGAGTTTTATTGGCAAGCGAAAACTGATTTCGCTGTTATTTTGTCTGGAAATGACTCATTTTTTAGGTCAATATTCAAAATATTTTACGGGAACAAGTTGGCACTTCTCTTGATTTTTGCAATCAAATCGCGTGCGACTCAACTGTATTGGAACTTGCAAAGAAGCTTGGTGATTAATTGTGTTGTTATGGCGCTGTTTGCAAAGCATGGATAATGAAACTGTGCCAAAGACTTAGCTACATAGCAATGCCTCAAGTAATACGCAGGAGGGACAGAATTCAGAGTCCAATCGAGAAGAATCGGTGCAAATGCTATGAGGACCAGGCAGCTCCGATGCGATGGCTAGTCGTCTCACTCCATTAGACCAGCTGATTCCTGACAGCGCCGAATCGGATACAAAGATGGAGCTCATCTTCCAAGCCAGAAACCAGTTCTGTGATGGAAGATGTGATGCTGCCTCTGTCTCTGCTTTGTTGGCCACTTTGGACGGGGCCAAGCTCCGCTCCTTCCGTGAGCGGTTATTCGCCTGTCATCCAGAAATAGTTCCTTCGTCTGCTGGCCGTTCCCTGATTAGGTGTAATACGGGGAGCTGTAATCAGGGAAGAAACTTTCCATATGAAAGGGGTGCAGGTGCACCCCCGTCCTCTATCCACTAGAAGTGCACCCCCATCAAGTCAAAGTGCACCCCCATAGGCTAAGCGGCGCCCCACACGCCGCCCCACACCGATTAGCTCTGGAGCAGATGGCGAGGGTGATTTCCCGGCTACATTCCATCTCGGCGTCGTGATGCTCGTGGGCTTGGAAAGCGTCCAGTCGTATGTAGGGTAGTGTAGGGGACAGGGGTAGAGTTGAGCTCAATAAGGTCCTACTCCTTACATTTGAAAGGTTTAAACAACCCGCAATCAGCACAAAATACAAGTTAAATAAAAAAAAACTACCGAACTTTGCCCAACTAATATTAATAAACAATACAGCCAAACTAATGGCCTAAATAAAAATATCTCTCAAATCATAACAGTTATCGCGGGTGATGGCGCCATGAGTTGCTATTATCCAAAACAGCTGCAAATAAACATGTTTGTATGTTATATGTATGTAGGTATGTTTGATTTAAAAACGTCGCAGCGGCGCTGGGAACTGCAGTCTTAGATCTGGGTATGTTTGGCATCTGCAACTCTTCATACACACATTAACCCTATTTCGGACGGGGGAGGCCTTTCAGGATTTTCTTGTGCAATTGTCAAACGCCGCGAGACATTCAACTCATATTTGGTGACTTTTCCTAAATGTTCATTGCGCACATCACAGCAAAAAAAAAAAAAATACCGGGTCAGGTCAGGTGACCAGAGCGGGTTTGTTGACCCCACCTCAGAAAAGTTTGCAATCACGTCAGAGCTTGAGTTTTTCACGAAGTTATTTCCACTTATCAGGTCTTCAAAACAGTACCTGCAGTATGTGTCGTTTGTATATCTCAGAATTTGTTTATCTGTGACCTGAGGTCAGGTCAGAGTCGTGACCGTTACATTGCAAGCCTATGGAAAAATATTGAAATGCGACCTGCCTCGAGTAAACGAGCCAAAACCACCCAATTCTTAAAGAATTATGACAAATGATCTTATCTGTAATGATCCAGGTGCCATTTACTGACAGGGACACCGGAGAGGGTTATCTGAGGGCGAGATCATGTGAGGTGATATCTACTATAGATCAATGCTCGCTCACAATACTTACAATATTGACAATGCTTACAATTGCTGTTACAATACTTACGATGAGACCAGCAAGCACTCTGCCGTTACAGTTCTAACTTCTGTTTCGAAAACCGACGTTACACACATTCGCTGCCAGCATAACATGTATTGTTTGACAGTAACAAAATACAATTGACATCTGAACCCCAAACGGACCGCCATCCACTCAAATTTTATCACTCTGACCGGTCAGGGGGCGAATGGAGGTCATCTCCTGGGCATTACACTCAGCCCTTGCACAAAATATCTCACCTCACAGTGATCATTACAACAATATCACCGACTTGATAGTGGATTTCAAAGTACTTGCATCAGCTCTTCTTGCTATTGCAGACGATCATCTCCTCAGGGTAATGTTGTTCGGGACATGAACGAAGATCATTTTCGGAGTTTCATAAGTACTACTGCAACAGCCTGGCACAAAACAGGACTTGTACGCTTTTCTCTGCACTTTGCCCTTCAGTATATCACAAAAGAATTGTTTAGAATCCATCTTACGCTTCTTTCACAGTCTCCCTTGCCACCGTAGGGCGTAGATAGATTGCTGTTGCTGGTAAGTTAAGGCACGGTAGATAGAAATTACATCGGCTCTCAACGCCTTAAGTTATTTTTATGAAAAAGAACAAAGAAATTATTAATAAGATTAGAGAAATGTTAAAATTTTAATTGTAAATTAGGCCAAATGCGTATTGGAAAGAGCTTTTGCCCTTCAGCATCTTCCGATTCATCATGTTTTTCATTTGAAAATTCGAGGTTCACAAAATGTTTACCACGCGCTCAATGTTAAATGGGAACAGTACACGGCAGAGCATCAATTTTTGACACTGAGCCTTTCATCCGTGAATGCTTAAGCATAATTTAAAGCTAAAAACAGCACGAACGGCAGAGTGAAGCAAACAACCTTTTTCACATATAGAAATAACATGTAATCGGCGGTGCGCCAGATGCGCCATTATTTGTCAACCGCAGAAGGTGACATGTGACGTAACAGCATCAAGAGCGTGTTTTTCAAGAACTTTAAAAAACATGTTTTCTATCTGTCTTCCACCATTTCTCTCAGCATAATGATTTTATGAGGAAATTGCATGCACCATAAATTCTGCGAAAATAGTTTGATCATGTCTATACATTCTCAAAAAATCGAGTTCCCAACCCCATTGTTCAAATGCAATGGTCTTACACATCGAAAAATGTGAAACTTTACCGAACTGGAACCAGGCTGAGGTCATAGAAAAAGGAATGTCCAAATCAATACGAAAGGCTTTGGAAGCAGCTCACATCTCTTTGGATAACACAGTGAATGAGAAGCCAGGCTTCTTTACATGGGCCAAATCCGGAGCCAAAATGGCGTTAAAGAAAACTAAGAAAACGTAGAAAGGAAAACGAAAAGGAGAAGAAGAAGAAGAAGAAGAAGAAGAAAGAAAAAAATGAAACATGTAAGAATGAATCTCGAACGGAAGAATACGAATGAACGACATCTGATAACAGTTAGGTATATCCGACAATTGTGTTGTGTATGTTTGTACATATAAGAGAAAAAGAAGTGTAGCATATCAATTATCATCTTATCGAAAGGTAATGCTTTAAAAGTTGAACGTGTCAAAAATGTGTACTTAGTTTTTTATAATCTCGAGTTAGTCTCATGTGCAGAATGGTTGAAAAATGTCCAGGTCATGTGTATTTTGAAAGTGTAAAAGATTGATTAATTTATTAATGTATTAGTATCTCGATTGTCACTGACGAAGGCACCGTGAGGCCGAAACGTCTGGCTATTTAGAATATTTGCTTTTGTGTTGTCATCAAAAGTGAATAAATATCACAATGTCTGACACGATACAAGCCTGTGCAGCTTCAACCTCATCCGAAAATTTTCGTTTACCAGTCTTGTTAACGTATCTGTAGGCACACTATCAATTTGGGCCAGCATGTAGCACAGAAGCTCATTGATCAGCAAAGCCATGTCAGTGGCGTCGACCTCAGCACCGAAGTAGGTCACTGTCTAGCCAGCTGAAAGGCGCCGCGTATCGGCGTGAAATTTGGCATGCCGAATCTGTGGGCGTGGGCGGCCTCTATATTAAAATTTGGACGCGATCGGGCCAGGGGTGCGCCGTCAGCACGTGCAAAAGGGCCCTCTCATAGGGATAGCAAGGTGTCGGCGAGAGCGGCGGTCGGCCGAAAATCGGGCCGACACGGCTCGCTTTCCGGCTTGATATCTCGGCAACGGGTGATTGCAGCGAGAAGCGGTTGCCACCAATGGATAGAGGAGAGATGGGCCTAGCGTATTGATATGGTTTCATAGTATAGCACGTGCCACGTGCAAGACAGCACCCCCGGTTGTGAAAAAATGACCGATTTCGTGCATTGTGGGAAGAAAAGTGATGCCGCTGGAAAACGGCTTGACGGAATGAAATCGATGTGGTACCATTTTGCAGACAAATGTTCGTGCAATGATAGGAAAGCAAATAAAAAGTGATGATCCGTACCATTTCTTTAATAATGAAAAATTAATTTGGAAATTTGATTCGCGCGGAGCGCGATGTCCTTTACAACATCAAAACGTATTGAAAACGCTGATCAATCGCTATGAAACCTACATATTCGGAAAGAGCATTCTTTTCTGACCAATATCCACCCAAAATATTATCGAAAAGTCAATAAACTTTTGTGAAAATGACTCAAATATACGACCGTGTTTTGTTAGCGTTACCGGTATTTTTCGACAAAATCCGATCGATGGCTTATGGCCGGCAAGTCATTCAACTTTTGACAATAGCTATCAAAGCATGGGCTGCAATGCACCGCCCGCAAAGGGGAATTCCAAACACTGAAAATAAGCGCTTGCCACTGTAAACAGCACATTATTGTACTAGGAATAACTCGGCTGCTACTGGGCCGATTGAGCTAAAACTTGGACTGAAGGTGGAGGGGGCACTCACCTGGCGATGCATGGTCATGTGTGACAGGTAGGGTGGATCGATTGCACGTGCGCACGTAAGGGGTCCACTTACACATCTCAAGAACGGCTGGGCCGATTTCGCTCAAATTCTGTACACTGTTGGGGACAATTTAGAAAGGTGGCTGGCACAAGTCATCTGGAGTCTCAGTTAGCGCGTGCGCACGTGCAGTGGGCCAGTTTTATATCTCAAGAACGGCTGAGCCGATTGCACTCAAATTTGGTGCGTTACTTTAATCGAGTATGAGAAGGGTAACTATGTGTAGGTTATGAGTAAGGTAGGGTATGGGTAGGTTAGGGTAGGATAGGGTGGGTTTGAGTTCGATAAAGGCAAACCATGAGAAAGGCTCTAACAACCCGCAACCAGCACCAGCATACCATGCCGTTCAAACAAATATCCTACTCCGACAAAATAAGACAAATAAAAATCAAAGTTCCCACGCCCAAACTAATGCCCCCTCAAACACATCTATCAAAACGCACAGTTATAGCGCAAAACATGCCATCTAGTCTATATTATGAATTATAACATGTCTGTGCGTGCCTGCGTCTGTCAGGACTTATGTGTCTTATTGCGCCTGAAAGGCGCCGCGTATCGGCGTGAAATTTGGCATGCCGAATCTGTGGGCGTGGGCGGCCTTTGTATCAAAATTTGGGCGTGATCGGACCAGGGGTGCGCCGTCAGCACGCGCTCGCGTGCGCCATAGGGTTAACACAGGAAACGGTTAAATCGACGATCGGGCGAAAACCGGCCTGCGGCGCCTGCTTCCCGGCTGTATAAATCGGCAACGGAGGGTCGCAGCGACACGGGGTTGTCACCACTGGATAGAGGAGAGATGGGCCTAGCGTATTGATATGGTTTCATAGTAAAGCACGCGCCACGTGCAAGACAGCACCCCCAGTTGTGAAAAAATGACCGATTTGGTGCATTGTGGGAAGAAAACCGATGCCGCTGGAAAACGCCTTGACGGAATGAAATCGGTGTTGTATCATTTTGCAGACTAATGTATGTGTAATCAGATAATAGCAAACAAAAACTGATGATCCGTACCATTTCTTTAATAATGAAAAATTATTTTGAAAATTTGATTCGGCCGGAGCGCGATGTCCTTTACAACATCAAAACGTATTGAAAACGCTGATAAGTCGCTATGAAACCTACATAATTGGATAGTACATTCTTTCCTGACCAAAATCCACCCAAAATATTATCGAAAAGTCAATAAACTTTCGTGAAAATGACTAAAACATACGACCGTGTTTTGTTAACGTTACAGGTATTTTTCGACAAAATCCGATCGATTGCTTATGGCCGGCAGGTCATACAACTTTTGACAATAGATATCAAAGCATGGGCTGCAATGCACCGCCTGCTAAGGGGAATTCCAAACACTGAAAATAAGCGCCTACCAGTAAACAGCGCATTATTGTACTAGGAATAACTCGGCTACTACTGGGCCGATTAAGCTGAAACTTGGACTGTGGGTGGAGGGGGCATTAACCTGGCGATTCATGGTCATTTGTGACAGGTAGGGTGGATCGATTGCACGTGCGCACGTGAGGGGTCCACTTATACATCTCAAGAACGGCTGGGCCGATTTCGCTCAAAATTTGTTCACTGTTGTTGACAATTTAGAAAGGTGGCTGGCACAAGTCATCTGGGGTCTCAGCTAGCGCGTGCGCACGTGCAGCGGGCCGCTTTTATATCTCAAGAACGGCTGGGCCGATTGCGCTCAGATTTTGTACATCGCTTCGATAGAGGGTGAAGAGGTTATGAGTAGGGTAAGGTACGGTATGTTGTGAAGGATGAGGTATGAGTAGGATAGGGTGTGGGTAGTGTATGGGCAGGGCAGGGTACGGTATTGGCAGGGTGGGTTATGGGCAGGGCAGGGTATGAGTATGGGCAGGGTAGAGTAGTGTAGGGTAGGGAAGAGTTGAGTGCAATAAGGGCCCAACTCACGAAAAGGGGTCATCACTCGTAACCAGCACCGAGACACCATACCGTTCAAATAAAACCAAACGTCAAACTTCACCTAGCTCATACAAATAAAAATATAACCTCATACACCCAAACTAATGCCCCCATTAACAATATCTATCGAATCTATACAGTTATCGCGCAAACATGGCCATCACTGTCTAGCCGAAACTACTGGACGGATCCACTAAATTCAAACGGCGTTCGAAAGCCCAGTCAAATTTGTCAAGGGAACTCCAATTTCATTGACCTCTGCGTCACCGATGACGTCACAGGTCAGGTCAAATATAAAATGTTTTGCCGATCACGGGTCTTCTAGGGATTGCGCTATAACCTCGAATAAAACGCATTTTATCGAAAATCAGCCATAGAGCGTCAGTTTCCTAGTGCATATGTTGCTATTAGAGGTCACTGATAACAGCAGGTCAGGTCACAGGTCAGGTCACCAAGGGTCAGCACATGAACCCAATTTTACTAGGGCTGTGTGATGCATGTATTATGGCCAATTTTTCATTTTCAACTCAATGGTGTTGGTTATAAGACCATCAGGAACGATTTAGGTCACTTCCTGGTGGAGGTCAGGTCAATGTCAGGTCAAAAAAGGTCAAATTTCAAAGTTGATATTTTGCATAAGATGGGTATTGATTCGATGCAGCTCGTCAAGGCAAGTCTAATGGTTATCTTTGTTTTGCGCTACGTAGTTTGGAATTGCTAAAAATTGATAATTATTATAATTTAAGCGACCTTCTCCTTGAAAATTCCGAAAAAGAAATGAAATGCCGTTTTACATGTGCATTCGGGCACAGCCCGCCCATCATCGGATGTATATTGCCAAATGGATTACATCACATAAGTGATAAGTAAACATTTCAATACAAAACTCAGAACATATTTTCAAGCAGCTTGTCCTCCAGCTTGTGAATATCGTACCCCTCATCTCTCACACAGCCAAGTCATAACATATTCGATCATATATATCTACATAATACGGTACATCAGTGTCGATCGTAGTCCTAGAAAGTTACATTTGATTACATTTGATTACATATCATGTGATTTGATATAATTACATCTCATGCATATGTAGTTACTGAAATAACCCGTCTGGGTCATTACAAGGACCAAGTCATGTAGCACCAAGGTAGCATAGTAAGCAAAAATATTATATATTTGACAAACACGGAGAAAAAAATGAAATGGAGTTAAGTCTAGACCGAGATAAAGCGCCAGGATGACATGTTGTCGTTTAGTTTCGGTCTTTTCATTCTAATGTACATGGATTCAGCGATCTTTCTATCGGGATGATCTTTGGTCCACATTAAAATTTTGACGATCAGGGGTGGAATTTTTGGCTTCTCTTCCTTAGATAAGCCCTGGTGACAGGACTCGAAATGGTCCCCGGTGGGAGTCAGCTGCGTTTCATTTACTGCGCTCCGTAGATGCTCATTGTGTGTAGGCGGAGCGGTCTTTTGGATTCTCCAATACAGGGTATATTGAGTGAACTCCAATATAAATATCGCCCCATAGTGTGCAGGTCAGTTCGTAAACTACATTTTTGTCCGTGCACCTTCCCTTAGTGATCATTTTACAGGTGTTGCAAGTTTTGTTGCCTGGTGGGCATGGTGGGTCAGAAAAAGACGAGTGGACGAGTTTTCGCTTCAAAGTATCCGGAGTGTAGCTGGCGACATTTACATTCAGACCGGAGTGCCGCACTGCGTGCTTCACTTTACGTGACCAAAGTATCTTCACGGCGTGACCAAAGTTTCTAACATGGGCACTGAACCTTCACCCTCCCCAGACATTTCGCAAGTGAATTTGATTCTTTCATCTATGCCATTTAGATACGAAACAAAAGCGTCCAGAAACTCCTTACCATGTAACCAAACTCCCGCATAATCATCGATATATCGTACCAGAAAATCCGGCTTCAGATCAGCCCTGTCGAGAGCTCGCCTCTCGAAACTGTCCAGATACAAAATAGCGACCGCTGGAGCGACTGGATTGCCCATAGCAATCCCCTCTTTTTGTACATAGAACCGAGAAGTCATCTCCAAAGCGAAAAATGTTGTTCTTCAAGCAGTGCTCGAGTAAGTTGCATATGTCATCTACAGTTAAACCAGCCATGTCTATGTTATCTTGGTTCCTATCCAAAGATTCCCGCACCGCCTCTATGGCACTCTCTACCGGGATACTGCCATACCGTTCTATAGCCTTGGCCATACCTATAAGTTTGAGACATCGATGTTGAAGAAAATAGCACGTGCGGGGACGTCATGCTCACCCTGCAGTAACTGCGGAGCTTCTGGAGAAAATCGGTGGTGTCAGTCAGGTGGAGGGGGACGAACTGAAGAAGCTGTTGCAGGATCTTGTCTAGCATCCACGATGTCTTCTCTGTGGTCCCACCACAACCAGCTATGACGGGTCGAAGTGGGACGTTCGCTTTGTGGTCTTTTGGTAGCCCGTAGAAGACAGGCGTACGGCTGTGATTTGGAGACAGATCTTCTATGCATTTCTCTGGCAGCTTGTCACGCGCCGTCTGCTTGAAAAGCCGCTTGGTGGCAGCCTCAATCTTGAAAGCAATTCTAGACGATGAAGTGAATTACTCGCGTCTCGATCAAGACAAGACGGCGCAGATTAGAGATATTATATGAAGGTTCTGTAGCGAGAATACTGTACAATGGGAATCTGTCTAGACCAATTCAGTTGCAGAGGTCATGTAGACAAGGTGACCCATTGAGCCGTTATCTGTTTCTTCTAGTAATGGAATGTTTAACAAGAATGATTCAGAATAACCCAGAGGTAAAAGGTGTTTCGATCGCTGACTTTATTTGTAAGGTATCGTGTTACTGTGATGATACTCTTTGCATGCTTGATGGTTCAGTAACTAGCTGTAGATCACTCTTTTACGATCTCGGAATATTCGCCAAGTATTCCGGTTTGGCTCCAAACATCGAGAAAACACAAGCCATGTGGATAGGGTTGAATGCGGATAGAAAAGAACCCATTTGTACGGATTTGCAAATACAATGAGTCAAGAGGATGAAGGTGCTTGGTTTGTTTTTGAAGAAAACGACGAAAGAATGTGTGCCAATAATTTCGATATCAAATTTGGAGAAATGCAAAAGATATTGCAACAATGGAGTAAAAGGTATTTAACAGTATTCGGAAAATTACAATAATCAAGTCCTTTCTTTTGCCTAAATTTACGCATTTATTTGCTGCATTGCGTACTCCAAGTGAAGAATTCATTAAAAAACTAAATAGAGCACCGTTTCATTCCTTATGGAATGGCAAGCAGGAAAAAGTGAGCAGAAGAAGCGTTTATAGGGAACCACTCAAGGGTGGCTTAGGAATGCCAAATATTTCTGCGTACATTAATGCGCTCAAAGTGGCATGGGCTAGGAAGGAAATAACTTCCACACATATATGTGGACCAGGTTAATCGCAGAAATGGTAAGCAATGACAAATTTCTTTGGGATAGAAATGAAGAATCGCTGGAAAAGGTAGCGCAGAAAACGAAGAGTGTTTTCTGGAAAGAAGTGATTTTGGCATATAGTATATTTATGACGGCATTTGCAGTCACTGATGTAATAGACATAAGTTATAATATTTGGCACTCAGATGTAACGAAGTTCACAAATGGAGAAATACGGGATTGGCGTAAAAGAGGTCTTACAACATTAAATGATTTACTTGACGAAAGAGAAGCATTGATGCATTTTTCGCAATTAAAAAAAAAAGATACGGCATCAGTGGGATACAACTGGATTACGTCGGACTAAAACATAGTTTGCCTGATCAATGGCTGCGAGCCAATAAAGTAAAACTACCTGCGCCAGTGATTCATCCGGCGGCGTCGTTCCTTTTGTCAAGGCGTAAAGGGTCGAAATATTTATATGCAGTTATTATCAGTGATGAACTGAAGGAGCATAGGCATAGGTGGGAAAGCATATGGGGCGAGCGATATGGCGATATATGCTAGCAGGATGTATACAAAAATATATTGGATACAACATTGTCGTCTTCCTATAGATCACTGCACTACAAAATTATTACGCGCATTCAGGTAACTAATCTATTGCTCTATCGCATGGGTATATCTGACAACAGTAATTGTACAAAATGCGGAAACATCCGGGACTTGCTAGAACATAAGTTCTGGTATTGCCCCAGTAGTCGTAAGTTTTGGGACGACATTACATCATGGCTATTGAGAAATAGGATTATCACCGATGGATCGCTTTTCTCGGAACGTAGCGTGCTGCTCGGAACATCAAACAATGCGCTTATACATCATGTGATTATATGCGCAGCCGCAAAAAGAATAATAAAACGAGGAGTGGGGTTGCAACTAGAACATCTCTTTTGCCGTTTAACGGAAGCTACGGATACATAAAAATATATTTCAAAAATAAAAGGGACAGTGGACCAGCATCAGAAAAAATGGGAGGGTGTTGCTGATTTCCAGGAATCGATACTGGGAGAAGAGTAGTTCGATACGATTTCCTTTTATGTATTTTTTTCTCGTACGATGGTATGCGTTGTTTTTTTTTTTAGTTACGACTGCGGAGCTTCATTTGAGCGTGGGTATGAAATAAGGGCGCCAATGCGTGGGCATTAAAAGAAAGGGAAGTGCAATGCGATTTGGTAATGAGTGGTTGTGTAAGTGTTGTTGTTGGGCTACGATCACATCGTTCGTTATGCACCATAATTTTGTTGGGCTCTGAACGGTGTGGAAACGAATAGTATATCCAGGTGAAAAAAGTCTGGAGGGAAGGGCAAAAAAAACAGCTCCCCCCCCCCCCACCAGGGCGCGGGTTAAAAGGCGAGTTTCGAAAGAAAGGTGTTGATCAGGGACGTATCCAAGGGGGGGGCGACGGGGGCGGTCGCCCCCCCTGGGCCCTGCCGGGACCCAAAAGCGGGCCCGGCAGGGCGAAGGGCCCGCTTTGGGGCCTAGTCAGGAACAATTTGGGGTCGGCTGGGCCAAAAAGCGGAAGGGCATGTTCAGAAGGATTTGTTCGAATTTTTTTGGTTCGCGGATGGGCCCCTGGGGCCCTGCCGGGCCACAAACAGGTCCGTAACTGGGCCCTTCGGCCCACTTTTGGGCAGAGCGAGGGCAATTTGGAGCCCGGCAGGGCCCCAAAAGCGGAAAGACCCGTTCAGAAGGATATGCTCGAGCCTTCGAGCTTGAGGAAGGGCCCCTATGGCCCTGCCGGACTCCAAACGGGTTCCTTATCGGGCCCAAAGGTATCGCTTTTGAGCTAATTGGCCCCGGAGAAGTTATGGTTAGCGGATCCGAAAAAAATCCTCTTCCGTGCCCAGTCACAGGGTCTGTCTGTGCCCTAGATGTGGAAGGGCCCGCTGAGAAGATCTTGCCCAGGCTTTCGGGTCCAAAAAGGGCCCATAGGGTCTTGCCGGTGCTCATATGGGTCCCTAGCCGGGCCCCACAAGCGGACCGGGCCAAGCCAATGACAACCGGGGGCCCGGGAGGTCTACAAAAGCGGAAGGGCCCGCTCAGAAAGCCTTGAAGCAGGTTTTTGAGCTCAAGTATTGGTCCCTCGGCCTCGACAACGTATCAAGAAAGCGAGCCCAGATATACACTTCCGTGCCCAGTCTCAGAAACAGCTTGTCCTGGCCGGGCCCCAGAAACGGAAGGGCCCGCTGAGAAGGCCCTGCCCAGGCCATGGGGCCCGAGGAACAGGCAACAGCCGATGATGGGACCCTTTCGACTGACCTCATGGGGCTGCTCCTGTTTACAGTTCTCCGAACAAAATGAGCTCCATAGTTGCGCCACGGATGGCGTTTGGGACAGGCGGTGGGGGAGGCGTTTGAACACCCCTCTCTAACTCGGCTCCTGGGCCACGTAGCGACACGTAAGCGTACGTGGCATTCGGAAGAGCGTAAAAAATCATGCCGAAAGTAACTCAGTCATTTTCTAGGTCAGGTCAAAGGTCAGGTCACCATAAGTCAGCAAAGGTCACATTTTGCCTATTTCAACATTGTTTGACAACTCCGGCGCATAACCCGGGTACAAACAGAGCTGCAGCGCCACAAAAAAACGCATTCAATAGTTCTTTTAACGTTCTTTCCGTTAACTGTTCTCAGAATTGACCTGCGATTAACCCGCGCACCGACGGGGGTCCGCGCCAACTTAGAACCGACGGGGGGGGGGCGGATGACCGCCCGCCCCCTGAGACCTCAAGAACGAAGCAAGATAGCGACAAGCGGTAAACGGCATGGGGTACGCACGGACAAGGTCTACAATTTTTAATTAGGTCATTTCCAGATCAGGTCAAAGATGACGTCACAGGGGTAAAAAAAGTCAAAATGGCGGCGCTAGATATGAAGAGTTTTTCTCGAATAACTTTCGAATTAGCCAAGCTAGGAACAAACTAAGGGCACCATCGTGATCCTCTCGTCAATCCGCATCGAATCATACTCCGTTATCTACTGTAGCTCTGACACGACGTGACAAAGTTGCAAAAAAGTGATTTGAGGTTGGGTCATTCGAAGTAACCTGGTGATCTGACCTTAAAAGTTAGGAGGTTCAAACTTGCACACCATGTGTAAAATTAATGAGAAAATAGTCATGCCAAATTTCGCGGCGCTACGCGCCGCGGTTTTCCCGCTATTCACGATAACCTGAAGGGGGGGGGGCGGATAACAGCCCCCCCGTCGGTGCTCGGGTTAACGGTTTAGCCTCTTGAGAGAAAAAACTTTTAAAATAGTCGTTTTTATGAAACACTTTTTTTCTTTAACAATTTTCGACTCAGGAAAAGGCACGACATTTCTTTTGTCAGCATCGTGTTACTCTCGTCGAGACGCGTCAAATGAACTACATATCATTTGACCTTATCAGGTCATTTAGAAAATTTGAACTAAATTCAAGGTGACCTGACCTGAAAGGTCATGTTGCACATCCGTCAAACCGTATCGTCGATAAGGCCTGAACACATCTAAGGTGTTTTCAACGCTCTAGCGTGTCTCTAACAAATGCTATTGTCAAAAGCTGTGGAGACGTTTCGTGACCTAGATGACCCCATAGACATAAGGAGGGGTCACGGGTACAAATTTCCGATTTAGGTTGTCATTTTTTATGTAACCAGGTGATTGAGGGTGCCTAGGATGACGTTTGCCTAAAAGAGGCACCTTTCGATTTTCTCCCATTTATAAAACCTAATGGAGAGGGCGCAAAAATTGACTTGACCTTATGTCACCACCGGTATGCAAATTTCGAGATAATCATTTTATACATACTGTTACTCTTATCAATCGCTAAAAGTTTCAAGCCGATCGTTCAGTCGGTGTTGCTATGGAGAGCATTCTAACCTTTTCTGAGGTGAGGTCACTTGACGTGGTCTGGTGACCTGACCCTGAGCGACCTGGGTGTAAAATTTTCATATCTGTAGATAAGATTCATCCCTCTTTTTTATATCCACGCAAAACCGCAAGGAGGAGGTGTTCAAACAGCCCCCCCCCCCCCCGGCCGGGCGCGGGTTAACGAACTTCAACGGAAGTGAACTGCAAAAACGAACTTCAACGGAAGCTAACTGCAAACATGTTATCAAGGTCGAGAAGCGCAAGACAATGCATTTTCATTTACAATGCCAAATTCTATCGTAAATTTGCTGTTTTTTCGACATTCTCGAATTTTTACACGCCAGGATAGGCAGTCGCTGTGGGGCCCCTTTTGGCTGACCTCCGGGCCCTTCTCGGCTGTCGCCCCCCCCCCCCTGAGCGAAATCCTGGATACGTGCCTGGTGTTGATAAATGATGTTATCTTGTGGCCTTGAGTTTATTTGAGTTTATGTGTGGGCGGTTTACTTTTATAAGTAGGGATTCTGCGATTTTTCTGTCCGGGTGGTCTTTAGAGCGATAAAGGACGCGAACCTGAAGAGGAAGGGGGGGATGATTTGTTTAGCGGCGCGCCGGGGGCATGATCGCACTTTGTGGTCTGCCCGCCGCCATATCAGTCACATCAACCTCATATTTCGTTTACCCACTGAAATTTATTTGCTTGTATTTGTACTTATTCCACAGACCGTCAATTTAGGCACTTGACCCACTAAAAGACGGAATCACAAGAATAAAAACAAAACATTTATGATCAAGAAACCGTGTGGGCATTGAATTTGTACCGGGAGTTCCTAAATAAACAGTCGTATGTAGGGGAAGGAGGGTGAATTGCGCCACCTTAAGGAAAAACGCTAATTGTAAGAAAACCGCTGGAGATATAAGCATGCACTGGTAACCACTTCAAAGAGGAACTCATTAGCTACGATTTAAGAGCCTCCCGATCAATTAAGAATGTTTCGTTTGCTTCCGACAGCTGCTTTTCAGAAACATGCAAAAGGGCGCATTTACCGACAACTGCTGTAAATTGCGCCAGGGGGATGGCGCAATTAGAATCCAATTGCGCCCTATACTTAAACATGGCTAAGCGAATGAGACGGAATGCATACACCCCGGCAGTGTAATGTCATTGCGGCTTACTTAAACATTTATAATGTTAATCAGGCTGGATAAATAATAAATGTAGATATAAATCGCGATGTTTTTTTGCCCAAGTAAATAACTTTACATGTGTCCGTATGTTTGTAAAAGTGCAACGAAAACGTTTTATGTAACCGACTAGATATATGTGAAAGTATGGCTAAATTTTCAATCGTTTCTCTCAAAATTATTAATTTTTATCGTTTCGACAACTTGTTGACATCAGTTTTTACTTTTTGATCATAGCTGTCACCTCTCACGCCCGAGTCCATGTTGAAAATGCCGTATTTTGTCAATTACACCACAAATTGGCAGCCTAAATGGCAGCTGCATTATAAGTTTGACGAGAGAAATAATTTTCGGACTGGCGACAGCGGGCTGCTCCCCTGCCTGGCATTAAACTCCTTCTTTATTGCAATCAGTTAATGGTGCATTCATACTGTCGTGATACAATAGCTACACCATTATTCTATTTGCGCCCCCATGGCGCAATTGCCATGGGCGCAATTAGAATTGAGGTACTTTTTAATAAAAGCGTAGAAGTTATCATAAATATGCTGAAGGAAGTTTACTGTTTAAGTGAAATATAATGAAAAAATGGGCTCTCTTTCTAAATATCACTCTGAAAATCACACACGTATCACAGATTTTTATAGCCAACAGTTCAAAATACTGCAAAAAAGCTAAGAAAACGCCGTAATATCTTTGAGAGCGTAACTGAGCCCTGCTGATTGGCTTCGTCGGAGAGCTTGGGCCATAAAATGAACTATCGGATGGTGAAAATATTGTTTTCGAACACAAAATTATAAACATGCCATTGAATTCGTGGGAATGTTGGTGGGCGCAATTGGTTAGGAGGGCGCAATACACCCACTTTCCCCTAAAAGCTGTATATTATCAGCATGGAAGGCATGACAAAAACGAATCACTTTCTAACATACACAATAGTCGATGCCATTTCACGTGATACCATCTTCTTTTTGCTGTCTCTTCATTTGCGGCCACAGAGGACGTGTTCCAGATGAGCCCCCTCTCGCTCCACACACAGCTCTGCGCGTCGCCGAGCGGACTCCACCGCAGCCCGGCAGATCTCCGGCCGCACTCGGCGCACCGCGGACGACACGGCCCTCTTGAGGTCATCTGTGGTTCTGGGGTTGCTTTTGTAGACCTGTGACTTCAGGTGACCCCAGAGAAAGAAGTCAAGTGGGGTCAGATCCGGAGAGTGCGGGGGCCAGGTCCGCACCTCTCTGCGGGAGATAACCCGCGAACCGAATCGGTTCCGCAGCCATTCTCGAGTCGCAACGGCCGTGTGCGCCGAGGCTCCGTCTTGTTGGAACCATTGTTGGTCCATCAGCTGCCTGTCTCCACCCAGCCGCCTGTTCAGCGCAGTCCAGAACTTGGCTAGGACTTGCCGGTAGCGCTGAGCGTTGACGGTGACAGACTCCCCAGCGTCGTTCTCAAACCAGAAAGGTCCGATTATGCCACTGCTGCTCATTGCACACCAGGCTGTGCACTTCACACTGCACTGAAAACATTTTTACACCTGTTCCCGAAAAATAACTCCTGTCCTAAGTGTGAAGAATCAAATGACACCCGAATCACGAATCATCTGTTAAGTCTGATCAACTATGCATGGGTAAACGTAAGTGTTTGGGATAATACACTTTGCCTTAACACTGTGGTCCACGAAAAATACGTGCTCCGGGTGTCATCATGAACCTCGTTATAGATGATCAACACCGGTTTCGAGTCCCCCACAAATTGATCATCAGGGCAGGCATCAATAAAAGGGTAGGACCTTGGAATGCGTGTTATTTTTTCCCGCGCGACCGCCTTGGGCTGATCATGCAGCTCGCGAAACGCGT
Organism: Amphibalanus amphitrite; assembly: GCF_019059575.1. Taxonomy (NCBI): domain Eukaryota; kingdom Metazoa; phylum Arthropoda; class Thecostraca; order Balanomorpha; family Balanidae; genus Amphibalanus; species Amphibalanus amphitrite. The sequence continues at coordinate 171,801 of NW_024881498.1, read as the reverse complement.
ATCATTTTCCCGCGCGTCCGCCGGCGGCGGGTTGTTTGTCACTTTACTCGGGTGTAAGAAATTACAAACATTTGGCCTTGTCGCCATCTTTGCTGCATTTTGTGTGTTGCGGCGGACGCGTGGTATTGCCGGTTCTGGGCTGCATGGATTCGAAGAGGGCTGAGGTAAGGTGATAGGCATACATCTTTACAATAAGCATTTGGCCATTTGCAGTTACGGAAGGCGAATAAGGATGTGGAGGAAGGTAGAAACGCAGCAAGACGTCCTGCTGTCTGCTTCTGTCGGCATATGTGGCGCTGTCATAATGATAACTGGTGAATTATCCATTTTATTTCCTATGTTACTCCGTTCTTTGCCTTGCTATTTTATAATTACAATATTTGCATAATGCATGGTTTAATGTGCCTATCCTAGAGTTCCGCATCACAAATGCTTTGTGTGCACCATTGATAATGTGATGCCTCATGGTTGTGAATGACAATGAGGGACGATAAAGCACAGAAGGAAAAAGTTAAATAGCCATTTTAATGGTTATAATTGACTGAATCCAATTCATGTGCCTACGTATGGATTGGATTTTAGATTTCAATTTACCAGTACATGGATTTGGATTATTTGAGGTGAGACGTGCAGAATGTTCATACCTACCTTCAAGGGCGGAGAATTGGGTATTAGTATATATTAGGTCCGAGTGGACAATTGTGACGCTGTTGATACAAATATGTAACATCAAAAATTTTAGGTTTTAGGTTAGGTTAGGTTGTAGGTTTGTAGGTTTTAGGTTTTAAGTTTTAAGTTGTAGGTTTGTAGGTTAGGTTAGGTTAGGTTGTAGGTTTGTAGGTTGTAGGTTGGTAGGTTGTAGGTAAATAGGTAAGGTTAGGTCAGGTTTGATTATGTTTTTCTTTGATTTCCAGGACATATAAGTATCATTTTTGGATTCAGGATGTCAAATAATGTAAGAATATGAAAACTTTATCTTTTAACAGTCACTCGGACTTAATGTATACTTTTACCAAGAATTGTTGGGGGTGCATTTCTTGTTTGAATGTATAATTTTCTGCATTCAGGATGGTTATCGGGATAACAAAGGCCACTTGGCCTGGTGGACCTATTCTCACCGAGCTCTTAGCTGGTTGGACTAGTGTGGCTCTAAGGGATAGGGAGTGTTGTACATGACCGTCTTCCAGTGGCGGTCTAGTCGGGCCTTGAACTGGTTGAGGGTTTCGGCACACACATGGTCTCAGTCTGGGAGTGTGATCCAGTTGTTGACTACTCACACACTCAGCATGTTCCACTGAACGAGTGTCCGCACCCTGCGTTTCTTGAACTTCCACTTGTGCCCTCTCGTTCTTGTCGAGTCGTGCCTTGTCAGGATCTCAGCAACCAGCACAGGGGCGTAGGAGCCACAGGGGGGGCACGTGCCCCCCCCAACCGCAGAGCCGTGGGGCATTGCCCCCATAACTTCACGGTAAAAAGATGCATTTCGAGACAAAAATGGCATGGCATTGCACCTTGCGATGCGAGCCAGCGTCCCTACGTTCAGTAAAGCACATTTCCGTCTAATGAAGGAGCCTTTTGGGCAGGTAGGACACCTTTTCTCATCACTGGCGCACTAGCAGACCGAATTTTGCCCCCACAGCTGAAAGCAAGTTCCTACGCCCCTGAACCAGCAGGTCGTAGAGCAGGTGTCCTGACCTAGAGCAGGTTTATTAGTTATTACTCATTGTTTACCTAAAATCCTACTAAGTTAATCTAAATTAGGTACGTACTCCCTTCTCATCTAAAGCAGCTAAAGTAATTTGGTGGGGTACCTAATGAGGAGTTTAGGTGAGCCAAAGAAATATATCCAGTAACAACATTGGCGGATCTAGCTAGTGACTAAGGGAGGGGCCAAAACGGGCCAAAGTAGGGGCCTTATACATGTAGCAATATACCTAAAGCATTGGGTTCGGTTTGCAAAGGGAGGGGTCAAATCCCACTTTGGCCCCGCCACTGCTGGATTTTGGCCCGTTGCCCCCTGGATCCGCTAGTGAGTAACAATCTATATCTGTAAGAAGCTTGAGTTTGAGGGCTTCAGGTACCTGATTGCAAAATCAGGAACACCCACAGACACAGCCAAAATCCAGACAGCCAACTTTCAATTGGCTTTCTGGCACTGGGAGCAAATGGTCATTTTTTATGCATCCAAGGTCCTGGATGACAAATCAATATTTTGATGCAAAGTGGGGGGGGGGGGGGGGCTTGTCATAGGCATCTTGGTTAAAGGGACCCTCCCACCTTCTAAAATGTTATTAAAACCAGTTAAATTGTGCCCGACTTTATAGATTGGATGCCCAGGAACATGGTTCTGGCATTTATTTTTCATTAAACATCTCAGGCTTCCCATATTCCAAACACAAACTTTCAAATATGTGAGTCACAGCCTAAAATTCTCCCTTCCCCAGGCCACATTACTGTCATAAAGCTGATTCTTTTTAATCTGTAGGCACCACAGCAAAGCTCAGACCAAGTTTTAATTGATTTTCCACGAACAAGCCCATCTAAATCAGAATGACTAAATGAGGTGACGTCACACTAACGGTCGCTCCGTGTTGAAGATAGGACCTTAGCTAAGGTCTTTTTTTGAAGCATCAGATGGAGTTTTCTCCTAAACTATGGAACTGTGGGAGTTCAAGACAATTTTTTCTGCCTTTTTGCCAGATTGTCCTCAACTTGGCTATCCCAACTCAAACCCCATGTTTAGGTGGGAGGTCCCTTTAAGGATCAAAATATTGACTCACTTTTCAGACAGCTTTGTATTTCAGGTAGATGGGTGCCACAGAAGCTTCCTGGTTGACAACTCCAATATTACCATTCAACGCGCAATCGTCCACTCCACACAATTTTCTTGATCCAAACTTTTGGGTCAACTTTGGAGTTTTCGGTTTTTGATTTATCATGTTTTTGTTTTGTTTCACAATTTTTCCCGTTTTTGAGTTACTGATTCTGTGTTTTTTTTTGCTTTCATTTGCCATGGAGTCCTCCGGCTCCATGTTTGACAATGGCTCTGGTAGTTTTTGGAGACCGAAAAATTGAAGAAAAAAAAACAAAATGAAGTGTGTCTTGGAGCTTGTACTTCAAAAAAGTGAGTCACTTTTGATCGTTAACCATGGTACCTATGACAGCCCCGCCCACTTCACGTCAAAATATTGATGCGTCATCCAGGACCTTTTTGATGGGTATTTTTTTTTTTAGCATTGGTGGGTTTTTGATTTTTTTTCATACTTTACTTCTTTGAACTGTGATGTTTGTTTCATTAGTTTCTAGAGTGAACCTCAAACAGGTAGTACCTATTACGCACTATGTATTTACACAATATACATATATTCTCTCGCTCGAGTGCAGTACTTCCATGGCGCTGCACCGGTCATTTTGCCAACGTCGATGGCACTGTCGAGCAGTTCTAGCAATCAATTGTTGATATAAAAATGCTTAACAGCATCATTGACATCGAGTGAATGAGCTTATTAACCCGCGCCCTGTTCCGGGGGAGGGGGTTTGAACACACCTTGCGTTTTTTTCGGATTGCCAGAAAACGGCGGAAACATCCAACTTCCTCTGAGTGTCATCCAATGTCTTCAAAATGCCCAGAAGCATGGTGTTACAGGTCCCTGTCGGTGATTCCGCCGAAACAAATCACCCCTGTCATTTGGAAGATGCTCCTTACGTCATCTGAGGTCACCTGAGGTCATCAGCGGTTTTTCTGCAATAACTTTCGTTTGGGTAGAGATAGAAGCTCCAAACAGCGTCCAGTGTTTTTGTCTCGTCAATGCAGATCGACTGATATGCAACATGACCTATTTGGATCAGGTCATGACCTTGACCTAAGGCCAACTTTTTACTTGACTTTTTAATGTCATATTATATATCATTCGATGTGCCTTGACGAGCTAAGCACAATGGTGTGTGAATCGTTCCTGGATCTTTTCTGGAACAAAAGTTAATTCAGAAAGTCAAAACGGTCATTGTTTTCTTCGGTGACCTCTGGTAACCTCGTTTTGACCTGACCTAAAGATGACTTAAGTACTTTCGTAATGATTTTTAACGAGCTTTTGAAGCTTTTAAAGCTTTTTGAGCTTTTTTTTTTGGCCGGCCGACCGTCAGCTGAAATTTAAATTCATTGTCGAATTTCGTTCACTTTATTACTAGAGGGCCTCACAAATAGACCAAAAGTGATATGTATCGATCCTAAAGAGCCTGGCATCGGAAAGAAAGCGTCCTCAATCGTCAAGGGAACCACGCATAATCCGGCCAAAGGGAGCCTACCATGAATTATCGGGAAAAACTGATACTTTCCGTCATTGTCTGGCAGTATGAGACAACTCCCTTCCCCCTGCCCCCTCACCCCGGTGGCACTCCCACCAACCGGTGCAGTCAATGCAAAAACGTATTTACGGTGCAGCGCCGGCGTCCACCGCCCGCTCGGCAAAAGGCGACTATCACCCGCTCGGCAAAAGGCGACTATCAGCTGACGATCGGCCGGCCGGCCGCCCTTACGGCACCGTTGGGCCGGGCCAGGCGGCATGAAACATGAGGCCATGGTAGTTCTTTCTGGAAGATTGGAACATAAGATACATAGGCGTTGCCAGACTTTTTAGGTTGGGGGGGGGGGAAATAAACCCACCTACCCCCTAAATTAAGTTTCTCCTCGGATTTCGGCCACTTAATTTCGAAAATGTTGGAAAATACAAAAAAAAAAACAATCTGGACAAAACAGGTGTCTTTCTTCACCAGTTTTTGCTCAGAAATCCACTGGTGCCATTTATTTTTCCATTCGACCCCTAGAAGTCCCCAAAATTGCATTTGAAAATCTGACGTCATATTTTAGTATGATTTTGGAGATTAAAACGGGTCATTTGGGGATCAGATATAGAGCTATCGATTTGAAATTTGATGTTTGACACAATAGAGGTGTATAACATATATTCCGATTCCTGAAATTTTTGGATTTTATTGGCATTTTCTTCTTTTGGGGGGGGGGGGACAAAATGAAAAAGTAAAAAATCGGAGGTAGCCATGTTGTAGGGCTAGCAATTCTACATTTACGCTATTTTTCGTTTGCAATTCCATTTCTAAATGTGACTTTGAGAGACTCTCAAACAAATGCCGGATTTCGTCTAAAAATCGAGCAACATGACGTCGGAAATTGGCTTTATCTAAAAAATTGTCAACGAATTAGAAAAAAAAAACAAATATCCATCATGTGCGCAATGGTTCCGTAAGAAAATCAAGTTTCAACTCGATATCTCCAGGCGTTTGGCCATGGCACACAAAAACCTGGGGGGGGGGGCTTCTCAGCCCCCCCCCCGCCAGGAATAGGGTTAACCGCACTGTCTCCTCGAACTGTCTATCTGTCTCCTCGATCCTTATAAATTTATCGTCGTCTCAATCATTGTGGTGAAACAAATGCAGCTGTCGGAGGTATTCTATGTCTACCGTATGTTGGATATGGAACGACACCTAGTATGTACCCTACAGTGCTGAAATGGCCTACATTTTGGCCGAAATTGGGTCTTTCTATCAAAATAGCAAAACACAAACACGCCACTAATAAAATAATTATTCCAAAACCAAGATCCAGTGGTACCGAACAGTTAACTTTGATTTTGAAATCACAAACTTGTTTTCTGACGATACCCTCCCAGTCCGCATCCATCTCCTGCAATCCACAAAGGCTGTCACAAAACTACTTCGTGCATTCTTGCAAAGCGTTTTCCTGTGACAGAAAGGTAAGCTGGCGATCACTGGTTTATATTGGTGAAATGGGTCTTTTTACTCCCACAGCTTGATGAAGCGATGTCGAAGACGTTTGCGGACAGAAGGATCCTGGTGGTGACGAAGAGGCTATCCGTACCCAAGCTGAAGAAGCTCTACCCTGCCCTCTTTCAGGAAATGGAGGTATGTCTCTCGCCCTCTCGCTCTCATTCTCGCTCACTTGGTAGTGGTTGTGCTTATGCTACATCGTGCCACGCTTTGTTTTGTAGTGTTCATGAAATTTATGGTTTTATCATCTCTTAGATGTTGGGAGTGAAACTTCCTACCAGGGTTTTGCTCCACCCACCCATGAGTCGAGTCAAATTTGACTCGACTCTAACTCAAATGAGTCGAGTCGGAGTTGAGTCCAGTGTCAGAAAAGTGATCCCTTTCTATTTTTTTCCGAACTTGGAAGTTTTGTTCCGTCAAAAAGTTCTACTGTAAAGAATGACAAGTTTTATTCTGCGAGTATCAAAGTTGATAATGAATCAAAGTCATATAATGAAACAAAGTATGTAGCATGCTAATTGATAGTTATCCACGGGCTACCCATAAACGTTTGCTATTTTCACTTCCTCGTTTCTTAGATGGTGTCGACTTATTTCATTGGTAACTCTAGATTTTATTTCCATGTCATATAATAAAGACGTATTTATTTGTTGCAGATCTGGGCGGAGCTTGCCCGAATCAGGGGCGGTTGATCGACCAAGGAGAATGAGCTGGAGAGGGCGCGTGAGAACCTTTCCAAGGTGCTCACAAAGTTCCAAGTCTGTGAAACGAATGGTACGTTATTGTGAATTTACGGTTAACAATTTCGTGGATCTCGAGTCAAAAGTGCATTTTAGTGCCAGTGTTCTTCTAGTTCGGCTACTTTCCTCTTCCATCGCCGTACTTCAAATTTGAAGTTTGACTCTAGGCTTATACAAAGACTTGCCCAAGAGGTACCTACATGGTCGTTTGTCCATTTCCCCTTTTTCTCCCGCACCTATTAACGCAGTCAGAGCCCACTGGAAAGACAATCGGACAAAGTTTATTAACGGATCTACGTTAGCCATATTTGGGGTATCTATAAAGATTGGATGGTGGTTGGTGGCGCTTTGGCTCCCTCATTGCATGATAATGTTCTTACCAGTTTTTAGTTTGTGGTAGGATAATGAAAAATATAAACGAAACGTCGGATTGTCTTTTGAAAAAAAAAACGAGCTATTGTGTGTGCAGTTTGTATTTTACGGCATGACAGTGTTGCATTGGTAACTGACATGCGTGTCTATGTGTGTCTGTGTGTTTTAGAAGCTGCGCTGGAGCATCTCCTCATCGAACTTCGCGAGGAAGACGCTCTTTACGCGGCACCGACGGCCGGAGGTCCAATGGTTATATGGCGTGATGCCATCTGGGTCGAGGGAGAGAAGGTAGCTGATTTTGAGATACTGAACAAGATCGACCAGTTCCTCACATGGGATGCTGCGTTCTCGGTGTTCGCTCAAAAGCCGACCAAGAAAAGCACGCGGTGCTCCGCATACCTGGCAACCGTTATGGTTCTCCAAACAGACGTGCTGAAGCCCCCGAAAGGCCTGGAGCGTATCACTCAGTAAGCGTCAAGCTCAGTAGATTCGTGTCGCCTGACTGTCCATCTGAGGCCCGACTGAGTCGGGTAAGACTTACCTTTTTCCGTCTTGCGGAACTTCTTCACTGTCAGTGGGCCGAGATAGTCGTGTGTTGAAAGGTCGTCTCATGTCGACTCTCGCCTCTGGCAGGTCAGCCATCCTGGGTAGCTGAGGGGTGGCTCTGCGGTTGCGGCAGAACGCACACTTCTGTTGACACACTTCTGTTCACACTTCTGTTGACACGAAATGACAACAGATGTGCTGTCATTTCGGTTTGTGTCGTGTTTTTTTTTTTAATAAAGTCGTTCGCCAAAAACAGTTGTTCTCTCAAGGGTGTGCAGTTACACTCATTACGCGGGGAGCCGTGGGACGGGTGTTGGAAACTACCCGCGGGAGAGGTGTTTAAGCGCAGGTGTAACCCACAACGCAGGTGTAGACAGTAGGTGCTTAAATTCGATGCCGGTGTAGACAGTAGGTGTTGATACTCGATGCGGGTGTAAACAGTGGGCGTTGATACTCGATGGGGGTGTAAGCAGTGGGCGTTGATACTCGATGGGGGTGTAAACAGTGGGTGTTAATACTTAATGCGGGTGTAAACATCGAGCGTTGATACTCGATGCGCGTGTAAACATTGGGTGTTGATACCTGATGCAGGTGTTCGATGACGCCTTGATGAAGGGTTAGTTGACACCTGTTCAGATGCTTAAAAATGGAACCTGATCAACGACACCTGTTCCGCGGGTTTACACTCGGGACAGGTGTAAAAATGTTTTCAGTGTGTGCAGAGGGGCTTCCGCGACCAAATCGGGTGGCTCCGTCGACCAGAATCGAAAATTCTGGGAGTTCACGCGGCCATCCATATGAAAATGGGCTTCGTCGCTGAACCAGATTCGGTGAAGGAACTCATTGTCCTGCTCGCAATTTCTCAAAAACCAGCCGCTGTAAAGAAGCCGTGACTGTTTGTCGACTTTCGACAGTGCTTGGTGAACGGAGACCTTATAGGTACGGGAACAGCTGAACGTCGTTTCTGGCCAAACGGTGAGCGGTGGTTTTGCTACAGCCCAGTTCCTGGCCCAGCCGTCTGAGCGACTTTTGTGGGCTCCTCTGGAGAGCTTCTCGTGCCTTTTGGGCGTTTAAAGGCGTCCTCTTGGTTCTTTTTCGGCCACATTTACCCTTTTTTACGTTCTCCACACTACCTCTTGCCAAAAACTTCTCAACTATACTTAAAATGACGGTTCTTGATGGCACTTGGGTCCTCTTTAAGTGTCGGCGTAGCTTACGTTGTGTTGCAACGATTGACTTTGTCTCAAAATAGAAATGTACTATTTTTGTTTTTATGTCTACTATACGGCTGCATGATAGAAAGTGATTGATTTTGGTATGAAATAAAATGGCATTGCACGTGCTATCATCACGTGCAATTTGATTGTTGTGATTTTGTTAGTTGACGCCACTAGAAGCAAAAATAATTCGACTGTTTATTTAGGAACTCCCGGTATTCGGTATGTGTCAGGTCAGCCAAGGTCACAAATGGTAAATTAAATTTTAGGTTTGTATAATGTACCGGTCATGTGGCATGTTTTATGGTTCATTACATGGACTTATAATTCGAAAATAGTATGGTCGTTGCCCGCCCGAAGTCACTTTCGGAGTTGTCGGTTCTTTCAGTTATGGCAGAGTTGCCACAAACTCATGACTAAAGCCTGAAACAGACTTTCCACACTCAGGAAATCGCATGCGCATTGCGCAAGCCTTTTCAAATACATGGAAGCGCGCTCGCATCAATCGCACGCACCTCCCGCATGCAATTTGATGCGAGCAGAATTACAACGCATTTGAATAGGCTCCCGCATGCGATTTCCTGAATGCGGAAAAGACTGTTTCAGCCTTCGTTTTGCCAGCCGCGAACGAATACGGGGTTGGGGGTGGGGGAAGGGTAGGGTCCATTGGACACTCCTTGCCGTTTCGACCCTGATCGAGCTAGAGCTTCGCAGAAAAAACGAGATTGTTGCCTGTGACGAGAGGAAGAAGGGACCTGTTAAAATGTCGTAAAGTGTGGCTGCTATGTGGTTTTCGGGGTGCTGATCACGAACATCATGCTAAATTTGATCACAGGTGTTGTCTTCATGCATTTAGGCCAGGCCGGGGCAGGTCAGGTCAACCAGTAGGGGTCCTGCCGGGTATTTGCAGTAGATGTCAACCGCCTCTGACAGCTTCGTAACATGTCACGAACTTATCACCAAAACTACTCCGTATATGTCCAAATTGTTGCTAAATTCGAATTCAGGTCCAAAAACTAACCTAAAAACAAAAAAAAAAAACTCGAAAAAGTGAGCCGAGATCATCAAAGGTTAGTGACCTCAGACCTGACCTGACCTTCAGGTGACATTGACACCCACCCTAATGCATGGGTGATGGGACCAACATCATATCACATGTTTGAACGCCTGAAACCACGAAAAGACTGCAAACGCGCGGCGAATGCGAGTCGACATACCTACGCCGAATCGCGATTCCGGCCAAACATGGTTTGAAAAGTAGGTCACAGATCAAAGGTCATTCGGGTCAGGGTCATGAAATTTTTAGGGTAGGTGTAAAACTTATTAACGCGAGAGTACTGTAAGTTTTGTCGCGATCGGCCGCTTTTTACGCGAGTTATTCGCAAAAAAACGAGAGGGTTCAAAAACCGAGTTCGGCCCCCCCCGCCCCTATACGGGCGAGGGTTGAGGCATGGCCAGCGCCTGTTGGTGAAACTCCGGGACGCTGTGGATCCGTCTCCCTAGGTGGCCGGGGAGGGGGGAGGGAGGGGGGGGGGGGCGGTACAGACGTGGCCGGCCATCCGATGAGAAAAATACCGCTATGCGGCGTTGCTGTTCCGGTGCTGGGCTTAACGGCGACAATCAGCCGAGCGGCGACGGCGGGGAGATGCGGCACAGGAGGGGCGCTGACGGCGCCTTTGTGACGGCGCGCGGCCGCCCGACGGGCCTGGATTGGGCCGACCGGGGTCTGGGGAGGGAGAGGGGAAACGGGCTGACAGCGGGGGTGCCAAGAAGGGTCGGCTGCACTGGCCGCCGGCGCACAGTGTGGTCGAAGAACAGTTTACCGCGAATTTAATCCCAGCGCCGCTCGAATCCACTGCAAGGGGTTCTCATGGTTACTAAATACTGGGGTTGACTGTTAATTCCAGAAATTCCAGACGGCACGATATAATTTGAATTGGAAAATACACATAGGCACGATAAACGACAGCATACACTACTCCACATAATCGCCTTCAAGCATCACACACCGTTCCAGCCTCGTCTTGACCCACTCCTGGAACGCCGCCAGAAGACTGATCGGCGCTTTCTTTCTCAAACCGATGAAACCACCTACATATCGTCTGTGGGGAGGCTACGTCGCTCCATACACTTAAAAAAATTATGATCTTGGTAGGCCTTTTTCCCTACGACAAACTGAGCACTAATGATCTTGCACTCGGCGCTGGCGCGCGGTTTTGGCCATTGCCAGGTGGTGCGCCACAGGTTCGGGTGGTCTCTTGGGAAAACGACGATAGCTTATAGCAAACAGTAGCTAAGGACATGTGGTCTTCACCATTGGATAGAAAAACATCGGCGCATGAAATGACACCCAAAAAATGTGTGCACGTGCAAAAACGTTTAATTGCTTAAGGCACTTCCATTACTTAATAGTCAACCCTAGTACATTGACACTTGAACATCTGAATTCTTTCGCGATACATTATAAGTGCTTGCTTGCGCATTACGACACATAAACGTCTTTTTGCAGGTGGCAAATGTGAGAAGAGGGTGATAATGGGCGTCTGCTAAATGTTATGCCAAAAAATCCGCCCCAAAGGGTTGTAAAAAACTCTTATTGGGCATCCGAACTCCGAAATATGGAGTCCCTGTAATTGTACACCAAGAACGGGTGTTCACGGACACCATACTGGTCCTCCACAGAAACCACAGGCAAGGACGACCCTTGTCCCTGGAGCACATAGTGCAGGCCGTCATCTGCCGAAAAAAAACTGCTGGTTGTGTTCGAAGAATTCTTCTTGCAAAATCGCAGTTGTAAGCGGTTTTGGTCATTTCTTTGAAAAGCACCCATCAAGACGAAAATGAGCCAAACGCGCTCCAAATTACATTAATTAACTACTTCTCATGGCCTTGGCTTAACACTGTGTGAAATTGAAATGAATTCATCCGGAAATATTATTTGTAATGCAATTTTCGTAGGGTCGTATGGAAACTTTTTCGGAACACCCTGGCGCTAAAATCGTACGTTTTTTTTCTTTTTGACGTGCCATCATTCCGCTTAATACAACCGATTCGATAAAACTATGCCAACTCACTTATTATTGCACTGTTTAAATGTCGTATGAATTTCAGACGGAATTGAATAAAAATTGCAAATTTTATTAAACGTTCTTTGGATTAACTTTTTCGGGACACCCTGTATGAAGTCACTATTACCAAAAACCGTGATTGTCGCAGTGTGTCGCAGTGGCTATTGATGTTAGCTCTGTCAAGTGTATTTACAGCACACCGGATCACATTGGCCACTGGCCAGCAGTCGGTCACACTGGCCGCCACCGGTCGCGCCGCGCGCCACACTGGCCGCCACCGGTCGCGCCGCGCGCCACACTGGCGTTAGGCCATCAGTCCATTGGTCGCGCCCTATCAGATAATATATCGATTAATCCCATGCGCGATATAATTCCCCGTTCACGAATCAAGCAAATATTTGAACGGAATGGCGGAAGGTTATTACTGCGAGATGACAACTTACGAAAGGACGCGGCGCGGCAGCGGCATCCGTCTGCAGCCAGCCCAGCACCACTGCCAGCTCGAGCACAACACAGATCACTGACAAACTCTTCGGCCAAGCACCCTGATATCAGCAGTCTATGTGGGCTGGCCATTCGCCCGAACGGGACACAGCCAGCCAAGAAAACAAATCAGTATGCCAGAAATAGCAGATATGCCTAAAGATACCCAAAGTGCACCCGTAAACGTGCACTAGCCAGTCACCAGGCGAGAGCGGTGTGCAGCGGTCAGGTCAAACGATCAATCATTGACGGACGCATCCAATACTCGCACAGCAGAGCAGCAATACAGCACAGCTAAATGGAGCATAAAACAGAAATAGCCGGAGTCAAACCAAGCATTCTTGCCCATAAAGCGTTGTTAGTTGTTACAGCTCGATATCAAGCTCAAAGAACACCAGAACGTTAATGTTGGCATCATTTGTGCTTTTTAAGCTAGCTATAGTGATAGAAATGACAGCCAATAGGTGCGGCAGCCACTGTCTGGCATTCGCCCATCATAGCACTTCCCAGAGGGAGAAAGGCGAGGGACAGAGGGAAAGACATAGCGCGGGGTGCCGACCCACCAGTCTGCGGCGGCGGGCGGGCTCACGGCGCTGCCGACGGGTGACGCCGCCGGCCCGGCCCGGCCGACTCGGGGCGCGTCGTGGCAGACCGGGCTACCCGCCTCGCCGGACCAGCGGCGCTGCATTCAACGCCACGCATTCAACGCTCTCTCACTCAAAGATCAAATAGCACATCAAAAGTAACAACAACAAGCCGGCAGACATCCGCACACCAATCAGTGAACACCCGTTGATTTCCAGTCGACTGAGAGTTAGGGTTGATTACAGGTCCGTGGATCCGGCGACAGTGCAGCCGTGCGCTCCGGAGTCGAGGCTCAAACAGACTCTTTCGGCATTCAGAAAATCGCATGCGAGAGCCTATTGAACTACATTACAATTCTTCCCGCATCAATCGCATGCGGAAAGTACGTGCGATTGATGCGAGCGTGCTTCCATGCATTTGAATAGGCTCTAGGCTCTCCTCGCATGCGATTTCCTGACTGAGGAAAGAGTCTGTTTCAGGCTTATGACGACTACATTCACATTCCAGAATCCAGAAGCAGACAGCGCTCCGCAACTTCTCCGATATGCTGAGCATTGAATGGTTGCGGCTGCTGGCGCCATTGGCTCCCTGACGAGGGCCGGAGTGCAGTGTCGGGCGCTCGGCGGCTCGGGGATCGCCGCCGACTGACTGACTGCACTGGCCAGAGAAGCCTGCCGGAACCAGACAGCAAAACACTTACAGCGTCTCCCAGAATTCACCGAACACTTATTTTCTGACCAAAAGTCGGTGCGAGCGACTTGAGCGAGTGTCATTTGAGCGAATGTCATTTGAGCGAACCATTTTCAGCGACTGGCAACTTAGCGAATATCAAATTGAGCGATTATCAAATAAAGCGATTATCAATTTAAGCGAAAGCTATGTTTCAGCGACATCTTTTTCGTCGACTAGAGTTTGAGCGACTGTCATTTCAGCGAAACACTTCATCGCCCCGTAACGGTGTATTTTTTCTTTTTTCTTTTGCGAGCGTTCGTACAACGAATATTTCCGGAACTTTTCATGGTTATCCGGAACTGGATGGCGGATGTCACGTTCAAAGTTCAGACATTAAGCTCCAAATTTAATGCCACATTTCTAAAAAAATTACAGCGATTCGATTTCACCCCCCCCCCCCTGCTGTTTGCTAGTAATGATGACCAAACGTTTGTTCAGAGATTCATATTGCTTGTGCTGTTTTTCGCGAAATTCACCCGCTTGAATTTGGATCAGTTCCCCATGTTGTAAAATTTGTTCTTGCCCCAAGCATGAAGCAACGTACGAATTTCCAGATATTTGGGTGAGGTCCCTGAAACATAGACTGGATCCCCCTGTGCCATCCCTCGAGTTTATTATTGGTCCTTGGCATTCCTTCCATCGTCCTATCCCTGACGTTCCACATTTCCAGATCAAAGTTGCTGAATGAGGCCATATATTTTTGTGGTTTCCAAGCTTAAAAGAAAATGTTTAATTTGCTGCGCGCAGCTTGAAGCATGACACATACCAAGCGGGTATTCCAAGGGCAAGAATTCCAGAAAAGTAGCAAATGATTGACTTCCGTCGCGTTCGGTTTCGCTGTAACTGTGTTCGCTCAATTGGTCCCCCATTGACCTCCATATATTCGCTCAATCTGGTTTCGCTGATTCTGGTCCTCGCTTAAGTTGATTATCGCTGTGATTGCATTCGCCGACTTGACAATCGCTGAAAAAGTCAATCGCCTAAATTGATAATCGCTGAAAAGGCTTCGCTCAAATGTCGTTCGCTGAAATGACGCTCGCTCAGGTGTCGCAGAACCACCAAAAGTACGATTGCGCTTGATTCTAATGAGGTACGAGCATCATAATTTTACAAGACATCCCTTAGCTATTGAGCTCGGAGACTGTGTGCTGTTGGTGACCAGTCACTACTCGAGTCAACTATTATCCTGAGTCAGTGAAGAGTAGTCCCTTTTCGTTTTTAACCTCAGCAACCTAAAGGCAATCATGGTGAATCAAGTGCAGTTCTGAAGTTCGTAAACGGACTTTCGGCATGGTTTTTACTGGAGAGCTTCAGAAGCTCGTTTTCAAGCAGGTAGGGATGAGCAAATCGCAGTTACATCAGCGAGCGAAGCCAGAGAGAGAGGGCAATAGATATTAGATAACATGGTTGACAAGCCTCGGACATTGCCCCAAAAGACGGTAAATAACTTTTGAAAATACCCATCTCCAATTTTAGTGTTTTCTGGACTAAAATTTTGCGAGGAATCCGATGGTGCGGTTTCCAAGATCTGAAAAATTTCCATTTTGGAGATAGCACCTATTTTTTTGAAAAATAAATATTCGTCAGGCAAAATAGTCAAATAAATTGAAAATATAATGAGTTAATTTTTGTATAACAACACTAGAATGTGTCGAACATGAATTAGAGATATATTTTAGCTGAGATGATACTATATCTGCGCAAATGAACTAGTACATTAACCCTCATCGGCCGAGAAGGGGTGGGGCGGGTGCCGCCTCATAGGGTTTTTCGCGATAGCTCAAAACACGCCTAGGATAGACAGCTGAAACTTGGCATACCTAATCTTTTATTCAAGCTGGATCGTTTGACACCAACCGCGTTTTCAGGTCAGGTCAGGTCACTAGCCTATGACGTCATAAATGAGCCTCTACGAGGTCCTCAGATGTTGCAAATTTGCAACGCCCCCAGTGCCAGAGGAACTTTCATGCAGGAAGATGAAACTTACAGGGCGTAGTATCCTTCAGAAGTCTCACAACTTATACAAGCGGCATTAATGGGTGCACGCAAGCATGAGCTCGTCTCCTGATGGGTTGCGTTATTCGGATGACTGCGTACTCGCTAAGCTCACTATGACAGAATCAAGGACAGAATGAGTCCCAAGAAATCTCTAAAAGGTCCTGAAAACAAAATGACAAACAATTTTCTTTCACGTGAATATATTTTTTCGTGTTTGCTATATGTTTCGGTACCTCTAGGCTAAAAAACTTTTTGCCCTGTAAAAAAATCACTCAGTAGATTGAACCCAAAGTCAATTTTCTGAACTGTTCTGCATCGTGAATTTTGCCATGCATGGTTTGAATTATTGATGAGGTTCAGCACATCGTAATTCAAATTATTACCAGTAAAACGCCTTTTGGGCGAAGAACGAGCGAGCGAGATAGTGAGCCCTGCACGTGCGGGAGGGCGAGAGGGTACTTCCAACAGGCTTGCGCAAAGCACCCTTCTAACCGGTCGCTAGCGGTGTACCAAATTTGAACGCAATCGACCCAGCCGTTCCTGAGATCTGGAAGCGACATTCTGCACGTGCGCACGTGCAAACGGGGTCCAAACTGACTTTTGCACGGCACCCTACTAACTGGTCCCCAACCGTGTACCAAATTTGAGCGCAATCGGCCCAGCCGTTCTCGAGATCTGGAAGCGCCCCCTGCACGTGCGCACGTGCAGTAGCACCCTAACCGCAACACATGGGAATGCATTGCCTGGTGGGTGCCTACCTGTATGCCAAGTTTCAGCGAAACCGCCCCAGTAATTACCGAGTTATTAAAATGGGAACAAATTTGACACCTCTTATTGTTGTATTTTACACGTGCA
The DNA here is from genome assembly GCF_019059575.1 of Amphibalanus amphitrite. Taxonomy (NCBI): domain Eukaryota; kingdom Metazoa; phylum Arthropoda; class Thecostraca; order Balanomorpha; family Balanidae; genus Amphibalanus; species Amphibalanus amphitrite. The sequence continues at coordinate 155,403 of NW_024881498.1, read as the reverse complement.
CTGGGGGTGACCCACATGCATCGAGAGTATCCTATTTTTGGTAGAAGGGATGCTGCTACCCTACAAAAATTACCGCAAGTCAATCGCCCAAGCGGCTGCTGAGATATGAGCCGCTCAAAATCACTACTTTTACAAAATAGCTTGAACACCCTTGACTTTTCACGTGGCACGTGCCATGACGGTCACTGCGTATCAAAAGTAGTCAATTACGGGGTAGAAGGGATGGGGCTACCCAACAAAAAAGACCGCAGGCCAATCGGTCCAGCGGTTGCTGAGATATAAGCCTCTCAAAAGCGTTACAGGCCGGGCCGGGCCGGGCCGCTCATAGTGAGATTTTTCCGTTATATTGAAAAGACTCGCTTCGCTCGCTAGCTCGTAGTAAATTTGAATTTGATTCAACACTGTTCCATCCAATATTCTTCATGGCTATATCACTTTGAAGATTCATTACCAAAGCCTTTTTGAGCCACAAATAGGACGAACTTTGGCTCGTTTCAAAAATAGAACCAGTAAAACGCCTTTTGGGCGAAGAACGAGCGAGCGAGATAGTGAGCCCTGCACGTGCGGAAGGGCGAGAGGGTGCTTCCAACGGGCTTGTGCAAAGCACCCTTCTAACCGGTCGCTAGCGGTGTGCCAAATTTGAACGCAATCGGCCCAGCCGTTCCTGAGATCTGGAAGCGGCATTCTGCACGTGCGCACGTGCAAACGGGGTCCAAAATGACTTTTGCACGGCACCCTACTAACTGGTCCCCAACCGTGTACCAGATTTGAGCGCAATCGGCCCAGCCGTTCTCGAGATCTGGAAACGCCCCCTGCACGTGTGCACGTGCAGTAGCACCCTAACTGCAACACATGGGAATGCATTGCCTGGTGGGTGCCTACCTGTATGCCAAGTTTCAGCGAAATCGCCCCAGTAATTACCGAGTTACTGAAATGGGAACAAATTTGGCACCTCTTATTGTTGTATTTTGCACGTGCACTGGGGGTGACCCACATACATCAAGAGTATCCTATTTTGGGTAGAAAGGATGCTGCTACCCTACAAAAATTACCGCAAGTCAATCGCCCAACGGCCCAAGCGGCTGCTGAGATATGAGCCTCTCAAAATCACTACTTTTGCAAAACAGCTTGAACACCCTTGACTTTTCACGTGGCACGTGCCACGACGGTCACTGAGATGTATCAAAAGTAGTCAATTACGGGGTAGAAGGGATGGGGCTACCCAACAAAAAAGACCGCAGGCCAATCGGTCCAGCGGTTGCTGAGATATAAGCCTCTCAAAAGCGTTACAGGCCGGGCCGGGCCGGGCCGGGCCGCTCATACTGAGATTTTTCCGTTATATTGAAAAGACTCACTTCGCTCGCTGCGCTCGCTCGCTCGTAATAAAAATAAAATTGCTTGAAAAATGCTACACCGAAAAAATCCACACAAATAGCCATAAACGTCTGCGTAGCTATCGAAGCTTGCGCGCAATGTCTGTAGCACATTGATTCACCATAACTTGAAGCGACTTGTAGTTCGCTACATTCCCACAAGGTGGCTTTGTGTTGCATATGACGTCACTACCATAAATTACGTCATCAGTTTAGAACAGTTTTTCATCATTTTCTGCAAAGTTCGGCCGTTAATGGCATGTAGCCACCCATTCTGGTATTATTGACAATTTTCAAGTGTTTTGGAACCATCCACTCCACTTTTTCAAGGAAAACATATCCCTTTAACACGTGCCCCCTCACGTCTCTTCTGTGTTCCGCGACACGGGTGGACACGGGTACCTAGGCCCCTACCTGTCTCGCCTACATATTGTTTTTCGCAAACAGCGCACGGTATCTGGTAAACTACCTATGCTACTGTCACGACTCACGATCCTTATCTTCGTCGCGTGCACCTTGTAGAATGTCGCCACTTTTGTGTCCTGAAACTTTTTGCTTTTTGCTGCAATTTTAGGGAAAGGTATTAACAAAAATAGCAGGAGGGCACTAGAGGCTGCACACATCAAGACCAAGAACACACTAAACACAAGAGGTGGATTTTATTCGATGGCAGTAGCGACAGCCAGATTATCCTTGCTATAACGTAAGCACGATTGTGGGGAACGAACGTGATCGAATGTAAAAAAATCGAAATGTCATTTCCATGAGTGATTTATTAATGCTGATCAAGGCCATCCAATGCTGATATTATTTTTAAAATGTGATTTGTGACTTTATGTATATTTTGTCTCAATTACTGACGAATGACGACGGCACATTGTTGTCGAAACGAGTACACTACAAAAAAATTTGATATTAATTATCATTTTGGTTTGCAATTATTGGCCATCAGATTTTATAAAAAACAAACACCTGGAATCTGCCAGGCCTCAACGGGGCGCGGGTTAATTTAATACATACACGCAAACAAATTGGAGTCTGGCCCGAAACTCTCCTTTTCCCACCAGAGCAAAGGCTAGCTTACCGCCAACGAAAAGTGGGAGGAACGGATGGAGAAAGAGGAGGAGAGAGGGGAGGGAGGGAGGGGAGGGAGGGAAGGGAGAGAGAGAAAGAGAAAGAGAAAGAGAAAAAGAGAAAAAGAGAGAGAGAGAGAGAGAGAGAGAGAGAGAGAGAGAGAGAGAGAGAGAGAGAGAGAGAGAGAGAGAGAGAGAGAGAGAGAGGACTTCGGTTAGCCATCAGGTGAGACGACGGAGCCAACACGGCGCTCAGGAGGTGAAATGGAGGTTAGATGGAGGTCACTGGGAGATCATTGGGAGGTGGGCTGGAGCTCAGTGGTAGGTCACTGGGAGATCATTGGGAGGTGGGCTGGAGCTCAGTGGTAGGTCACTGGGAGATCATTGGGAGGTGGGCTGGAGCTCAGTGGTAGGTCACTGGGAGATCATTGGGAGGCCGGCTGGAGCTCAGTGGTAGGTCACTGGGAGATCATTGGGAGGCGGGCTGGAGCTCAGTGGTAGGTCACTGGGAGATCATTGGGAGGTGGGTTGGAGCTCAGTGGTAGGTCACTGGGAGATCATTGGGAGGTGGGCTGGAGCTCAGTGGTAGGTCGCTGGGAGATCATTGGAAGGTGGGCTGGAGCTCAGTGGTAGGTCACTGGGAGATCATTGGGAGGCGGGCTGGAGCTCAGTGGTAGGTCACTGGGAGATCATTGGAAGGTGGGCTGGAGCTCAGTGGTAGGTCACTGGGAGATCATTGGGAGGTGGGCTGGAGCTCAGTGGTAGGTCACTGGGAGATCATTGGGAGGTGGGCTGGAGCTCAGTGGTAGGTCACTGGGAGATCATTGGGAGGCGGGCTGGAGCTCAGTGGTAGGTCACTGGGAGATCATTGGGAGGCGGGCTGGAGCTCAATGGTAGGTCACTGGGAGTCAGCTAATGGTCAATTCCTTACAGAAGCCGATCTGTGTGCGCTGGTCCCGGGAGAACGCCCGTCTAGGGAACATTTGATTGAACTCCGGACTGCGTCATGCCTGTCAACAGAGCACACAGAGCACAGGGTCAGAGCACACGGCTAGATCACATGACCAGAAAACACAGAGAACACAAAATACTCGGACAAAGCAAACAGAGCACACGGTCAGAGCACACAATCAGAGCACACGGTCAGAGCAAGCAGGCAGAGCACAAAGTCGGAGCACGCGGGCAGAGCACACATTCGCCATGGGTGTTACGACATAGGCAGGCGTACACACAGTCAGCTTTGTTAAGTTAATTGAAGGGATTATCAGGGTTTCAAAAATTTGAAATCAATATAAACTGTATAGGAGAGGGTGGGGTAAGACGCCCGGGTGGTGTAAGACGTCCTTTCGATATAACAAGAGAACTGTTCATATATACAGGGTGTCCCATTATCACATTATATTTGCATGTAAAAGAGAGTATATTACACTTTGATGTATTTATAGCCACTCAAAGTGCTCCCCATTCATGGGCAAACATATGAATACCGTACACGGGGGTGAGTTTGCCTCGCTGGGTGACTTTGGCACTTTTCTCGAAAATGCTTAAGGGTGCGTTAACTTCGGAGGTGGCTCCGCTCAGCGTTGGTGTCCGAGCACTACTACTCCGATTCTCAGCCAGTAGATGTCACCAGGGTAGAGCGCTTTTTTCCCACGTTAATGACCTTCTCCCCCTCCTCATTTCACGGCCCTTACGATAACGACGTTTGGTTACTGCGCCGGCGCGGCGGGCGGCGCCGACTGAGGGAGATCATGGTGTGTAAACACCGCGCGGAAGGAACACGTCTCTCGACAGGCCTTCCCGGCGCCGTCCTTAGCCTGGTGTAGCTAGAGCTACGTCTTACCCAGATAGAACGAAACTGATTATTTGATATGAATACATGTTATCGAATATTGAGTCTGCCGCAGCTCTAGTCACAAGAATGCGTCTGATATCCTCACATGATTGACCTGACGGCATTGTTTTAGTGAAATGCAGTGCTAGATTCGCATTGCTACACATACTACCAGTAAAACGCCTTATAGAACGACAAACGGAGCGAGCGAGAGGGTGGGCCTTGCACGTGGGAAATTGTGAGGGGTACCTCCAACTGACTTGTGCACGGTACCCTACTAACCGGTCTCTAGCAATGTGTCATATTTGAGCGCAATCGACCCAGCCGTTCTCGAGATCTAGAAGCGGCACCCTGCACGGGCGCACGTGCAAAATGGGCCCCAACTGACTTTTTCACGGCACCCTACTAACGGATCCCTAACCGTTAACCAAATCTGAGCGCAATCGGTCCAGCCGTTCTCGAGATCTGGAATCGACCCCTGCACGTGCGCACGTGCAGCAGCACCCCACATGAACTGTGAGACATGAAAATGCATTGCCTAGTGGGTGCCTACTGCCTACCTACATGCAAAGTTTCAGCGCAATCGGCCCAGGAACTACCGAGATATTGCAATTGTTACAAAAATGACTCCTCTTCGTTTTGCACGTGGCACGTGCATAGGGGGTCACCCACATGCATCGAAAGAAGGCAAATACTTGGTAGAAGGAATCAAGCTACCCTACAAAAATTACCGCAAGTAAATCGGCCCAGCGGTTGCTGAGTTTTTTTTCCTTTCAAAAGCGTTACAGCCCGGGCCGGGTCGGGCCGGGCCGCTCTTACTGAGATGTATCCGTTATATTGAAAAGACCAGACATGTGCATGGATCCGAGAAAAAGGATCTGGGATCTGATCCCACGGTTCCTGATCTCGGATCCGAAGGGATCATAGATCCAGCTCTGTAATTTATCGAGAGATACGTAGGGATCACAGATCCGAGTCTCATTTTTTGCTTGAGATCCAGTGAGATCATAGATCCTCACTTATTTTTTGTCAACACATATCCTCCCCCCCCCCAAAAAAAACACTTGTTTCAACTCACAAACGTTCTGTTTTAGTGATTTTATGTGATCGCACGTTATAGTCCATAGTTTTGTGTCACTTATTGGCATAGAAACTCTTCAAAACATGGTTTCAAATGTGGTGCATGGTGGGATCCACTCACTACTCAGATCATAGATCCATGTTCTATTTATCGTCAGATCATGTGAGATCATAGATCCAAGATGTATTTTTCACGCCGGATCCGGTGGGATCATAGATCCCAACCTGTATTTTGCTTCGAGATCCACAGAGATCATAGATCCATCACTCGGATCCATGCACATGTCTGGAAAAGACTTCGCTTGCTTCGCTCGCTCCGTAACAACAACGGGAAGTTCAGCATCTATTTTCTCAGGTATTGAAACGTTGAGTTGAGCATTGCTGATAAGATTATCAGGAGTATGAAAAATAACCTCTTGCTCATATCTGAAGGAATTAAAAAATTAAAGACCAATATATATTCGGGCGTGGCCCTTCCTCAGTGGTACACGTACAGTGTTACAATGGAACAAGAGAGACGTATGTGACGTATGGGCCACGCCCGTATATATATATATTGGTCTTTAATTTTTTAATTCCTTCAGATATCAGCAAGAGGTTATTTTTCATACTGCTGATAATCTATTTTCTCATTTGAAGGTAAGCCCCATGCGCACAATCTTATTTTAATGGAGCAGACTATGAGCTGGAAGATTCGTATTCCATTTCTCATCTATTTCTCATTTGAAAGCATGTCGTTTGAAGCTAAGCCCCATACGCATAACTTTATTATATCAAGTAGACTCTGGACTGGATAGGTACAAACTACAAATATTAAAAAAATATCAATTTTACCTATAGGTAAACGAGGCATTGGTATGCTTCCTTGCTTTTATAGCAAGCTGCATTTTATTGACTGCTAGCAACCATGTAATATGTTCCTTGGGAACTTCACAGAAATATCTATACCTACTTACCATCCACCTTTTTTCAAACGGCTGCTGCCTGCTATACTTATGGAAGGGATGATTATTTAACTTGCTTCTCCAGTGCCACTGCCAGTGCTCTACCTCCTCCCCCTCCCCTCCCGGACGCCATCCACTCCGTCCATTCCATAACTGACTACCTCCAACTGGTCAAGCAGAAAATGGATCCTATCGTCAATATTTGGAGTCGGCTTACGCCGCCCGTGACCTCAGTCACAGAGTGCACAACAGCATACAGTGTCCTAAATAGGTACCAGGGTTTCGGAGTTGGAATCGTCCGGGGTCGTGGCAACAACTGAGGAGTCAAAGTCGGAGTCGTCCAAACTCTATCGACGTCGACTCTGGAACATGTAGTACGTATGTATTCTATGTAGTCTAAGAGCATGATTTGCCCATGCAGTCGATGCAGTCGAAAAAAAAACATACAGGATGAGGCGACTAGCCCTGCCACACATCTAACAAGCTGAAACTTTTTTTGTCACTCATCCCATCATGGCAAAAAGGGGAAAAAGGGGTAAAAACTCACAACAGTGAATGATACTTCGATGTAGGTAACATATCATCATTGGCTCAGATGTCGACCACGCATCAGCTAAGGTAATTTCAGCAATCGTGTCAAAACTGAAGCATTCGCTCAGCATCATGCCGATCTCATTTTGTGCTCCTTGTTCTGTGTCAGTTTCGTGTCATGTACGAATGCAATACATACATGTATGTCAATGATACCATGGATGCAATATTAGGTAGGTATGTACCTGTTATACTGGTATGTTTTCATTGGCTTCGCCTCTGCACTGTGTCAGCAGAGCAGACGCCAAACTGGGGATTTATGTGTGATGCATCGCTGATGTACAACTACTGATGCACTGTTTTATTATTTTCCGTGAGTATTACAATACATAGTAGTACTGGTTGTTCCTTCTTGGTCTTGAGCTTCACCATGTGGTTGCTATATACCGATACCACATTATTTGCCGACGTGTTGTGAATTGTGATCGCTATACAAATGCAGCTACAGAGTTCAGAGTAGGTACTATGCGATTGTAATATTACTGACGTATAGACAGACTGGCCACAATCAAATTCATCACAGTTCACATGCAATACCTATTTTTATTTAGGGGAGAAGGTAAAGTATAGGCGCCAAGGTTGGTAGCTGGTAACCTGTGTATCGATATATACTACTTATATAAAATCCACTAATCTCATTCAATCCACCCACCATCCGTATTTTCTTCCGACAACCCCGAGTTCGCTTCTGTTCCGGCAGAGTTTCACGGCCACCGGCACACGCGGGAACCCCAGACCGTAAATCACCGTGTGTTGACAGTCCCTCCCCGCCGGTCGGCGCGACTCGCGGGTTTTATTACATGGGGGAACGGCAGGGACCGAGGCGGAGACCCATACGACATCTAGCGGCACTCCCTTGAACCAACAAAACCGTCAAAAAGTGGATATGAATCGGGCTTAATTCCAGTCACAGTTCAGATATTTCTGAAAAGTAAACTTCATTTTCGTGTGAAGAAATGTTCTGTGCACATTTCTATGTAGCCGGTTTTTTGTTTTATGCCTCACACAAAAAAAATGAAAGATGAGCAAAGTTTTACTTTCATTTTTTGCAACATTGCAAAAAGAAAATGGAAAATCGGAGTACATAGAATTGTTGTCCATTTTGAGGAGATGCGGGTGTCATTCATTTTTTGCGCCTAGTTTGAATGACATTTAATGAATTTCGGCTCAAACTTTTCAGTTTTTCCACCTTTATCGTGCAATATCAACGTGAATATTGCACGGAATCAAACAACTTGTCCAAAGTAGGCTTTGTATACCCATGGAGCAGGTACATGCCAAATTTGAGGCTAATATCTCTATCGGTTTTCAAGATATTGCGGTTTTTCACCTCCCATTGACTTAACATTAACATCGCACCCTTAATGGTGATCTCCCGTGATATTTTACGAAGAAAGTAATCATTTTTTTATGCGCATATGAAAGATAATTGATGGTCCTTCCAACAGGACCTCCTCTAACATGTGAACAGGGGGGGGGGTCCCCCCCAGTGATGCCGCTGCCCAGTGGCGTAGCCAGAGATCAGCGAAAGGGTGGTGCTCGAGGGGGCGACTTTTTCCCTTGAGAGGGGCGCTATTGTTAGCTAATGACAGGGGCGTCAGTCTAAAATGTAACGTCATGTTCATGCATGATTTACTAGGTGTTGCAAAATACGAGTAAAAGAACCAGCTTTCGTGTATTTTTCATAAAATCCAATTAATGAAATTTGCAGCCCGGTGTTTTTTTTTTTATAAAAAAACCTTGATCTTGATGAATTTTTAGCATGATATAGGAAACGAGCTCACGGGCTACGAACATTTTATTCTCAAAATACGCATCCATACGAAGCACGCTTAAACTATTTCACAAAATCAAGCACCATGCGCCCCGCTATCTATTAGACGTTATCCCCGGCACAAGATACGAACAAACTCAGCGTGACCTCAGGAACTCTCGAAGCATAAGTATACCATTCAATCGCTTGTCTTCCCTCAAAAACTCTTTTTTTCCTTCGACCATTAAAAGATGGAATCGACTATCAGAACAAACCAAATCAATCAGAAATGCTATTGAATTTAAACAAACCTTAGAGAAGATGTATGGGGTAGCGAAACCTTTGTTTTATTATAGCTTGGGAACTAAGGGAGATAACATTTTGCACACTCGCCTCAGGCTCGGTATGTCCAGCTTAAACTCTCATTTATTTCAAATAAATTCATCTTTGGTAGATTCACCATATTGTAAATGCAATTCCCTCACAGAATCAGTACACCATTATTTCTTATCTTGTCCGCAGTACGCACAAAAAAAGGAAGAGCTTGAAGCATCGTTAAGACATTTAATAAATAATTACCATACGCTTAACTCAAAAGATAAATTAACTGTTACTAGAGGTACAGGTTTGCGCGATAACTGTATGTTTTGATTAATTATATGTGACGGATGCATTAGTTTGGGTGAGTAGCTTGTATTTTAGCTGTATTATTTGGGTAGATTTGGGCAGGGTATATTGAGTGAAGGGTAGGACGAACTTTGGTAGGAATTTCTAGTATACCTACTAGAAAACCTACTATATGTGGTCGGGACTAGCAAAAAGTTAGTTCAAACTAGAATATGGTAGCGCTTATGGTTGGCAGTCGTGACGCGCACGTGACATTCATTTCTTAAATTCCTTAAATAAAAGGTTTAAAGGTAGTGTGCCACCTTTGAAAGATTTCCCATTTTATTTTTCCTAGGATAAGAAGCTTCTGTTTTTACCTAATATCGCAAAAAAATCAAAAATAGGCCTGGAATAGTGCCTTTTTCGCCTAAAAGTTTATCGGTTTTTCGATATGTATAACAACTGTAGTGGGCTGATCTGTAAACGGGCGTCGGCAACAATCGCGAATGCGGCGCACATGTGGCAATAAGCAAAGGTCATTATAGAGTTACGACGTACGGGAATGACGTATCAGGCCCAGTGGCGGTTCTTCCATTGAGGCACTTGAGGCAGTGCCTCACCAGCTTTTGGGTAAAAAAGCTTTTATTGGGTGTTGCTTCCTTAATTTCATTCATGGCTTTGGCCATATAGCTTCCATGAATCGGCACAGCAATGCTGCTACCTTGGATGTTTACCATGCTACATAATAGTTGCCAATTTGGTGGCCTAATGCTTTTGTGTGGGAGAATCAAGTGAGGCACAGCCTTGCCGAAAATAGCCAAGATCGATTTATTGTGATTTTAAATATGAAGCTCTAGATTATGTTCAGTATTTTTGGTAAGGTCTTACCGTGCTAGAAATGAAAAATAATTTTATATTAAATAGTTCAGGGATTTGTCTTATTATGCCTTACTTTTTTCTTAAAAAATATTGAAAGTGCCAAAGGGAGCAGCGACCTCCGTTGGAAAAACTTGGGCTGTGAAACAGTGCCTCACAGCCTAAGGACTAAAAACCTAGGCGTTTTTGATATGGCACATCGGCAGCTCACTTAGATCGGGTACGTTTTTGGCGCGGTTACGACAATCAGTAATTCCATCGGTAAGCCATGCACAATGCCCCAATCATTGCAAGACATATCGTCACGGTAAGTGGGCCAAGGTGTCATGCATATTTTATTAATATACAAAAGTAGTAGGAATATATGCTGCGGGTATTGTTGTACCTACTAAAGTTATAAGTCCATTTACGAGTGCCTCACCTGAATTCTAACCCAAGCGCCGCCACCACTGAACTCTATAATGTGGAATGCGCATCGGCCGCCAAATGGTGTCCAACGGTGCCGCCATGTTGCGCAGACCAGAAAGCGGCCGCCGCCTGTGCTGGGGAATAGGGAATTCGGGACCTCGATTTACGTTTGCGGTCGCTGCATCCGTTACGCTCAAGCTATGTGGACACGGAACCCGGCATCTTACGCAGAATTGAGTGGAGAACAAGATGAAATCCTAAAAAATCATCAGCTATAAGGAACTAATACGTTAAACCCTAATAAGTCAATGGGGAAATATGAAAATTGTTATTTTGGCGCCGAGAATGATCTGAAACTATCTCAAGCATATAAAATCATGATTTCATGCACTCTTTGCAAGGTTCTATGCTTCATATTTGCATTGTTGCCCTTGCGTGACGTCATTTGTGACGTCACAAGAGTCACCATTTTTCTTCAATAACTCCCGATCAAATTGAGCTAGCGAGTCGGGAAAGCCACCAATGGACTCAGGAAGACCTGCCGAATCGAATGATATGCGACATGACCTCTTTCGACCAACTTCGTGACCTGGGGGTGCTGACCTGACCTTGACCTGAGGTCAACACCCTAAGTTGACCTGACCCGAACAAAAAGTATATCACTCGATGCGCCTGAGCTAGCTGAACACGATGATGCCAAAATCGCGGCTCTATGGCCATTTTTGGCGAAGTTATTTACCAAAAACCGAACCCGTGCCTTAGATCACTTGACCTGACCTCAGAGGTCACCGGTTGACCTGAGACCCTTACAGCGGGTTCCTACCAGTCACTCTGCATTATACTTTGCCGCATACGACCACTTTACCGCTTAAAGGGACAGTATCACCATTTTGATGAAATTTGACATTGCATAGGCCCCACCTTTCTGGTCCGGGAACTGAAGACCGATCCTCGAAGCTCCACACCGTTATCCCGCTATCGCCGCTCAAAGTACGAAAGGTGTACCACACTTTGAATCGTGCTTCACTATCTTCACTGTTTAAATGTTTGCGCCGTTTTGAATTGACCGCCAGTAATAAAACTTTTACCCTGGTCATTTCATCAAATTTTATAAAGCCAAAACGTTTTTCGCACTTCTTCATCACCGTTAAATTCATTAAATAGTCGTAGGCAATTTCCGCTGTTTCCTTCGGATTCTAGCGGCTCAACAAAGGAATTCCTCCAGCTTGAATCACAATCTCCCTCCAATGTATGACGTTTATCACGTGATTGTCACGTGATATTTTCTCCCATTGTCAATTGTCACGTCCAATTGTCACTCCCTCCAATTGTCACGTTATATTTTTATAGGCAATACCTAAGGCTACCTCTCCCTAAGGACAACTCAATCAGAAGAACGACCGCGTAAGCGTAGCGTCAATAATGTATTATCTGCGCCAGTTCTGTAGTAATTTTGCATGCTTCCAAACTGGCGGCCATGCTTGTATAGTGGTGGTTCGCCCATGAAAATGAATCATGAAAATGAAATGTGGTTGCAATATTTTTCACCGAGTTCGGTCCTCAAACTATGTTTTTCTGATTCAGAAAAATAAGAAATGCTAGTAAAAAAAAAATCAGCTCCATACATGGATTTTTTTTTCGATGATACTGTCCCTTTAATTCTAGTTTAATTAGCGGTGCATTAGCGAGGTGGGTTCAATCAACCCCCTCGGCCGGGGCAAATGTAGGTCAGGCGAGTGAATTTGAGGAATTCTGAAGATACGATCGTGTTCCCCACTCAATTCTGCGTAAGACGCCGGGTTCCGTATCTACGTAACTTGAACGTAACGGTTACGGCGGCCGCAAACGTAAATCGAGGTCCCGAATTCCCTATTCCTCAACACAGGCGGCAGCCGGTTTCTGGTCTGCGCAATATGGCCGCCACCGTTAGACACTACGGCCAATAGGGTTGAAGCGGCATTGCTCCCCTGTGGCCGCCACACTGGTATCAGCTGTCTAATCGTAGACAACACAATGTCGAGCCTTAAACTGTAAGCCTGTATTGGTATTGTTTCTTTTATTTGGCTGTCGAACATTATTTATGGTTTGAAATATGATTTTATGTAAAATAATTGATATGAAAAAGCCGTCTCTTAAGTTATGACCCCATTTCATCACACGCAAGTGGCAGAAATGACAATGATCAGCTGACGCATTTTTCTTGGCCGAAGTCAGAGCGCGCGGCCCGACGCACTACCACCGCACCACAAAGTATGAGCAGAAGCCGCGCCCAAAGCCAGGGCCCCAGTAACGTGAGGTAGCCGAGTCGGGGCGGCGTGCGCTGACCCAAGCCGGGGCCGCAGCTTTGGGCGCGGTCTACCGCATCCCCGCGGGCAGCCCCGGGCTATCACATGACACCGGGAGGACGCGCAGCCCCGGCTTGGGTCAGCGCACGCTGCCCCGACTCGGCTACCTCACGTTACCGGGGCCCTGGCTTTGGGCGCGGTCTACCGCACCACCTAACAGGCGTGTTCGAAACCGCAGGAGATGATGATGAACGGGTTTATCGGAACTTGATTGGACGAGCATATCGGTAATATTACCGATATGCTATTACCGATATGCACTGAAATCGCTATTTAGCGATTTCAGTGTGTGCATTTATTGTTCATAGTGGTGTGAAATGTGGTTGGGGTACGACCGACAACCCGTCGGGGCGAATTTCGCACTGGGGTACTCAAAACTTGAAGAATATAAGACGTTTTCATGAGTTTTGAAGGTATGGATAAGTTCTAAAAATCCGGTTCTCCTTATCTGGTCCATTAACTCCATACGGTCCAGGAAAGCTGGCACACTACCTTTAAGGGGCCGATTAGTGGGCAGATACATTCAATTAGCTATTAATAATTGATTATGCAAACATTCAAGAATCTACATCATTTAATTCTAGCCAAAATCACGCGACGCTCCCAGGATTCGAACTCACGACCCTCGGATCCGTAGCCCGATACGCTACCGACTGCGCTACCGCGGACCGCGCGCCGTAGCTCGGAGAGGCGGATCGCGGGTGCTGGCGTGCAGAGAAATCTTTACCCTGTACGCCGTAGAAGATCGGCTGGGTTTCGTGAAAAACGGTACAGGAATTGTCGAAAGAAAATTCATCGATCTATCATTTGAGGCCAAGAACCATTGATTCCTTCAAAGGTTGACCGAGATATCGCTCGCCGAAAACAGGTCATTTAACATGTAAACCCTATGGGCTGGTAGGAAATGTACGCCGTGGAGCAGCAGTGCTACCAACTAACTTTGGCGGGGGCCGGATTTGGGTAGCTGTTTTTAATATAATAGCGATAGTTGCGGAGTGTCCAAGTCTTTTGTATGTTACGCCCTTTTTTTAACTCAACCCTACCCCTACCCTACCCCTACCCTACCCTACCCTACCCTACCCTACCCTACCCTACCCCTACCCTACTCCTACACTACACTACACTACACTACCCTACCCTACCCTACCCTACCCTAGGCCCTATTTTAACTCAACCCTACCCCTACCCTACCCTACCCCTACCCCTACCCCTACCCTACTCCTACACTACACTACACTACACTACCCTACCCTACCCTACCCTACCCTACCCCAAGATTACTTTACTACTCAGGTTGGTTCACTAGGGAAATAAAGGCGCCGTAGCTACGTCACGGATTTGGTAGCAATCTGGTAGCAATTTTTGCAGACATCAATGGCGCACGTGTTGTTTGATCGTCGCCAATACTATTTTACTGCACTATTTTGTTATTTCACTGCAATGTATTGTACATTACATTTGAAAATCAAAATAAAGAAATATTCGTAACCCAGCAAGTCAGTTATTCTTTGAGGCAGCACTCTGTCAGCATTGAGCCTTCAGAATGTGTTATTCGATAGACTTTCCCACATTTTCTACTCTTGTCGAAAACTTTCTTAGTCATCAAAAATGTATGCACATATGAATAATTAGAACTTCATTTTCAAAGTTTTATAGACATAAGATTTCACATTACATTATCATAAGGCTACCTGTCCATTTCGTCCAACCAATTAAATATTCATCCAGCAGAAGGCAGGTACCTCTGAGAAGGTACTGATATCTCTTATCTACACCAATATTTCAGGAAAATGACAGAGACTGAGAAGCTATTAAAACTTCAGCGTATGAAAGGTATGTTATGGCTTATGCACATTGAAAAGCATCAGATAATGCTTTTGAACCATCTCATTCACCAGCACACATCAATCCGGCTCCTGGCTTCTGTCCAGGGCTGTCTCATCCCTATCTCCGTAACGTGTCGTGTGCGACCAATGACGTCACGGCATTGCGGCGTTCTGATTGGGCGGCAGCTCTGAATCGCCCGACTGGTGGTCCCCGCTCGACAAGCGCACGTGCGCCGACTAGACATTTGTAGTGGCATTGACGGCAGAAAAAGTGAGGTAATGCAGAGCTCTGAATATACTTGAATAGAGTCTAAGCCGTTAGTAATACGTAAAAACGTCAGATAGGTTTCTTGTTCGTCTTGATTTGAGCTTTTATGTGATATAACTTTTACCTTAGTGGCGAGGTTAGCAGCTATGTGGGAGAGCCCTAAAGTTGGGTCATTTTCCATAGGATTGCATTACAGCCGTCCGACCCTTCGTACCTTTGACGTCACGGAAATCGCTGCTTCGGCCTAATGAGCATACCTTCTATATAGGGCCTTGGCTTCTGTCAAGGAAACATTCCAAAATAATGCATTATTTTATTTCATTGACCACCTTGCAAAAGACAAACAGCAAACACATCACCACCAAAGACAAAAATAGTCAACAGGTTATAGGTACCAGCTGATCTAGCCGCACTGTGTCATGTGCCTTTGACAAACTTGAGCAGTCAGGGTTGAATAAACACCCCAAACTTAGCCATTCATGCATGAACAAGTGCAAATTCTGGTCGAGCATTTTAATAAAAATGAAACTAACAGCATTGTAGGTTACAATTATAAAAAACAATTGCAAAAAAACAGCAGAGCTTACTCCACAAGGCATAGCCATTAATTTTATAACTGACATCCAACTTCGCATCTCCGAAGTTTAACCCACCTACCAGCCACCTGCACATTTCTGCGCACATGTGCTGCGCAGTGTGCACAGTCACTACACATTACACAATTATGAGAATTAAAATAGATTTAAACAATCAAGCAAGTCAGGACTGGTATGCAGATTCACAAGTTCTCTCAACATCTTCAATTAGGTACCAACAATCAAGAGCACCTTGTGATCTCAGTAACTCCGCAGATCCATCTTCTGTTTTCCATTTTCAGTTTTCAATTGAAATACAAGTTCCATCTGGGAGAAACATGTTGCATCATTATGTTAAAACAATTATTATGCTTGAACTTTTGATTGTTCATGTGAACTTCACTTCAAAAGTTGATTCAATTTTTAAAGTTGATATAATTTGTATAATGCTACGATCACGGCGCACCAAATCACAGATAACTTGAAAATAACCAAGCAAAAGCCACATTCTTCAGCAAACTATGAGAGCTATCTGATCCATGCTGCGTTGAAATAATTGAAAATCGCCAAAATCAGTCAAAATATGACAATTAAATTAATATAAACTTCACAAAACTCTGATTTGTGAGGCAATGCGCAACAGAAATGCGAGGGAATATGGTAGTTATCTGGTAGCAATTATGAAGGATTTCCCCTGTCGCTGATGAAAAAACACTTGAAACAAATTTTTCAACGCAGAGGAAATCCTTCATTATGAGTTGCAGGGACCATTTGATTGGCCCATTTTAGACAAATATAGACCGAATGTTTCGATTTCAACCCCATTTATCGTAATGAGACGAATCCATTGGCTTAGTGGTACGTCTTTTGAACACATGTAGGCCTTAGATTTCTCCTTAGCCCGCCTGAAACACACCATGCTTTGCATGCATTTCTATGGGTGAAGGAAAATTCATGCGCCGTGATGACGTCACGGTAAAGGAATTATGAAGCTCGTGAACGGGGGCTGCCCTACCCTACCCTACCCTACCCTACCCTACCCTACCCTACCCTACCCTACCCTACCCTACCCTACCCTACACTACCAGCGACAGTCCAAGTTTCAGCTAAATCGGCCCAGAAACGGCTGAGATGTTGCAAAAATAAATTAATTGTATTTTCTGGTGAATCCCCTTGGCCAGCGGTGCCTTGTGTCGGCCTTCGTTGTCAAAGGTCAATGACCTGCCGGGTCTGTTTCCACTCAGTTTTTTAAGCGAACAACTGAGCCTAAAGCACGTGCCCTCTGCTCGGCGCCGGTCGCGGCCCCACCACGTGCACACAGCTGAACCCACCCCCTCGAAAATTTAATACGTCAAATGAGTGCACGCGTTCGACTTACAGCGAAAATTTCACCCCCGTAGCCCTCACCGTTCCCGAGCAATAGTGTGTTTTTGCCATTTCTAATGTTAACCCTATGGGCACGCGAGCACGCGCCGCGGGCGCACCCCCGGCCGCATCATGTCCAAAATTTAATACGACCTACGTGTAAAGGTGGCCCACATCGCTGTAAAATTTCACGGCCGTAGGTCAACAGACGCCGCCGCAATAAGCGCTACAAAGTGACTACGTCGCACACGGCGTGGGCGGCGGCGGGGTACTTTTTAGGATTTATAATATAGACTAGAGGTACAGGTTTACGCGATAACTGTATGTTTTGATTTATGTTATGTTACGGGTGCATTAGTTTGGGTGATTGACTTGTATTTTTATCTGTATTATTTGGGTAGATTTGGGTAGCTGTTTTTAATTAAACTGTAAGGCGGGCCCGGGCAGCGCTTGTCGAACAGCACTGCGGATCCGAAGGTTGGGACTTGAATTGTAAAAACCGCCCGCCCGCCGCAAAACGCAAACACCGCAAGACGCGCAAAACGCCAACGCAAACTTCGCAAAAAAGAAACAATCGTCCGCCCGTCGAAAACCGCAGAAAAACGCAAAAAAGCCGCAAAAAACGCCCGTCCGCCGCAAAACGCAAACACCGCCGCCGCAAAAAAAAAGCCCGCATCGCCCGCCGCCAACCGCGAAACGCCGCAAAAAACGACCGCCCGCCGCAAACCGCAACACCGCAAATAACGGCCGGCCGCCGGCAACCGCAAAACGCCGCAAAAAACGGCCGCCCGCCGCAAACCGCAAAAAACGGCCGCCCGCCGCAAACCGCCGCAAAAAACGGCCGTCCGCCGCCAAACGCAGACACCGCAAAAACACCCGCAACGCCCGCCCGCCCGCCGCCAAACACAAACACCGCAAAAAACGCAAATACCGCCGCAAAAAACGCCCGCAACGCACGCCCGCCCGCCTACCCTACTCTACCCTACTCCTACTCTACCCTACCCCTACTCTACCCTACTCCTACTCTACCCTACTCCTACTCTACCCTACTCCTACACTACCCCAACTCCTACCCTACCCTACTCCTACCCTACCCCTACTCCTACATTACCCCTACTCCTACACTACTCCTACTCCTACACTACCCCTTCTCCTACACTACCCTACTCCTACACTACACTACACTACACTACACTACACTACACTACAGTACCCTACCCTACCCTACCCTACCCTACCCTACCCTACCCTACACTACACTACCACCGACAGTCCAAGTTTCAGCTAAATCGGCCCAGAAACGGCTGAGATATTGCAAAAACAAATTAATAGTATTTACTGGCGAATCCCCTTGGCGAGCGGTGCCTTGTGTCGGCCTTCGTTGTCAAACGTCAATGACCTGCCGGCTCTAAAGCTTTTCACTCAGTTTTTTTAAGCGAACAACTGAGCCTAAAGCACGTGCCCTCTGCTCGGCGCCGGTCGCGGCCCCACCACGTGCACACCGCTGAACCCGCACCCTCGAAAAGTTGATACGACAAATGGGTGCACGCATCCGACTTTCCGTGAAAATTTCACCCCCGTAGCCCTTACCGTTCCCGAGCAATAGCGTGTTTTTGCCAATTCTAATGTTAACCCTATGGGCGCGCGAGCACGCGCCGCGGGCGCACCCCCGGCCGCATCATGCCCAAAATTTAATACGACCTACGTGTAAAGGTGGCCCACATCGCTGTAAAAATTTCACGGCCGTAGGTCAACGGACGCTGCCGCAATAAGCGCTACAAAGTGACTACGTCGCACACGGCGGCGGCGGCGGCGGATTATTTAAGATTTATAATACACTACACTACCCTACCCTACCCTACCCTACCCTACCCTACCCTACCCTACCCTACCCTACCCTACCCTACCCTACCCTACACTACCAGCGACAGTCCAAGTTTCAGCTAAATCGGCCCAGAAACGGCTGAGATATTGCAAAAACAAATTAATAGTATTTACTGGCGAATCCCCCTTGGCGAGCGGTGCCTTGTGTCGGCCTTCGTTGTCAAAGGTCAATGACCTGCCGGCCCACTCAGTTTTTTAAGCGAACAACTGAGCCTAAAGCACGTGCCCTCTGCTCGGCGCCGGTCGCGGCCCCACCACGTGCACACCGCTGAACCCACCCCCTCGAAAATTTAATACGACAAATGAGTGCACGCGTCCGACTTGGCTTGAAAATTTCACCCCCGTAGCCCTTACCGTTCCCGAGCAATAGCGTGTTTTTGCCGATTCTAATGTTAACCCTATGGGCACGCGAGCACGCGCCACGGGCGCACCCCCGGCCGCATCATGTCCAAAATTTAATACGACCTACGTGTAAAGGTGGCCCACATTTCTGTAAAATTTCACGGCCGTAGGTCAACAGATGCCGCCGCAATAAGCGCTACAAAGTGACTACGTCGCACACGGCGGCGGATTATTTAGGATTTATAATATAGACTAGTGGTGTCAATCGGTTACCGAAAATTTCGGTTACCGAAAATATATGCTGACCGATTTGGTAATCGGTCGGTCAGGCCCCCCAAAAATCGGACACTTTCGGTCACCCTGCCAGTGAAACCATTTTCAAAAAGAGAAAGTATTCCATTTTTGCCTAGTTAAAATGAAATTTATTGGGATGTTAATGATAGAGTTGCAAAATTTCCCCCAAATGCCAAATGCCACATTTTGGCAACTTCATTAGCCATCCCACCCAGCAGGCAGCAGGCAGCAGCCACCCATTGTCCAACCACAACTACAAGCGGGCTGATTTTGACTCAGTTGGCCCCACAAGTACACACAATTTTGAAACTCTATTCCAGTCTAACTATTAAAATTTCACCTGTAATCAAAGAAGTATTGCTTACAAAAATCATTATACAGTCATCAAAAAATGCAAGGACAAAAATACCTTGAATTACTGAAATGTGTTTCTGAAGACTGGACAGTTAGCACTTAGCACTTAGCAGTGATCACATTTACATTTCACAGGTGTTCTACTATTCCACATTCTCCTTAAATATTGCAGGTACCAACCAAATGTTTGTAATCTAGATGACCACAACATAAAAACATAGGAATCTTGACAAAAACTACAGATTCGGCCCATGTCCGATTTCTGGAATCTTCCACATTCCAAACACAAGGAAGGATTTCGAAACAGATGCGTCATAACAGAGACTTTAAACCAGCTGATTAAGTTGCTGCAAAAAAAGTTTTGGATTGTTACATGCTGCCTCGTGAATTATTTTATTGATGTAAATGATCCAACACGATATTGAATTCTAATAAAATAAACATTGTGAGTGTAATTCACTACAAGAAAATTAATTTCCCTTCAATAATTCGACCAAAAGGGCATATAAATAAATATTACGTCATCATCATTCATCCTTTCGTTAGGGAAGAGAGGATCTTAAAAGTCAATCCTTGGTTCTTCTATTACTTTTTGCGCCACTTTGGCGCCACTTAGCATTAATTTTGTCTGCATATTTTGTGTTCTTGTAAAGATAAGACAAACAAGAGATAAGACAAAGTGCCTGTTTAATGAATTTTCATTTCATTTTTGGGACAAAATTCAAGCTCAGAGCTACCTAATACCTACCTTTTCAGCTGGATTTTCACTGTCAAATTCTTTGTAGAGTAGGTATCTCAGACCACATCTCAAGACTCAAGGCAAGTTTCCAAGCAGTTTTGATGTGTTTTGTGGTGTTTTGATTCCGCCTTTTCTACTAGGGAATGTTGTCATGAACATACCTATTACCAACCATTTGACTTACTAATTGATCGTGCTTTTGCAACATGAATGAGCATTCTTCCTTACATAGACCAGAGTAGATTCTTGACAATTCTAATTAACCAAATATGTGAAATGCTGAGGTCCATGTGTTGCTACCCTCAGCAATGTAACTTCTACCACAAAATGTATTTTGCAGTGGCTAAGAGTTGACTGAACTTGGACTGAAATGCCATTTCCCATTATTTTCCATCAGAATTTACCAAATATTTTAATTTTGGGGTAGAGTAATAGCAAATAGAATTTCGGTCAAATTTCGGTCAAATTTTGGCTTGGGATGTTATCGGTCGGTATTCGGTCGGAAAATTTTCCCAAATTTTGGTTTCGGTCGGTATCGGTCAGACATTTTTTGGAAAATGACATCACTAATATAGACTAGAGGTACAGGTTTACGCGATAACTGTATGTTTTGATATGTATGTTAAAAACGGATGCATTAGTTTGGGTGTAGAAACTTGCATTTTTATTGGTATTATTTGTGTAGAACTGGATAACTGCTTTTAATTGAACTATAAAGTATGATGGTGATGCATGCGAGTTGTTCGAGCCCTTAATAAGTTAGGATGTTACTCAATTCAACCCTACCCTACCCTACCCCTAACCTACCCTACCCTACCCCTACCCTACCCCTACCCTACCCTACCCCTACCCTACCCTGCCCCTACCTCTACCCCTACACTACCCTACCTTACCATACCCTACCCTACCCTACCCTTACACTACCCTACCCTACCCTACCCCTACCCCTACCCTACTGTACCCTACCCTACCCTACCCTACCCCTACACTACCCTACCCTACCCTACCCTACCGTTACACTACCCTACCCTTCCCCCTTACACTACCCACCTTACCCTACCCTACCTACCCCTACCCCTACTCCTACCCTACCCTACTCCTAACTTACCCTACCCTACCCTACCCTACCTACCCTACCCTACCCTACCCTACCTTACCCTACCCTACCCTAACCTACCCTACCCTTACACTGCCCTACCCTACCCTTACCCTACCCTACCCTACCCTACCCCTACCCTACACTACCCTAACCTACCCTACCCTACCCTACCCCACCCTACCTCTACACTACCCTACCCTACCCTACCCTACCCTACCCTACAATTCCCTACCCTACCCTACCCTACCCTACCCTAACCTACCCTACCCTACCCTACACTACCACCGACAGTCCAAGTTTCAGCTAAATCGGCCCAGAAACGGCTGAGATATTGCAAAAACAAATTAATTGTATTTACTGGCGAATCCCCTTGGCGAGCGGTGCCTTGTGTCGGCCTTCGTTGGCTCTGATGCTTTTCACTCAGTTTTCTAAGCGAACAACTGAGCCTAAAGCACGTGCCCTCTGCTCGGCTCCGGTCGCGGCCCCACCACGTGCACACCGCTGAACCAACCCCCTCGAAAATTTAATACGACAAATGAGTGCACGCGTCCGACTTGCAGTGAAAATTTCACCCCCGTAGCCCTTACCGTTCCCGAGCAATAGCGTGTTTTTGCCGATTCTAATGTTAACCCTATGGGCACGCGAGCACGCGCCGCGGGCGCACCCCCGGCCGCATCATGTCCAAAATTTAATACGAGCTACGTGTAAAGGTGGCCCACATTGCTGTAAAATTTCACGGCCATAGGTCAACAGACGCCGCCGCAATAAGCGCTACAAAGTGACTACGTCGCACACGGCGGCGGCGGCGGCGGATTATTTAGGATTTATAATATAGATAGATACTTCATGGTCCTGGAGAAAACAGTAGCCTGTGTGTGGCTGTGGATGCTTCGGTACAAAAGTATATCAGGGAAACCAAGCGCTTTGAGTCATATATATGAGATTATATATTCCCGACCGGGGCTGGGAAAATGCGTTTTATTCACCGAGGTTTTTGTGCGGAGGACCGAGTGCCGGTAGGCACGAGGTCCGTAGCAAAAAACCGAGGTGAATAAAACTGCATTTTAATATGATTCCCCGTGCGTTCTCGGCTTTTTTACTGCAATCAAAGTAAAAGATCCAGTGCAGAAAAGACTGCACGCGTCAATAAAATAAATCACGCGTTAATTTTTTCGTTTTACTCTCGACAGGTTTTGCTTCTTGTTGACGAGCGCATTCAAGCTGCTCTTCTAAAAGCCAGTGATTGTTATCTGGTTTTGCTCTACATATTTGTGAATTTCTTTATATTATTTTTCTGATCAGCTAGCTGTATGGATATTGATAATGATGATGGGAGCAGCTCGGAGATGGGAGAAGAAGAGCTGGAAAACATGGTTCGACAAGCTGAACAGAAAGGAACAGCCCGACAAACAAAATGGGCGTTGAAAAAATTCGAAGACTGGATGACGAAAAGAAAAGTTGATATCAACATGAGTGAGGTCGAGCCTACAATGCTGTCTGGGATCCTCAAGCGATTTTACGGTGAAGTCCGCGGGATGCAGGGATCAGACCTGTCTCCCAGCACGCTGGTGGGAATACGGGCCGGGCTCCAGCGGCACCTGTCAGGAATTCGGCCGGACGGCATGGACATAACTAAGGATCCAGCATTTTCTGCAGCAAACAAAGTATTCAAAGCGAAGTGCCGCCTATTTAACATGAAGGGAGGTCCCAAGGTTCAGCACAAAGAGCAAATTGCTGCAGGAGATTTGGAAAAAATAAATGAGTATCTGGGAGGACAAAACATCACGAAGGATCCACGACAGCTGCAGCAAGCTGTATGGTTTACGATAGCGTTCAACATGGGATGCCGCGGACGGGAGATATATAGACAACTGAAGAGAGAGAGCTTTAAATCCTACACTGATGACATGGGCAAGGAGTACTGCGAGCTGCAGCAGAGTGTGGTGGAAAAAAAAACATGAAGGCGGCGCCGATGCGGATAAGCAGTACGACCTCAGCACGAGGATCTATGACACACAGGTGGGGGGAAGGAGCGCACTGTCTTTGCTGCGACTCTACATCTCCAAACTCCATCCCGACTGTGAGTGGATGTTTCAGCAGAGCCGCCCACGACCAGGACAGGATGACCCGACCTGGTACAAGAAGGAGCCCCTCGGGGTGAACACTCTGGGTGATATGATGCCCCGGATCAGCACCAGCGCCGGACTAAGCAAACGGTACACTAACCACTGTGTCCGCTCCACAACTGTTGGAGTCCTGTTCCATGCCGGAGTGCAGGCCCAGAGCATAATGGCTAGGACTGGACACCGCAGTGTCGAAAGTCTGCAGCACTATGTGGGAATGACAACATCTTCTGAACGACGACATGAAGCACGGCTATTAGAGGCGGCCTTGCAAGGCGCGACTGCAGGCACGCTGTCTCAGAGCCGGCTTTCAGTCATTCAAGAGGCCGGGCAGGGAGCCGGAGATGGCAATCGTACCATGCAGTGTGAAGAAAGCCTACATATACGAGCAGCTAGTGCAAGTCGACAGCTGTTCAGTGGCACGTACACCAACTGCACCTTCCACATCAACATCAGTGACAAGATCTAGAAGCAGATCGGTTCAGTTACCCGCAGTGTAGATGTACCCGGACGTACAGTATGTCTAAAAAGAATGTACCGTCGCCACTACGTGGCGCTGGTGTCGCGAGCCGGTAGTTGGCTGAATCCGCACCAGACCACACATTCCCAAGCGTTAGGTGACAGCTGCGCAGCGGCCGGTAGTAGCGTAAGCCCGAACCTTCGTGACACGACCCCGGGGGGGGGGGGGGAAGGAGGGAGAGAGGGAGGGGAGCGGGCGGGGCAGCGCGTGCAGGGAGGGGTGCTCCGGCAAGCTGGCAGTTGTCGCGGCCAAAGGTCAAGGGGTCACACACCAAGTGAACGGACGCTGATGTGGGTTCGTGGGGATCGTGAACTTGTGTGTGGTAGGTGCGTCTTGCGATGCACGGGTGATACGCCATGGGTCTAAGCCAAATGATTCGGGGGAGAGCTGAAGAAAAATACCTGGTCAACTACGGCGAATAATGGTACTGAAAAATGGAAAGTATGGGTCAATGCAAGCCTTCATGGCTATAAACTTTTCTGAGGGCGCAAAGGCCAGCATTGAATAACGACATCCGGATCGAAATTAGCAATGATTTATAATTACATGTCGAAGTAATAACGCTGCAAAACCCACCTAGTAAATTGTCAAGTCGGATTCATACCGACTTGAATTAAACTATCCTAAATTAAATTGTATATAAAATCTGTATGCTTTGACCAGCTTCGTGACCTGACGGGCTGTGACCTGACCTTGACCCGAGGTTAACACCTTAACTTGATCTCACCCGAAGAAAAAGTATACCATTCGACACGCCTGAGCTAGACAAACACGATGCTGCTAAAATCGCAGATCTGTGGTCATGTTTAGCGAAGTTATTTACCAAAAACCGAACCTGTGCCTTGGGCCACTTGACCTAACCTCAGAAGTCATCGGCCGATCCTAGTCCTTAAAATCGGAGACCAATCGCTGCATTTCGTAACGACGCGCACGATCGTTTCTTTCGTGAGGCTCTAGCTCATTAAGGGGCGAATCGGCAAAGGGGGTTGTTCTCTCACTTCCAACCCCCCAACGCCCCCTCGGTATTCAGAAAACCTGAAGGTCCGGTGAGGGTTAAAACGTTGCTCCTGAACGAGGAAGAAATGTAAAAGTCAAAGCTCTATAGACGTCCTGTAAAAGTGGCCATAATAAATAAATTGGTTAGAAATAAGATGCTTTTTAAACGACTTCCTCATATAAAATCGGGTGCTGGGACCAATCTTATAAACGCTTTAGAATGGACAGGGCGTCATGGCTTAAGTTTGGGTGCAGGAAACGGCTATTAAAAGCAAAATGGTTTTCATGCATTTCAGTCAATTGTATATTGACGGTCCCAGTGGCCGAGCTAAAAAAAGTTTGGTAGTGTTTTGCATCTTTTACGCCCTAAGAAACTACACCATCTATTGAAGTGGGCGGGCTTATTTGAATGGGAGGGCGCATTATGCGTCAATCGTGTGCTTTCGTTTGTTTTGGACTGTATTTTACGACATCCACTGCTGGTATCACTATTAATATTATATAATGCCGTGAATGCGACAGCATTCCATTTATAAGATTGGGCCAATGGAGTCGCGCCCTGCGAGCTCGGTTTTCCGCTCGGCCGCTACGGGCCGAGGAAGTCGGTCTTCGCCTGAGGGCAGGACGGAGGTCAGCGAGGGAGCGCGGTGTCAGCCAGGTATCGCCCAGTGCCGAGCGGATGCCGCTCCCTCCCCTCTCTTCCCCTCTTCTCCCCTCCCCACCTCTGTATAGATGGGGAGGGACCGAACTGCCAATGACATGCGAGCGGTCAAGGCCGCTCGCGCGGCAGCGACCCTGGCGGCCGGGTGCCGCAACTGGGATTCAGCCAAGTTACCGATTCGCCTCCTGTGGGAGAGCCAAACCAGGGGACATACTTTTTAGACATACTGTACAGCGACTGCGCCGTTCAGTTACCTTCGTTTAGTATGCCACGTAGCATTTCTCTCCATAGGTTTGTTACTGCAGGTTTAATGCAATACACGATTCTTTGGCAGGCGCAAATGCATGAGTTTTCTTACATCGGTGCCATAAGAAGTTGGATGGAATGGTGACCAATATATACGCTAAATCATACGTTTAATTGACGCGTGAATCAATTTTTGCTCCCCCCAAAAAGCCAAGCCCCTTTTTTCTTTAACTCTCCCCAAAAAAAACCCTTTAATAATCCTGACCGGAGCGCTGAAATACTCAATGCTAAGAACTTGAACGACACGGGGAGTCATACTAAAATAGATTTTATTCACGCCTTCCCGTGAGTAAAGGATATTTGATGCACTCATGGGATCATTTAAACACTCGTGTGTAAATTTCACTCGTTTCACTCGTGAAATTTACACACTCGTGTTTAAATGATCCCACTCGTGCATCAAATATCCTTTACTCACGGGAAGGCGTGAATAAAGTATAATTTTCACAGCCCAAGGTTGGGAAGAGATTTACCACATGCCGTACCGGCGCAACAGTTAGTTTCATATTCATTTGATATTATACATATATTATATTCTTAATATGGTGTTAATATTATATTAATACTATGTTCATATCTATAGTAACCGTGGTTATTTTTTGTGTTTTGCATTATTGGGCGGCGTTGAGACTTGAGTACAAAGTATGAAAGATGAAATTCCCTACTTCTCCCTTATTTAGGGTGTTAAAAAGCTGAGGATGAAGATGGTGAAGCGCCAGAAGTTTAAATAAAGATATGGAGTCTACTTCCAGCAGGAGTGTGAGCCAAGACTGAAAATTGGGTGAAACGCTGAATCAAACGCGTCTTGGATCCCAGCTGGAACAATATCAAATGTTTCATTGTGTCTCGTTAAGATACTTCGCGCGTTTTAAGTGTTCGTTTTTTGCGTGCATTATGTTCTAATAATGAGTACTCTGACCATTGTTCTGCAGCAATAAATACGTTGGCATTTGAACGATACCTACCCTTGTTTAGTTGAATTACGTTGTCAGCAAAAGTAAGTGAAAACGCAGTCATTTAATTTTGCTCACTTCTGCTGTTGCTGTTAGTGAACACACAAACCGTAAATATCTTCTTTGGAATTGGTTCTTCCGCTCAGAATATTCAGTAAAACTTTGTCTGGGAAAATCAAAAAGCCCTAGGGCCGAATCGTTTCCCAAATACCTTCAACATTAGCCGAGGCGGGCCGAAGCCATTTCCCAAATGCACGTGCTAATGTTAAAGGGATATCTCGGCATGTGGTAAAATATATTCCTGCCCGGTGCCGGGATGATTCAATAAATGTCACCGAGGTTTTTTAGCGAAAACTCCGAGGGCCGTTAGGCCCGAGGTGCTTTTCGCTAAAAAAGCGAGGTGACATTTATTGAATTCCCGGCCTTAGGGCTGGAAGGTGTTTCCCATACCTGCCAAAAAGCTCACAACTATAATTGATAGTGACGTCAGCAGCCATGTGGTTCAACGCGTTTAACCACACCCCTTGAACCACACGGCTGGCAATATTAAAGCACTGCATTAAACTTTGAAAAGTGTGGTACAGTGCACGTGCCATTAAAATGCCTGGATGTCTCGATTTAATCATGCAATGTAGCAGGTATGGGAAACTGTAAAGAAATATGATTTGTTTAAGGTAGGAAAGCCAAAGTGATGTGTGATGTGGGGTGTTTGTTGTCAGCTATCATGGACCAGTATGAATGATGTACCTCGACTTAAGCACGCAAGTGCTTTTGTACTAATTCATACATGCGTCTGGATGTTCAAATACATGTGATTGATTGATTCGAAGCGGTAAAATATACGTTGATCGGTAGGTACAATCTATGTATATTCTTTGCAAAAAAATATACAGGCTCACTCACTGATCCAAAGTGACCTGTTGGCTGTAGCCTGTGGTCGACCGGGTGGCCGTGCTTAGAATTAGTGATGTCAGTTACGGAAAATCTGAATACCGATACCAAACCAAATACCAACCAAAACCGTGGAGAAATACCGAAACCGAACCAACTTGGGAACATGAGGGAAATACCCAAGGGCGGATCCAGGGGCATCTCAAAGGGGGGGCCAAATGCCCATCATGTTTTTCGCTAGGATAGGGCCCGCAGAACCTAACCTACCCCCAAATCCTATTTTCTCCCCGGATTTCGGCCACTTTATTTTGTAAGGTTGCAATTTTGCCAAAAAAAAATCAAATAAAATAAAAAATCAAAAAAAAATCACGTACTTCGGCGGTGGGGGGGGGGGGGGGGTTAATAGGCCCCAATTTGGCTGCGCCCTTGCAAATGGCAATCCGTAGTGGCAACCTATACCCTGCTAAAGCGCCTTTCTAAGGAGAGGGGTTAACGCCTGACTATTTTTTGCTAGGCCTAGGCCAATTGAAGGGGAACTGCAAGGTGGGCTTATACATGCAGCGATATCCGAACAACAAATAAGGAGGCAGAAAACCTAAATTATTACTTGGGAGTAGTCAAAATGTCATTGAGAAAGCCGGCCGTGATGGGGTACATTTTCCGCATCCTGCTCTGCATGCAAAAGCAGATGGACGTGAATGATGCTTAAAGTGATAGCGTGTATTTATTAGTAGAAGCTTGGGTGCCTATGGGACAAAAATAACTTTGGTAATAAACATGTAATTGTGGTAAAATGTTGATAGCATGAATCCCTCAGCACAGGATATGTTTAGCCAGATATGAATCTATGAATCGGTCTTATGGTTGGATTTTCAACCCGGAATGGCATTTGACATAATGACATTAGCGGTTTAGGGCACAAATGGCTCACAAGTAAGCTCACAAAATGATGCATGATGAAGAACTTGTTATTCAAGCCAAGCTGTTTTTGTGCAATACGCGTATGATTTATATCACATGTGTTTCCTGAAATCAGGTGATTTCATCGCGTTTATGCTAGCTGTCCTGTTCACAGAGATCAGCACAATCAGCCTATCAGTTAATACGCGGTCATCCTATCTGTCAGACATCTGATAGTGATGACAGTTGACACGTCTGGCGCAGAACCGAATGTATATTATGTATGTACATACATATATGGTCAGCCTTTCAATATCACATCGCACAGGATGAGGATAACATTGAGCAGTCGAGGATCACATCGCGCAGGGTCAGGGCCACATCGCGCAGGATCAGGATCGCGTCGCGCTACAGGCGCAATCGGAACTCCCGACGGCGACAGGCAGACGCAGCGAAGCGGTTGATGACCTCGCTGGTCGCCGGCATGTGGTCCCGATGTACCTGAAGCAGAACGAGCGCCTCGAGCCGACCCTCGGTCATGGTCGTTTTGAGCGCTGTCAGTGTCCTAGCTACCTTGGAAAACACGCGCTCGGCTTCTGCGGTTGTTACTGGTAGCACGCTGAGTACCTTTAGAAGCATATGTACGTTTGGAAAGATTTCAGCCGGGCACGCGTTGAGGGAACTGATAGCAGTCGTCGGAACTTCTTCCTTGGGTTTATCACGCCACATGGCTTTCCACACGCTGAACTCGGCTTTCACCTGCGAGTCAGTTACTGATCCTAGGAGACCTTTAAACTGCTCGTAGGCTGGCTCCACGTCAGACCACTCCGTAGAAACTGTTTTCTTTGGCAGGAGTTTGCTGAGGCTCGCGGTCAGCTGCGTGTGCTTGCCGAAGCGCAGGTTGATGTCTTGCAGGACGAGATCCACGGCAGGATTGAAGACCGTGATCTGGTAGTAGGCTTCTGTGGAGAGATCCCTGCCTGCATTTCCCCGGTAGACGGACTTTTCTGGCAGACGCGGCTTCCTCACCTCTACACTCAGCTTCTCTGCAGCGCATTCCACCGTCCGCATCAACACAGCGAATTCCTTTTCACTGGAGGCTCTCTGCTCCGTCAGCACGGACTTCACCGCATCTACCAACTGTAGGGCTTTAGTGAGGTCCAGCTGCTTATCCTGAAGTGCCAGAGCCAATGGCCGAAGGATGCCGGCCAACCGTTCAACTACGACCAGACCTACCAGGAATTCGGTCCTCGAGATGGCACTCAGAAGCGCCGTGGCCTTCGAACTGGAGCGCCGATCTTGCCACGTGGCGATCTGCTCCAGTGCCAGGTGGATAGCGCTGAGCTGTTCCAAGAAACGCTCCACAGCGAGATGCCTTTCGACAAACCGTGTTTGGCACAGTTTGATCAGCTTGAGCCTCTTATCGCCGTCCATCTTTGATGACTGTGCGTAGCGCAGGATTTCGCCCCGCTTTGCACCATCTGTTAGAAAAACGACGACAGTCTCCATTGTCCCCAAGGCATTTCTTACCAAATCCACTTTGTTGATGAGTGACGTCTATAGATTCAATGCATGAGACGCACAGTGGAAATACTCTGCCAGTGGTGCGGCTTCCTTCACTTGTGCCACCACGCCCACCCGCTCACTCGACATAGCAGCCGCGCCGTCGTAGCATTGGGCTACAAGGCGAGAAGTGTCCAGGCCCAGCTTGCGGATACTGCCTAGCAGCGCTTCTGCGAGGTTCTTCCCCGACATCTTCAGCTCTGGGCCGTTCGCGGACCGCCGAATGACGTCCATCACATCCAGAAGAGCGACAGGGTCTTCCCGAATTACGAGTTGGCCACTCTCATTTTCGTCTACATATCGAGCCACCACAGCCATCTGCTCTCTGTTTGAAATGTCTGTAGTGTCATCAGCCATCAACGCCCATACTTGAGCCTTTTGCACCTTGTTTGTCACACGTTCCTGCACCAAAGTCCTGAGGACGTCGAGGAGCTCATTCTGGACTGTTTTGCTCGTGTAAAGCGCGTTACCAGAACCATCTTGCAGGTGCCTTTTCAGTACTTCGTCGCCACTCTGAAGCCTAAATCGGAGCAGCCCTTTAAAGTTTCCATCGTTTTCGGCTGGCTGAGTACCACTCCCATCAATTCGCCCATCGTCACGGTGGCCTCGCAGTGATATGTTTTGCGTCACAGCAAACTTGAGCGTTTCGATGATTGACGTCAGTACTGCCCTGTTACGCCTGACCTCGCGCTCGCTCGCTGTGTCCATCACTGCATCGATGCTTTTCTTTGGATCCTTCATTGCGATCGTAAAGCTGGCAGCCTTTGCAGCATTGGCCTGGTGGGATGCTGACTGGGCATGCGAAACCAGAGCACCATTCTTGCCGGTCAAGTCAGAAAAGTCGACAAGGGGGCGGCTCACCAGCTTGCCTTTCGACCTGCCTTTACCTCCACGTGCACCTTCGCCTTCATCAAGAGTTTCGCCAAAAAGCACACAAACACTACACCATGCACCAGATAAGTTCCCCTTTCTGGATACAGCCAGCCACTTGTATGTATCCAAGTGATGCCGGAGAAGATACCTCGGCCGGGACACCCCATTCTTTGTCTGATACGAAACAGGGAACTGACTTTTCTCGGAGGGACACCATCGTTTGGTCAGTCCTTCTAGCTTTTCTTCATCGCTGGTTTTCTTTGCGATAAAAAAACCGAAGTCATTCGGAGGCAGAACAGGCCTATCATCTGGGATTCCAACAATGTCCTCTGAATCGCCACCACTCTGGTCTGGAGAGCCTGCTGACTGATTTTCAGATGGCGTGAAGGATGAGGTTCCAGGGCCAGGACCCGTCACAGGAGACTCCAGGGCCAAGGGGCGATCCTCCTCTGAAGAGACAAGCAAGGGGATATAGGATTACTATCCGGTCGCTAAACGGTCAGGTTGGACTCTGCTGGTTGGACTCTGAAAATTACTTTATCAATTAGGCAAGCATATTAGGAAAAAAGCTGCCGATTGTCGGCGCTGGCATCTTTGGTAGGTACCTAAGAAGTCGGAATACCACCAAGCTCGTTTGCAAAATATTTAAAAAATGTTATTTGCATAAAAATAAAACAAGAAAATGCAACGTTTCTAGTTCATTCACTCAAAAACCGTTTGTCAAAGTCATGTTACCATTACAACCAGTGGGTGTTTCGGACCGCCAGCTAATGTCCGATAAAAAAGTAAAAACAATCTAGGTATATGTAGTAGTCTGTTTAGACTAAAGCAAGGTTACCGACAGAAGGTTAAGAAGACGGCATAGGTAACACGACGGTGACGCCCGTACAATCAGCTTACGCTCTATGATAATATGATAATTGGGGCTTAGGGGCGCGCCGACTACAATGGTCAAATGACGCTCATATTAGCTTCTGCTCTAGCATGCGCCATTGATAGTTCAAACCAATCTTAGCCAGAATTCACAAAGCTAGTATAACTATTCTATTTTTAGATACTATTTGTGACTGCCGGCGAGCGGTGCGCGTTGTGCCGCTGAGCCGTGTCAGCACTCGTCGCTGTAGAGGTCGCCGCGAGCGCTGCGAGCCTCGTCGACCAGTGGGTAGGATAGGTGGCGGTAGCGGTCGGTGCGCAGACTACAATGCACCGACACGTTATAGACCGATCGAAAAGTCTTGACTGTGCTATGACTGTGGCAAAGGGACCGACCGAACAAAACAAATCAAGCAAACCATAAGAATGTGGCAATGGGTAGCTCGATTCGGGCGGCGGCGTGGCCAGGCGACCCCGTGACCTCTGGCCGTGTCCTTCTGTGTGCGCGGCCCATTCGCCCCTGACTTGGGATGTCGATAGGTAAGTGGCTGCCGGTGCCCTTAAAATCATGCGTGTTTTAGAAATAAATGAAAGTGATATAAGTGTTGGGAAAAGGCATAATTTTTTTCTGATGATATTACTGCATGCTCTGGCAGTATATATTGATTAAATCTTGTTTGCTTTCAGATTCAGGTACAATAATACAACAGCACAGGTGCAAAAGGCGGTTTAGAGGTAGAACAATAGCTGTCATTACACTATTCACATAGCAGAGGGATATACATGTAATACTCACATTTTTAATACAAGAATTCATTAAACTATAACTGAACACAATATGCCTGAATGAACTGCAACATAAGCTACTGTACCTGCATAGGCTCCTGCTGTTGCTGTGGGCATCTCTGGTCCAGGAGTAGGAGAAGGGGTGCTCGGAGGATCACAGGCTGGGACAGATGGCTGTGGATCCAGGCTGAAAAAGTCGGTGTGTGGAATTCAGAACAATGCAGATGTAGTGATCCATTATCCATATATGCCAGCACTCAGCAGCCAAGGTAGTATTAGTTGATACTAACACAAAGGTGGATTTAATTGCTTTAAAATGCTCATTTAAATAAAGCAGCACCAAAATTAGACACCTATCTAAGAGGCTGAGACTAAAACACTGACCAAAATGTATTATACAATACAATTCCAATTAAACATTGTTGTAAATTACCACACATGTCAAATATATGCATCCAGAATGGCTTCCATTACATTTTCAAATACTTTTTTACTTGCCTGTTTCTGTTTTTACTTTTCTTTGAGAAAAAGTCCATCATGGACTTTTGCACAGGTGGTCCTCGTCTTTTCATCATGGATGGCTTATCCTGGAAAATGGTTTGGTGGGTCCTTAAAATGTGCCTAAAGCAAGTTGTTATTTACTTATTTTCTGGTCTATCTTTTCATCTTTCTTCTAGGTTAAGTTGCAGATAACTTTTCACTCCTTTGCAGGCACTGACTTTGCACTGTAGGTAATTCTCATTGCTATTTGAGAAAATTTGCACTAATACTCCTAAAACCCAGAGAAACATTGGAAAATATATGCGCACAACAGCCTTGGTGGTGTCCCAAAATTGGCTTCAGCATAAATGTCAACAGAGCAAAATTGGATCTTAAAATCCAATGTGAGTGTGGAAAGTTTAAGCCAAGAAGGCATGGGCTAAAATATGAGTTGCAAACCTACCACACCTCGATTAGTGATTACCTACCCGACTCCACGCACAACCGGTATATAAGGTATATAGGACTTTGCACACAACAACGCGGCAGTGTATACGATATTAGAGCGAAAAAGTGCGGCGATCGCGGCGATACGGCGTGTAAACAAACGTGCATTTCAAGGTTTTGGTTATAATGGGAATGAAGTATGGTAGCATCATGATACCATAGTAGCTCAGGCATATCCATGGCTCATGAAGTTTTCCTTCAATAATTCCGATTTGGGGTTTTAAGATGGTACAACACGGCCGGGCCATTGTCATATTTGGACAAAAATAGAGATGTTTGGCCTTGGCGTAGATAAGAAAGTGAAAATGATCGTGAATACATGAGTCGGCTCTGAAAAAGAACACGGATGAAAGGGGGCCATGGCCCCGTTGTATGTATGTATGTATGTATTGACGATCAAGAGCAATCCACAATCGGCGTGGCGATTACACTCCGAGTCCGAGCTGGTAAAAGATAAACACAAGAAATACCTACACAAGAAAACGCACACACTTACGGATACGAGAATGCACAACGCGAACGCCGAACACGCACATACTTGGTGTAACCCGCACGAAGCCGCGTTCATAACTATACACACAGACTCGTTTGCCTTTCATAGTCCAAGAGTCATGAGGCTAGCTACTATGGCTACTCTGGCTAGGCTTAAGCCCCTTTTTTACAGCACGGGCAAACCTGGCTGGAGGCAACTGCGTTAGCTCGAGGGGGAGAGTATTTAGGAGCGCCGCGGCACGGTAGGCGAATCTACGTTTTCCGGTCTCTAGTCGGGGTCGCGGTAAGTGGAAAAGGTGGTCTTGGCGAGTAGACCTTGCTCGTGTTTGGGAATTTTTGGAAAATAGGGTCGCAATCTCCTCGGGTTCACCTCTCTGGATGGCCTTGTGCGCCGTGATAAGGGTATGGTATTCAGCCATTGTTTTAGGTGCCATCCAGCCGAGTTGGTCCCGGAGATGGGAGACATGATCAAATTTACGGCGACCGAAAATGACTCTAGCGGCAAAGTTAAGAATTTTCTGAATGCGATCGAAGTTCTTTTGGCTACCATTACCGAATACGGAGAGACAGTACTGGATCCGTGACATGACGAGAGCCACCACTAGTGTCTTGGTGACACCGTCGGGGAGATAGTGGCGGACATGGGAGAGGCCGATTAGGAGACCCGTGCACCGGCGACTGAGCTCGGACACATGCGCGTCCCAGGACAGGGTGCCGTCGAAGATAACGCCCAGGTTGCCCACCTGCTTGCATGGCACTAGTTTGGTGTCGCGAAAAGAAACGGTGAAAGCAGGCATGCTTCTCAAATTTTGCCGACTGCCGAAAGCCATGAGCTGAGTTTTAGCAGTGTTTACTTTTAGAGCATTTGCACTGAACCAATGGTCGAGAGACGCCAGTGACGCTTCCAAGCGCGAGATGAGTCCCCTAAGGTCGTTTAAAGGGCCACTCACCAACAATTGAGTATCATCAGCGTACTGGAAGACTGTTGCATCCTCAGAATAAAGTGATAGATCATTGGAAAATACCGTGAAGAGTAAGGGACCAAGTGCCGAGCCTTGAAAGACGCCCATAGAGTTGGGGAGAGGTTGTGATAATACCCGGCGACCGGACTCGTCCTTCAATGACACACTCTGTGTGTGACCCTGGAGATAGGCGGCGAACCAGGATGTCTCTATGCCGTGCATTGCCAACTTAGCGAGTAATAACTCATGGTTGATGACATCAAAACATTTGCTTAAATCAATAAGGCATAGCATAGAGACATCCCCCCTATCGGTGGCGGCCAGGATTTGGTCACTGACGGACAGAAGTGCTGTCTCAGTTGAGTGCCGGGGTCGGAAACCGTGCTGGGTATTGGCCAGAAGATGGTTTTGGGAGAGATAGCGATAGAGCTGTTTGTGAATGACTCGCTCGACCACCTTCATAATGACAGGTACTAAGGAGATAGGTCGAAAATTAGTGGGATCAGATGGGTTTCCAGACTTGAAGATGGGGTGAACTATAGAGTGTTTCCAATGAAAGGGGATATCGGACCTTGAGATGCAGGTGTTAATGATGTGAAGGATAACGTCACCTATAGATGGGAAAGCAGTTTTCAGCATGCGAATGCAGACGCCATCAGACGCACAGGCGGCAGAATTGCGCATATTGAAAACTGTGTGACCGAGTTCACCGAGAGAGATAGGTCTGGGCTTAAATCTACCGGTTACGACACGCGGCAAACGGCCAATTTGCTCAACAACTGGATTTTGGTCACGGATCTCTGTAGCGACGCGGGGACCCACAGAAACGAAAAAAGAATTTAAAACGTCAGCCGATACATCAGGTTGAACACTAGGTCCGTCTTTCTTACCAGCCACAACCGACCTAATACTTTTCCACACCTTGTTGGGACCCCGCCCACTTATCTCTCTGTGAAGTTCGCCGCGTCGGTCTCGTCGCACTGCGGCCCGGACAGTTCGGTTTAAGTCTTTGTAAACCTCTGACTTTCTACCGAACTGCTGTAACGCGGTACGACGTTGATCCATGATTTTAAGTGTGGCGGGGGTAACTGGTGGTGCAGTAGGATTACGGATGGTAATATTCTTTATAGGTGCGTGATCGTCAAAAATCGGCAGAAATTCGGTCAGGAAAGCATCCCACTGGTCACTTACGTTCGTGGCACTAAACACGCCCTCCCAATCGGCAAACATCAGGTCAGAGTTCAGGGCGTCGACATCTATACGGTTGATTGAGCGGGATTGAACAACTGTAGGATTTTTGCGTTGTTTCGGAACGTTAATAGACACACGAAGGAGTTTGTGTGGGCTGAAGTGGCAAAAGGATGCAGAGCAATCACGCACAAGCTCTCTATTTTTAACCATACAGACGTCTAGCAACGAGCCGGAAGTGTACGTTGGAACGGTTACAAGCTGCTCAAGAGAATAATTCGATAAAAAGTCACTGAGGTGTACACGCGCACGAAAACTCTCCTCCTTCAACATATCACAGTTTAAATCGCCACAGATCATAAATGGAATCTTGGGAAAATCAATTAGTACACGCTGTAACTGCGTCTCGAGGTCCGAAAAGTCCGCTCGCAGAGCGGCATCGGTCTGTCGGGGCGGCCGGTACACAGAGCATACAATTAACTGGCGATTTCGTTCGAGCTTGAACGTTGGCCCCCCCCCTGGATCCGCCCTTGGAAATACCAACTTTTTACCGATTTTTTAGCCTCTTATACATTAGTGGGGGTTCATGATACCAACAAAATACCAAACACATTAGGATTGAAATACCAAATACCAAGTTGGTATCGGTATACCAAAAAGTCGGTATCCGATTGACATCTCTACTTAGAATCTCAAACCGCACGTATGTAGGATTCACGCTGCGACTAATTGCCTAAATTGGGATCAACGAAAGACTTGAACATTTAAGACCATGGGATCCACCATGAGATCCCAACTCATTGTCATACCAGCAGCGACTGCAGTCAGAGGCGACCGAACGCTGACATACATTCGTGATTTTTTCTCCACAAATCACCTTTACAATTCGATGTCTAGTGCGTGCAGCACCTACCTGTGGACATGCATGACTGCCTCCAGTGACTGACTGCCACTAGCCTCCAGAGGGCAAAAACCCCGAAAATAGCAGTTTTTATTAAAAGCATTTTTTTTCTGCAATAACTTTTGACCCAAGACAGTGACATTTATTTTGCCAGCATCGTGTTCCTCTCGTCGAAACGCGTCGAATGAACTATTCGTTGAAGTTGAAAGGTCATTTTGAAAATTTGACCTCGGGTGAAGGTCATGACCTGACCGGAAAGGGTCATGCTGCATACCAGTCGATCTGTATCGCCGAGCTGAACACATCTGACGTGTTTTCACCGCTCTAGCACGTCTCTATCAAAAGTTATAGCCAAAGAACTGCTGGTGACCGCTCATGACCTGAGATGACCTCAGAGGCACACAGAAGGGTCACACACAGGTGCATTTTTTCGATTCAGTGTTATGTTTACCTATGAACCGATGTTTGAGAGGGTTTTGAACCACATTCGTTCAAAAGAGGCGCATTTTAATTTTCTCCAATTGACTTATGATGGAGAGGTCGCAAAATTGACCTGACCTTAGGTCATAGATATCAAAAGTCCGAGATAATTATTTTATACATTATCAATCTCTGAAAGTTTCAAAAGTGATCGTTCAGTCGGTGTAGCTATAACGAGCCTTTTAACTTTTTCTGAGGTAAGGTCACTTGACGTGACCTGACCTTGAACGACCCGGGTCTGAAATTTTCATCTGTTTGTCTGTTAATTGGGGCTTTAGGGCGCACCGACTACTTAGGTCATTTTGCGCCCAGACTGAAATTTTCACGAGATGTGTAGAAAAGATGTATGAACAGGTGCACTAAAAACGGCGGCGCTGCGCGACGCCGTTTTTGAGATATTCGCAAAAAAAAACTAAGGGGAGGGGTAAAAACGCCCCCCCCCCAACACGGCACGGGTTAATGGGAGAAAATTGAAATGCTCTTCTTTTAAACGAAAACACCCTCAAACATCTGGGTACAGGTAAATATGACACATTTAATCGGAAAATTTCACTCATGATGTGACCACTTTTATGTTACTGAGGTCATATCAGGCCATGAAAGGTCTCCAGTAGTTTTTAGACAATAACTTTTGATAGAGAAATGGTAGAGCAATGAAACACCTTATATAATTATTTTCCTTCTCGACAATACGGATCGACTAATATGCAATATGACCTTTCCCGGTTAGGTGATGAGATTCACCTTAGATCAAATTCTCAAAATGCCCTTTTAATGTCAAATACTAGTTCATTTGATTCGTCTCGAAATATGGTACACGATGCCGGTTAAACTAATCTCGTGCAGGTCTGAGCCAAAAGGTATTACAGATAAACATCCTCCGCGAAAACGTATATTTTGAGGCTAAAACGTTTACCGTAGGTCAAATCTGAGATAATTAATAAGAAAGAGCTATCAAATGTGCTTTGCTGCAGGGCTGTAGCTCAACCTCTTTCTGAATCCTGACTTATGCGCCGCGTTGTCGAAAAATGTCAAAATCGGCGAAATTTGATTTTCGGTTGTCTCTGGTGACCTGACCTTCGACCAGTTCGTCCTAACCTTAAAAA
Organism: Amphibalanus amphitrite; assembly: GCF_019059575.1. NCBI lineage: Eukaryota > Metazoa > Arthropoda > Thecostraca > Balanomorpha > Balanidae > Amphibalanus > Amphibalanus amphitrite. The sequence continues at coordinate 116,213 of NW_024881498.1, read as the reverse complement.
TGATTTAAGTAGTTTTGTTAAAGTTTTTGACGCTCTTTCGAACGCCGCCCATTGCGTGTCTCAACGTGGCCCACAAGCTGAGTTATAAGTGGGTGTTCAAACACCCCCAGCAGGTTCAATTAAAAAGACGCGTACCTACGCTGGAGGCGGCACCGCACTGCTAGGCGGGGGCGGTATCGCAATAATGGGCGGCACTGTGCTGAGACGCACTAATTGCATTGAGGGGTGGAATTGTACGGTGAAGGGGCGGCGTCGCATTGAGGGGCGGTATCGCAACGAGGGGTGGCACTAACGAGGCTGCCTTATAAGAAACGCTTGGCACATCCTATCCCAGCTCGGCGCCGCCTGGCTGCTGCAATTTCAAAGGGGCCCTTGGTGTCGATGAGACAGCCCCATTGTCAAATAATTACTTAGCGTCAGTGGTTTCTGGGGGGGGGGGGGGGGGCGCTACCGATCTTGAATGGGGCGGGGCGACTGAAGTCTCCATTCAGATGGGCGTCAGTGACTACTGGAGGGCGCCAACGAACTCGGATAGGGCGAATGTGATCTTCAGAAGGCCACCGGGTGATCTAGAGGGGTGTAATGCTTGGATGGGGTCACTGCTGCCTTCAGTAGGGCGTCGGACGCTCTGAAGGGGCGCCGTTGATCTCGGATGGTCCGACTGTTATTTTCAGAGGAACACCAGTGGTTTCAGAGGGGCGCCATTGATCTAGGATGGGGCGAATGAAGTCCCGGTTAAGGTGGGCGCCAGTAGCTCTTGAGGGGCGCCAGCGACCTTGGATTGATGGGGCGACTGTGATCTTTAGAAGGGCGTTGAAGGGCGCCATTGGGCATGGATGGGTGGGGCCGCTGTTGCCTTCAGCAGGACGCCGGACGCTCTAGAGGGGCGCCTTGAGCTTGGGTGGGGCGACTGTAGTCTCAAGGGGCGTTGTAACGGATGGGGCGAATATGATTTTCAGAGGGGCGCCGGGTACGAAGGGCGCCATTGGTTTCAGAGGGTTGCCATCGATCTTATGATGGGGCAGCTGTGATCTCCGTTTAGATGGGCGCCAGTGACTTTTGAGGGGCGCCAGCGACCACGAATGAGGACGACTGTGATCTTCAGAAGCGCACCGGACGCTCTGGAGGGGCGTCATTGGGCTTGAATTTCAAGCGGGACTACTTCAGTCTCAAGGTGGGGGGGGGGGGGGGCGCTAGTGGCTCTCTTGAGGGCGCTATTGATCTCGGATAGGGCGACTGTGATCTTGAGAATAATGCAGGTGCTTTAGAGAGGCGCCAGTGGTTTCAGGGGGCGCCATCGACCCCGCCGGGGTTCGGAGTATTCTGGTTTCCGGAGGGGCGCCCTTCAACATTGGGGGGCTCAGGTCCTATTTGGGGGTGCCTTGGAGGACATAGGGGTGTATATATATATATATATATATATATATATATATATATATATATATATATATATATATATATATATATATATATATATATATATATATGAGTCTTATAATAATATATAAGACTAAGATATTGAGTTCGATCCCTGCCTGCACATCACTTTTTAATTCATGTTCCCTCTGTAAAACGGCATCAGCCTAGCCGGTGCTAATTGGGGCACCATCTGGGCGGCTGGGCGGAAAGGGGGGCATGGCCCCCATGCCCCCAGTCTACGCCACAGCCGCTGCCCCCCCTCCAGTGGAGCTGAATCACCATGTTAACATGTTACTAATTTTAGTTTCCTTATATCGTTGGTTTCTTATCTACAGTTTTTTTACAGATCCGCCTAGGATGAGCCGCGGAATGAGGTCGGACATTGCAGATTTTATAATCGAACGCCGACTGAAGCCCGAACGGGGCATCACTTTGAGAAGGAAACAGACCGAACGGTCGCCGTCTATAGTCTCAATCAGTCAAGCGGGCGCAGTGTCCCCTGTCAGCTCAGATACGCCGGCCGGCCAATTCCCGGCGAGGACACCGTGACTCATCTCGGCATCACTCTGGACAAGGGCCTCTCATTCAATACTCACGTCGAGAAGGTCGTCAGCAGCTGCACCAGGTCACTCGGCGTCTTGAAGATAGCGAAGCGTAAGGGAGTTAAGCAGGCGCGACTGCTGCAGTTTTACAGGTCCCTCGTACAGAGCCGCCTTCTCTACGGCGCGGAGGTCATCACGGCGACTGCGTCGGCTCTGAAGAAGCTCGATCGTGTACAAACCGCAGCGCTCCGGATCGTCACCGGCTGCACTCGTGACACCGCCCGAGCGACTCTAAGGTACAGGGACCCGCAGTTGCTTCTGTACACACTAGTATTTCAGCGTATTCTTGGCCTGTGACACCGTTGGAGGCGAATTGGGAAATGATTGTGTGCTTATTAAAACCACCATCTGAAGGGCTTTAAACTGATGTGCTGCTCTCCTAATTCAGTGAACTTTTTATGGCTATATCAGCAAAACATTGTTTTCAGCGCTTTTCCTGCCCCATTCCTTCTGAAACCTGGAACCGCTTATTCCACTCACTCCTGCCATCTGACGATGGTCGTGCTGATTACTAGTTCCGGCGCTAGTAACTGCCCCAGTTTTGCACCCGGCACAAACTCAGGCGGCACCGGGCCGTGGCTCGACCAGGGAGGGTCGGACCGAGCCGACTGCCTGGGGCGCGGTTAGATCGGACGCCCTGCTGGGGAAGGGGACGGGAGTGAGCGGGAGTGGATGAGGTGGTCACGTGGTCCGTCCAAGCTCGCAGACGACCTGTCCTGCGCCCAGCCATGTTCCGTGATCCAAAATGGCACGAGAGCTGTGAAATGCCTGAAGGAGACTCTTCGAAAGCGAACTTTAGCAGCACTAATTTACCATATTCTGTGGAGATAAATGGATATTATCTTAATGCAGAAAAAATTGTATGCTCAAGCTGTATAAGCTGTATCTTTTTAAAAGTTGTAAATAGGATAGGTTTCGTATACACAGTGAATTGTGTTACAATAAGCCGTTTCGCTGTTATGGTTACCAACTGAAGAGGTATCCTTTTTTCTCACAGGAAATGACAATAAATAACAATACGAATAAAACCAGACGTTTCACACAAAAAGTGCCTCCGTCAGTGGCAAGAAATAAGTAATTAGGCATACATGTTTTCTTTCGATAAAATCGATGACGTAGTTATCTTTATTTTTAAGATATATTTTCAGCAGTTTTTTAAGCACATCATGGAAGCTTATAAACATTTGTGTATTTTATCGGCAACCCGGCTGGCCAGACCGAGACGGTGCCGCATTTAGTTCTCATCGATGATAAACCTATACACTTATTTTTCTCCACTGACGAAGGCACGTTGTTGTCCGAAACGTTTGGTTTTATTCGCATTGTCTTTATATTGTCATTATCCGTGAGAAGAACATACTCATATGGACTGGTCTCAGTTCATGTAGAAATTGTTGCACATTCATCAACACAGATAAAATGAATATTAGCCCTCACCACACATATAAGTAGAGGTAAGTAGACCGTGCCCCCTGTTTTTCACCAATAAATCGCGGCAAAGCGAAGGATTGCGACGATTCTTTGGTGCCCTGGAGTTAATCAATTTCACAACTTCCCGGAAAATTAAATAGCCCTTATCATTTTTTGCATCTTGTCTGAGAATTTTAAATCCCTGAACCAAAATATCTTTAACCTGTGATTATTTTTCTCAAGATCATGTCAGGCCAGAATAGCAATTGAAAGTCAGCGCACATCTTCTGTGTGTTTCCATAGTCGTTTCGTGATTAGCAACGTGACAACATGTGAAATATACTATCTAATGTTTGTCTCATTGATTGTTGTGGGTTCCAAGGTCACGTGAAACTCAGATTAAGGTCATTTACTTGAAATGATCTCGGTTAACTTCCTTAAATTTACCCTTTTTTACTGTGGTTTTTAGGAAGTGTTGGTTTGAAATTTAGCACCCATTTTAGCATTTGAAAACTAGGCATACTTACTTAGGTATCAGTTATAGTGCCTATGCAATATGTTCCAAGGCTGTAAGTGCTGGTTAACATTCTATGGAAAGCCGGCAGAACGCCTAATGGGTGATCTGGCGTGACCCGTCCTACCCCAAATGCTGTGATACATCATCTTTGATCAAAACAAGTGCAAATTCGGAGTCAGAAGCAAGCCAAGTCCCAGAAAACTTCACTTGTAGAAATTCTAGCAGGACCCAATTTTCCGTGCTTTTGGGTTATTAACCTGATCTAGGAGGTCAACCAGTGACCTAGGATCTCAGCATTGACCAGGACATAAAAATAATTGGATTTTTCTTGTCAGCGATGACCAGGACCCTCAAATCATCGGTTTTCTCTCGTCATGAGCAGCTCGCTCTTTTTTTATTTTTCAGCGAAGCTCTGGCTCTTTTTATCAAGGGCCGAATGGCTGAGGGTTTCTACGCCCCTCCGCTACATGTAAGACGCTGAAAAGAAATGCCTAAATGGGTGAGGGTTAAATATCGATTGGCTTTTAAGTGCCGAAGCTCGAAGCACTTTAATTTACTTCGATAGCAGTTTTTAAGACCAACGAGCTCGAATACTATAACTTCTTGAACAATGTAAGAAGCACCACATAAAATGAATCGTGAGAGAAGCGGCTCAAGATTAAGGAGCTATGAGACACTTAATAAAAAACGGCATAGATTAGAAACTGCACCTAACTTGCACTGGTTTTTAAACTTTTTCGTTGCAGACTGGTAGATTAAATTTTAGGATTGATTTCAGCTGATGCTCAAATGGAGCTATTCATTCGTTCATTCATGCGACCATCCAATTCCATTAATAAAAGAAGCCAGTGACAAAATTGTTCATTTTAGATAAGTGTGAAATACAAACTCAATAAAAGTTAAATGATACGGCAAATTTGACAGCTTTTATAATGAACAGACAAATAACTTTAACAAATCAAGGTTGAGAGCCCCAAATAGGGGAGAGTGAGGTAAGATGAGCCAAGGGGCAAGTTTAGCCACCCCATGTTTCTCAGCTCCTATGACGCTAATTAACTTGAGCTTCCAGGTGCCATTCGCTTACGATGCTGCAGTCTTTCACGTGAGACGGCAACGTTCTCACGCTCAGCACCCGGTAACATGTGGTATCGCCCCTGATAACTAAGACATGTTTTGCCTTTAAAATGAGATGGTTGTTATCTGCTGTGCATGGTTATTTTCCTTAGCGGGTGTCATTAATCGAAAATGGCCACGGGTGGGGCAAGATGAGCCACTTTCACCTGGGGGAAGATGAGCCGGATAAGCCACTGTTGTCTCCGCTGTCGAAAACCAAACTGAGCTGCGCTTGTTTCTGCTGTATAAAAATGGTAGGAAATTGTTTTTCTTTGTTGAGTACACAAGTTGTAAGTGATTTGCAGATTATCTGAAAGATTAAAAATGATTTCTTCCGTGATAGAAAACTTGACGAGTTATTGGAAGGCTTAAACAGTGACTTTTTGATGGAGGAAAAAACTGCCATAAGTATGTATGCCATGGAGTGAATAAAAGAGCCCACTCTTCGCCGCGCCCGGGAAAAGAAGAGGCTCGCTTTTTCTATCCATGCTCAACTTTCCCCACGACGTGTCTCAACTTACCCCGCCCATGGGGTAAGATGAGCAACGTGCAAGATGATTTTTGACGTAGCCTTTCAGTACAAAAATAAGCGGTATGAAACATTTCTGGCCACCATTACATGCGCAAATGACCACTCTGTCCGTTCAACCCGTAAACGCAGAAAAATGATCAGTAATTTAGCTTGTAGCTTACGAAAAACAAAAAGCGGCTCAACTTACCTCATTCTGCCCTACGTAACACAATTGAGGGCATTTTTTAGGCCATCACAGTATTTGTCAACAATTGTTGTTTGGGGGACTGAAGAGGGTGGTTACTGGCTCATAAACTGTCCCCCCCCCAAAAAAAAGAAAAGAAAGAAAACGAAACCGATCATCCGCGAAAGGAACTATTGAGCTCGAACCAAGGTGACGAATCGATTGATAGGTATGCAGGATGACTAACGATGTCACTTTTTTGACTTCTTGTGTCAAATAAATTCCATCATCTTGATAGCACGTCAACATTCTATTTGACATTTTACAACAAAAGTATAACTATTTGGCGCGACTGGCCTCATAAATGTTCTGAAACTAAAACCGTTTCTTCGCAATTAACTTGGATCACGTCATCCCAGCTTATGCACGACAAAAATAAAATAATGCTTCAGGATCACTGGCCTGAATTCCAATGCTTAAAGTTTACTCAAAACCGGTGTGGCTGAGGCACTCTTCGCTACATCTCGTGACGGCCACCATTGTGTTGCATTTTTTCGGTAAGCTATAAGTTAATAAGGAGAGGATTGGTGAGTGGGTTGAAAACAGCCCTCACCCCTCCCCCTCCTTCTGGAAACATAAGTAACCGAAAGATCTGGCGATTGTTTATCCACCCCGTCTGCCGCCGCGCTGCGAGGCCTCGATTCGTTCGGTATGTGGCTTCCTGAGCGGTCCTCCCCGGAGGCAAGGTGAAAGGTCATGGCCTGTATCAGAAATTTATACGTTGCTGAATATGTTTTATAGTTCTTCCAAGGCCTTGGACACCGTTTTATTATATCGGATAAGCATTGCACTTTCTTATCAATCAATACATTTAAAGAAAACTTGATCATAATCTTATACTGCGGCAATTGTAGTTCTGCTTACGGCTGCCTCTTTATGATACGGGCCACCACCACCTCCACTGCGCTGGAGCTCAGGCGTTCTACCCCTCCCCGCTACGGACCGGCCCTCGGGCTAGGTGTGTTAGTACTGAGCGCAAACCTGTAGTAGTCACGTGACTTTCATTCACGTAGCGGGAACGGAAGCTATAGGCGATACCAAGGACGGGCTCTGGGGAGGCAACCGGCGCGGAAAAATAACACGATTGTAGTTTTGGAAGAATATCTGTTGCGGTAAGAGGAATTATACAAAGCATACGTCCTAGGAGCAAACATGTGTTATTCCTCCATACTTTGCGCTACATTTCCTTTCTCCAATGGCCAGCACTTAGCAAATAATAGCGCAATTCTAAATTGGTAATATATGTGTACAGTAGCAACTGCGGGTCCCTGTACATGGCGACTCTGCAGTCTATGCCCCAGCAGGTGGAGACCCTTCGAGTCACGGCCGACGCGAGAGTTTTGGAGAGTCCTAAGCATCCGCTTCACGAAGTGGCCCGCGGCCTGGTGACGCCCCCCCCCCTCCCGCTGCGGCGTCTGCGGAGGACCGGATGGATGAGGAGGGCGTCCGATACGCTGCGCGAGCTCCGCGGCAGGCACCAGTTTCGCTCCCGACCGTAATTCGAGCCTACACCTGACGGCGTCGCTGAGCTGTGGACAATTATCTCACATCACAGCCTCGGCAGGTCCTGCCGTGAGTGGCCGCCGGGCGTGGCCAACGTGGAGTTTGAGAGTCTGCTCATAGAGCTGATGGCCGAGGGCGACGCGATGCTGGCCACCGACGGATCAGTCATCCAGGAGCCCCTTCCCCGGAGCGGCTGGGGCTGCTTCATCCGCTCGGCTGAACTCACCCAAAGCGTATCGGGAGCTACGCGGCTCGTGCTCTCGAGCTTGCGGGCTGAGACGGAGGCCGTCACTGTTGAACTGAACGCCCTGAATCAGCTCCTACCCGACTGTCAGCACATCGTCGACGCCACTGACTCGCAGTCTCTCCTGCGGAAATTGGAGGGCGGCGTCTCGCCCCCTGAAAGGTGGACAGACAGGCGCGTCACCTGGCTCTACTGCCCCGGCCACGCTGGCGTGGAGGTCAACGAGAAGGCAGACCGGCTGGCGGGCAATGGCGCGCCCGCTACCAGCAGGATCGTCCTCGTCCTCTCGGCTTCCGACTTCAAGCAACTACTCAAATTCAAGATGGAAACTGACTATGCCAGGAAGCCAAATCCAGGAGAAGCGGGAGTCGGGAAGGATGGCCCGTGTCGGTCTGAGGCCGGGCTGGATCGCGAGATCGGGCCTCTGCGGCCCCCGTGGGAGGATGGCGTGCCAGCTCGCGTGCGGGACGGTGTCTCGTCGAACCCTGGCCGACGTCTGAACGTTGGGAGGAGCGGAGACGGTATGGAGGCGGATCTGAGCCTATCCTTTTTTGCTCACACACGCTAAGGATAGGCTCCCACGTTGCTATTGCTTCCGGGTTCACATAAACCGGCTTAACGTAAAACTTTGTTCCTGGCCAAAATTGCCAGGTGTAATGACCCCCGGCTCCAGACTCGCTTTAGGCTGGCGCCTGGCGGAACAAAAAAAAAAAATCTTCGGCTCCCGTTTCGTCGACCAAGCTGTCGCCGAGGAGTAAGAGTAAGTAAGTCAAGCGCTTACGGTTCAACACGGAGAAGTATTATGTCTTTTTCGGGAGACGGGTTTATTCTTGAAGAGGAAATTTTACTACGGTCAAATAAGAGTGCGGCTGAGCTTTATAGCACGATATAAAGTTTTTTTTTCCCAGTGTTTGGGACTAGCAAAGATAAGCCCTCCCACTTATTGAGGGGTATGATAGACCCCACCCCTAGGTTTTTTGCGAATAACTCGAATAAAAAGTGCCCCAGCGTGGCAAAAGTTTTAGTAGGTATTCCTATTTGTTTGATGCAGTCTTGCAATGCAATCCAGCCATCCAAGAAACTTTGCGCGAGACGTTTTCTTGGATGGTTTTCTTGGATAGCTTGATTACATCGAGGGCTTCTGTTTTAAAGAAAATTTGTAAGCTTTGCTGCACTGTTAAGGGGACCCTCCCACCTTAACATTAGATTTGAGTTGAGATAGCCATAATGGGGTCCCTGGCTCACAATTACCGGTTTCGGCACTCACAACATCGAGAAATGCCTTAAATCGGAAATATTGAATTTCAAAATTGCAGCATTTTGATTCGGAGGGGCTAATGCATAGGAATACCCCTCTGAATGTGTGACGTCAGCGCAGATATCTAACGATTTTTAAATGTTTGACTAAAACGTTTTGTAGCACGCGGTGGTATATGCTGCTTTGCGCGCAATAAGTGCCGCACTTTCAGCTGCCAAACTATTGCTTTCAAATAAAGTCGCTAGGAACAACGGAGATCCCAAAAAGTAAACAAAAGTAAAAGTCTAATATCTTGAAAACCGGTGAATATTTTTCGGTGAAATTTGGTAGATATTCGTTTTGGCTCTTTCTGAACCGAGCGACATCATTTTCATGCCAATTCATAAACTTTTTTGAAGGTGGGAGGGTCCCTTTAAGTAATTAGAACTGCCAGTATTTCAGTACCTAACGTGTAGTTAATGTTACTGTATTTTATTTGTGCATATTTCGGCCTTTTTTAAGCAGATAACGAGCGATATTAAGAAACATACAGGAAATAATATCTAGGACTCTACCGCGACGAAATATTTCTATCTCGAGTTTTCAAAGAATTTCATGCACTCGGCCAAGGCATCGTGCATGAAATCCTTTGAAAACTCTCGATAGAAATATTTCGTTTTCGCGGTATCGTCCAAGAAATTAAGAATGTATATTCTCGTGTTCACTTCAATTCCACACATTTCCTGAAAATGTTCCCTGACCCTCATTCTCATTGACCTGTGGCTAGTTTCTTGAGTCATTTTCATGCAAGTAGCTTTTTAGGATGGTGAGCTGTTTCCAGGCAGGTAGCTGTTTCAGGCAGGTACCCGCCGAGCTTGCCATGCTTTTACATACCCATGCTGACACTAGGAATGGTGAGCGTTCGACTAGACAGGACAAATGTTTGCGCCTCTCAGCCATGCGCACAGCGACGGGGCAGCGCTGTTTTCAGTACCGCGCTGCTACTGCTACGCAGTACGGCATTTAAACGAGCTGTGAAACGTATTTTTACTCGGCGATGACTTGTATGCGTGACTGTGTGTACTGTGTAGTCAACCAGCCGACTGACATTTCCGTGTGACGTCCGAACCGGCGCCTCTGTGAGACTCGCCACTGAGGTCCCTCTGGCCGGCAGCCCCTGGTCGTCTCAGCCAAGGCTGTAGAACGTCTCAGCCCAGACGGCCGCTACAGCTCAGACGGCGTCTGGGCCGGGCCGGTAGGTGGGCCGGCCACCCTGGGACGCACCTGGCGTGTAGGTGGTCTGCTCGGAGCTCCTGAGGCCGGTGCTCTCCGTGGCGGACAGCTGGGCGCCAGCGCTGACCGGCTGCGCCGTCACCGGCTCCACGTCGGCCCGTGACCGAGCCATCTGCGGCTCCTCCAGGTCCGCGTCATCGTCCCCCTGCCGGACAGGAGAGCCGAGGCACGGCGGCCGTCAGAGCCAGCCAGCATCTAGTTACTCCTAAAAAAGCAGGTACACTACAAGCAGAAATAACAAAAACAAAACCTAGTCTAACCTTACCTAACGTAAACTTACCTTACCTGAATCGATTGGTAGTTGGGTGGGTAAATCAATCAGTCAATCAATCAATCAATCAATCTTTATTGAACATCACAAAGTGACAATGCAATGATACGATTGACATATGTTCCATAACCAGCACAAAAACCATGATCAACAACAACCAGGGAAATGACAAACAGTATCATACAGAGGTTAGCAGCCGGATGAGGCGCCTGGTGGCCTGACATGGAGACACAGCCACAAGCGAGCTGATGGTGTCAACCAGTCCGCTCTGAGGGACAGGTGCATGGACGCGCTCTCTTTCAAATACCCCACCAGCACAATGCATGACAGACCAGTGTCAAAATCGTTGTCGCACAACGCATTAACATAAGACAAGAATGAGCCAGCGACAGCGCTCGGATTTATGACGAGTTGTGCGGTGCCAGTGCTGCTATGTACGCTTGGCGTAGCCGATGGGACGAGCGAAAGGCCGCGCCGAAACACCGTTAAGTTGAGCCTCGGAGCATCTCGTGAATGGGAGGAACTTTCAACGCAATTAGCAGCGCTGTATGATGTGTGACGTTTTGGGAAGTCCCACAGCAGCTTTGATGCTAGCTGCCTAGAACGAGTCAAGGCGCTCTACCTCAGAAGACGTAAGAGGTGACACTTCACCCCCGAAGGTCAATGTCGGTATTACGATAGTTTTTCCATAGGTAAATCTTATCCCGCGGCGAGAGGCGGTTTGTAAGCATTCCTACTAGCGTAAGACCGAAGAATGCGACTCGTGCCCGCCAGTGTCCCAAAATTATATTTTTGCTTGGGTGTCAGAGGGGAAAATTGCTGACCAAAAAAGGATGAGAGTGAAAAATTGTCGGTCAGGTAAGGCCCAAAAAAGAGTGGGAAAATGATCAAAAACATTAATCTATCTACAATTGTGACAGATGCAAAGCAACCACATAGGCGGCGGAACGGGGGGGGGGCACCGGGGCACCGTGCCCCCCTTGAATTCTGCAAGGGGGGCACCAATAGCAAGGTGCCCCCCTTAAATTTGATGTATTAGTACCAGGGGCGGATTCGGGAAAACTCCAAGGGGAGGGTCATGAATCGAAGTGGTGCCCCTACCTATACCCAAAATTAAAACCTCAACGGATTTCGGCCACTTAATTTTGGTGGTGCCCTATTTTCAGTTTTTTATTTTCTTTATTTTTGGTTAGTCGTGTGGTGACTGGTGCCCCTGCTAGGCCGCTGGTGCCCCTGGAAAGACTGTGGTACCTACATACCCTGTCCCCTGACAAGCCTACGGTGGGCCCTGCACATGACTTAGGTGCCCATGGGCCCTGACAGGCCCGTGGTGCCCCTGACAGGCCTGTGGTGTCCTTGCTAGGCCTGTGGTGTCCCTAGGCCTTGGCAGGTCTGTGGTGCCCCTGGCAAGCCTGTGGTGCCCCTGTTAGATCGCAGGTGCCCTTGACAGGCTTGTGGTGCCCCTAACAATCCCAAAGTGCCAACGACAGGCTTGTGGTGCCCTTGACAGGCCCATGGTGCCCTTGCGAGGCCGGTGGTTCCCCTGCGAAGCCGATAGTGCCCCTGACAGGCCTCTGGTGCCCCTGGCAGGTCTGTAGTGCCCCGGGAAGACATGTAGTGCTTTTGCTAGGCCGATGGTGCTCCTGACAGGCCTTTGGTGCCCAGCGGCGTATTTAGAAAATCGCGAAGGGGGGGGGCAAGGGTTTGGAGGGCGCCACCTCACCCAAGGAGGGCGCCATACGGTCGCGAGATAAAAATCCTTAACGATCGCTCAGCGGAGGGGGGTGGGGTGGGAGGCCCTTTTTTACTACGCCACCAGTTCTTTTGCGTACCTTGGTATAGGTTATGCTGCATTGATTTTGCATCGTGTGTATTTTGTTTTTACTCCAGGTCACAAAAGGTCAAGTCACCCGCTCAGCTTAAGTGACTATGCTTAAAACTTTTTTAAAGTTAGGTCACTCGACATGGCCTGATGACCTTGCTTTTAGCGACTATGGTTTGCATTTTATAGAGCACGTGTAAGAGCAATGTACCAAAAGGTGCGCCCCTCCCGCTCACCCAGTTTCCTCCCCCAACAGGAAAAAAAACGGAAGCTCGTAGCGTAGTGGCATATGGGATTTTTTACCGCATGTCTGAAGAAATGTCGTGGCGCGGGTTAATCTCACACGTGACGAAAATGTTGGAAGTGATTGGCTATAAGTTCCTACTAAAGAAGTGTTGTTGTTGTGCGCGGCGAAGGCGCGCGAAAATTTTTGAAAACAACCTTTTCCTCCGCTTTTTAGGCAATATTTTACGTGTTCACTGTTCAAAGCTCTTCTCGCTCTTTTACCTAATTTGAAGGTGTAAAAATACCTAAGGTTTGGTGGGGCCGGTGCCACACAAACTGTATAGGAAGCTTCGCCCATGGGTGACGATGTAGAAAAGTTTATTGGCGGTGGCATACACACCAGACCACCATATCGGATTGATACCGGAGCGCGAGGTGCGGTAAACACAAGCGCACAACGAGAAGGCGGCAGCAACAGAAATATAAACCATAACAGGACTGCTCCTCATGAGATCGATTAGCCTTCTCGGGCTTCTCATCCAAATTCCCTCGACCAGCCCTCATGACCTTCTCACAGATGCATATTACAGTGTTGAATGCCTACATAACCAGCTTCAATCACCGAAACTGATGCCTGCTGTTGCGGCCGAACCTGTTGACAATATTTAATCGTGATCCATATAGAATAGATGTCATGATGCACGTAAAGTAAGATCAATCCGTTAAGACCAAAGACGTGCTTTATGCATGGTAGAGCGTAGACAGTTTTGGTATGCTTCATTCATTATGCTGAATGCACGTTCATTTGTGGCAGTTTTCACAGGCCACAAATGAACAAAGTAGATAAATCAGGAAAGACATCAATATGTGCAAGATAACTGCTAAGTTGGGAAACATGCCAAAGGAGTAGATAAATCATAGAAGGGCAGCGATCAACGGAGGTCGCCAATAGGTAGAAGGGCTGCGATCGACAGGAGGTCGCTAATAGGTAGGAGAGCCCCGATCAACATCCCGAGTTTCGACAGGAGGGCACCGATAGGTAGGAGGGTGGCAAGCAGCAGGAGGGCGCCAATGGGTAGAAGGGCGGCGATCAACAGGAGGGCGCCAATAGGTAGGAGGGCCCCGATCAACAATCAACAGGAGGGTGCCACCAGGTGAGAGGGCGGCAAGGAACAGGAGAGCACCAATAGATAGGAAGGTGGCGATCAACAAGAGGTCGCCAATGAGTGGAAGGATGACGATCAATAGGAGGGTGGCAATGGTGAGGAGGGTGCCTTTGCCCAAGAGGATGACATTGAACAGGAGGGGACCTGTGGGGAGGGCGCCAATTTAGCAGGAAAGTGCCAGTGGATAGGAGGGCGGCGATCAACAGGAGGGCGTCAGTGATTAGGAGGGCGGCGATCAACACGAGGGCGCCAATAGGTAGAAGGGCCCCGATTAACATTCAACAGGAGGGACTAGGGAACCAATAGGTAAGAGGGCGCCATGCAATGGCTAGAAGGGTGGCACTCAACAAGAGGGTGCCAAAAGGGAGGAGGGAGGCCATCAGAATTTCACGAGAGCGCAATAGGTGGGAAGGCGCCAATAATTATGAGGGTGCCGACCAGCAGAAGGGCGCCATTGTGTAAGGCAAGGTGGCGACCTACAGGAGGGCGTCTTCGGGTGAGAGGGTGCCTATTTACAGGAGAGCGCCAATAGGTAGGAGTACAACAATCAAATGAGGGCGCCAGTGGGTAGGAGGGCAGCGATCAACAGGCTTACATAGGCGACTACCGCTACGCTTAGAAAGCTACAGCCTACAAATGCGGTTGGAGGGCGCCCAAGGGAGCCCTCCAATCGTATTTGGAGGGCGTATTTGGAATGGCGCCCTCCGAGGGCGCCCTCCAACCGTCTTTTCCCTGCAAACACATTCGCGATTGCCCCCCCCCCGTCGCGATTGTTTTTCGATTCGATTCTATCACAACTGCATTTGCGATTGAGGGCGCCTTCGGCGCCCTCCAATCGCAAAGGGCACCTTCGGCGGTTATATACTTGCCTTCGGCGCACAAGGGGGGAGGACGTTGTCATGTGGCAGGGGGCCACATGGCCCAGTGGCCCCCCTGCCTACGCCCCTGGTGGTGCCACTGACAGGCCCGTGGTGCCCCTGCTAGGCCTGTGGTACCCCTGGCGGGCCTGTGGTGCCCCTGTCGGCTGTCAGGCCTGTGGTGCTCCTGGCAGACATGTGGTGACCCCAGGCCCAAAGTCATGACCCATGTGACCTCCCCCCTGGGATTCGCCACTGATTAGTACTGCGATGGCTTCTTGGTAATTTGATACATGTAGGATTAATGGAATTTATCAAACGAGAATAAGGAAGAGACAAACACATAGGTACTTGAGGATCAGCTTAAAGTTAACCACACATACGGGGGTGAACTGCCATTTTCGTTTAGTAAAAAAAATAATAAAAAAAAATCATCGTGTCAGGGCTGTGGCGGAAAATAAGTGGCCTAAATCCGATGAGAAAACAGGATTTGGGGGTACCCTAGGTTTGGCTCCTTGAGCTGGTGCCCCCCCCCCCCTGTCTCAAATCGTTCCGCCGCCTATGAACAACCATTCACGCAATTGCTCCTTCTCGGTGGAATTGGGAGTGGAAAATTGGGCTTGAAAACTGGAGGTGAGAGTGGAAAATGATTTTCATTTGGATGTCATTTCCCACCAACATCTACAAATTTTGGAACACTGGTGCCCGCTTGTTATGCTGTGTTACACGAGGCGCAGCAGATAGCTTCCAATCAAGGATGATTCTGAGGTGCTCCGATTGAGGACGCGTCTGAAGTATCTGACCAGACAATATCTGCAGCTGGGTTCAGGGGCCTACGGTTCACAGTGGGCCAGGCGCTTCAAAAAAGCGGAATTAAATCAATGAGCACAGCTGCGGTGCCAAAAATCATTCGTTACAGGGTAAAATATCATGCTAAAGCCGAATCCGATATCCATTTTCAAATTTGATTGGTTACGCTAGGTCACTGACCTATGACGTCATTATTTAATTTCTGCGCTGCACATATGCCTGGGACAGGCGGGCACTATGCCGCATTGGCCGCGCGTTTGCAGTCTTTTCGTGGTTTCAAGCGTTCAAACATGTGATATGATGTTGGTCCCATGCTTTAGGGTGCGTGTAAAGGTCACCTGAAGGTCAGGTCAGGTCATTGATCTTCGATGACCTCGGTTCACTTTTTCGAGTTTTACATGTTTCTGGGCTAGTTTTTGGAGCTGAATTCGAATTTAGGAACCATTTGAACATTTACAAAGCAGTTTTGGTGCCTTTGTAACATGTTACGAAGCTGTCAGAGGCGGGTTGACACCTACTACGAATACCCGGCAGGACCCATACTGGTTGACTTGACCTGAGCTGACCCGACCTGGCCTAAATGCATGAAGACATCATCTGTGATCAAAACTAACATGATATTCGTGATCAGCATCCCGAAAAACCCCTTAGCAGCCACACTATACGACGTTCTAACAGGTCCCGACTTTCGGCCATTGACCTGACCTCAGAGGTCACCATTTGACCTATGACCTTAAAACCGGGTACCGTTGGCTTCGTCTCGTGACGACCTACACAATGGTTTTTTTCCGCGAGGCTCTAGCTCAATTAGGGGCCAAACGCGAGGAGGGTCGCATCCCCCTGTGCCGTCGAGGGATGCAAATTGGCCTATGCCGGCGAGGGTTAAACCCTTATTTGTCCATTTCGCGCAAAAATGCGCAAAATATTTGCATTGGGCAGCAAGCTATACACCTTGAGGAAAGTCAGGCAGCAAATATCTTCGTGTTGTTCGGTGACGTTTTCTTTATATCCTTATATAAATGCATTGCGTCGTTGCACTACCACGGTTCCGAACAGGCACTGTAAACCCCACCGCTACTAGTAAGCATGAAATAGTTCCCGGGAACTTGAGTACGAGAAACATGCGCAGAAATACCGGCTGTTTTTTTAAAGCTATTTTGTACGGAATAACTTTAATGATTTTACGCTGAGAGCTTTTGAATCGGGGGAACGGAAAATGGTACACAGCAGTCATTTCCATCTCCAGTCGGTAAGTCATACTTTGCGACGTTATAGCATTATCTGCCTTGACATTGGGGAAAGGAAACTTGCTTATTCGGAAACTTTGGACATTTTTACAATACTCTATCCCATAATAGGGTTGGGACCTATCTCCACAATCTGTATGTTTTGGTAAAATAAGAAAGCTGAGATTTTTTCATGATTTAATTTAAAATCATTTTGTTAAAAAAATGCCTAGTTAGCTCAGAAATTAATTATTTGTGACTGAAAACAACTTGCTTCTGATTGGTCGGGCTAATCATGACGTCACATGTAGGTATATAACTGTCTGTATATTTGGCGCAGTTGAGACATATATTTTCTATGTATTAACCTATGGTAAATCGGAGTGATTGGTCGTGTTTTCAGTGTTTCCTTATTTTGCGCTGGTATTGCGTGGCTAAGAAATTTTATCAAGAATAACATATACTAAAATGTTCCTTTAATAGTGGAGTTTCAATATCTCTGAGTTTTATTGGCAAGCGAAAACTGATTTCGCTGTTATTTTATCTGGAAATTACTCATTTTTTAGGTCAATATTCAAAATATTTTACGGGAACAAGTTGGCACTTCTCTTGATTTTTTCACTCAAATCGCGTGCGATTCAACTGTATTGGAACTTGCAAAGAAGCTTGGTGATTAATTAACTGTGTTGTTACGGTACTGTTTACAAAGCATGGATAATGAAACTGTGCCAAAGACTTAGCTACATAGCAATGCCTCAAGTAATACGCAGGAGGAACAGAATGCATATTCCGATCGAGAAGAATCGGTGCAATGCTACGAGGACCAGGCAGCTCTGATACGATGGCTAGTCGTCTCACTCCATTAGACCAGCTGATTCCTGACAGCACCGACTCGGATGCAAAGATGGAGCTCATCTTCCAAGCCAGAAACCAGTTCTTTGATGGAAGATGTGATTCTGCCTCTGTCTCTGCTTTGTTAACCACTTTGGACGGGCCGGAGCTCCGCTCCTTGCGTGAGCGCCTATTCGCCCGTCATCCAGAAATAGTTCCTTCGTTTGCTGGCCGTTCCCTGATAAGGTGCAATACGCGGAGCTGTAATCAGGGAAGTAACTTTCCATATGAAAGGGGGGCAGGTGCACCCCCGTCCCCCATCCACTAAAAGTGCACCCCCATAGGCCATAGGAGAAGCGGCGCCCCACACCGATTAGCTCTAGAGCAGATGGCGAAGGTAACTTCCCGGCTACATTCCATCTCGGCGTCGTGAAGCTTGTGGGCTTGGAAAGCGTCCAGTCGTATGTAGGGTAGTGTAGGGGTAGGGTTAAGTTCAATAAGGTCCTTACATTTGAAAGGTTTGAACAACCCGCAATCAGCACAGCATACCACAAGTTAAATAAAAAACTACTCAACTCCGCCCAACTAATATAAACTAAACATTACAGCCAAACTAATGGCTTAAATAAAAATATATCTCAAATCCTAACAGTTATCGCGGGTGATGGCGCCATGAGTTGCTATTATCCAAAACAGATGCAAATAAACATGTTTGTATGTTATATGTATGTATGTTTGTTTTAAAAACGTTGCACCGGCGCTGGGAACTGCAGTCTTAGATCTGGGTATGTTTGGCATCTGCAACTCTTCATATACACATTAACCCTATTTCGGACGGGGGAGGCCTTTCAGGATTTTCTTGTACAATTGCCAAACGCCGCGAGACATTCAGCTCATATTTGGTGACTTTTCCTAAATGCTCATTGCGCACATCTCAGCAAAAAAAAAAAAAAAATGCCGGGTCAGGTCAGGTCAGGTAACCAGAGCGGGTTTGTTGACCCCACCTCAGAAAAGTTTGCAATCACGTCAGAGCTTGAGTTTTTCACGAAGTTATTTCCTCTCATCAAGTCTTCAAAACAGTACCTGCAGTATGTATGTGTCGTTTGTATATATTGTTACAAATTATATTGTTAGATAAAAAATTCTGAGATATATCTCATAATTTTTTAGATAGGTATCACCTGAGGTTAGGTCACCTGTCACCTGTGACCTGAGGTTAGGTCTGAGTCGTGACCTTCACATTGCAAGCCTATGGAAAAATATTCAAATAATAATGCGACCTGCCTCGAGTAAACGAGTCAAAACCACCCAATTCTTTAAGAATTATGACAAATTATCTTATCTGTGATGATCCAGGTGCCATTTCCTGACAGGGACACTGGAGGGGGTTATCTGAGGGCGAGATCATGTGAGGTGATATCTACCATACATCAATGCTCACAATACTTACAATATTGACAATGCTTACAATACTGTTACAATGCTTACGATGAGACCAGCAAGCACTCCGCCGTTACAGTTCTAACTTCTGTTTCGAAAACCGTCGTTACACATATTCGCTGCCAGCATAACATGTATTGTTTGACAGTAACAAAATACAATTGACATCTGAACCCCAAACGGACTGTCATCCACTCAAATTTTATAACCCTGACCGGTCAGGGGGCGAATAGAGGTCATCTCCTGGGCATTACACTCAGCCCTTGCACAAAATATCTCACCTCACAGTGATCATTACAACAATATCACCGACTTGATAGTGGATTTCAAAGTACTTGCATCAGCTCTTCTTGCTATTGCAGACAATCATCTCCTCAGGGTAATGTTGTTCGGGACATGAATGAAGATCGTTTTCGGAGTTTCATAAGTGCTACTGCAACAGCCTGGCACAAAACAGGACTTGTACGCTTTTCTCTGCACTTTGCCCTTCAGTATATCACAAAAGAATTGCTTAGAATCCATCATACGCTTCTTTCACAGTCTCCCTTGCCACCGTAGGGCGTAGATAGATTGCTGTTGCTGGTAAGTTAAAGGGACCCTCCCACCTTAACATTAGTTTTGAGTTGAGATAGCCAAATTGGTGGCCATGACCTGCAAATACCGATTTGGACACTCACAACATCGAAAAATGCTTTAATTCGAAGATATGGAATTTCAAACTTGCAGTTTTCGGATTCTAAGGGGCTAATGCATTGGAATGCCCCCTTAGAATTTGTGACGTCAGCGGAGATCTAACGATTTTTAAATCTTAGACTAAAACCATCGTTAACACGTGGTGGTATACGCTGCTTTGCGCGCAACGTCTGCCGCACTTTAGGGCTGCCAAATTATTGCTTCCAAATAAAGTCGCTAGTAACAGGGGAGATCCCAAAAAGTAAACAAAAGTAAAAGCCTAATATCTTGAAAACCAGTGAATATTTTTCGGTGAAATTTGGTAGATATTCGTTTTCGCTCTTTCTAAACCAAGGGACATCACTTTCATGCCAATTCATTAACTTTTTTGAAGGTGGGAGGGTCCCTTTAAGGCACGGTAGATAGAAATTACCTCGGTTCTCAACGCTTTGAGTTATTTTTATGAAAAAGAACAAAGAAATTATTAATAGGATTAGAGAAATGTTAAAATTTTAATTGTAAATTAGGCCAAATGCGTATTGGAAAGGCTTTTGCCCTTCAGCATCTTCCGATTCATCATGTTTTTCATTTGAAAATTCGAGGTTCACAAAATGTTTACCACGCGCTCAATGTTAAATGGGAACAGTACACGGCAGACGCATCAATTTTTGACAGTGAACCTTTCATCTGTGAATGCTTAAGCATAATTTAAAGCTAAAAACAGCGCGAATGGCAGAGTGAAACAAACAACCTCTTTCACACATAGAAATAACATGTAATCGGTGGTGCGTCAGATGCGCCGTTATTTGTCAACCGCAGAAGGTGACATGTGACGTAACAGCATCAAGAGCGTCTTTTTCAAGGACTTTAAAAACATGTTTTCTATCTGTCTTCCCCCATTTCTCTCAGCATAATGATTTTATGAGGAAATTGTATGCACCATAAATTCTGCGAAAATAGTTTGATCATTTCTATACATTCTTAAAAAATCGAGTTCCCAACCCCATTACAGGAATTTCACCGAAGTTGATTTTCGACTTAATTCCGCTTTTTTGATGCGCCTGGCCCACTGTGCGGTTTCTGCATGTGCCATAGGGAAGGCTACGGGAGGCGAAAGCGGTACAAATGATGTAGATGTCCGTCCCATTTTTATGCTTTTATCTATTATTTATATTTAAGCATTTCATTTAAAGGTAGTGTGCCAGCTTTCCTGGACCGTATGGAGTTAATGGCCCAGATAAAGAGAACCGGATTTTTAGAACCTATCCATACCTTCAAAACTCATGGAAACGTCTTAAATTCTTCAAATTTTGAGTACCCCAGTGCGAAATTCGCCCCGACGGGTTGTCGGTCGTACCCCAACCACATTTCACACCACTATGAACAATAAATGCACACACTGAAATCGCTATTACCGATAGGCTCATCCAATCAAGTTTTGATAAACCCGTTCATCATCATCTCCTGCGGTTTCGAACACGCTTGTTAGGTGGTACGGTAGACCGCGTCCAAAGCCAGGGCCCCGGTGACGTGAGGTAGCCGAGTCGGGGCAGCGTGCGCTGACCCAAGCCGGGGCCGCGCGTCCTCCCGGTGTCATGTGATAGCCCGGGGCTGCCCGCGGGGATGCGGTAGACTGCGCCCAAAGCCGCGGCCCCGGCTTGGGTCAGCGCACGCTGCCCCGACTCGGCCACCTCACGTTACCGGGGCCCTGGCTTTGGGCGCGGCTTCTGCTCATACTTTGTGGTACGGTGGTGGTGCGTCGGGCCGCGCGCTCTGACTTCGGCCAAGAAAAATGCGTCAGCTGATCATTGTCATTTCTGCCACTTTCATGTGGTGAGATGGGGTCATAACTTTAGAGACGGCTGTTTCATATCAATTATTTTACATAAAATAATATTTCAAACCATAAAAATGTTCGACAGCCAAATTAAAGAAACAATACCAATACAGGCTTACAGTTTAAATTCGACACTGTGTTGTCTACGATTAGACAGCTGATAACTCATTCCCGTACGTCGTAACTCTATAATGACCTTTGCTTATTGTCATATGTGCGCCGCATTCGTGATTGTTGCCGACGCCTGTTTGCAAGTCAGCCCACTATAATTGTTATACATGTCGAAAAACCGATAAACTTTTAGGCGAAAAAAGCACTATTTTAAGCCCATTTTTGATTTTTTTGCGATATTAGGTAAAACAGAAGCTTCTTATCCTAGGAAAAATAAAATGGGAATACATTCGAAGGTGGCACACTACCTTTAAATCCTGTCAGAGCAGGGGCGGCGGATTCGGGGGGCAGGGGGGGCAGCCGCCCCCTGGCAAACTCGTGGGGGAAAAAGTATCTTTTTGCCCCCCCCCCCATAATTTGTGACAAAACTTAGACAAGAAACCATATACCTGATTATTCCGTTCGATCATCTGAAGATGTAACCAGATTAACTATACTATATCATACGTTGCCTTTCTTAAATGACAAGCGTTCGCGTTCAATTGAAGTTTTCCTCTCTTCAACCTGGTTTTGGAGGCATTATAAGCGTCAACGTGACGCAGCGGCAACCCAGGCCTTCAGTGACCGCTTACAGAGGCGACGGATACGAGGCGGCAGAGGAGGCATCGTTTCCTAAGAAACTTTTAGAGGAGGGGCAAACGTAGTATTCTTGCCCCTCCTATTTGTGCCCTGTACATGAGGAAAATGTCCATAACCTGATATTGCAGCTATGCGCTCCTACAGTTTGCCCAACGGTGCCTTTTGAATATGTGTAAATGCTAACCATTTCCGCTTTATAGCTTTTTTGTTTTTTTCAGATTCGATTTAGAGATATTTTAACCCGGCAGGCGGTGGGCCTCCCGGCCACCTTCCGCGCGGTGGGGGGGGGGGGCATTTTTTGCCCCCCCCCCCGTATCTCCAAAACTACTAGACGGATCCGGAAAATTCAAACGGCGTTCGATAGCCCTGTCAAATTTGTCGAAGGAAACCAAATTTTATTGACCTCGGGGTCACTGATGACGTCACAGGTCAGGTCAAAGATAAAAAGTTTCACCGTTCACGGGGCTTCTAGGGAAAGCGCTATAACACCGAGTAAAACGCATTTTGTCGAAAATCAGCGATAGGGCGTCAGTTGTCTAGTAAATATGTTGCTATTAGAGGTCACTGGTCATACCAGGTCAGGTCACAGGTCAGGTCACCAAAGGTCACCACCAAGGGTCAGCACATGAACCCAACTTTACTAAGGTTGTGCGATGCATGTTTTATGGCCAGTTTTTCATTTCCAACTCAATGGTGTTGGTTATAAGACCATCAGGTACGGTTTAGGTCACTTTCTGGTGGAGGTCAGGTCAAGGTCAGGTCAAAAAAGGTCAAATTTCAAAGTTGATATTTTTGCATAAAATGGGTATCGATTCGATGCAGCTCGCCACGGGGAATCTAATGGTGGTCTTTGTTTTGGGCTACGAGGTCTAGAATTGCTAAAGATTGAGTTTGAAAATTTGACGTAATCAATTTTGAAGTTTTTTCGCTATAACTTGGCCAAAAAAAAAGAGGTATCGATTTCAAATTCGGTATGTAGATAGAAGGCGGTAGGGACTATTACACATATTCCGTTTTTTTCGAAATTCAAAAAACTTTGGATTTTCGGCTATAATATTCAAAAAACCTATTTTTTATTTTTGGGGGTCAAAATAAAAAAATCGAAAAACCGAAACAGCAGTTTTGTAGCCCTCTTGATTCCACACCTTTTATGTCTGAAACATTTTTCTGTATCTCTAAAGCTATAGGCCTGACAGCTCTTCCCGCAAACCTTTTTTTGTCGAAAATGGCAGAAATGACGTCACTCTGACGTCATTAGCGGCTAACCTATCAAAGCCTTTGGAAACATTTGTGGTCACCATGTGCGCTAGCTACTCCCGGGAGGGTACTGAAAGTTTGGTGACGATCGGCGCAGCGGTTCTCGAGATATATCGAAAAAAACTAAAGGGGGGGGGGGCAAAAAAAATGCCCCCCACGCCGCCTGGAAGGTTAAGTGCGCAAGAGACGCAACTCATACCTTCAGTGGTCGTTTGCCGCTATTTTGTACCTACAGCCCTCTGCAAACTGCGAGGTAGGTATTCTTTTTTCGACAAAACCGAGAATAAAGCGAATACCGTGCAATCGGTCATTCGGAAATCGTAACAGCAAGACGCGCGAGACTCCGCACCTTAGATTGGCATAATCATCGTACTCATTTTCCATCCATTTTGGCAACAAAACCCAAAAGTTTATATTTGCCCCCAAAACAAACTTTTGCATTTTGTTGCCACACAAGGCGCATGCTTCTGTTTAGATCTAATCGAAGGAGTGGAGCATGGCGCATCTATCTACAGTGAGTTCCGACCGATTAATAGCATAGCCTTTGAGATATTATCGTTATTAACGAAAAAAAGAATACCTACCACGCAGTCTGCTGAGGGCTGTACATAAATGCCAAATCCCAAGCGAGCGGAGACGGAAGGGCTAGCCATTCGCTTGCGGGTAGTTGACTGATGAGTGATGAGCGCTCGTAATAAGCCACTCCCCTGATTTTTTTTAGCACAACAATTTCTAGTGCATAAAATGGTAAACGCCGAGGTCGTACACATTGACCACATTGACCAATGCACGGTATGACACCCAAAGGCCAGTCATCACTTATCAGAGATCTGCTTTGGGCATTCGGAGGCTTGTTTGGGGCCAGTGTAAAAACTGGATGTACTGTATAAAGTTCAGTATCCGCTTTATTTCAGTTTTCACTATTAAATAAGTAAAAATTAATGTTGGAAACTTATGAGAGTTAGGGCACTGATCATTAGTGGGCCCCTTCTGGCTAAAGGCTGAAGTGGGCCTTTAGCCAGAAGGGGGCCCATTGGAGCTTTCTTTAGGCAGGGGGCCTTTAGCCTAAAGGCTATAGAATACAGAGCATCGAACACAAAAGGAAAATCTAAGGCATTTTGGAAAACGAGTATGCCCCGCAGCGTCCGATAACTACCACCTTCCAGTGGGTCAAGCCATCGGGGTCCAAGTCTATAATGGCACTAACTATAATGGCGATAGCACTAACCTTGTCTCACTTTTCGTTGAATTCTGTTCCGAATGGTTTCGGCCACAGACTGGCTGCACTGAGGTCGTATGGTATGTGCAACTGTAATTAAAGCCACCCGAGGCGCCCTGACACCAGGCTGAAGCTGGGTTGGAAATGCTTCGTCTTTGCAGATATCACTGGCCGCTGATCCTCTAGTGCCTGAACCGGTAGATGTCGTGGCAAAATTTGATGTGATAATTTGGACCTTACCGCAGTCAGCGCACCCTAAAGCCCTAATAAAGAAACGCCCCACCCAGAGCTTCTGGATTCTCGTTCCAGTCCACCATTCCTTCACCCTAGCCCGCCGCCGCGCTCCCTCACCTCAGACCTCCGTTCCCAGCTTGACGAGCGTTTGGGCCTTAGTTAAGCCTTGCTGTAGGCTTACTGTATAAACCCATCGAGACAGCCCGTATCGGTGAGCTTAGTTGGCGAACTACTGCCTTGGGGTGGGTTTCTGGCGGATCGCTGTCCCAATAGGTTTAGATGCGACCGACTGTCTCTGAATGTTTGAGCGGTCTCCTCCCGCTGTGAGCTAGTTTCAGTTGATATCTGTCTCAGAAATACTTTTTAAAGGAAGGTTAAACGGAAATCGAACGTAAAATGAACAGAGAAAATGGTAACGAGTTACCTCATTGAAGAATAGCGCTCGCCTACTTCAAAAGGTTTGGCACCGTTCTTCAACATCTGATATGCGATAGGGTTATGGCACAATTTTTCCCATTGGAGCTTTTTTCTAATACAGCAATACGAAAATCGATACATCGTCCACTGGCGGATCCAGGGAGCGGGCATTTAAAGCAAATATCTACTCCCCCTCCCCCTGCATCACCGGAAATAGACAAAACGTATGCACCTTATGTTTCCTAATAATAAAACTTTATCAGGAATGTTTTTGCTTTATACTGTTCAGCAGTATAAAGGAATCGAAATCCGAGGAGTTTTTGGATTTTAGACACTTTTTTTTGGGGGGGGTATGTCCCCTACAGCGTCGAAAACGCCTTTCTGGATCCGTCTATGACATCATCTCGACTGGGATCTTGCCCCCCCCCCCCCCACGCCAAAATCGAATCCGCCGCCACTGTGTCAGAGACCATGATTTGACATAATCTACATGCTATATCAGTGAAAGCATGCTGTGATTCCTAATTTTCTAATTTAAGATCGACAGTGAATTAATTTCCTGCGTTTAATTTTGCCTTGCTTTAAGCATTTCCTACATATACTGCGCAGCTGCTACATAAATGATAAAATTCAATGCACGGCACCCTACTAACCGCTCCCTAGCCGTGAACCAAATTTGAGCGCCATCGGTTCAGCCGTTCTCGAGATCTGGAAACGACCCCTGCACGTGCGCACGTGCAGCAGCACCCCAACTCTGGCACATGGATATGAATTGTCAAGTGGGTGCCTACCTACATGCCAACTTTCAGCGCAATCGGCCAAGTAGTTACCGAGATCTTGCAACAATTACCAAACTGACACCTCTTCGTTTTGCACGTGGCAGTGGCACGTGCATAAGGGGTCACCCCCATGCATCGGGAATAGTCCAATACTTGGTAAAAGGAATGAAGCTACCCTACAAAAATTACCGCGTGTAAATCGGTCGAGTGGTTGCTGAGATATAAGCCTCGTAAAAGCGTCCGCACGGCCGGCCGCTTATACTCAGAAATTTCCGTTAATCTAATGAAAGACTCCGCTCGCTTCGCTCGCTCCGTAACGAGTAACGATTTAATGAAAATGGGACCGTATTAGAGCCGGCGATAATCACGGAACATTAGTGTCGGGGCAGACTGCGGCGGGGCAGACTGCGGCGACCCCTAGGATGAACAACTAGGGAGAACAACATTCGACAGATGGCAGCACTAGACGAGATAATCAGACAATACTTTAATATTAATGGGAAAGAAATAATGGCAATGTTTGCCCTCACCAAGCATGTTACCACGACAATGGAAGAATGGGGTGTAGTACCCCTCCCCGGGCCCGCCGCGGGCTGGCAGCGGCGGCCGGAGCCGGTCCGACCTTTGGCCGGCCGGGTCAGGTAACCGGGACGGCCGCGCCGCGGCGCCGCGCCGGGGCCGGCCGGGAGACGGAGTCGGGTGCCCGCCGGCGAGCCGTCGGCAAGGGCGCGGGGCACATTAGTCGAGTTGAATGTTCACTGTTCAGTCTTGAGTGCGAGTGATGTATGTGTGAATCGATATGTGAGCAGCAAAATCCAACAAGAAAACAAAATCCGTGAAAGAAAGGCAACGCTGGCAAACATCACCACCATAGTCTTCCTACGCCGAACGGGTTCCACACCAACGTGCATCAGCGAGAGTAAAACTAGGATCCTACTGTGGTCGCGATGGCCCCTCGCCGGCGAAAAACTGCAGGTATGTTACTGGACATTCCCTGCTACCTAGCTAGGTCTGTCGACGGCTTTCACCGCGTGCATGGGGAGATTACCCCCCCCCCGGCGCCGGGCGCCATTTTGTCTCGCCCGTTCCTCGCCGCGTCCCATAACACGCCGGTGGTGATTGCCACTTGCACCTTACTCACTCATGTGATCGCTAACGGCGATTCAATATAGCATACATGATAAGAGTTTGCCCCCATCGCCCCCCCCCCCCTAGCCGAGGCCGGGCGCCGTGCGCCACATTACTGACCATAACGAGCCCTACACTGACTGCAATCAGGTGTCTCACCACCTGCAATGTGCCTGGGGAGCAGCTCACTCCGGTGTGATTTGCTCAGTGTATGAACCTGTGACTTTCTGTACATTTATCTTGTGCCCGGCCAACCAGGATGACCTCCTCTTCCGTACCTACAATGGTTCTTTCCACCCATGTCATTGCTTGCCTGGCCCCAGTCATTGACGTTCTTCGCCTGCCATGCATTTTTAGCCCTATATACTCTTTGCTTGCCTAGCATCAGTATTGATGTCCATGGCCTACGCCCAATGCCCTGTCGCCCTGACGCCATCTTGGCGGGTCCGACCAGCCATTGCGTGATCGTGAAGTCAGCTCTAGGTGGCACTTCCAACGCTGGTAGCGCCGCGGGCGGCGGCAGCAACGATGGCTACTGATGGTCACGTGGCTGCCAGCGGCGCAGGCGCGGGCGTGTGACACTTGACCGTCCTCCGCACCGGGGGGCGGCCGGGTGACTCATCCGGCGTGACGTCAGCTGCCCTTGACAAGGCCGTGACGGGCTTGTGCCGGCGGTCGGACTGCCGTTGATCGGGGGTGTTGCCTTGCACCGGTCTGCAACGGACCGACTGGGGGTCAGGTCACTGCTGGCAATGTGCCACTCTGTGGATGCACGTATGCCTGCTGCTATGCTGCATTGCTGCCATGGGCCTGTCCACCGACCGTATACCTACACGGAACGCGCACCTACCTGACATCAGTTGGCAGCGCCAGACTGTGACGCAAAGATGCATTTCCGACCCGGCGCCAAGGCTGAGAAATAATAAGGGTCGGCAGACACCGCCTCCGGCGGCGCCTGTTTGCAGTAGTGGCCCTGTATCATCCCCTCACCTGTCCACTTAGACTCCCCTACAGACATCAAGGGCTGTTTGTGATAGCTGCATCTACACACATGCACGGCTGTCCGCGATAGCCCCAGCTACAGACAGGCACGGCTGTCCGCGATAGCCTCACCTACAAAAAGGCACGGCTGTCCGCGATAGCCTCACATGCCGACATGCACGGCTGTCCGCGCTAGTCTCACCTGCAGACGTGTGCGGCTGTCCGCGATAGCCTCACCTGCAGACATGGACGGCTGTCCGCGATGGCCCCACATTGTACCACATCAGGCTGTCCGCGATAGCCTCACATACCGACATGCACGGCTATCCGCGATAGTCTCACCTGCAGACGTGCGTGGCTGTCCGCGATAGCCTCACCTGCAGACATGGCCGGCTGTCCGCGATGGCCCCACATTGTGACACGTCAGGCTGTCCGCGATAGCCCTACCTACATACATGCAAGGCTGTCCGAGATAGCCCCACCTATAGACATGCCCGGCTGTCCGCGATAGCCTCACCTCCAGACATGCACGGCTGTCCGCGATAGCGAGGGTACAAAAAGGCACGGCTGTCCGCGGTAGCCTCACCTGCAGACATGCACATTGCACGGCTGTCCGCGATAGTCTCACCTGCAGACGTGCACGGCTGTCCGCGATGGCCTCACCTGCAGACGTGGACGGTTGTCCGCGATGGCCCCACATTGTGACAGGTCAGGCTGTCCGCGCTACCCCCTGCCTACATACATGCAGGACTGTCTGCGATAGCCCTACCTAAAAAATGCCCGGCTTTCCGCGATAGCCCTACCTACATACATGCAGGGCTGTCCGCGTTCGCCCCACCTACGTACATGCTGGGCTGTCTGCGATAGCCCCGGGCCGTCCGCGATAGCCCCACATCCATACATGCAGGGCCGTTCGCGATAGCCCCACCTGTAGACATGCCCGGCTGTCCGCGATAGCCCCCACATTGTGACACACCAGGCTGTCCGCGATTGCCCACTTAGACATGGAGGCTGTCCGCATAACCCACCTGGTCACCTACGGCTCTCGTGACCATTCACTGCCGTCCACTGTGATCTCACAGTCTGGCTCTCGCAAAAAAAACTATCCGTTAGGCGCTCCACAATTAACACCCTCAGTGGGGTGGCACGTTACACATCCTTTAGCCTGTAAGTACCAGTGCCCGATATGTACTTACGGAAACTACAGAATGCCACCATACACTTTGAGTTGTGCTGCCACCAGGTGCCAGTGCACACTGCACCTGGCCTGTCACTGGGGCTGGGCGGTAACCTAACCTAAATGCTCACTCCACAGCTAGTTCGGCCCGCCAGCCCAGCCGGCTCGCCATTCGCCACCAACTGCGACTTCTTTCTTCCCGTTTATTATCCAGGCGACAGACGGCCGCGCCCCCTCCGCCTCAACCCACTGCCAGTGAACCCGCTCTCGTGTCAAGGCCGGCTACGGCAGCCGACACCGACAGCCATGGCTCTCCCGCCGCCGCAGACATCTCGGTTAGTTTGGGCAGATGCTTCCCGAGACCCTGCCGTCGACCGTCCATTGCAGGCCGTGTCACCGCTGGGCCGGCAGGTCTCCGCCAAACTTCCCGGCCTGCGGACCCCCCACACCGGAGGTGGTCACATTCGTCTGCGAACCGCGGCCGCCGCCGACGGAGACGCAGTCCCAGCAGCTCCGGCCTCTCCGAATGGTCTGACTCCGAACCCTCGCGTTCTGCGGGCCCAGCCGCCCAGAGCAACGGAGTCATAAGCGCCCGCGGACGGGCGGCAGCCGGGCCACCGCAAAAAAAAAACTCTTTGGCGTCTTTCAGCTACGCAAGAAGGAATCGGCAGACACAGACACCTGGGCGAGCGAGGAGGGGAAGTTGAGACCGTGTTTCCGCCAAAAGAGAAAACAACCAAGGTCGGTGGTAGGTAACTACACCTGCGCTATCTACATCAGCTGCCCCGCATGACACTAATGGGACCGTATTAGAGCCGGCGATAATCACGGAACATTAGTGTCGGGGCAGACTGCGGCGGGGCAGACTGCGGCGACCCCTAGGATGAACAACTAGGGAGAACAACATTCGACAGATGGCAGCACTAGACGAGATAATCAGACAATACTTTAATACACCTTTTTGCGTTGTTCGATGGCCAATCGTCATAACCATTTCGGCATCAGTTTGGACAAGCGTCATTCAGAATAACCCATCGGCGATGTGCATCACTGTTAGACGGTCGGCAAAACAGGCTGGACTCCATTTAACCATTCTGCATAACTCTTTGTCATTGAGCACAATGTTCGTCATAGGCAAAACACTTTGTCAGATTGTCATAATGCTTCGACATTTCACAAAATGGTTAGTCGATGTGCAAAATTCATCGGTACTGTGCGTAAACAATGACTGTTTATTTAAAACTTTCGTCAATGATCAAAATGTCAATGATGTAGTGCTTATCTAGCCATATTCAATGTTTAACGTTAATCACGCATTCAGGGATGAGGCTTATGACAGTTCCAGCGCAATTTGCAACCAATTAACCATTAAATTCCGAAAAAGGCAGTTATACCATAGCTACGAGGAGACTGCCGGCGCCATAACCAGTAGGCATGTAGATTCTTGAGCGTCGGACTCCTAAACGCTTCGATACAAACCACGAAGTCGGCCATCATTATCGCGTCACTGCCCGTGCGATGTCATGGGACAACGCCTCGGGCGGCCACGCCGGTCGGACTCGCGAGAGAATAGCTGACAGATGGCAAGCCGGGCCCTGCCGGCCGGACACCTTGGTTTTTGGGGCGGGGCTGACTTATCCAGCCTGTTGCCTGTTCCTTGGTGTTTGAGGCGGGGTTAACTTATCCAGCCTGTTGCTCTGTTGCCTGTCCATTCTTCAATCAGCCGATAACATGTCAGCTACGTCCATCTACATTGTACCTATGGCGCTCATGAACGCTACCGATTTTTATGTAGATCAATGGTCTACGAGTTTCGCCACCTATGCCTCGCACTGCACTGTATAAACCCGGTCATATTTATACTTCTCTGTAAAGGGGCGATCTGTTTTTAGTTTTGACGAAATGTTATGAGGAATGCTGAAATTAGCATGGGGATGTTTTGGTGAACGACAAAGGGATATTAACGAAAGACGAAGCATTTATCCAAATCGTCAAAGGTTTTGCCGGAACTCAATCAGTTATGGCGAATAGCGAAGGTAATACCAACTGACGAACTGTGGAGTGGGATCAGCATTCCGTTTTGCCCATATGCTGAAGGTTTTGCCGGAATGCCTCTCACTGGCGCCACCTATGTGCTGATCGGACGAATGGGTTTTGCTGATTGGCCATCGAACAACGCAAAAAGGTGTATTAATGGGAAAGAAATAATGCCAATGTTTGCCCTCACCAAGCATGTTACCACGACAATGGAAGAATGGGGTGTAGTACCGGGTGCGTATTATTTAGGCCAGGGTTCATAATGTCCAGGGTACGATGTGTCCAGTGCTCGAAATGGCCAGTGCCTTGAATTGGCCAGTGTTCATATTGTCCAGGGTTTGCATGGTCCAAATGTGGCCAACTGGCTGCAGATAGGGTAAATTCAAAGAGGCCAGGGTTCATAATGTCCAGGGAACGATGTGTCCAGTGCTCGAAATGGCCAAGGTTCATAATGTCCAGGGCACGATGTGTCCAGTGTTCGAAATGGCCAGGGTTCATAATGTCCAGGGCACGATGTGTCCAGTGTTCAAAATGGCCAGTGCCTTGAATTGGCCAGAGTTCATAGTGTCCAGGGATTACACAGTCAACCAAACCAAACCAAACCAAACCTAACCTAACCTAACCTAACCTAACGTAACCAGCATCTGCGATGCCGGGCTCCGCATCGCGGGACCGCAGGTTGTTTGAGCAAGCACCTCTGTACCGCCCGCCGCAAAACGCAAAACCGCAAAACTCGCAAAACGCACGCTCAAAACGCAACGCAAAAGTCGCAAAAAAACAATCGCCCGCAGGCACAAAACCGCAGAAAAAACGCAAAAAAGCCACAAAAACGCCCGTCCGCCGCAAAACGCAAACACCGCAAACAACGCAAATACCACCGCCACAAAAAATCGCCCGCCGCCAAAGGCAAAACGCCGCGAAACGCGGCCGCCCGCCTAAAACCGCAACACCGCCAATAACGCTCGGCCGCCGGCAACCGCAAAACCCCGCAAAAAACGGCCGCCCGCCTCAAACTACAAAACGCCGCAAAAAACGGCCGCCCGTCGCAAACCACCGCTAAAACGGCCGCCCGCCGCCAAACGCAAACACCGGAAAACACCCGCATCGCCCGCCCGCCCTGCGCCAAACACAAAAAAAGCAAAAAACGCAAACACCGCCGCAAAAAAACGCCCGCAACGCACGCCCGCCCGCCGCCAACCGCAAAACGCCGCAAAAAACGGCCGCCCGCCGCCAAACAAAACCACCGCAAAAAACGCAAAAACGGCCGCCCGCCGCCAAACGCAAACACCGAAAAAACGCAAACACCGCCGCGAAAACGCCCGCCGTAGGCAAAACGCAAACACTGGCTCACTAAGACAAATATGGCGCCTTGCGGCAAGTGTGGTGTATTCATATCTGCCGTTTAAGCAGCCATCCCTCAATCAAAGCGCATCCTAATCGTCCCATGTTCGATAAAGTTACGCACATTCTGTGATTTGTGGCAAAAATGGCGCTTTGAGACAAATGTGGCGCACTGCGACAAACGTGGCGCATTTGTTCCTGTCGCTTAACAATTTTATCCACCCACCAAAGTCTAGCCCAATTGGACTTAAACTGACAAAGTTATGTTCATTTGAATATTTCACTATAAAATATCTCCGCAACGGAGGTGCCCAAATTTGCACGTGTGCCACGTGACCGCCGTTAGTGTAAGCAGGACTTGTCCCCTCACTGATTGCACTATTTCAGTGTTCCTGGCTTGTGCTGTTTTCGTGCTATAAGGCCACAAATCGGCAAACACACGATAATCTGGGAGGTACGCGACTCAAACACGTGGCCACGTGGCACGTGCCGGACCTCTGATAGCTTTACCGTTCACGCCACGTGATGACCCATCGACGTGGCCATCAGCATGTAAAAGATGACCCCGGCCGGTGTCACCGTCTCTGAACAGTGGACGGCTAAACTCGAAAAACGGGAAAATTTTAGGAAATTTCACCTTTCGAACATATAATTTCCCCAGAATTTTAAATTTTTCATTTTACAAAAAATCCGAGATAGCAGTTTTTTAGCCCCCTTCATTCTGTGCCTAAACCCGTTTTCAGATCGACCCTATCACAAAAACTGACGGCCTGACGGCTATTTCCCCCACTCCTTGCATTTCACAATGCTAGTATACTTAAGCACCAAAATTGACCCCCTGCCACGGCACGTGCAATAGCACGTGCGACACGTGACCACTAGTGCGACAAGCTGGACTCATCTGCTCACCGGCTGCACTGATTTGGTGTCGCTAGTTGAAGCCGTTTCCACGCCATAGGACCCCAAGTAGGCCAATGTCGGATTTTCCCGGAGGTTACCCCATCAAACACGTTTGCACGTGGCACGTGCTTTTCAATCGCCCCATATCTGACCCATACCTTGTGGTAGCCGATACCCCGGGGCACAACATATTGGAACATTTTCAAAATCTAACGTGGAAATTTTTGACAAAATTGATTTGAAAATAATATTTCGAAATCGCCATAGGCTCAACATGGGGTAACTGTTTGTGACGATTACCCGAAATTTTGTCAATTATATTTTAAGTAATTACCACCGTCAGTTGGGGTGCCAGCCCGAGATCCGACCCTAAAAATATCAGCAAATATAATTGACGAAATTTTTCGCAGATCGCATTTTAATTTTTTCCCATGTTAACCCTATGGGAAAATGCACGTGCCGATTACCCCAAAACGGGCCATTATATTTCAAAACGAAGCATAACAACATGTTCTATGGTCGTTTCTCAACAGGTCCTGAAAGTTTAAACAAAATCGTATCATATAATTTTGTGCAATGAACGAATGAAAATGTCTCTGCAAAAACGCCCATTGACTTAACATGGGGAGCGAAAAAAGTTCAACTTTGACCTCGTTCAAAGGCACGTTACGAAATTCTGAGGGGTATACGGCGCACACTAGCGTGTACCCAAACATGTTTGCCATAAAATTCTAGGAAGAAAACCACCGCCTTCTTGGCTCGTTTTGCCGCCATTCGCGATCGCGCAAAAAGTGTCCAAAACCCCATTGACTTAACATGGGCGAAAATTGAAACGCACGTGCCACGTGCCACGAGGTTTTAAGCGAGTAGCGACCGGTGCCATCAGGTAGATCGCCTGCGGGAGCCCATACACTGAAATTTTTACGAAAATCGAGCCACAAGTTTAGGCCCCAATCAAGTTGCCCCAATCTCAGGCCAACCATGCAAAACATAGCCCGGAGAAGGACCGCTCCGGTTGTTTTTCAATAGAAAAACACAATTCTAACGAATAGTGTTTGTCTTTTCAAACAACCTGCGGTTACCTAACCTAACCTAACCTAACCTAACCTAACCTAACCTAACCTAACCTAACCTAACCTAACCTAACCTAACCTAACCTAAGGTAATGATGTTTGCCTACCGGGGATAAGGAAATAGTTTCTCGCATGAATAGATTGCAAGCAATAGTAAATCAAATATTTTTAGGTTGAGTGGTTATGCATCAGGCTTCAGGCCTTCGGCCTGAAGCCAGATACATAACCACTTAACCTAAAAATATTTGATTTACTATTGCCTGTAATCTCTCCTAAGGCATTGCCTTCGGCACTGCACTGCTTCGCATTGAGCTGGTTCCGTGTTTTTACATAATGACGTCACTTTCAATGACTATGTAATCCATGGACATTATGAACTCTGGCCCATTCAAGGCACTGGCCATTTTGAACACTGGACACATCGTTCCCTGGACATTATGAACCCTGGCCATTTCGAACACTGGACACATCGTGTCCTGGACATTATGAACCCTGGCCATTTCGAACACTGGACACATCGTGCCCTGGACATTATGAACCCTGGCCTCTTTGAATATACCCTATCTGCAGCCAGTTGGCCGCATTTGGACCATGCAATCCCTGGACATTATGAACTCTGGCCTATTCAAGGCACTGGCCATTTCGACACTGGGCATATCGTACCCTGGACATTATGAACCCTGGCCAGAATGAATGTTCCCCGTAGTACCCCTCCCCGGGCCCGCCGCGGGCTGGCAGCGGCGGCCGGAGCCGGTCCGACCTTTGGCCGGCCGGGTCAGGTAACCGGGACGGCCGCGCCGCGGCGCCGCGCCGGGGCCGGCCGGGAGACGGAGTCGGGTGCCCGCCGGCGAGCCGTCGGCAAGGGCGCGGGGCACATTAGTCGAGTTGAATGTTCACTGTTCAGTCTTGAGTGCGAGTGATGTATGTGTGAATCGATATGTGAGCAGCAAAATCCAACAAGAAAACAAAATCCGTGAAAGAAAGGCAACGCTGGCAAACATCACCACCATAGTCTTCCTACGCCGAACGGGTTCCACACCAACGTGCATCAGCGAGAGTAAAACTAGGATCCTAACAGACCCGCCCACCGCCCCACCGTCACCCCATTCCTTCCCAAGTCTCCTTCCTCTCCGCTCGGGGCGGCTTTCAGCTACGCAAGAAGGAATCGGCAGAGGCGTCTTTCAGCTACGCAAGAAGGAATCGGCAGACACAGACACCTGGGCGAGCGAGGAGGGGAAGTTGAGACCGTGTTTCCGCCAAAAGAGAAAACAACCAAGGTCGGTGGTAGGTAACTACACCTGCGCTATCTACATCAGCTGCCCCGCATGACACTTTGAATTCTAGAGTAACGGTTTACGAAAAACCTTCGCCACATTTACCTTTTTCAACCTGTCTAATTTCATCAGCATGCCATCAGGTACATGAATTCCCGAACAAATAAAAACAACAACAACAACAACAATAACCATAACAGGCTGTGTGGCAGCAAATACCAGTAACTATACAGTAAGTGGCGGCACTGCCGACCATCTCGGCGGCCCGGTTCAGCGCAGCGCTGGACGGCACCCCGAGCCCGTACATACCGGCGACTGCTGAGAGCCGGACGGGGCCGGCTGCTCCACCACCACCACAGGCGGCTCCGTCTAGCGGGACAGAGCATGCAGTCAGCTACAGTCAGCTACAGTCAGGCCCGGTCGGACGGCCGCGCCGCGCCACCACAACACCAACGTGCCTCACTACACACCATTTAACATAACATAACATAACATGTATTCCATGTAACAGCAGGCCACTTGGGCCCAACGAGGTTACAGGTAGATGAACAAACACTGTATGTAAAACACGGTACAATTACACCATTTCATCGAACACTAGCCCACGCTGTTTATGATACAAGTCTAACTCATTTTTAAAATTACTTAAGGAGGAACTATTGATAACTCTAGGAGGTAAACCGTTCCAAGCTTCTATGACCCTACTGGTAAAAAAGGACTGTCTTAACTTGGTTCTGGAAAATTTCTTTACTAGTTTGCACCCATTTCCTCTCGTGGAATTTGTATTGAGTGTAAACATCTTCCCAAAATCTAACTTATCAATCCCTTTGTATATTTTAAAAAGTTCAATCAAATCCCCTCTTATCCTGCGGTAATGAAGTGAAAACATATTTAAGGAAGCCAGGCGTTCTCTGTAGCTCATTTCACCCAGCCCTCGAACCATCTTTGTTGCCCTCCTCTGCACACGCTCCAAAAGTTTTATATCCTTTTTTAGAGACGAGTGGCATGCTTGTGCACAGTATTCAAGATGAGGCCGAACTAATGAACAATAGAGTCTTTTCATTACTTCTTTACTTTTATATGATACATTTTTATTTATAACCCCCAACATTTTTAAAGCCTTTTTTCGAGCTTGCACATAATGGCCACTGAACTTCAGATCATTTGTCACCAAAACACCCAGGTCCTTTTCTTCCCTCACAGTTGCCAACTTAGTTCCATTCAAATAATATGTATCGTTACTTTTTACTCCCAGATGAAGAACTTTGCATTTATCAGCATTAAATTCCATCTGCCATTCCTTGCTCCATTTTAAAAGAGCATCTAAGTCTGCCTGTAGTGCTCTTCTATCGTCATCTGAAGTAATATTTTTAGCTATCTTGATATCATCCGCGAATTTCCATATGTTACTTGTTAAGTCAGAGTCTATAAGATCTACAAAAATAATGAAAAGCAATGGTGCTAAAACAGTTCCCTGAGGCACACCACTCTTGACAGCTTTCCAGTCAGCTTGATGGCCATTTAGAATGACTCGCTGCCTGCGACCTATTAGCCAGGCCCCTATCCATTTGAGAAGAGGACCGTCTAAACCATGACGCTCTAATGTGATCAAGAGTCTTTTGTGTGGAACTTTATCGAATGCCTTGCTGAAGTCTAAATAAACTACTGATACACTGTTACTCCTGTCCAAAAGGTCTGTCGAATATTCAAGGAAATCTAATAAGTTTGTCAAACAGGAGCGTCCACTACAAAAACCATGTTGAGATGGAAGTAAAATCTCGTGTTCCTCAAAATGAGCAACTATTTGACGTTTTATGATTCTTTCTAGCACTTTACACACGACCGAACTTAAACTTACTGGTCTATAATTGCTCACTACAGTTTTGTTTCCACCTTTGAAGATTGGAATGACATTCGCACACTTCCAATCATCAGGAATTTCACCTGATTCTAATGACTCTTTAAAGATAATGTAAAGTGGAACAGATAATTCTCTTGCTCCTT
Source organism: Amphibalanus amphitrite (assembly GCF_019059575.1). Classification (NCBI taxonomy): domain Eukaryota; kingdom Metazoa; phylum Arthropoda; class Thecostraca; order Balanomorpha; family Balanidae; genus Amphibalanus; species Amphibalanus amphitrite. The sequence continues at coordinate 78,392 of NW_024881498.1, read as the reverse complement.
CTTTTAAGACCCTAGTGCTAATATTATCTGGACCACTTGTCTTATTTGCTTTAAGATTACACAAAGCTTTAGTTATGTCATCCTCAGACAGGTAAATAGTTGTAAGTTTAGGGTGTGTTGTCGATTCAGGTACATTTATAGGAAACTGCCTGAGGCACTCATCAGTAAAAACGCTCGAAAACTGGTCATTGAATATTTTAACCTTGTCGGCATCGTCATGGTAAACCTGATGCTGACTTTCTATTGGTCCAATCCTTGAATCATGTTTATTAAATTTATAAAAACCGAAGAACTTTTTCAAATCACCTCCACACTCATTGGCTAGATTTATTTCTGATGCTCTTTTTGCTTTTCTTATACTCCTTTTAAGTCTCCTTCTGGCTGAAATATAATTAGCCTTATTTTCTTGTGTTGGGTTGGTTTTCATTTTGCGAAACGCACCCTTCTTTTCACTGAAATGTTGTCGTACCAGGCTATTGAACCAAATAGGTGTTGCGGACTTCCCTCCACGCTGCTTTTTCATAGGAATAAACTGATTTTGAGCCTCAGTGAGTGTTTTCTTGAAAAACTCCCACATTCCGTGAACATTTCTGCCTTCTAACATAGTTCTCCATTTAATGGTTTGAAAGAATGCCCTGATTCCATCATAATCTCCTCTGGCAAAATTGGGCATGATCGGTAATGTAACCTTTCTTTTCTGTACTTGACCCTGTATGCTGAATCTGATAAGCACATGATCACTATTTCCAATGCTTTCGCCTGAATTCACGTCTCTGATAAGGTTTTCGCCGTTAGTCAAAATTAGGTCAAGTATTTCATTATTTCTAGTTGGCTGGACAACATGCTGTGTCAAAAAAAGCTCTTCAAAGTTTTCCCTGAAAAGCCTCGATTCCCAGTTTGCATTTGTACTCATAAGTTTTGGCAAATTAAAATCTCCTATAATGATTGTCCTTTGACTTATTCCGCTCTCTATCTCCTTTATCATAGCTAAATCTGTATCCTTCGATTGATTAGGGGGTCTGTAGAATGCACCTAATCTGATTTTATTTGTTGAAGCATCATCCACGGAAATGTCTATCCAGAGTGCCTCAATATTAGTATTTTTAACAAAACGGTCTATTTCAATAGCCTTAAGATTCCTCTTCACATATATAAGAATTCCGCCTCCTACCTTCGCTGTTCTTTGGTAGGAGAACAGATTATAATTGTCTGCCTCATAATCTTTGATGCGATCCCCCAACAACCCTTCACTAACCCACGATTCTGTCAAAATCACTAAGTCAGGCTCTTCAGAATTCATGTAAAGTTGCAGCTCTCCAAATTTATTTCTTATACTCCTAGCGTTTGTGTACAAACATTTTAGAGACGTGTCAATGACCTTTGCTTTTTTGTCTTCCTCACCTTTAGACCTCTTTAGTTTCCCTGTTGTACCCTCTTTTCGTAGAGTTCGCTCAAAAGGAGCACGCCCTTTCTATTTAAGTGATAGCCATCTATCGAATACAGTTCTTGTTTGTCCCAGAAATCATCCCAACAGTCGATAAACCCTATGTTGTTCTCCTTGCACAATTTTTTAACCCTTGTATTAATCCCAATGGCTCTAGATGACCACTCTTTTCCAGCACCAAGTTTGGGGAGAATGCTAGTTATTATGCCTTTTCTGCCTGATTTAACCATTTCCGTAATCACCATCCTATAGGTATCAATAAGTTCCTCCGAAAGGGTGCTACCGACGTCGTTAACTCCACCGTGCAAAATAACGACACAGTTTGGTCCACTACCCCGCATTACTTCAGGGAGCCTGTCCGATAAGTCTTTAAGCTTCGCGCCCGGCAGGCACACCCTCATGCGTTTGTCTCGGCTACGTTCACAAAAGGCTCTGTCCATGAATTTAACCCTGGAGTCTCCATAAACCATAACCTCTGGTTCCTCCGTTTCACTTCTACCTTCTCCTTTGGACCTAACATTGGAGACATTCAGATCCTTTCCGGTGCATTCCCGGCCTGGTCTCAAACATTTATCAGTGGTAGCACCTTCAGACCCTACCCATGCTTCACGATCTACTTGGTTGTCAGCAGGCAACGATTCACCTGGTGACTCATCGTTCCCATTTGCGCATTCTGTTACCGTCGACATGTTCTTATGAGCAATTTCTCTACGAATACCCTCTTGTCTCATCCTAATATCCCGTATTTCATTTCTAAGTTGGTCTATACTGAATTGCATGAGCCTAATGGCCTCCATAACGTCCATCAGTGTGACGCCTAAGAACGATGGGCCAGGTAACGAATCGGAGTGAGCATTATGGACAGTGTGCCCTGTAAAATCCGTTGCAGTATCAGAGGCAACGCGGTCAAACACATCACCTACCCAACCACCACTATAACCCTCTACCCGTTCTACTTGCTCCCTGTCCCCTGAACCAGATCTCGGCAGCTCCCCCTTTGGCTCGCCAATGGTCAGCTCCGGTGCCACTAGTAGGGGCGGTGCCGGTACATTTGCCACGGGCAGGGACGGAACTGGCGACCTCTCTCGCTGCTCTGGTGCCACTGGAAGGGACGTTGTCGGCTCCGATACCACTGCCAGGGGTGCAGGTGAACTTTCTGGCTGGCCTGGGGTCGGCTCCAGTGCCACAGGCAGCGGCGGTGCAGTTGACTCCTCTAGCCGGCCAGAGGACGGCTCCGATGCCATAGACAGAGGCGATGTCGGCTCCGATACCACTGCCAGGGGAGCAGGTGACCTCTCTCGCTGAGCAAGTGTCGGCTCCGGTGCCACAGGCAGAGGCGGTGCAGGCGGCCCTTTATAAGGTCCGCCAGCACTTTGAGCTGCAACGGGGATCGACTCCAGTATCTTCGAAGAGAGCATTTTAGGTTGTGCGTGATGGCTTGAACACAGCCAGTTATCACTCCGCCTATCTTGGGTGCAAGTTACGTGCGACATATTCTGGCACATACTGGCTGCGCAAAGCAGTACTCCGGCTGTTTTGTTTCCTCTAAGCGTCTTGAATGTTAGCGGCATTTCACATATATTGCACAATTTTGACTCATCTTTAATCAACCTCTGAAGTTTTTGCTTCAAATCCGAGCGGATAATAGGCATCTGGAACCTTGAAGTCAGCTGATCTAGGAAGGGGACTAAGTGTGACGTCGTAAAAATCATGGCTGCTCCCAATCCATCAGGCCCTGTTTGGTTAGATTGAATGAGAACAGTTGAAGTAGTAAAATAGCTTGTCATGGCCACTTTCAAAGTTTCGAACTCAATTTTGGCAAAGAACTTGGTTATCAGCCGAGTACGGTCATGCGATCTTTTTTGATCAGTTACTCTGATTCCTTTGTGTTCAATGAGCTTCCCAAACTCGTTCTTAAATACTTCAAAGAGAGCAGCATTGAGCTTGATGGTAACCTGCATGCCATCGCGACTCGTGATCGAATAGTCGGGTCGATCTAAACTATCAAATTTCTTTTGAAGTGCCTTGGTCCGATTTAGAAGAAAGTTTTCAGTAACATCATTTTGATCATTCCTCATATTTTGATCATCCCTGGAGCCCATGACTTGTATCGGTCCTGGATTTATCTCAATGTCTCCAGAAAGTATCAGTAGAAGCACGGTCAGGTACAGTTTTGAACTTCTAAATCTTCTGTGGGCATGGGACGATCGCATCCGTGGAGGCATGGGTAACATTCCGACATTTTGTACCAGTCTTGCTTTGAGGGGACTGTACTCTGGATGTTCGGTGCTAACAATGAAACATCTCAGGGTAATCAGTATCAAAACAAATGTTCTCCAAACCGGACCGAACATGATGCTGTATGGATAACGTCCGTTGTCTTATTGCATATTGCACAATGAAAGTTCTCCACTAAAGACGTCACGTTTTGTTGGTAGGAGTTGGCCAAGTGAGTTTGTAGTAGTGAACAAACCATAAAACTTATGAAAATCGTTTAAATTACCTTATTACGGAGCGAGCGAAGCGAGCGTAGTCTTTCCTTAGATTAACGGAAATTTCTGAGTATGAGCGGCCGGCCGGCCGGCCGTGGTCACGCTTTTGCGAGGCTTATATCTCAGCAACCACTTGACCGATTTACACGGGATAATTTTTGTAGGGTAGCTTCATTCCTTCTACCAGGTATTGGACTATTCCCGATGCATGTGGGTGACCCCTTATGCACGTGCCACGTGCAAAACGAAGAGGTGTCAGTTTTGTAATTGTTGCAATATCTCGGTAACTACTTGGCCGATTGCGCTGAAAGTTGGCATGTAGGTAGGCACCCACTAGGCACTGCATATACATGTGCCAGAAATGGGGTGCTGCTGCACGTGCGCACGTGCAGGGGTCGTTTCCAGATCTCGGGAACGGCTGGACCGATTGCGCTCAAATTTGGTACACGGTTAGGGATCGGTTAGTAGGGTGCCGTGCACAAGTCAGTTGGGACCCATTTTGCACGTGCGCACGTGCAGGGTGCCGCTTCCAGATCTCGAGAACGGCTGGGCCGATTGTGCCCAAATTTGGCACATCGCTAGAGACCAGTTAGTAGGGTGCCGTGCACAAGTCAGTTGGAGGTACCCCCTCGCAATTTCGCACGTGCAAGGCCCACCCTCTCGCTCGCTCCGTTAGTCGCCCCAAAAGGCGTTATACTGGTTTTGAGTCCCTTTTTTCCTCATTTTCCATTTAAAGTCACATTCTCTTTCCCGGCCTTGCGTAAAATTTCGGCCGGCAGCGGGATTTTACTATTCTACTATTTACTATTTACTATTTATAGTATTGAATTTACTATTCAATACTACACTTTCCGACAATGCAAGGCGGCAAACACAAAATGGGAAATATTTTAATGGACAAATACTTATTGTTGACATAATTAAAAAGGTGACATTAACAGAAAGCACGTGCATGCCATTTAGTTCATAACACCAAAAGAAAGTGGCCAGCGCACAGTAGGCGATTTCGTAATTCTAGCACGTCATGGCTTATATCACGAGTTATGCTCGACTGAACTGAGCTTGTAACCTCTCATTTTGTAGATCATCTCATTGCGCTTCACCTGACATTGTGTTTCATGTTAGAAAATGGTGTGTATTCTTTGCAATCTGCAATAAAGTAAACAATGCCTTTCCCCTATAGGCTTATATATAACAGGATGGAAAGTGAAAGTGAAAACTACTGTGACCTTTTCAAAGTACCTATAACTAATGACTTAGGTACCGATCAACTGGGTGTTTGTTACTGATATCCCAATTCGTTGCAAACCACGTGGGCCAGTTTTGCAATCATATGAATGCATAGGAGTTAGGACTCTATCGGTGTCCAATAAGACATTCACAATTACCTACGTCTCTCAATTTCTACATCTTAGTTCTTAGGCATAGGAGGCAATGCAAACTTGAGTAGGTGGATGGAAAAGATGTGAGCGAAAGGAACTTGTGAGTGTGCTGCATCTGTGAGGGGGAGCAAAGGCGGGAGGAGTAATTTACAAAGACAGTGTTGATTGGTATCAGAAGTGGTACCTTTTTCTGGTGCACTTGACACGGTTGACATATCGCGCAGACTCACCTCTCCTAAGCAGAGGCATTATTGTTAGGTATCGCAGATCTTAAATTATCATCGCAAAACATGTCAGGCGCTATATAACGGAGTTAAGCATACAAAATATCCCCCTCCCGTTTTGTTTTGCCTACCTGAACACGCCTATGATTTTCTAAAACTCTAATCTTCGAAATGTAGTGACACTCTTGCACATGAGAAAGGTAGCCTGGAAATTTGGTTGATATTGTCCAAGAACCAACAACGTTCTAGACTTCCAAACATATGTGAAAACGCAGCGACTTTTGCGCAGTTATTTTTGGCTTTCCGTACCCCGAAAATGCGAAATTTTGAACTTTTTGGTTTAATAATGTATTTTTTTATTTGAAGAATTGAATGTTGCTTGTTCTACACTGTAAACCAAATTGACAAGTCTTGTGTAATATAACCAATCATCTCTTAGTATGTTTACCAACTGATACTTTTTAAACAAGCCGTTGTCTGGTGCATTGCTTGTCAAGTGACAACTACGAGTCAATAGTTACTATGCACACCAACTTCTCAGTATCCAGACCAACTCTACATTTGTTTCAACGTTTGTTTCTTAACCAGTTTTGGAAACTTGTTGCCGCATGGTTATTTAACCGGCGCCTAACTTGTACTGGTCAGCTGGTCAGCATACACATGGTCAGCTGCGCCTGACGTCAGACTTGGCGGACCAATCAGCGGTCGCCGCCCGCCGTTAGCGGGCCCCGGCGCGGCGGTTTCGAACCAGCAGTTATCGCGCGGCCGCCGTGCAGCCTGGAGCAGCGACGAGGGCTGTCCCAGCATTTGTGCAGTAAAAAGTGAAATCTGTGAACTGTGGTGTTCGTGCTGTGGCCTGTGAGTGAGGCCCCCTCTGGCCTGCGGGACGCACTAATCGTGCCTATACCCGCGGTCGAGACGCCTCCCTTCCCCTGCGCGCGCAATGTAAGTGGGCCAGACCTGTGCATGCACATGTGAGCAGATGTTTTGCGGTCGGCGTTTTTTTATACATAAATACATTTTTTGCCTTTAATTCAACTCTTTGTATTTTTAACTTAACTGATGGACATATATGGGCTACAAAAGCTAATCTGGTTGGCGATCATGATTTATTCGAATTATCTGCGTGATCGTGCAACTGCCATGATTGCAGGGATGTATACGACTCAAATTTTTGGTGAGTCGATTCAGAAGAGATTTTTCTAAAATTGAATCGACTCGACTCTGATTCAAAATTTCTCAACCGAAATGATTCGACTCAACTCATGACTCAAGCATGACAAAAAATATATGATTCGATTCGACTCATGACTCAAACATGAAAAACATGATTTGACTCATGACTCAACATGACAACAAATGTATGATTCGATTCAAATTATGACTCAACCATATTTTCAGTCAGACATATGCATGGATCCAGAAAATTGGATCTGAGATCTGATTCCATGGATCTGGATCGGGATCCACACAGATCATAGATCCGACTCCTCCATTTTGTCAGAGATCCAATGAGATCATAGATCCGCATGAAAAGTCAAACATGATGACGTTGACAGCTTCACCCCTGTCAAGGTGGCTAGATAAAGTATTCAATACCAACTGTTCCAGAGGCTTCGTTGCAAATATAAATTGAGTGTTGACTGTTGACGTGAATATATAACATGTCAACACTAGAAATAGGGCAATGTGAAATGTGTTGAAGTTACAACAAATGAACATGCACTAAAAATAACTTTTACAATATCACCAGTTAGTAGTTACATCACAATCCACATGAGAAAACCATGATGCCTACCCAGTGATGACTTTTGACCACTGACCAGATATAAAAATAAAACATAATAAAACATGTGGAAGTGAGGAATAGAATGTGTTTCTGTGATTATTTCGTACAGTACGCACTCACTCACTGTCACTGCAACATAAACTCAACACAAACTGTTAACGTGACAATTGATGGCCTTAAACGTGACTTCAATTTCCAAGGATTCCATGACAAATCTTCGTATGCCATTTCTTCGTCGCGCGATTATTCGTCCGTATTTCTTCCCCCGAAAAGCTTCGTCACGCATCATTTCCTCCCCCCTCCGTAAATCTTCGTCCGCAAGTTTACGATGAAATGCACCGACGAAAAAATGTGAACACCAAGAAAAGAGGATATGAAGAAATGCGCGGACGAAGTTTTGTGGACGAAGAAATGCCATACGAAAATGTGTACTAGCAAACCAGTCGCACAAGAAAGGCTAGCGGGATTTCACTGTCAGAGACTGTGCTAGCGACAGCTGTTCAGCCGTGCGACCGGTCAAAGCAGTATATAGAACATCGGGTACACCAACAGCGCGGAAAGCGCCCATTTTATCTGGATGACTCACAAGGTAGGATCTACATTTTGTTTGTATATGAAAAAATATAGTATTGAACTGTGACGACTTCAGGCAATTTCATATACTAGCTATGTTTAAATTATTGGTACCAGAAAATGCATACTTACTAACCTTAGTTTCTAGTCTGAATTAGTTGAAAAGTATATAGCTGATACCGAAATGGAAGGAATCGTTACAAAAAGAATGACGCAGCTGTGACATTCCCTAAACGTGTTCGTGAGCAGGATTTACGCGATGCCAGTGATATCTTATGAGCTAAACGGGATGCCTAAAGGTTCATTGAGTCCATGAGCAGTGTCACTCACCTGCACTAGTACAAGGTTGCGGTAATGTGTTCATGCGCAGGAACTTGTGCCCTCATGGAGAGGATTTTAGGACATCGGGCAGCGCATAACAATGAACCATCTTCTCAGGTATCCTGAATAGGCGCGCTGGCTGCCTGTCTGCGTGCTCCCGTGGTTCTCACCTCCAAGTTGTGGTAGTCTCCCGACTCCTCGGGCGGTGCCGGCCGGCACTTTCCGCAGCAGAAGTTGCAGCAGCAGCAGAAGCAGCAGCACAGGTAGCAGCCGGTGATGACGCCGCAGAAGACGAACAGGGCGCGGCACCAGCCGGACGTCACCAGGAAGTAGGTGTTGACGTTCTCCTCGCCAAACTGCTCGGCGATGTACAGCCCCAGCGAGCCGTAGCTGTCGTAGATGTTACGCTTCACTGAATCGCTGAGAGTGGCATGCGCCCGGTTGATCTCCTTGAACTGGCGACAGATGAACAGGGCGCACCGGTATCAGACATCATATCAAAGGTAGGTGACTCTGAGTCGTTGAGTGACGCTGTGAGTGACTGAGTGGCTGAGGGTGTGAGTGGCTGAGGGTAGGAGTATCTGAGTGACTGAGTAACGTCTTTTCTATAACATGATTAGCCATCAAGGTTGAGAACGTTAAAATAGAACACAAATCTCTCATCTTTACACATTGAAGCAAAATTCCTTAAATTTGTGATGACCTCTAGATGACCTCAGGTCAACCGAATTGGAAAAAACTGGCGTGTATATGATGGCATTCGGTGAGCTAAGCGTATCCTGCAAGTTTGAATGAAATCAATGAAGAACTGTAGTTTCATGAACAAAATAGTGCATTTTAGTGCTATTTTGACAATGTACCAGTTTTTGTGACCTTGTGACCTGAAATCGGGTCACTGGAACCTAAAACTCCTAGGTCAAGTGACAAACAGATGCTCCAAGTCGTGTCTGAAATTTGGTAGCGCTATGTGCTATAGAACTCACGCTATCAACAAAAAATCTGGCATTCAGTTGCCGCTAAACTAGTCCAATTTTCCCCTGACCTTGTACCGGGTTTGTGACCTGGGCCTCGTTTCATAAAGCTCTGCCGTAACTTACACCTTTCCGTAATTCGCACCTGTTGAAGATGCATCTCATTGTACATATATACTGTGCTTCATTTTATTTCGCATGATACTTTAATAATTTCTTGAACTACAGGTAACTTCTGACCTGGTGATTTATTCCGCTCTGTGAGAGTGCCTCACATTTATAGCCCGCGCCCTGATGGGGGGGGCCATTTTGCCCCCCCCTGTGGTTTTTCTTAAATAGCGAGAAAACGGCGGCGCGCAGCGCCGCCAAATTTTGGGTACCTTACCGGACATCAATTTGACACCTTCACACAAAATTTCAAGTCACAGGTCACCTCAGGTCAGGAGTTATTGAGGTCAAACTGAGGTCATGTTCGAGTAAAAATGAGCAAAAAACATGACATCTTGAAACGCTCACCAATTCTACAGTTCACAAGCAATTTTAAAGTTCTTTATGTGGTTGTGTAGAGAAAAAACGGCGCTACAAAACTGCTATCTCGGATTTTTGAAATTTTTGGATGTTGACCCCCAAAAATCAAAAAAAATGATTTTTTTAGAAAAACTCAAAAAATTTCCAAAAATTTTTCGAATTTCGAAAAAACCGGAATATATGTGATAGTCCCTGCGCTCTTCGATATACATACCAAATTTTAGATCGATATCTCTTTTTTTGGCCAAGTTATAGCGAAAAAACTGTTAAAAATTGATGACGTCAAATTTTTGAACTCAATTTTTAGCAATTCTAGACCTCGTAGCGCAAAACGGAGACCACCATTGAACTCCCCGTGACGAGCTGCATCGAATCGATACCCATTTTATGCAAAAATATCAACTTTGAAATTTGACCTAATTTGACCTGACCTTGACCTGACCTTGACCAAAACATGACCTAAGCTGGCCCTAAAGTCTGTCTGACCCACATAATCGCATTTGTCATGTAAAATGGACCATAAAACATGTATCACACGACACTTTCATATTGTGACCCCCCAGTGACCTGACCTCTGTGACCTGACCTGGTATCAGTGACCTCAAATAGCAAAATATGTGTTTGAAGAACATTTCCCCATCGATGATTTTCAATGAAATGCATTTTACACGATTTTACAACGCATTTCTTGAAATGCCTGTAAACGGTGAAAATTCGACCTTTGACCTGACCTGTGACGTCATCGGTTTGACCGAGGTCAATGAAATTGGGTCACAAGGTAGTTCCCTGTTGGGGCTATCCAACACCGTTTACCGCTTGTCGCTATGTTGCGTGGTTCTCGAGATCTGAGGGGGGGCCAAAATGGCCCCCCCCCATCAGACCGCGTTGCTCGGCAGACCCCATCTGGGCGCGGGATAGGAAAGGACCTGTCCCTAATATTCACGCCTTCCATTGTTATTTTCGCTTTTTATGTCGCATGCTGCTCTGAAAAATTGTGAGAATTTGTGACGGATCGTTTCGAGATTTTATACAGGCAATATATACGAGTATTGCAATTGGATTTGTGATAAACTTATTCAGTTATAAAATCGCGGTCTCCACTAGAATATTATCGATATTCTGAACTATAACATAGATATCTTAACAAACAGTTACTTCGGTAACATCATAAAAACCCGGCTTTCTTTGATATGTAAGCATAATATTAACTTGCTTGAATAAAATATTTATTTGCATTTAACGGAAGTTACATTAAATATAAGTAACGTAGAGTTAAAATGGATAGACCGGTACCGGCAGTAAGGCGTAATATGCCGACGCCAACTCCGAGACGAAGATCGTCACCACCGACACCGGCTCCAAGATCCATCAGAACTTGGAAGACGGTCTCAGAGGCAAAATGCGATTCGTTGTCAGAATGCAGTATCGAATCAGCACAGCTTCAAAAGGAAGAAGAGCGAAGGCTCGAAGTGATCATTCGAGAATCACAACTTGCTTTAGAAAAGCTCAAACACCGAAACGAATTAAGACTGAGCCGACATTCGGCTTCTGTCACAGACTCACTTTCGTCGTCTGACTCACGACTAATCGAAGCCATGCCAGACGAGGCACAAGGCGTTTTCAGAGACAATGATGTGTCAAACAGGCCGTTCCAAGCCGCTGGATACGAAACAGCGCCGAAGAAACCGTCATGTACAGCCGTGGACGAGGTTTTGACGGGAAAAACGATTTACTTGCGAGATGCGCCGAAACTGGACTTTACCGCATACGACGGTAAATACGAAGAGTTCCCGTTTTTCAAGGCACAAGTGATGGATGCAATTCATTCGCAGATTTCAAAGGTACAGGTGTTGCGTCACCTGAAGGAGCGGCTCATAGGACAGGCATTCCAGGCCGTCCATGGCGCATTGCTCACGGGAGCCTCCTTTGAAGAAGTGTGGGCCATTCTCGAGGAACGATTCGGAAACCCACAGATTATCGTCAGCAGGACCGTAAACAAATTGCTGAACTTTCCCCAGCTCAGAGAAGATGACGTCGAACAACTGGAACAATTCTGTACAGATATTTCCAACACAATCGTCATACTGCGATCGATCGGGCACGCGGCCGAGCTCGATAGCCTTCGCGTTATTCAGAAGCTGGCCGCGAAGCTACCAAAGGAAAGCCGCAATGAATGGGGCTTGTACGGCAGATCCAAGGTTGGCGGCGGAAGAGTCACATGTGAACTGTTTTGCGCATTCATGAGGAGTCATGTGCGCGACAGACGGTTCTGCCTGGACACCGACATGAGTGAGGCCAGACTCAAGACGAAACGAGTCGAAAGGCGTCCCGTGTCTCGCCCTAAGCAAATGACTTGTGCAACGACAAGCGAGGTACGATGCTATTTCTGCGATGGATAACACTTCATACAACGATGTGAATCATTCAAACGGATGACAGTGAAGGACCGTCAGCAGTGGGCAACCAAAAACCACGTATGCATTCAATGCCTATCCAAAACACACGACACCAACAACTGCCACCGCAAGCGGCCCTGCCGAATGAAAGGCTGTCAGCAGCGGCATCATGTCCTTCTGCATGGAGGATTGGAGGAGACCCACCGATTGAGGTGATCGGCGCGACACAGCCAGCTTCAACACAGCGGATTTTAATGAAGACCTGTGTCATTGATGTAGTGACTGCCAAAGGAAAGAAGAGATGTAGGGCATTCTTAGATGAAGGCAGCTCCATAACTTTGATGGACCGGTCCCTGGCTGAAGAACTGGGACTGTCAGGACCTGAAGGAAAAATGGACATCAAAACAGTGTCAGGCATCAACACCATGCAAACGATGGCTGTCGACCTCGAAGCGCAAAATATCCAAACTGGTCGAGTCTTCCAACTGAAAGACGTCATAAGCATCGACCGACTTAACCCGCGCGGGGCTGGGGGGGGGGGGTAAATTTTACCCCCCCTCGCGAATTTTTGCGATATCTCAAAAACGGCGGCGCGCAGCGCCGCCAAACTTTCAGTACCTTTTCTTACATCAATTTGACACGTTCCCTGAAAATTTGAGCGAAATCCGTCGGAAAATTTTTGAGAAATTGACGTTTTAGTGACGTCATGTTTGCCATTTTCGCCTCAAAAACGGCAAAAGTCCAAACGCCGCTAACATCTTCATTTTTAAAGGAATCAAGACGTAACAAAAAAGGTTATACGTAATTTTACTTTGTCTATCAAATGGCTATCTCGGTTTTTTGAAAATGTTGGATTTTGGCCTAAATTTTTTCAAAAAACTGACTTTTTTGGGAAAATCATTATAAAATCCAAAATTTTGAGTCTATCGAAAAAACCGGAATATATGTCAGAGAAGTGGTCTATGTGCACCTACGTACCACATTTTAGAAGAATCAGTTGAAAAATGTGGGAGTTATTCAAAATTTTATGACGTCACGACACACAAATTTTTGAAAAATGACTTTTTTGGAAGTTCTAGACCTCGTACGGAAACAAAAATAGCACCATTCGATTCGCCGTGAAAAACTGCATCAGATAGACACCTTTTTAGGCCTTAACAACCAACTTCAAAATTTGACCTCACTTGACCTGACCTTGACCTGACCTCGACCTGAAATTAATCCAGAGGTGGTCCATATCACTTATTGAGTGTGCCTATTAAATTCTATGAGTAAAATGACCCATAAAACATGTGTCGCACATGCCCTTTTCTATATTTTGTTTTTTGGTGACCTGACCTGACCTGACCTTGACCTTGACCTCTGAATGATATTGTATGCAACGAATATTGTCTTGGTAGCCTAAGAACACGTTTTGGGCGATCAGTCTCAGTCCATGACTCCATTCTTCGGCAACTACGGTGCAAGGCCGATACTGTAGAAACTTGCAATTTGTACCCTTGACCTGACCTTGACCTTGACCTCAAACTTTAAATTAAGTACATGTTTTTAGTAGTTCGTGATGAGAGCTTTCGATTGGCGTTTGAATTTTCCAAATCGGACCATTAGTTCGGGAGATAACAGGGGGGGGGGGGTAAAATTTACCCCCCCCCCAGCCCCGCGCGTTCGGCTGGAGACCCCAGCCCCGCGCGGGTTAACATGACGTCTCCAACAATCACAGGCAGAAGGCTGAAATCCCTGTACCCAGAAGTCAGGAAACTGGGCTTGCCTGAACTGATCGAAGCACCCAGAATACTGATTGGGCTCGATAATGCAGAGTTGATAGATGCACGTGAGATCAGAAAGACGAGCACAAATGGGCCACTGCTCCAACGGACCTTACTGGGATGGACGGTAACAGGAAAGGTTGTCCTAACGGAGCAGTCGAGTGACAATGTCGACCCAGCAACTTTCTCAACACGAAAAGAGATGACACGAATGACCTCTGGAGTACAGACGATTTTGGCTGCAAATATAACGACAACAGACCACACAGCCTTGAAGATAGAAAGGCTCAGGTTGTTCTTGATGAACAATTGTACCATGATGGCGAGCGATGGGTGGCACCTCTGCTACGTCGAGACGAAGAATGCGTCTTCAAACCTAGCTACGACATGGCAGCGAAGCGAGCTCGATCGTTTGAAAGAAAACTGGACAAAAACGCAGCACTTTCGAACATGTGCTCCTCACGGTTCAGTGAGATGGAAAACAATGGATATTTCCGTAAGCTGTCCCCAGAAGAAGCTGGAAACGAGCCACACAACCCGTGGTACCTGCCGCTCCTGGCAGTGACGAGCGAGACAAGCCTGGAAAGGTGCGACTCGTGCTGGACGCGGCGGCGAAATCAAAGGGGATGTGTCTGAATGATTATCTCATGCAGGGACCCGACAACATGAATTTTCTTCCAGGCGTCCTGCTCCGCTGGAGAGAGTGGCAGTATGGGCTCTGCTCAGATGTGAAGGCTATGTTCAGCCAGATAAAGATGTCACCCAAGGACACGCCAAGTCTCCGTTTTCTCTGGAGAGGTGACCGGCGCGAGGGACCATTCGATGTCTATGAGTCACCGGTCTTGATTTTCGGAGCCAAATCCTCGCCGAGCATTGCCGGTCACTGCTTCAAACGCACAGCAGATGAGTTCGCCAGTCCTCCAAACTTGGGGCTGCAACGCAAGATCCAAAACATGTTTTACACTATAACTCAAAAACCACTCATCTGATAAGCCTGAAATTGTTACAGGAGGATTTAGAGTCCCTGATTACCCCTTAGACCAATTATCGTTAAAATCCGAGAGATGAGGGTGTCAAATTGACAAAAAGTGGTACGATCTATCGTGGAATGCCCCAGCTGTCTAATCGTAGACAACACAATGTCGAATTTAAACTGTAAGCCTGTATTGGTATTGTTTCTTTAAGTTGGCTGTCGAACATTAATTTATGGTTTGAAATATTATTTTATGTAAAATAATTGATATGAAACAGCCGTCTCTAAAGTTATGACCCCATCTCACCACATGAAAGTGGTAGAAATGACAATGATCAGCTGACGCATTTTTCTTGGCCGAAGTCAGAGCGCGCGGTCCGACGCACCACCACCGTACCACATATACCGGGGTTACATGAGCAATCCGTTCCAAATACGTACTACGGTAATGCGCATCAGCTCCCCAAAAACGTATCTACGGCACCGGTTACATGAGACTAATTCATTTTATCTACGTCAAACGGATCTTGTTTGGCTCACCCGGGCTCACTCCTCGACGGCCGGTTATTCGTATCACAAACGGAATAGGATTAGCGTACAGTCATGGCGCAGTTGCGGCATTTACCGGGACGACTGAACTAAATTTTAAATACTTATATAATTTGATAGGCTCAAAAACATTTAAAATTAACATGAAATCAAAAAATGAAAACAAAGTTTTCTTGTTTTAAGTCACTGTGCACTGATTCGCCATGCAGCGACAGCGTATATTCGAATCCAGTATGAGTAGAGCATGGGTCCCGAAAAAATTCTTCAGAAACTAGAGAAATTCTCGCGGGGCAAGACGTCTGTCAAACTAGAAGCGAGCAGCGAGCAGCGAGTCCAGCAGCGAGAAACGGGCCATCCCGATTTAGCTAAAAATTTGTTCACAGAGCCTTCTCAGCACGCTGATTCCGAAAATCATGGTATCTAGGGTGGGAATCTTTACCGTTCTCGAGATAGAACCCTCTAAAGTTTTCGACACCCATGACCGGGCCATCCCGATTTGGCTGAAAATTGGCTCACAGAGCCTTCTCAGCACGCTGATTCCGAAAATCATGGTCTCTAGATTGGGAATCTTTACCGTTCTCAAGATAGAACCCTCTAAACTTCTTACCACCCATGACCGGGCCATCCCGATTTGGCTGAAAATTTGCTCACAGAGCCTTCTCAGCAAGCTGATTCCGAAAATCATGGTCTCTAGGGTGGGAATCTTTACCGTTCTCGAGATAGAACCCTCTAAAGTTCTTACCACCCATGACCGGACCATCCCGATTTGGCTGAAAATTTGCTCACAGAGCCTTCTCAGCACGCTGATTTCGAAAATCATGGTCTCTAGGGTGGGAATCATTACCGTTCTCGAGATAGAACCCTCTAAAGTTCTTACAACCCATGACCGCCCAGTAAACATGCCGACGTCGGCCGACGTCGGGGTGACGTTGGCAACTCGGCATCGGCATGCCGACGTCGGTCCAACCTCGGCACGACGTCGGCTGGATGTCGGATATGCCCGCATGTTCCGACGTCCAGCCGAAGTCCAGCCGACGTCGGGCCGACGTCGGACCGAGATCAATTGCTGAGGTCCAGCTGACGTCGGGCCGACGTCGGACCGACATCGGCCGCTGTTTTGACCGTTAAAATAATATAAAATACATGTTTTATGTTTCATAAAGAGCTTCTGTATTCAAAATATCCTCAGCAAACTCAAATCTTCCTCCACGCCGCAACCCCCTGATCCGGACTGGACGGGAAACTTTATTCCATTTGGGATTGCCCGTAAGCCGAGCTCGCCCGTAGCCGGGTGCGGTGAGTGCTTGGTGGCTCCTCGGCCTATCCTTTGGTCAGGCTCAGCCCCGGCAACTCACCAGGGCCGGGCCCAGTTCATATAGAAAGGCCAGTCGGCAAGTGTCACTTTGCTAAAGTGCCACTTATCAAAGGGACACTTTGGGAAACGTTGGTGCAGATGTGTAAGAGTGGCTATATGAATCCATTGTGGGGTCGCCCTTTCCAATACGAGTAAGTGTCACGTAACAGCAATGGGACCAGGGACTCTATATGAACTGGACCCAGGGTGCTCGCCAAGAAGACCAATGTCTCCATCCTATGATTCTTCCGGCTCTGAAATGGTCTTGTCAGACTGGAAGGGCATAACCCAACAAAACAAACCAAATTCGTTAGCTGGCTGCGTGGTGAAGTGGTTAGCGCACTAGCCTCGCTTTCGAATAACACGGAGTTCGAATCCCATCGCCGGCTGATGCTTTTGGCGTGTTGTCCCAGTAAACATGCCGACGTCGGCGACTGGGGGGCTCGAATCCCGCCGCCGGTTGATATTTTTGGCGCGTTGTCCCAATAAACATGCCGACGTCGGCCCTGTCGGTCCAACGACAAACGATCTCGTCAACCTCGGCAAACGATCTCGGCCCGACGTCGGCTGGACTTCGGCTGGACGTCGGAACATGCGGGCATATCCGACGTCCAGCCGATGTCGGGCCGAGGTGGAACCGACGTTGGGCCGACGTCGGGCCGAGCCTCGGCCCGACGTCGGGCCGACGTCGTCATGTTTACTGGGCGGGCCATTCCGATTTGGCTGAAAATTTGCTCACAGAGCCTTCTCAGCACGCTGATTCCGAAAATCATGGTCTCTAGGGTGGGAATCTTTACCGTTCTCGAGATAGAACCCTCTAAAGTTCTTACCACCCATGGCCAACCCGATTTGGCTGAAAATTTGCTCACAGAGCCTTCTCAGCACGCTGATTCCGAATATCCCCAGTAAACATGCCGACGTCGGCCCAACGTCGGTTCAACCTCAGCCCGACATCGGCTGGACGTCGGATATGCCCGCATGTTCCGACGTCCAGCCGAAGTCCAGCCGACGTAGAGCCGACGTCGGGCCGAGGTCGTTTGCCGAGGTTGACGAGATCGTTTGTCGTTGGACCGACGGGGCCGACGTCGGCATGTTTATTGGGACAACGCGCCAAAAATATCAACCGGCGGCGGGATTCGAGCCCCCCAGTCGCCGACGTCGGCATGTTTACTGGGACAACACGCCAAAAGCATCATCCGGCGATGGGTTCGAACCCCGTGTCATTTGAACGCGAGGTTAGTGCGCTAACCACTACACCACGCAGCCAGATAACGAAAGTAGTTTGCTTTGTTGGGTTATGCCCTTTCGGTCTGACAAGACCATTTCAGAGCCGGAAGGATGATAGGATGGAGACATTGGTCTTCTTGGCGAGCACCCTGGGTCCAGTTCATATAGAGTCCCTGGTCCCATTGCTGTTACGTGACACTTACTCGTATTGGAAAGGGCGACCCCACAATGGATTCATATAGCCACTCTTACACACCTGCACCAACGTTTCCCAAAGTGTCCCTTTGATAAGTGGCACTTTGGCAAAGTGACACTTGCCGACTGGTCTTTCTATATGAACTGGGCCCGGCCCTGGTGAGTTGCCGGGGCTGAGCCTGACCAAAGGATAGGCCGATCAGCCCCCAAGCACTCACCGCACCCGGCTACGGGTGAGCTCGGCTTACGGGCAATCCCAAATGGGATAAAGTTTCCCGTCCAGTCCGGATCAGGGGGTTGCGGCGTGGAGGAAGATTTGAGTTTCCTGAGGATATTTTGAATACAGAAGCTCTTTATGAAACATGAAACATGCATTTTACATTATTTTAACGGTCAAAACAGCGGCCGATGTCGGTCCGACGTCACCCCGACGTCGGCCCGACGTCGGCTGGACCTCAGCAATTGATCTCGGTCCGACATCGGCCCGACGTCGGCTGGACCTCGGCTGGACGTCGGTACATGCGGGCATATCCGACATCCAACCGACGTCGTGCCGAGGTTGGACCGACGTCGGGCCGACGTCGGCATGCCAATACCGAGTTGCCGACGTCACCCCGACGTCGGCCGACGTCGGGCCGACGTCGGCATGTTTACTGGGTCATGGTCCCTAGGGTGGGAATTGTTACTGTTTTCGAGATAGAACCCTCTAAAGCTCTTACCACCCATGACCGGGCCATCCCGATTTGACTGGGATGGCCCGGTCGATTTGACAGACCATGATTTTCGGAATCAGCGTGCTGAGAAGGCTCTGTGAGAAAATTTTCAACCAAATCAGGATGGCCCGGTCACGGGTGTCGAAAACTTTTGAGGGTTCTATCTCGAGATGGGTAAAGATTCCCACCCTAGAGACTATGATTTTCGGAATCAGCGTGTGCTGAGAAGGCTCTGTGAGCAAATTTTCAGCCAAATCGGGATGGCCCGGTCATGGGTGGTAAGAACTTTAGAGGGTTCTATCTCTAGAACGGTAAAGATTTCCACCATAGAGACCATGATTTTCGGAATCAGCGTACTGCTGAGAAGGCTCTGTGAGCAAATTTTCAGCCAAATCGGGGTAGCCCGGTCATGGGTGGTAATTGAACTTTAGAGGGTTCTATCTCGATAACAGTAAAGATTCCCACCCTAGCCCTCGCCCGTAAACGGTGTTTTGCCACCTTCGCCCATGCAGGGTGGGGGGCGACCCCCCTGGCGTTTGAAAACGGAGCGTCGTAGAGCTTAGCGGAAAAGACCACCGGATTGCTCTCAACGAGATCTCGCGATTGGTGGTATATTTTTTGGTCCTAGGTCAACATTTGACCTACTTATGACCGGTCAAAGGTCAAATTTTCGGAAAAATCTAGCTTTTTCAGATTTCCGCGCGGATGCGGCAAAACGGTAAGAGATATCGACTTGAAACCTTCACTATCGTGATCCTTGATCAATTCTCTATCGTTTGGTGTGTATTTCGATGTCATAACTCAAAAAATGATGCGTTGGGAGCATCGGAAGTCTGCAAGGTCATTTGTGCATTGGGTCACGTCAGGCGTGTGACGTCACTGACCTGACCCTGACCCAAAATGAACTACAAGAAACAACTGACGATGCCTGAAATGGATAGCAAATTCGAATTCAGGGCATCAAAATACCCCGAAAAAGCATACAAGTGCAAGAAGTCATTACAGGTCAACCGAGGTCACTGACCTGACCTTGACCTTTAGTAACCTTGAAAAGGTCAACGGACATTGTGCCAATGTCAAATCAGCCAGTTATGATTCTAAAACAATCCATCAGTGTATCAGGTCAGTCGGCATTTATACCATTGTGAAGCAATCTCCAATTTAGCGTAAATCTGGCCGGAGGTTGTTCCCTTTATGACGTCATAACTCCGTGACCTGATATGACCTTGACAAAAATTTGTATCAAAAGTTGCGCAAAGGATGCCCCAAAGGGTACTGAAAAGTTGAGCAGGCTATCTGAAACGGTTCGGCGTGTAGCTAAGAAAAACCTCAGGGGGGGTTGCACCAACCCCCCCCCCTACATGGGCGAGGGCTAGAGACCATGCTTTTCGGAAATAGCGTGCTGAGAAGGCTCTGTGAGCAAATTTTCAGCCAAATCGGGATGGCCCGGTCACGGGTGCAAAGAACTTTAGAGAGTTCTATCTCGAGAATGGTGAAGATTCCCACCCTAGAGACCATGATTTTCGGAATCAGCGTGCTGAGAAGGCTCTGTGAGCCAATTTTCAGCCAAATCGGGATGGCCCGGTCACGGGTGCAAAGAACTTTAGAGAGTTCTATCTCGAGAATGGTGAAGATTCCCACCCTAGAGACCATGATTTTCGGAATCAGCGTGCTGAGAAGGCTCTGTGAGCAAATTTTCAGCCAAATCGGGATGGCCCGTTTCTCGCTGCTGGACTCGCTGCTCGCTGCTCGCTGCTAGTTTGACAGACGTCTTGCCCCGCGAGAATTTCTCTAGTTTCTGAAGAATTTTTCGGGACCCATGCTCTACTCATACTGGATTCGAATATACGCGCAGCGACAGCAGGGTGGTCAGAAAAAAAAATATCTATCAAAATATTTCATTCATTTTATTTTTGATCTTTATCAAATTCACCTTCAAAGACTAAACCGAAATACCAACATTTCTTTTTGCTATTTTCTACGAGGCAGCCAATAAAAAAATGCTTAGTATTTTGCATTTTGACGATTTCATTCAGCAAAGAAGTACTTTCAGTTGAAACATTTTTCTGACAGCACTACAGACGAATCAAGAGAGGCAAGTGCTCAATGAGTCAAAGCAAGACAACTTTATGTTTAACTTTTTTGTTAAGTTAATTGAGAATGTTTTGAGCAGATTAAATGCAAAAAAGACATAAGATATTAGGTTTTAAATTCAGTCACCTCTATTGCTACGGAAGTGCGCCACATTTGTATGCTTGTATTTTCATGCGTAGAGCACCACTTTAGTCAGGTGGCCCCCGTTGTGAGTCGCACAAGAACGAGCGCGAGAGATCACGTTCTTCGCTGCCGCCAAGATCTCCCGGTTTGCGAAACACCGGTGTCGCCATGCCCGTTTCTTGTCAGCTTCAGAGTCTTATTCCCTGAAGCGAGCGACATAATATTAGCGACATATATTTGCGACGGGTTGATATTTGTTTTAGCACCATAATAATGCGACGAATCAAAGGATTACCTACAACGGGCTGTTGCTTAGCGCGCTCAAGCAGCTGTGCCTTATTTTCGTAATGGATGCGTGCAAACATGTCAGGAGACTTTCTGATCAGTAAATCATTATGTTGCTAATGTTTTCTCGGAGATCCAATACTCTGTTTCCTGGCTCGCTTCATGAAATAAGGCTCTGAAGCTGACCAGAAACGGGCATGGCGACACCGGTGTTTCGCAAACCGGGAGATCTTGGCGGCAGCGAAGAACGTGATCTCTCGTGCTCAATCTTGTGCGACTCACAATGGGGGCCACCTGACTAAAGTGGTGCTCTACGCATGAAAATACAAAACTTCAGTTCATTCTCTTTCGTTTGAGGCGTCATTTGCTTTAACCCGCGCCCTGCTGGGGGTCCTGGATTTCCACGCCCTGCTGGGGGGGGGGGTGTTTGAACACCCCCCCTTGTAACTCGGCTCCTGGGCCACGTAGCGATACGCGGAAGGCGGCGTTCGAAAGAGCGTCAAAAATAATGACGAAATCACTTCGGTCAATTTTTTGGTCAGGTCAAAGGTCAGGTCACCAGAGGTCATTGAAGGCAAAATTTCGCCGATTTCTAGGTCGAATGTCGAAAATTTCCAAGAAGCCAACGCATAACTCGGGAACCAATAGAGCTACAGCGCCGCGGAAAAGCGCATTCGATAGCTCTTTTAACGCCCTTTCTGAGTAATTCTCTCAGATTTGACCTAACGTCAACGGTTTTGCCTGCAGGGGGCAAAAATTGCAAAAATAGCCGATTTTTTCTAAAACAGTTTTTCTGCAATAACTTTTGACCCAAGCCTTGTACGAGCTTACTTTTAGCGGCATCGTGTTCCTCTCGTCAAGACGCATCGAATGAACTATGACTTGACCTTGAAAGGTCAACTTGAAAATTTGACCTCAGGTCAAGGTCATGACCTGACCGGAAAGGGTCATGTTGCATATCAGTCGATCCGTATCGTCGAGCTGAACACATCTAAGGCGTTTTCATCGCTCTAGCATACCTCTATCAAAAGTTATTTGCGAAAAACTGTTAGATACCATTCGTGACCTTAGATGACCTCAGGGCATAAACAAGGGTCACGGACACCATTTTCAAGTTCAGTGTGTCTAAACCACTTGTGATTCGGTGTTTGGGAGTGTTTATAATGTCTTTCATCCAAAAGAGGCGCATTTCAATTTTCTCCCATTGACTTATAATGGGGAGGTCGCAAAATTGACCTGACCTTAGGTCATCGATATCAAAATTCTGAGATATACATTTTGTACATGCTATTGCTCTTAGCAATCGCTGTAAGTTTCAAAGCGATCGGTCACTCGGTGTAGCTATGACAGACATTGAAAGTTTTTATGAGGTGAGGACACTTCAAGTGACCTGGTGACCTGAACTTGAATGACCTTGGTCTGAAATTTTCACAACATGTGTAGAATTGATGTATGATAAGGTGTACCAAAAACGGCGGCGGGAGCGCCGCCCGTTTTTGAGATATTCGCGAAAAACCACAGGGGGGGGTGTTCAAACACCCCCCCCCCCCCCCAGCAGGGCGCGGGTTAATCAGTGGCATAGCAAGGTCACACGACAAAAATAAAAAAGCTTCAAGACTTCTGGGACACCCTGTACTTTTAAGAGCATGTAGTTTTCGTTTCTAGTGCTCCTTTCTAACAAAATGTTCGATTAAGTCCAATAAAATTTTCATTTTTCAGTATATTTCATCAATTTTCCATGAACCGTTACTTTGAAAAATGATATAAAATACATCCACGCTAGGATTTACACATCCACGCTAAAATATGGACACTTCACTATGCTGAATTGAATGCGACCAGGCGCGACAGTCGCATTTGCGTCATGTTCGGCGGAAATCGTTAAGCCCCAACATATGCACAACATTTTCTATATTTGGGTACCATTACGTCACCAGCGTACCCATTTTTGGAAAATGCGTACCCATTTGTGGAAAATTCTTCCAAAAATGGAAGGCTTCTAAAAATGGAGGATTTTACCACAGTTTCCCCGACTGAGACGGTCGCGCACGCAGAGCACCGCTCGCGCGTCCGACCCGGCCAAGGTCAGCCGGCCGACTGTGAGATTGAAAGAAAATATGTGGGGCGAATATTATGGGGGGCGGGGCGGGGGGGGGGGGGGGTTGGACCAAGGGTTGGACGTTGGGTTTTGGGAGGTCAAGCTGTGGTGAATAAGATAAAATCCCAGGCTCATTCGATTCGATTTACGGTTGAAATAGCACAGTGTCCTTACCTTCTCGGCTGCTTCTGGGTTGTTGGGGTTCTTGTCAGGATGATACTTCAGCGCGAGCTTTCTGTAGGTCTTCTTTATCTGCTCGGGTGTGGCAGACTTTTCCAGTCCTAAAAGTTGATACAGTGACTCTCCAGTTGTTCTGAAATGCGTAAAAAATATAACCACTAATTTCAAGTCACTTATTTTCTCCGGCTGACATCTCAAGCAGCGATTCAGAAAAAATAACGACTTAAAAACAGCGACAAAAGAGGAGCGACTCACTCATAAGTCAAAACAGCAACAGCAAGCTCTATGTAGAACAGCGACTCACACGCTTCAGCGATTATTTAACCCGCGCCCCACTGGGGGTAGGGGGGGGGGGGCTATTCATAGCCACCACATAACAGTATTTTACTGTTAATGCCAAGTGCCATATTGATATTAAAATTGGGTTACAATTGAACATTCACCGGTTTTTCCATGGCCTGTTGTGCATCATATTATTGGTAATGAGAATATAGGTACCTACTCCATACACTGCTACTTTTGGGTATATATTAATTTTTGACCTGATTTTACTTCACTTCACAGTTCACCTTATATTTTCTTGCAGGAACAGTTATCACGCCATTATTGTGCAAAAATAAGGGTGGTGTTTCGCGGCACTCTGCCAGCCACTTTTGACTTCCATAGAGACATCAACAAGCCTATACCTCCAACACTATCGGAGGTTGACGCTAGCTCACGGAATGCATGCTGGCACAGCTGGCAGCGCGCCCGTAAAACACAGCCAGGGGTTTCCTCTGTAACGTCATATCTTATCATATATCTTATCATATTTTTATCAATCAATCAACTTGATAAAATCGCTATCGGTAATATCGATTTTAGTGTGTGCATTTATTGTTCATAGTGGTGTTAACCCGCGCCCCGTAGGGCTACCGGCGGACCCTACCACCCGTAGGGGGGGGGGCGTTACGGCCCCCCTAAGATCTCGGAAATTTACCGGCCGATTTTCAAAATCCAAACGGCGTTCGATAGCCTCACCCGGGAACTACCTTATGACCAAATTTCATTGACCTAGGTCAAACCGATGACGTCACAGGTCAGGTCAAAGGTGGGATTTTCACCGTTCACAGCAGTGATGCCATCCACATTTTTGCTCCATCCCAAGATCTCGACCAGAATTTCCCAAGATTTTCGTCTCGAATCCCAAGACTACCCATCGCATATCCTTAGGAGTACCCCAAGTAAATCCATAGCTTATTTTGGACATATTAGCAAGGCCATCTATAGACATATTAGTGTGTTTAGTATTCAACGTTCTCTTCTTCGGGTCCACCCTTGTCCTTATTGGCGTCTTTACAGCAGCTAATGTACCTAGAGGCCGGGGGGAGGGGGTCGATCGGACTCCTACAGCTGATCGGTTCCTGACCGAGTATAAGAGCTTCACGAAAAATGAAGATGCTGGCCTAGACAACATGAAGCCGGTGGTATCTGATATTATGGTCAGGTCATTCGTCGATCGTCAATGGTGGGTCAAGGACCCAAAATACAAAGTTCGAATCTGTTAGAACGTCCTGGAAACAAAGTATGTGGCATTTTGGATTTATTTCGAAATTTGTCTCGTGACACATTTGGAGAAGCTAGGGTCAGGTGAGGTCAGGCTGATTTTTAGTGTTTTCCACCACTGAGTTTTGAGATATGGGCTCCAAAACAAGCTCTTAAAAGCTTATGTGAATCCCGAAATCGAAAAGCCTATGCTGTGAATCTGCGCGTAAGCCAGTGCCCGCTGGGGCCCATGAATTTTCAAGCCGACGATGGCGAGGGGGTCTAAACGAGGACCTAACTCGTCCCCTGGACTATAGTTAAAGACGTCAGCAGTGTTGTGAAGGTCGCAAGGTTACGCTTTGATTATTTTTGGTCTAGCAGAGCCGCAGAGGTCAGGTGACCAGACACTTTTCCGAGATCAAAGACAAATTGCCCTTATTTTGGTTCGCGGTCAACGGATAAGCCTCCATAGAGCAAAACTGTAAAATGAAACGCTTTGTGCGGGAGCCGCTTTCTGAAATATTTTTGGGGGCATAATGTTTGTAAAAGCTTTTCATAGCCATCCAACATCATGCCGCCAAACCACCCATCCCCGTTGATCGGTAGTTGGAAATTAAACAAATGAGCGCCAGTTGCGAACAGCGACTGAAAGCTGCTACTATACCCATAACAAGTAATGGTACAAAAATAATCCTGCGACCTCGGGAAGATAATGCCTGCAAGAAACATCGCAAGCTTCGTCCGTTACTTCAATGTGTTTGAATGCTATTAACCGTCCGTGAGGCAAATCCATCCTAAATTTATTATCGACCAAGGAAAAAAGCATTCGACAGCATGAAATCAGCTTCTGCCAGATCCCAAGATATGCAGCGCAAATCACGAGATCCCAATGTTAATGTTCAAATCCCAAGATCTTGGGACAAATCCCAAGGAATGGCATCGCTGGAGGCATTTCAAGAAATGTGTTGTGAAATCGAGTAAATTGGTAAGTTTTTGAAAACCATCGATGGTAAATTGTTCATCAAACACATACTTCGCTATCTGAGGTCACTGATACCAGGTCAGGTCACAGAGGTCAGGTCACTGGGGGTCATCTGGGGTCAAAATATGAAAGTGTCGTGTGCGGTGTGATACATGTTTTATGGTCCATTTTACATGACAAATGCGATTATGTGGGTCAGGTAGCCTTTGGGGCCAGCTTAGGTCACGTTTTGGTGAAGGTCAGGTCAAGGTCCGCCAAGTCAAGTCCGCCCGGATCCGCCAGTGATGCCACACCACGCGAAACACCGCCAACTACCAGCTGCCGCGCCATAAATACGTGCCAACAACAGTCTTTTTTTGAAGGTCGACTCCGCTCGCACAACTTTTGACTGACCCTAACTGCTACCATATTGCTTCCATATTATGCTGTGGAAAGCTTTACTTCACCAAGTGGCTAAAAGCCTCCATCAAGGTATATTTTCTTAGCAATTTTGCTGACGTTTTGGGGGGGCCAAACAGGCCACTTTAGGCCTTTGGGGGGCCATGGCCCCCGTGCCCCCCCCCCCCCGGATCCGCCAGTGATTATCTCCATATGGTCCAGGAAAGCTGGCACACTACCTTTAAATATCTTGAAAACCGGTGAATATCTTTCGGTGAAATTCGGTATATATTCGTTTTTGCTCTTTCTGAACCGAGCGACATGCACTTTCACGCCTATTCATTATCTTTTTTGAAGGTGAGAGCCGGGAGGGCCCCTTTAAACAAAAATTGAATTTATTCGCCCTTCATTAATTTAATCAGCTGCAAACAGGGGCGGATCCAAGGGGGGGGCCAACGGGGCCATGCCCCCCCCTCAAGACGGTCAAAGGGGGGGCCATACTATCTTTTGCCCCCCCCCCCCCGCCGGCACGCCGCGTCCGAGCGTCACTGCAGCCTATTTCAAACGCGGCGAACCGTTGCGCGGGTGGACTGGTGATTGTCGCTCAAATAACGTTTGAATTGCGTTCAAATGTGGTTAACAGTGACGTACCCAAGGGGGGGGCCACGGGGGCCAAGGCCCCCCCCTGAGCGCCGAAGGCGCTCAGGGGGCCCCTCAGGCCCCAGGATATTTTTTTTTTAAACACTGGATAAAACGTCTTTTACTCGGAAGAAAAATTGATATTAAAGTTTCATTCATGTGCCCCGGGTACCCGAGGGGCCCCTGCAGTCATCCAAGGGCCCCCAGTTTCCTGGGCCCCTGGTCGCCTAGGGGGCCTCTGGTAGCCGGGGGCCTGGTCTCATGGGGGCCCCTGATAGCCTGTGGCCCCTAGTCGCCTAGGGGGCCCTGGTCGCATGGGGGGCCTCTGGTCGCATGAGGCCCCTGATCGACTGGGGGCCCCTAGTTGCCTAGGGGGCCCTGATAGCCCGGGGCCTGGTCGTATGGGCCCCTGATAGTCTGTGGCCCCTAGTCGCCTAGGGGGCCCTAGTCGCATGGGGGGCCTCTGGTTGCATGATATTGAGGCCCCTGATCGCCTGGGGGTACCTAGTCGCCCAGGGGGCCCCTGGTATCCGGGGGCCTGGTCGCATGGGGGCCCCTGGTTGCCTGGGCCCCCGGTCGCCCCTAGTCGCCTGGGGGACCCTGGTCGCCTTGGGCCCCTGGTAGCCTGGGATCCCCTGGTCGCCTGGGGGCCCCTGATCGCCTGAGGGCCGCTGGTCACCTAGAGGGCCCCTGGTCGCCTGGGGGCCCCTGGTCGCATGGGGGCCCCCTGGGGGCCCCTGATCGCTTTGGGGACCTGATCGCATTGGCCCTTGGTCGCCTGGAGGGCCCTGGTCGCCTGGGGCAGTGGGGCCCCTAGTCATCTGGAGGACCTGGTCGCCTGGGAACCCCTGGTCGACTGGGGGCCCCTGGTCGTCTGAAAGTACGCTTATCACCTGATTGATCCCAAATCATCTGAGTGGCTACTGGCTACTGGATATAAGTAGTGACTGGAGTAGGCACTCATCTGAAGGAGCCAATATCTTTCACGGTGCCGGAGATATCACAGAAAAACAAAAAGGCTAAACTGAATACCCCCAACCTTGGCCCCAAAGGCGTCATTGGCTAACACAGGGATGTGGGTCGATTTGCAATCGCATTTCCTCCTAAGTCCCATTCCTCCAATTAATACAGAGTGTCCCAGAGGCCAGAATTACCCAAACATTTATTTTCTGGCTAAAAGTACAATTGCGCTCGATTCCTAGTGAAACATATAATAGCCGCGTTTACATAGGGCTAGTTGCCAGATAGTGGAATTCCGATAACGAGACATTTATTCCCCACTATTATATTATATACCTACATATCCGGAATTGGAGGATGTTCAATAATTGAGGCGCTCGCTCATAAAATGCCGTGCGTTTCATGCACACTCCTCAAGCAAAAATATTTTTACTTTCCAATTTTCCACATTTTCTCAAGGCTTAGACCGTTACAGAGACCGTTTTAATTGACTTTGATGAAGTTAAACGCGAGAAATCACAACCAAATGCTACATTAGGTTGTAAAGAACTGAATTGCGTTTTCCCACACACGTGGCGTTTTCTCACCTACGTCTGCAGGAGAGACCGGACCCACTATGCCCCCCCCCCCCACCATCGAAAGGTTCTTCATGACTCCCGGGGGCCCCCGGGGAACCTGGGGGGCCCTATACACTGTGGGGGGCCCCTTCGAAAGCAGGTGGCCCCCTCCTGGGCGAAATCCTGGGTACGTGCCTGGTGGTTAATAGCAATGTGCCACCGAAAAGAGTGATAATGATACCAGAAAAACAGCATACAAACCGCTGACAATAAGAAATATCGGACGGTTAACTTTAATCCGCGCCACTTTCGCCTCCTGCAGCACCGAATTTCGTGCTGCAGGAAAACGAAGCATGCTTCGGTAGGTGACGTCACACAGGCGGTGACGCAGTGGTGTGGGCGGGACTAACGGGCGACGAAGTCCTCACTGCGCATGCGTGCTGCAGCATATTTCATTTTGGCTGCACAGCCGAACAGCCCTCGGGACAATGGCGGATCCTGGGGGGGGGGTCCACGGGGTCATGACCCCCCAAAAGGTCTGAGAGGGTCATTTGACCCCCCCCCCCCCCAAAAAAGCCGAAGACCTGAATGCGTTATAGAGGCCGTCTTGCATGCAGGCGCGTAACCACCACTGGGGACACTGGGGACCGGTCCCCAGTAACTTTTGGGTTGCTGGGGACCGTCCCCAGTAAAACCGACGACCTCCTCAATTTGCTCAAATAGCCAAAAAGCTGGAACAGCTACTCAGTGGCCCAACAGACCGAGCAAGCCTGGACAAAGTTCGCAGTTCGTTAGAATGGTGGCCCGAGGAACTCGAGGTGGACAACTTGTCCAGTCAGGTGCGCGTGTTCCTGTCGGGAAGACAGGTCACGTGCCTCAAGCACGCCAGGGAGGCCTTCCAAAGCCTGAGTCATGACGCCTGATCTCTCCTCCCATGCAAGTCGAGCAGCTGCTGAGGCAGCTGACGGTGTTGCCAGCAGCATCGGCTACCGCAGAGCGAAGCTTCAGTGCCTTGCGTAGGCTGAAAACATGGATGCGGTCTACACTGAGCCAAAGGCGTCTGGACGGAGTGGCTATATAATGCATGTGCACCGTGACCGCGTGCAGGTGCAGCCCACTGAGGTGGCTAAGGACTTTTTGGCTTTGAACGCGTCTCACCGCCACACATTTTAACCCTCGCCCTGGCAGGGGAGAGGGTCGATTCGATGCGACGCCCCCCCCCCCCTCCGAGTTTTTTTTGCGATGCGCGCCGAGCTATCAGTCGGATCGTGCTGAAAATTTCGACAGCTCTGGGACATCTTTTGCTCAACTTTTGGTAAAAAAGCAGTTCCGGGTCATGTCAGGTCACCGAGCTATGACGTCATAATAGGTATCACCTCTGACCGTTTTTGACAAAATCGTACGTACCGTAACTGGACGTGATCTCATCGACAAGAACGAAACTATTCCGTGTGATTTGTCAGAATTTGACTGGAAATGAATCTTCACATTGTATGTTGACCTTTCTAAGATCAACCAATGTAATGACCTCGCATGTTCGCACACTGACCTCCGTGATATGAGCCGTGTTTAGTGGCGTTTCTTGAGGTCCTGAACCCGAATCTGTGGTTCAGTTTCCCCTAAATGCCTTCAAAACTGTTCCTTGACCTTTACAAGGTCAACCAAGGTCAATTACCTAGAATGAACTTCCGCCGGCGACCATCCTCGCCGGCAGCGGGCGTGACTTTTCGTGTTCCCGGGGAATACGTCACGCCAGTAATGACTGAAATGCAATCAACTTTACATCATTTTGTTGCTGATTCGTTGAAAGACACGGTCGTGAGAGTTTCATGTGGCTATCTTTCATAGATTCGCCAATAGGTACTGGCTAAGTAATTTGGAAGATTATAGCTTTTCCCGGAAATTTGACCTTTGACCTGCCTGCCAAGCCGCGTTATAAAAAATGCGCTGCCAGTGCGAGGCTTAAAGGGACCCTCCCACCTTCAAAAAAGTTTATGAATTGGCATGAAAGTGATGTCGCTCGGTTCAGAAAGAGCGAAAACGAATATCTACCAAATTTCACCGAAAAATATTCACCGGTTTTCAAGATATTAGACTTTTACTTTTGTTTACTTTTTTTGGATCTCCGCTGTTTCTAGCGACTTTATTTTAGAAGTGCGGCGGTTGCGGTAGATGTTGCGCGCAAATAGCATATACCACCGCGTGCTACAAAACGTTTTAGTCAAACATTTAAAAATCGTTAGATATTTGCGCTGACGTCACACATTCAGAGGGGTATTCCTAAGCATTAGCCCCTCTGAATCAAAATGCTGCAATTTTGAAATTCAATATTTCCGATTTAAGGCATTTCTCGATGTTGTGAGTGCCGAAACCGGTAATTGTGAGCCAGGGACCCCATTTTGGCTATCTCAACTCAAATCTAATGTTAAGGTGGGAGGGTCCCCAAGATCTTTTTAAAGTTAGATTTTATTCTTAACAATTTTCCACCCTTCCCACGTATCTCATCCCACACCTGAAATATAATATTTGGTCTTCGCGGCCTTCCATGTGGTCCCCAGTAGCTTCAGACTCGTGGTTACGCGCCTGCTTGCATGCCCAAAAGCACCTGTCAAACACTTCTGAGCCAATACCTTTGTTTTATTGGATCGTGTTGCGTGAAAAGGCGTATTGAAGGCCAGAATCTTACTCGTTTTTGTCTCAACCGTGCGAGTACCAGGGTATGAGCCGGGAAAACTCCAAGGGGATGGTCATGAATTTAATTCGTGGTGCCCCTACCTATACCCAAAATTAAAAACTTAACGGATCTCGGCCACTTAATTTTGGTGATGCCCTATTTCCATTTTTTTATATTGTTTATTCTATTTTTAGTGCCCCTGGGCCCTGGCAGGCCTGTGGTGCCCCTGGCGGGCCTGTGGTCCCCCTGGCAGGTCTGTGGTGCCTCTGGCGGGCGTGTGGTGCCCTGCTAGGCCGCTGGGGCCCCTGGGCCCTGACAGGACTGTGGTGCCCCTGAGGCAAGCCTGAAGTGCCTCTGCAGGGCTGGTAAAAAAGCAAATGGCGTCCCCGACCAAAAAATGAGAGCGAAAAATGACCCCGACCTTTTTACGATTCATGTATGCAGGCTGCATGCAACTACGATGCGCGTTTCCTTAGGTTTCATTTCTATATTATTTTTTTACGAGCAGTCATATGTACTAAATTGCAATTATCAGACTAGCGCTTCGAAATTTCCAGTTTGTTAATTAAATGTCACGGCATCACTCGGTCAGCGGGTAGCGTAACAGACGAAGAACCCGGAAGGGGTAGGGGGCGCTACGATCGTCGAACAGATGCAATAGGTGTCGCTATTGTATCGGTAGCTCACAACGACGACGGCTAGAAACTATCGACCCCGCATGAATTTACCATGTCCAACCGGCCCGACCCCAGTTCCGAATCTAGTCCTTTGTCTAGTCGTATAGCTGGCTACAACTGGTCGTCAATCAACCCCGCTTGAAATAGCACAGCCGACAGCGGGGTCGGTGTCTAAGCGTCTGTTAGTATGTGTTTGATCATCTAGTTTGATCTAGTTTTCGTTAGCAACTGTCGACGGTAGTTTTGCTGTTAACGGAAGTGAGTTGTGGCTACTAATTGTTCATAACCATGTTGTAGGTATGTATTAGGTATAGGGGCTTTTTATGTCCTTGTTAAAGGGGATATACGTTGTGGATTCAATGATATCTTTTACTTGCGTTTAGTTTCTGCTTTGTTTGAAAGTTATTTATTACTGTAAAAGTTTACTAAATGTGGTAATTTTGACCCCGGGTACTTGAACTTTTACTGGTACTGTGTCCCCGACGACGTCAATAGGACATAACACTTTACCAGCCCTGTGCCTCTGCTCCGACAGGCCCGTGGTGCCCCTGACAGGCTCAAGGTGCCCCTGCGAGGCCTCTGGTGACCCCTGAGGTACCTTCAAAAGAGGACGTGGGGCCATCAGAAGCGGCTGTATGACCGACGGCATTGGGCCTTAGGGGAACCGCATGGGCCTCTGCTGTGACCCAAAATAAGGATTTCGAATGTCGAAATGGGACTTTAGAGACAGGTAGAGACCCTCACCTCACCGGCATGAGGCAGTAGGCACCCAAAAAAC
This sequence comes from Amphibalanus amphitrite, assembly GCF_019059575.1. NCBI lineage: Eukaryota > Metazoa > Arthropoda > Thecostraca > Balanomorpha > Balanidae > Amphibalanus > Amphibalanus amphitrite. The sequence goes on along the minus strand of NW_024881498.1, from coordinate 45,546 downwards.
AGTCAGAGCCCCTCAGATGCCGAAATAGGCCCATTTTGCGCCCTCGGAGGCCAGCGCGGGGCCCTCATAGGTCGATGTGAGCTTTCTGAAGCCGGTGAGAAGCCCAAAGACCATCACAAGACCTTCGGGCCACTGGCCAGTATGGGACTCAAGGGGCAATTTGGACCTTCGGAGACCGGCGTGGGCCCCAGGGACGTACCCAAGGGGGGCGGGCGGGGCGCCCCCCATTGGGGTTTCAGGAGTCCCCCGTGGGGCGCCGAAGGCCCACGGGGGCCAAAATCACGTCGGAGGCAAAAGAAATTCACGGGAATCCCAAAAATCATGTCAGGCCATTCAGGGCCCTCTGACCAGCCTGACAACTAGGGTCTTTCTTACTTCCTGGGGCCTCCTGTGAATAACCGCTAGCGTCTGTGTCTGACCGCTAGGGCCCCTCTGACTCCTCAGTAGAGAGGGGGCCCCACTGCAGGTAGGAGGCCCCCTGTAGAGGAGGCCCTCTGTAGAAAGGAGGCCCTCTGTAGAAAGGAGGCCCTCTGTAGAAAGGAGGCCCTCTGTAGAAAGGAGGCCCTCTGTAGAAAGGAGGCCCTCTGTAGAAAGGAGGCCTTCTGTAGAAAGAGGCCCTCTGTAGAGAGGATGCCCCCTGTAGAGAGGATGCCCCTTTAGAGAGGAGGCCCTCTGTAGAGAGACCATGTGTAGAGAGAAGGTTCTATGTAGAGAGGAGGCCCTGTGTAGAGAGGACGCCCTCTGAGGAAAAGAAACCGCCTGAAACCAGAAGACCCTCTGAAGAAAAGAGACCCGCTGTAGAGAGGAGGCCCTCTGAAGAGAGGAGGTCCCCTGTAGAGAGGAGGACTCCCTCAGTAGAGAGGAGGACTCCCTCAGTAGAGAGGAGGCCCTTTGCAGAGATGGGATCCTCTGTAGAGAGGAGGCTCTTTAAAGAGAGGAGGCCCTCTGTAAAGGAGGCCCTCTGAAAGGGAGAGACCTTCAGTAGAAAGGAAGCCCTCTGTAGAGAGGAGGCCTTCTGTAGTTGAGAGGCCCTGTGAAAAGAGGAGGCCCGCAGTAGAGAAGTGGTCCTCTGTAGAGCGGAGGCCCCCTCTGTGTTTTGACAAATGTTTTTGCAATTTTTTTCGCGGCGCTTTGCGCCGCCAGTCGCCGATTCATGTACGTACAGGTCAATACGAAATCGTGACTGTAATTACACCAATCAACCGTGTCAAATTGAATCAGAATTCATATGTGTACTGTGAAGGAACTCCGGCTTGTACTGCCATGCTAAAAGGGTGGTAAAATTTGTGTTTTGGAGCTGTGTTTTGACAAATGCTTTTGTAAACTTTCTCGGCGCTTCGCGCCGCCGATTCATACACCAATAAATAAGAGAGATCGTGACTGTAATAACACCAACCGTGTCAAATTAAATCGGAATTCATACGTGTACTGTGAAGGAACTCCGGCTTGTACTAACATGCTAAAAGGGTTGTAATATTTATGTTTTAGAACTGTGTTTTGACAATTTTTTTTTTTGCAAATTTTTGCGGCGCTTCGCGCCGCCGATTCATACACAGGGCAATAAGAGAGATCGCGAACGTATGCTACTAATTCATTAGGCTAAAAGTGAAGTAACTATGTCTACTTTTGGGTTTTTAAGTCGGTCGATCCGCTCTCCCCAAATCCTGTTTAGGTGGGTTTCACTAACTAAAACTACTGAGCCGAGTGACTTACAACGCTAAAGCTTCATCTTAGAAACGACGAAGATCAAATGTCATTTGATCTGGAGATACTCGCTCCCTATCCCCCCCCCCGGTCGTCCGAATTCATCCATCAGACCCGGAATGTCGGCCGACTTGTGACCCCCCCCCCCCCCCCACCCACCAAAAAAAAGTTGCCCTAGATCCGCCCTTGCCTCTGGATGGTGTCCTGAGAAGTCTGATCCAATCAGGGGCGGAAAATTGTCATAATCCCAGGGGGCGCTTCTCAGCACCTTGCGAATGGAAGCGTCAAATTTTTGCGTAGAAAAGCACATATAAGTACGCTTTCCCAAAAGCATCACTCTTCTCGCGACTTACGCAAAGCAGTTTGTGTCTCAGACGTAATTTAGGCAACCACTGGAGCACTATAATATGATGACCTTTGAATTTCAGGGGGTGCTCAAGCACCCCCAAAACCCCTAATTCTCCACCCGTGGATCCAATAGTTAGGTACTACTATAGTCGAGTCGGAGTACCTAATAGGGGAAGATGGGGGAACACCGACCCCCTTAACCTTTTAGGGTCTAGTCACGTAATTTTTGCCCAAATGATCAATCTCTCAGTTTCATTGGATTGTCGCATCAATTTTACATACATATCAACCAATTGTTTTCTTGTAGTGTCGTTCATAATTGCATTATTCCACATTTAGTAAATGTCTACATTTTTCGGGGTAACACCGACCGTTGGGTAACACCGCCCGAGCTCAGCAGGCAACGCAATTTGCAGATTGCTTGACTATTAAGTTGTTCTTGTTATCGTAAATTTCGAGGGGTTTTAGTAGATTTCTAAAATACAGCGGAAATGAATTTATTATACCCCTGGGACAATGTAGTACTCATTTATATAACTAGACGACTTTAACCCGCGCGGGGCTGGGGGGGAGTAAATTTTACCCCCCCCCCTCGCGAATTTTTGCGATATCTCAAAAACGGCGGCGCGCAGCGCCGCCAAACTTTCAGTACCTTTTCTTACATCAATTTGACACGTTCCCTGAAAATTTGAGCGAAATCCGTCGGAACATTTTTGAGAAATTGACGTTTTAGTGACGTCATGTTCGCCATTTTCGCCTCAAAAACGGCAAAAGTTCAAACGCCGCTAACATCTTCATTTTTAAAGCAATCAAGACGTAACAAAAAAGGTTATACGTAATTTTACTTTGTCTATCAAATGGCCATCTCGGTTTTTTGAAAATTTTGGATTTTGGCCTAAATTTTTTTTCAAAAAACTGACTTTTTTGGGAAAATCATTATAAAATCCAAAATTTTGAGTCTATCGAAAAAAACCGGAATATATGTCAGAGAAGTGGTCTATGTGCACCTGCATACCAAATTTGAGAAAAATCGGTTCAAAAATGTGGGAGTTATTCAAAATTTTATGACGTCACGACACACAAATTTTTTGAAAAATGACTTTTTTGAAAGTTCTAGACCTCGTACGGAAACAAAAATCGCACCATTCGATTCGCCGTGAAAAACTGCATCAGATGGACACCTTTTTAGGCCTTAACAACTAACTTCAAAATTTGACCTCACTTGACCTGACCTTGACCTGACCTCGACCTGAAATTCATCCAGAGGTGGTCCATATCACTTATTGAGTGTGCCTATTGAATTCTATGAGTAAAATGACCCATAAAACATGTGTCGCACATGACCTTTTCTATATTTTGTTTTTTGGTGACCTGACCTGACCTGACTTGACCTGACCTTGACCTTGACCTCTGAATGATATTGTATGCAATGAATATTGTCTTGGTAGCCTAAGAACACGTTTTGGGCGATCAGTCTCAGTCCATGACTCCATTCTTCGGCAACTACGGTGCAAGGCCGATACTGTAGAAACTTGCAATTTGTACCCCTGACCTGACCTTGACCTTGACCTCAAACTTTAAATTAAGTACATGTTTTTAGTAGTTCGTGATGAGAGCTTTCGATTGGCGTTTGAATTTTCCAAATCGGACCATTAGTTCGGGAGATAACAGGGGGGGTAAAATTTACCCCCCCCCCCCAGCCCCGCGCGTTCGGCTGGAGACCCCAGCCCCGCGCGGGTTAAGTCCCAAAATTTAATTTTCTTGAAATTTTCCATTATCCTCTAAAAAGAAAATATAGCAACAACGTTCTTTCTTTATTTGAAATGCGCCACTCCTGGGTTAGGTGTCACAATGTGCTTTTAAATACCGAATTTCCCAATTGGGCGGTGTTACCCAAGATTACTTTACTACGGTGTTACCCAAGTGTCTGCATTTTTCTTTAAAAAAAATCCTTCAATATGGCAGCACGACAAAAATTTCGCTCGAGCAGCAGCACGTAATGCTTGGATGAGTCCCAATCATGGCATAAATACTACTTCAGGACTAATATCTGTCAAATAAGATCAGTTTTCTTCTGCTTATTATGCTAGAAAAAGTATAAAACGCATTCACGAAACGTAAAATTAGGAATTTCTCGCAAATCACCTAAGCCAATGCGGTGCACTGCCCATACCTGCACAGTGGCGGATCCAGGGGGGGGGGCAAAATGGGCATTTGCCCCCCCCCCCCCAAAGGGCATAATTTTAACATTACGCCTATGGACGATGCATGGAAAGAATCGATAAATTGTTATGGTTTGCCCCCCAAAACTCTGAGCTGGATCCGCCTCTGTACCTGCACTTGTGTTGTCGTCACGCTGCCAAAAGACAGTCAGCTATCGCTCTAGACCTTTTTATATTTCTGATATCAAGGTGGGCGGTGTTCCCCAAAGGGCGGTGTTCCCCCATCTTCCCCTAAATAAAATATTTTCTTTTGCGCTTAGCATTAAGATCCGTATACATAGGTACAGATCACGTTGCATGCATGCATGTGCATTTACACTGCTCATGCATCTCCTGAACGTAAGATGCTCATTCATTCATCTTACGACCGTCAATTTTGAAGGTTTTCCCGCCCCGCTTCCTTAGACCCGGCTTATTACTATAGAGCCTAGCGGCTTATATTCCGGAGCAGTGGCGGGGCTTTTTGGAAGGGAACCCGACGTGGGTGGGGGGCCCAATCGCCAAATCTTGCATACAGCATAATGCACAAAATTTGAATCCGCGGTTCCTGCGTCTAGGCTATTACAGAGGTCAATGGGGCAGCCCATGTGGGGCCCACATGCAGCCTACATATCTGCCCATCTCTAGCCCATGGCCCACCATGCCCATCAACTGCCCATGTGGGGCCCAGAGGCATGGGCATGTTGGCTAGGAAATCAATCATTTTTACAGTAAGAAATTCTTAGCCAGACGCTGAAGTTGCCAAAACCTGCGCGAGATATTTGATAATGCACTTCTTGTTCTGAGAAGTCTTTTGCAGGAAGTGCCATATGGGCAATCATATGACAGCCGTCTCACATGCAGCCACCCATTCTGCTACCTAGCTTTTTTCAAAAGGTGTTTGGCTCCAAGTGCAATATCTTTCAATATCAATATCCAAGTGCAAGTGTAAAAACTCATACAAAGATAAGTGTAAAAACTTATCTTTGCCTAGGGTGATCGTTAGGCTGTAAAAACTCCCATTTGTGCTAGTTTCAACTGAAGCTCAGTTGGGCAAACTAGACTTCTGGAATCAAAATGTGGAGACTGGAGGCATCAATAATTTGATTCTGGTGGGAGGAGCCATGACCAAATATGGGTATGGAATCAATTTTTTGATTCATTTGGGTACACTCTTGACTTCAAATGTATCCTTACGGTTGAACAAGGCCCATGACAGTGAGTTTTTTTTTATTTAAATTTGTAGAACAAAGTGGTAGGTAGTAGGTACCTATGCAAAGTGTGACCTCAAAACTCAGAAATTGTCACTTTGGCCTTGAGAATGGGAAAAAGACGGAGCCACTGTCCATCACGTAAGAGCTGTTTTGGGAAAATCCAGAGCCTTTTTTAAGGGAATTTGACTGGGGGGGGCAACCTGAAAAATTGTCTTTAATAATCCATTAACCCTCGCCCGTATTGGTGTTTCCAGCTGCGAACGAATATTAGGGGGGGGGTCCGTTGGACCCCTCCCCCTTGCCGTTTCGCCCCTGATCGAGCTAGAGCTTCGCGGAAAAAACGGCCGTGTTGCCCGTGATGAAAGGAAAACGATGATACCCAATTTTAAGGTCCTAGGTCATCGGTTGACCTTCCAGGTCAGGTCAATGACTCAAAAGTCGGGAAAATCGGGACCTGTTAGAGCGTCGTAATGGGTGGCTGCTATGGTTTTTCCGGGGTGCTGATCACGAATATCATGTTAGTTATGATCATAGATGATGTCTTCATGCATTTAGGCCAGGTCAGGTCAGGTCAGGTCAGGTCAACCAGGGGTTTTGCCGCGTATTCGTAGTAGGTGGCAACCGCCTCTGACAGCTTCGTAACATGTTACGAAGGCACCAAAACTACTTCGTAAACGGTCAAATGGTTGCTAAATTCGAATTCAGCTCCAAAAACTAGCCTAGAAACATATAAAACTCGAAAATGTGAGCCCAGGTCACCAAAGGTAAATGACCTGACCTGACCTTCCGGTGACCTTGACACCCACCCTAATGCATGAGAGCAACATCATATCCCATGTTTGAACGTTTGAAACCACGAAAAGACTGCAAACGCGCGGCTAATGCGAGGCGACATACGCCGAATCGCGATCCCGGCCAAACATGGTGCCATGGTGCTAGGCCGCCGGTGCATTTGAAAGCACTGTGGTGCCCCTGACAAGCCTAAAGTTCCAACGACAGGCCCGTGGTGCCCCTGACAGGCCCATGATACCCTTGCGAGGCCGGTGGTGTCCCTGCGAGGCCGGTGGTGCCCCTGCCAGGCATGTGGTGTCCCTGCTAGGCCTCTGGTGCCCCTGACAGGCCTGTGGTGCCCCTGAAAGGACTGTGGTGTCCCTTGGCCCTGACAAGCCTGAGGTGTCCCCGACAGGCCCGTGGTGTCGCTGACAGGTCCATGGTGCCCTTGGCCCTTGCTAGGCCTGTGGTGCCTCTGGCAGGCCTGTGGTGCCCCTGGCGGGCCTGTGGTGGTACCCCTGACAGGCCCAAGGTGGTGCCCCTGCGAGGCCGGTGGGGCCCCTGGCAGGTCTGTGGTGCCACTGGCAGATCTATGGTGCTCTTGCTAGGCCGATGGTGCTCCTGACAGGCCTGTGGTGCCCCTGACAAACTTGTGGCGCCCCCGACAGGCCCGTGGTGCCCCTGACAGGCCCAAGGTCCCTGCGAGGTCGGTGGGGCCCCTGGCAGGTCTGTGGTGCCCCTGGCAGACCTAGGTGCTCTTGCTAGGTCGATGGTGCTCCCAACAGGCCTGTGGTGCCCCTGGCAGGCCTGTGGTGTCCCCAGGCCCCAAGGGGGCGGGGGGTCATGACCCATATGACCCACCCTTGGATCCACCACTGGTCATTACTTGCAGACTGACTCATTTGACATCCATTGCAAAACAAGTCACAGTAGTATGTTTGTCACCCTGTTCCTTTATGCCCATTTTTATAGTGGGCAAATCTCGACGACTGGGGGGGGGCAATGCTATTGAGTGCGGGGGCATTTGCCCCCCCAGTTAACATGTTAAAATAGGCCCTGGGAAAATCACACTGTATGTTATATTGGTATCATGAATCGCATACTTTAAGGGAATATCCCACCTTCTAAAATGTTGTTAAAACCAGTTAAATTGTGCCCAACTTTATAGATTGGATGATCAGGAACACGGTTCTGGCATTTATTTTTCATTAAACATCGAAGGCTTCCCATATTCCAAACACAAACTTTCAAATATGTGACGTCACAGCCCAAAATTACCTCCTTCCCCAGGCCACATTACTGTCATAAAGCTGATTCTTTTTACTCTGTAGGCACCACAAGAAAGTCAAGACCAGGTTTTAAGCGATTTTTCAACGAACAAACCCATTTAAATCAGAATGACTAAACGAGGTGACGTCACACTAACGGTCGCTCCATGTTGAAGATAGGGCCTTGCGCAAGGCCCATTTTCAAATGAAGGGAACAAATTTCTTCAACACCAAGAGGCCGCGGGGGTTGCAACCTAGATAGATAGTGGTTTCTGAACCTTGCCGCAAACTTGGCTATCTCAACTCAAACCCCATGTTAAAGGTGGGATAGTCCCTTTAACAAAAAGTATTTGTGTAAAATGGCAAAATGAAATTCTTAAACCCCTAATTTTCATTGTCGTATTACTTTAATACTTATTATATGGTTTATACCTGTTGCGTCAGTTTTTGTATTCTTGACATTTAAAAATTGTGAATTGTTATCAAATTCAGTGAATGTTAAGTACAACACTATAGGTATCTGTTGAGGTGCTGAGGATACCACTAAATGATAATGATAGCAAGATAAATGCTGTATTCTTGCAAGCCATTTTTGCCTGTTAACATTACCTGTGAATCAAAATAATGAGTAGCTAGTTGAGCATGGAATCAATATTTTGATTATCTGTTCAAAGTGAATCAATTTATTGAATGCCTTTCACTACCCTTTTGAAGTCAGATTACTATGATTAAAACAATATTTTTGTGCTCAGTAGGGAGTTCCAACATTTCTGTTCAACATTAGGCATGTTCCTTCTTAAAACACTGGCTTATTTTAAGACGATTGGTTATTTTGAAGTGGTCTACATTTATACCCAAATATGGCCATGAATAGGTACCTAATCAATTTTTTGATGCTTCCATTTTTTTTATTTCAGAAACCTAGTTTGCCCAACTGAGCTACAAAACTGCCATTCCAGTTCATGTTGAAGGCGTAGGGGGCTGAAAAAAAAATGAAAGGAAGCAAAAAACTCACGAATATTTTCTTTTATCCATGACGAATGACTATGTTCTAGCTGTATTACTACAACACCCCTATACACGGCCTTGACCACAACTGAATCAGACTTCAGAGACACTCTTGTTATTGTATGAGCCGCGTCATATTTGAGAGCAAATATATTTGCTGCCAAATTTCCCCTCACATCGACATGAAGTAAATCCTTCATTACGTCACAGATTCGATATAAATGACGTCACGATGAAATATGAAAGTCGCAATATCTTAAAGGGACCCTCCCACATTAACATTAGATTTGAGTTGAGATAGCCAAAATGGGGTCCCTGGCTCACAATTACCGGTTTCGGCACTTACAGTTACAACATCGAGAAATGCCTAAAGCCTAAGCTACACTAGCATGAATTCCGACTAGTGGTGCCAATTTCATGAAATTTCAATTCCAATTCCGATCCAATTCCAAGAAATTGCCAAGTAAATTTACAATTTTGTCCAAAGCGGGGGCTATTCCAATTTTTAACGATTTTTGCATTTTTTGCGTAAATTTTAAAAGTGTTGAAAAGCGTTTTAAAGGCCTCCGTTTTAAAATTTTAAATTTTAAAGGCCTTGTGTTCCGATTAATTTCCAAAAAATGTTAAGAATTCCGTCCAAATTCCAAATTGGAATTGGACAAAAATTGGAATTCCAAGAAAAGAAATTCCGATTGGCACCAATAATTCCGACGTTTTTTCGGTTTCTGCGGGATTTCGGCTCGCGTCGTCAAGTTCGCCTCATAGCGAATGCATTGCGCAAGCTACACTGCCAGTCTGGCGTCCCGTGGAACGAAAACCCGCAAAAACCGACGAGTCGGAACCGAAAAAAAAGTTCAGAGCTGTGAACTTTTTTCGGTTTCTGCGGGATTTCGTTTTAGTGATGGATGATTAGAAGTGATTGTTGCTAATAATATTGTGACGATGGAACAGTTTCAAATGTAAATAATGAAAATGGTGTAATTCATGATTAAATAAGACAAAATGTGTTTCAAAACTCATCATTCTACATCAACACGGGCGTAGGAACGTCATGAAAAGTGGGTGGGCCACCCTGTCAAGGGGCCTCCTTTTCCAGGGGCCTCCTATTTTCAGGGGCCTCCAACTTTTGCCTCGTCCTGCTGGCTGCTTTCAAGTATGACCTCCAAATCCAGCTTCTGAGATCGGGCAGATGTACCTACCCAGGGGCGTAACCGCTTAAGCGAACAGTGCGGAAAGTCCGCACCATTTTTAAAACTTATTCCCCCTCCGATTTTTTTAGAATCTATTTGCCGCAAACGGCGCATGACCCCTGAAAAACCTTAAGGCCGCCGTCCACTGTGCGGAATGCTTGCGGAATTTAGGTGGGCGCATCCGGTCCGTACGGAAATCGTGTGCGGACCGCATCCATGTTGTGTGGACACATATCGCTGATAATTGGCGTAATTATATTCAAGCCCGACTCGGAAGTCACGTTATGCAAGTCGTGCGTGACCTGAGACCTCCCTCGAGCTAAATTCGAAATCGGGTTATCAATCGACATCCGAAGTGGCTGTCGCGGCTGTCGCAGAGACGAAGTTCCAAAGTACGACGTGTTGAACTTTGTGCGGAGAACGCAGACGGAATGGATGCGGACCAGCGTGACCACTCAACTTTTTCGTATATCCCAAGACGGTCAGCAAAATATCCCAAGATCGGCCCTTTTTACCCCCCAACATCCCAAGCTCTTAGAAATGAATGTTTGAAATGTTTGTTAGAATTTTTATTGTAAGAGTGTTAGAATGTCTCGCTACAGACTGATCTAACTCTGGCCGCTCCATATTTTACGGAGGCTACCAGTCAGCTGGCATCTAAGAGCTATTATTATCTTGAAAAAAGCGTAAATTTATCACCTACGTACGAGGCCGAAGACTGTGCCAGTTCTTAAGAACTCGCAAGAAAAATATAATTCTATTGGCGGAACGTTTTCAGAGTGGTCGGCCCGACCTGACCGTAAGTGACTTTGGAGACGAATCGGTGGGTCGCTGCGGCGACTTATTTCTTCATTTTTTATCTTTCCCCTCGCATGTGTAAGGGGGGGGGGGTCGGATGGACCACTCATGGTTTTTCCCGAATAACTCGCGCAAAAAGCGGCCGATCGCGAAGAAGCTTTCAGTACCCTCGATTTGATCAATTTTACACCTACTCTGAAAATATCATAACCCTGACCTAAATGACCTTTGACCTGTTCTGATTCTCGAGACCATGTTCGGTCGGAATCGCGATTTGGCGTTTGTCAGCTCACATTATCCACGCGTTTCCAGTCTTTTTGTGATTGTAAATGTACAAACAGATGATCGTCCCATGCATCACGGTGGGTGTCAAGGTTACCTGAAGGTCAGGTCAAGATACCTATAAGAAACAGGTAGATCCGATGTTTGAAAGTAAAGCCCCAGTCACAAATTTGACGCACCTGTGACATTTCCTGACACCCACGTGACTATTGTATTAACTTTTGTGTTTTGCGATGTTTTGACCTTATTTAAAGTACTGAAAGATCAAAATGTATGCTTAATGTTGTTTAAAGCAGCATATTAATAATTATGTTTGTAAATTATCGATAAACTGCTTATAGCAGGTCACGTGATTGCTACCAGATTATGTGCTCAGAAAGCATCTTTTCAACTTCGATTTTGAACAATTTTTACCTCCTTTGAGGCCAAATGATGGACGGTTTGAGGCACACGATGAAATGCTGAATCTATTGATGCCAAAATTTGATCGTTTTTTGCATTTTTAGACTAGTATATCCTGGCTCAAACTTTGACCAGTTTGTGTGTAAACCCTATGGTGAAGGGAAAACTTCACGCCCAGCAGGCGTCATTACAGTGCTGCCAAATCGTGTTTGGTGGGGGTCGGGTCAGGTCAGGTTATTGACCTTTGATGACCTCTGCTCACTTTTTCGAGCTTTACATGTTTCTAGGGTAGTGTTCGGGCTGATTTCGAATTTAGCATCCATTTGAACATTTACTAAGTAGTTCTAGTGCATGTTACGACGCCGTCAGTGGTAGTTGACACTTCCTATGGATTAGGGTGGCACTAAAACGGGGCTAAAATTTCGTTTTGAGAATTTTCAACGGGACGGGCAGCCAATCTGTTCTACCACCCGATAAAACGTTGTGTGTAAAATATTTTTGGAAAATATGTTTATTTAGAGGTAGCTCAACCAGGTCAAAGTTCACATTTTCGTGAAAAACACAGCTTTACCGAAATTTTAATTTCCACGTGTATTTCTTATGTTCACAATGACATTGGACGTTGACAAGACTTTATCGAAACGTTTCAGCACCTAAATCTCAGATATACAGGTACATATGAGGTACATAATTCTTTTGAAGGTATGCATAACTTACTGCATAACTCCATGAAAAGAGAAAGCAGTATCATCCGTAATCAGCCAACACTTGTACACATTATTCGTCGGCTAGTCTTGCCTACTTAGAAATTACGATCGCCTTGCGTATGTCAGAATGCTTGCGTCTTTGCTCCTCGACGACCTACATGAGGAGCTGCTGTTAGTCTTTATCCTTCGTGGGGGTCAGATCGATTTCCTGGCCACAACAAAATGCCTCGTTCCGCGAAGTCGTTGAGGCGTGAAGAGACCTCATGTAGCGCATGGCGGCGTTGTAGAATGGTTGACCTCCCAAAGAATCGAATATTTCAAGAGGAAATCGGTGTCCATACCGAGGATGCTGAAGAAGCTTGTGAAGCCAGTTGTGATTGATGAAGTCTTCCGTGGACTTGCTAGACACTGAAGCTATAGTAGAGGTGTACCACCGAGGACAGTGATGGCCAGCTCCAGCTCCAGCTCCAGGTTGTCGCGTGAATGCTGGCGGTCAAGGATATACGACCGAACTGTGCAAGATCATCACGCGGGTTGTGGAGGTGGGACATGTCACAGTTTTTGAAGGTTTATGGCTTCGTTCCATCTAGACGCCCACTTTTTATGGAAACGCTTAAACAAAACAACGTCCAGGCCGCTGGACGGGCCAAAGACACAGGCTGAAAGTGTCTTTGAACAAACTCGTAAATGTCGTGGCAAGTCAGATGGAGCAAGCCCTGCTCGAGCCGCTGCTCGATGATCGTGCAAGCTCCTGCATTGAGGCTGGTGTTCGATGCACTTGTGTCAAAACTGAGCGTTTTCACTCAATCCTTCAACTCTCACTCATCGAGGGATTCTAGAACAGCGTTTGTTGCGGCCTGGCAATTTGAGCCTGGCTAGCGAAAAATGTTCTGAAATGGCTTAGCAAAACACAGCTTATCTTTTTCACGTGCACGTCCTCTCCCTGACATCACGAAGACACGGAGACCTGCCCTGTGGCCGTATGTAGGGGGGCCTCTCTCCTCGTACGCCCTGGGCTCTGTCGGGTTGCTGTGCGGCCTCTCTCCTCATTCGCCCTGGGCTCTGTTGGTGTCATTGTCCTAGTGCGGGTCGGCTCTGTGCGGACTTTGTTCTCTGCCGTCCGCCCTCGGTGAGGAGTGCATTTAGCGAGGCCATTTGAGGCAAGTCAGTCTTTGGCGAACACACAGGCACTGCATCATTGGGTTTCACCGCCACAAAAAAAAACACAGGGGGGCAGTTAAGCGTTTGTTCTGGATCCCTCGGGCATGGTCCATCCCTGAGGATAATAAAAGGGTGCTAGGTGGTCGAACTGATTAACCTAAGCGCAATTGCTCCCGCAGACACTCATCCAGTCTCACACACTTTCACTCATCTGACTCAAACTTGTCCTTATTGCCAAACTGCGACGTCTCGCTTCCCTCCCCCTTTTCCTATCCCTGCAGTCGATCCCACGTCCTAAATTACCTCGGCTCTGGAGTACCCTTGGAACCTTTGAACTTCCACTCTGCCTATCGGAGTTAGTCGAAACACATCAATTAATTCTACACGTTCCGCCTAATGGGCCCTTTCTACTCATCGATGGTCTACATTTGGGATCACAAAGCACGTCTTACTACATATTATCTCGCGTCTTACTGCATCTCCCGACGACTTACGGCGTATAACTCGCGTCTTACAGCGTCCTTGCCCTATAACGACTAAGTGACGACTTACAGCGTATATTTCGCGCCTTATTACGGCTGGCACCGCTTTATTGCGTATTCGCGACTTACGGCGCGTACCGTCCTGGAACCGGGACTAGCGTCTTACGGCGTAACTTTCCGAGTCACCTCGTATTAAACTGCCGTCGCAGCCTACCTAAATAAACAAATGCACAATGTCCCCCAAATTACCCGACTCACCGCGATGTGGATCCGTTCATCGACTAACTGCGGTCACTGGGTTACCATTGTATCGCATATAACGTTCTCTGCCGCTCTGCCGATGGCATCCACCCTGCCAGTGATGGATACGTCCGAGCTTGACGCAGGCCCTTCCTATATTTAAATTTTACCCGAACTCTACTGGAGTTATTCCCGAACCTATCGAGGTGTAAGTACCAGTGAGGGACCTATGTTCGCGACTTACGGTGTCTCCCCGATCACCTGCGTATCGCGTCTTACGGTGTCTCCCCGACCACCAGCGTATCGCGTCTTACGGCGTCTCCCCGACCGCCAGCGTATATCGCGCCTTACGGTGTCTCCCCGACCACCAGCGTATCGCGTCTTACGGTGTCTCCCCGACAACTAGCGTATATCGCGTCTTACGGTGTCTCCCCGACTACCAGCGTATATCGCGTCTTACAGTGCCGCCCTCCGGTCACAAGCGTATGTTCGCGCTTTACTGCGTGCTCCTAGGTGTCTTAGTGTCCCGTTTCCGTTTGCTCCCATGTAACTAGACTTGGACGTTTTTCAGGTCCCTTCTCCCCAATGATGCGTCCTTACCGGCAGAACTTAACGCGCAGGGGCGTGGTCGCATGCTCCTTCCTCTCTTCCGCCCGGGCTAAACACGTCTTATTATGTCGTACGTTCCATTCCTGTCAGGGGTCTCGTTTCTAATCCTACGTTCCTGGTTATATGTGCGAGAATATCATGCCTACGCGGTGGGCGAATCGTGAATCCTCCAGCCTCCGAAACTTGTCTCCCGTTCCCGCCTGAGTGACTGTACGTACGTGTAGCTGCGTGTTCATCGTAAGGGTAAGAGAAAGAGAGAGAGAGAGAGAGAGAGAGAGAGAGAGAGAGAGAGAGAGAGACACAGATAGAGAAAAGAGAGAGAAAAGGTAGAAAGAGAGAGGAAGCGAGAGATAACGAAGGAGGAAGAGAGAGAGAGAGAGATAACGAAGGGGAGAGAGAGAGAGAGAGGGAGAGAGAGAGAGAGAAAGAGAGAGAGAGAATGAGAGAGAGAGAGAGAGGGAGAGTGTAGAGGATCAAATCAGAACACTATTGGCAGCGGAGGAATAATCAGCGTCAGCGGTGCTTTACCGTGCACGGCCCCTCCTGGTGAACGTCACGAGTAAAGGCCCTTTGTTACGAATGGAACGGCCTCCAGCCCGATAGATATCTATTATGTTGATCACTACGAAACCATTTCCGTCACACTACGAAACCATAATTATCATGCCGATACCGAATGAAATGCCTAATCACGAAATTACCGAAGCCACACCAAACAAGGATCACCAACCTTATGCCGAAATTGCTGCTAATTGACTTTAATGAGTTGCAATTACATCCCCAATATTCATCGTAGCAAAATCCTAACGATCGAGGGAACGCTGATTCAAAAGATAGAACTGTAGCGGGGCTTATAAAGTCCCTCCGCTAAAGGCTTTGGCCTGGAAAATAGTGATAATTGCAAGCGTTTGCACTTAACAATTGATAAGCACCTTTGCCTACTACGTTGATTTCAATTTCACTGGACTTCACTTTTACGGCAACTCCGGTACGCAAAGTTTAACAATAAACCTGAATACAAGAAAACTGGTTTTATTCAATCAATAGCACATTATCGAGTTTGCATATTTTTCCCAATTTACGTCTCGTTTTCATATCGACGATTTCCCAAAAAAAAAAAAACTTAATTAATGACGCTCTAGCAATGTTACATAGCTGGTAGGTCTCGCCAGGAGATTAGCCCGCAAAACGATTCACGGCCGAGAACTGTCGAATGCCTTAAGGTGCCGGGTGATAAATCATGAAAAACTATCCTTGTTTACTGTGAAACTCAAATTTATGTACGGAGGTTTCGCGAAACCCAAATATAAGTTGATGGCCAGTCTTTCCCTTAGACTCGAGCTAATTCTCGTAATTGCAAACTCTAAGTGTTAGCGAAACCGGCTTCTGTTTCAATGACTTTCCATCATCACGTTACCCTGAGGCCATCGGTCATCTACACAAGCCGGGTTGACGGTGATCAGTTCTAAACAAGTGTTCTATTACTGAGATCCTTGTGGCCAAGAGCGGTCTAATTAGTTGTTGATCGGGTCGTGCTCAATTGAAGATATCACCAATTATTAGCTATGCAAAACCTGTCCGTATCTTTAATGTCCTAGATGGGAATTTATTGCCGGCTGCGAAATCAAGACTTAAATTCAGCATCCCCTTGTCTAAATGATTCTCTAAATGATACCTTCTGCCTATCATGGAGCGAAACCGGGAATAGAAGACTCTGTAAGTTATGTTACTTGACTATTAACCCTGTCGGCTTGTCTTAACGTCGATCAGGCATCTCACATACATATTCTCTACCTGTCAGTGTCTGAGCGTAATCGTGGTCGGCTCGGCCCCCTTGAAAGTGTCGTGTCTGTCCTGCAGACGGCACTACGGTCGCGTGTCACGCCGGTAACCGAGGAGGGCTCGGCTTATCGCCTCTGATTCACTCCCTAGATGGCATAAGCGTTCACTCGCATGACAGGGCGGCGGGCCGCCCAAGCGTCCCTCCCCCGGGTTAATTGCGCCGCTCGGCCCCACCGGCCGGGCTACCGGGCGGAGTCCCCGCCCCCTATTTGAGTCATCGACCCGTACGGACCAGGCGGAGCGGCAAGCATTCCTTGTGCTGAGATTATTATGGGCTGGAAAATGTGGACGGATGATAACCCGGTCAGTGCTGACCAGGCGACAATCGAACAGCTCCCGTGCGAGCGCTGCGTTGTCTAAGGCAGGATAATAACCCGGTCCGTTCTGACCGGACGACAATCAAACAGCTCCCGTTCGAGCGCTGCATTGTCTTAAGGCAGGATAATATCCCGGTCCGTTCTGACCGGGCGACAATCAAACAGCTCCCGTTCGAGCGCTGCAGTGTCTTAAGGCAGGATAATAACCCGGTCCGTTCTGACCGGACGACAATCAAACAGCTCCCGTTCGAGCGCTGCATTGTCTTAAGGCAGGATCATAACCCGGTCCGTTCTGACCGGACGACAACAAACAGCTCCCGTTCGAGCGCTGCAGTGTCTTAAGGCAGGATAATAACCCGGTCCGTTCTGACCGGACGACAACAAACAGCTCCCGTTCGAGCGCTGCAGTGTCTTAAGGCAGGATAATAACCCGGTCCGTTCTGACCGGGCGACAATCAAACAGCTCCCGTTCGAGCGCTGCAGTGTCTTAAGGCAGGATCATAACCCGGTCCGTTCTGACCGGGCGACAATCAAACAGCTCCCGTTCGAGCGCTGCAGTGTCTTAAGGCAGGATAATAACCCGGTCCGTTCTGACCGGGCGACAATCAAACAGCTCCCGTTCGAGCGCTGCAGTGTCTTAAGGCAGGATCATAACCCGGTCCGTTCTGACCGGGCGACAATCAAACAGCTCCCGTTCGAGCGCTGCATTGTCTTAGGGCAGGATCATAACCCGGTCCGTTCTGACCGGGCGACAATCAAACAGCTCCCGTTCGAACGCTGCATTGTCTTAGGGCAGGATCATAACCCGGTCCGTTCTGACCGGACGACAATCAAACAGCTCTCGTTCGAGCGCTGCATTGTCTTAGGGCAGGATCATAACCCGGTCCGTTCTGACCGGGCGACAATCAAACAGCTCCCGTTCGAGCGCTGCATTGTCTTAAGGCAGGATAATATCCCGGTCCGTTCTGACCGGGCGACAATCAAACAGCTCCCGTTCGAGCGCTGCAATGTCTTAAGGCAGGATAATAACTCGGCCGCGAGTTGGCCAGACGACGAGGATGTGGAATCAGTTCAGGTGCTTCGGGGTCAGCTTGGTCACTCCCGCGCTCTCCGAAATTAGTGTAGCTGGGCCCGTCCCTTACGCGGTACCTCTCCCCCCGAAAAAAAAACTGCGCCAATCACCGACAGCCGTGCCGGCTGACTCCGCCCATGTTAAGCGAGAGTGGACCCTACCTATCCTTGTACATTCGGAATAGAACGCGAACAGACATAGATTTTAATGTACTTACGATAACTTACAAAAAAAACACGCTAAATCGAGGTAACTGGGACTCATCATTATCAAGTTTAAAAGTAACACCGAGGCAAATATCTATTTCACTCTCATTATTACGAGTTAGAGCTTTAACGACGGTCACTAGTACAACAACGACTCGGCGTGATACTGCGTGCGTTTTCCCAGTGTTTGTGTTCCGCGAAGAAACGGCATGCTCACGGGTGATAGCAGTGTGAAGGGTGATGTTTCGCTTGGTTTTTTAAGTATCGACGGCCAAAACGCTCTCGCTGGGTCTGCTCGTTCACCATTCCGTCCCTAATATCCCCAACAGATATGAGTACTTTTCCAAGATATATTCAATCAAACAAGAAGATATGAAACTCGCAATACAAAAGCAAATGATTAAAAAAAAAAGGAACGGAAAAAAACTAAATCGACCGGTAACCTAACAAGTTATTCACACAGTTTTGGGGCGGAGCGAGCCCCCAAGCGGCTACAAAATCTTTCCTGCACTCAAAATCATGGACCCCTTGTATCGGATGAAACCGCTTAGGCTTAAAATCTACCCCTCCCCACTAACTGAAAAACCGGAGTAGGCACACTTTAGATGCCTGATGCATAATTGATGCCCCCCCCAAAAAAGGATAATCCTGAAGCGCAATTCAATGCCCACATATCCTGCCGGGCCTGAGAAGCCGGGCGGGCTCACCTCGCCCGCGAAAAAAAAAAAACATTTGACCCAACGTATTTACAATCTCGGATCGACGTGTAGTTCGTCGAACATCGCCATTATCGCGCCACGGTATGATCTAGACCGGGTGGGCGATGTTGACTAAATAAACGTACTCCCTCCCCCGACCGGTGAATGTCTACTAAGGGTTGGACCATACCCGGGGTGGCACCCGCACAAACGGAAAGACCAACAAGTATCATAATTGTAACCGGCGGCTAGGGGTGAATATGAATTATGAGGCGTGGTTACATGGTGAAGGGGGCCAGGATGCGTTCTGATGTGTCCGCTTCAGACTCACTTGCAACCGATGGTCGCCGAAGAGGCTGCTGCGAAGTGTAGCGCTGACTGGATCTCGGCTGCGTGGTGACGCCCGGAGGAGCACTGTCTGCGAGTGACGTCCGGAGGAGCAGTGAGAGGGAGCGCCGTCTCTCCTCCCCTTTTTATGCTTTCCGTCCTTTCTCTCGATCTTTCGCCTTTCACCGACGCCATTTTGCTGGTTTCTCGCGATTTCGAGGGGCCTTGTGCTCAGATGTTCTGTTCTTTGTGAATTTCCTTCGCTTGATTCTGGCCTTAGTTATACAAATTTCTTGTTCCATTTCACGAAAGTTGCAATTGCAAATCCTTTTCTGGAGGCGTTTGCTTGGTTTTGTAGGCGGATGACCTGACAGTATTGCTGTAGCTGTGGTCTTCCCCTTCTTTATCGGGTTTTTCTTGTGCTGTAATCCGTTAATTTTACTTCAGCTCGGGTTGATTTTAAATTTGTCTTCACTTCTCATCTTTGCTTGTTTTGGGCTTCTCTTCAGAAACCGCTCCAGATTCCTGATGAGAAAATTTCTGTTCTTTCGTGTCTCGGCATGGCGACATCCAATATTTGCCTCATCTTCAATTTGACGCATAGTCAAGCTCCCTGGATGTTCATCTCTCACAGATGTTTTATCTTTGCTGGTTTAAACTGAAAACTGTTAGCGTGGCTATTCGTTCCGGCTTCTGAAGTGGATGATTTCGAGAAGTCCGGAATGCGGCCACTCGCTGGGTTTTACGTTCATCTTCTGGTAACTTGATCCATTCGGTAAACAGCAGGTCCTTCCAAATTTACAAGTGACATGTTGCAGCTCTGGGGTTGGGCGATTTTCTGCAGCGCAACGATTTCATCTCTAGTTGACACTTCATTGGAAGTATATGCCCATTTATCCGTGTTGATATAACGGGCCCTTCTGAGTTTGTTTCAGCTGTGTAAAAAAGATATGTTCCACGTTCATCTTCTGGTGACCTGACCCGTTCTGGTAACTTGATCCATTCGGTAAACAGCAGGTCCTTCCAAATTTACAAGTGACATGTTGCAGCTCTGGGGTTGGGCGATTTTCTGCAGCGCAACGATTTCATCTCTAGTTGACACTTCATTGGAAGTATATGCCCATTTATCCATGTTGATATAACGGGCCCTTCTGAATTTGTTTCAGCTGTGTAAAAAAGATATGTTCCACGTTCATCTTCTGGTGACCTGACCCGCTCTTTAAATTCGGCGGATCCTTCCAATGTGCAATTAACCAGTTCCCTTTTTGCGGGTTGAGTGAAATTCTGCAGCGTCTTGGTTTCATTTCCGGTTAACTTTTCTTCAGATTTGGTGAGCTTTTTTTTTTGTGCGAGGACTCAATTGCAGCGAATTCCTTCTCTGTTGATTTAGCTGTTTTGAGCTACACGGGCGATTTCTCTTCTTTTAGTGGTTCTTGATTGTGAATTCGCTATTTTGCATGTAATTTACTAAGCCGCTCATCAACTCAGACAATTTGGTTCCGTTCATACTACCACTCTTCCGCTGATGTTTTGCGTATTTCCTGTGTACTGCCGAGCCGGTATCATGAAACATCTTTTTTTTCAGTCTGTTTGCCGGCGGTCGTGCAGCCGGGTCAACTGTACATTGGGTCAACTGTACATTCATCTGTTCTTCCTTGCCGGGTGTCTTTCTTCCGTTGAGTTAATAAGCATCCTGAACCAGAGAATAGTATACCGTTCTCATTTAGCTTCGGAGCTTTGGTTTGCAGCACCGACAATTTCCCTGCATTGCTTTATGTCTTGCCATTTAGCTTCGGAGCTTTGGTTTGCAGCACCGACAATTTCCTTGCATTGCTTTATGTCTTGCAATGATCCCTGTCTCCTCCTGATGGCTTTTCTATGCAAGGGTTGGATTTGATTGTGGGTTGTCGGGTATCTACGGATTCGCCTTCGAATGGTGGTTTCAGTCGTGCAATTGTCGTTGTTGATTTGGCCCGCTGACTGCTGTTGCAACGTGTTTGTTGCTCACTCATCCCTTGTTTTTCCATTTGGCATACCACCTGCTTTCTTAATGACTGAAGCCGGAGAAGGGCCGCTCTAATTGTTGGCGTCGCCTTTCTAGTACGTGATTACTGGAAGCTCAAACTGATCCGCATCTGCTACTGGGAGCATCCTGAATGGCCGTTAGTCTGGTCATAGACACTCGTTACAGTCGTTTCTGCCGCGCCGATCGCCTCCAATCTGTCGGCGGCGGCGTGTGTGCCTGCTCCATTTCTGCGCCCTTGGGGCGGAATGCTTCTCCGTTCTGCACGTAGCGTGGGAGAGTGAAGGGATGATTCAGGATAGGAACACCTGTCGCTGGGGACCCTCTGGGCCAGTGAAGTCCAGACTGGGTTCAACATTTTTATACATAGTCCGGTGGAAAAAATGTAATATCATTACACGTACACTGGCAGTGTCCCCCTGCGCATCGGTAACCGGGAATACATGAGCAGAGTAAATGCGTATTACAAACGGATCACAATACTCAGCGAAGAAAAAACATTCTTGATACGCATTTATTTGCTTATGTAACCCCGGTAAGTGCTAGCAGTCTCGTGACCCTTCCCAACCATCGTACTACGGAGTACGGAGAAGAGCTGAAGTTACGCGCCTGGCAGCGGGCTACCGTCACCGAACAAAATAAGCTAAACTACGCTGAACGGTCATTGGTTGAATCACGTATTGCGTCACAGCGCGTTTGCGGCGAGACACACTGTGGTTATGAAACAAATAGGAAGGCATCTATCATTCATGTAAACGTGTTACAGCTCAAATATGACAATGCTTGGAAAGGCGCGACACACATCTGAATCCCCGTTCACAATATACGTTTTGTCAATATGTGCCAAGTATGACCCCATTGAGCTACCTCTAAATATAAATATTTTTTGATAAAATTTCATACAGATCATTTTTTCGTGAGGTAGAACAATATGGCAACCCGTCCCGGTCGAAATTAAAAAAGTCGAAATTAAGTGCCACCCTACTATGGATAGCCGGTGGGACGCCTACTGGTTGACCTGACCTGACCTGACCCGACCTGGCCTAAATGCATGAAGACATCTGTGATTTCTGATTGTAAGTATGGAGTTAACTTTGCTATTTTTGGAAGAACTTGCATTTTTTAATAGTTTCGTTGAAAAGCCGGAAATGCTCTGTGAGCTCTATATCCCAAGCTTTGGTGTCAGTTCCCAAGATCCCAAGACAGAGGCTGAATTCCCAAGATCTTGGGATAAATCCCAAGGAGTGGTCACGCTGATGCGGACATGGCCCGTCGCCCGTCTTCGAGTTTTCAATTGCAAATTTAAGATTGAATTTCAACTCTTTCAAGACAAAGTAAATTAATATTAATTCCTTGGCATGGCACCATCTTGTGATGCTAGGCAATGGCCATATTTTCTTTTTGTAACAACTGATATCGAGTGTGCGTGAGCTCTCCGTTTGCTGTCCGGATGCGGAGACATTCCTGACCGCCTCCGGACGGAGACCGCATGCGCCCATAGGGCTCTCTCTGTATTAAATTCCGTACGGACCGCAAGCGCTCCGCATAGTGGACGGCGGCCCGCTATACACAAATGTCTTCCTCGTTTCCCAGGTGCCCCCATTAGCTTCATAGGCGCCCTCTTTGGCATATAAGCGCCCTATGTATAGTCATCAGAGACATCCCTGTACATGGGCGGCGCCACCGGGGGGGACGGGGGGACAGGTCCCCCGCTATCGAAAGTTAGGGGGGTACAGTACCCCCCTATCGGCGAGGCCCGTTCAATAGTTGATAATAATGCATTGTAGAGTTATCCGTCGCATTTAATGCATCGTTGGTTAATCAAGGCAGATTCTGAATAAAGATTGCTGTTGGGATGTATCGCAGGGGGTCCTGGTCATCTGCAAAAGGTGCATGGAGCTGTGATGCCTGTAGTTATAAGGTGATCGCAGGGCCTCGGGGATCGTGCCCCCCCCCCCCCTTCTTGGGGCGCCAGGCAGGGTTATTACCTCCCCACCCCACTGCCAGACCCCATTGCCGACAAAACCAAGTTTACTGAAATTCCATAGAGTTCCGTTACTATATGGATATTTTTCATTCCTAATTAGTCAAATTCAAGCATGGCAGTTCTACCACAGGAACCATTTGAAATCTATGCCATTTAAGCACTTGTGGGGACAAGTGTTCGGATAGATCACAGGCATGACCAAAAAAGCACGCAGTAGCCCAAGACCTTATCATTGGGTAGCATCGACTCCCTCTCGTCAAGGGGTTCGATAGCACTCGTTTTTTTTCTGCAAAACTAAGCTCGGTCGGCGGCCGAACGGCTGGGGGTCTAATCGAGCCCCCCCCCTCCCCTTCTTACGTCAGCGGCTGTGAAAATGCCATTACCAGCTGTTGAAACATGGCAGTTGCTTTTGCATGAGTGCACGAAAGGGTTTTAGGTACGTGATACGTGAAAGGTTCTACATGAAAATTGAGATACACCAGCTTACCAAATTGTGCTCACTGTGGTGCGCTCGGTTTTACCTTGACTAGTCTTTGAATTCCGGGGTGAAACAGACCAGTCAAGAAACCTGTTCCATAAGGAGAGCCACTAATGCTAAAGAGATGAGGGATGCGGTTTCCAGAGACCTTCATTACCTCCCAAAGGGGGGTGCCCCGCCATTTGCCAATCCCTGCTGTAGTTGTTACGATTGGAGGGTGAATATGAGAACGACTGCAGGTCGTGCCAGCTCGATCATGACGAACACAATGGTGCCGACATCACAGCTCTACTGCCATTTTTGACGAAGTTAATCAACAAGGACCGGAATCCTACCCTGGGGCATTTCACCTGCAGAGGTCGCCGGACCTGAGACCCTTTCACTCAATTTTTTCAACGGTGCATGCGCTCGTTTTTCCCGCGAAGCTCTTGGTAAGTAAAATCCATCAGAAAGTGTGAACAAATAACGGCTGGTGACCTTCCATGACCTAGCATGACCTTTTGAGTGACCACTGACCACCGATGACATGACCACTGACGGCTAGCCATTAGCTGCACCCTGCCCGTTGCATATGGATCAGGTAGTGATGTCATGATTCTGAAATTATATTGCAGTTTTGACGCACTTGTTAGAGCAGAAGACATTCCCACTTTTCCTCCATGACTATATGATGGTGAAGCCATGAAGCTGACCAGACGTAAGATCGAAAATTTTAAAGTACGAAACGTAAGAATAGCTACTCATACCTAAGCAATTCGCAGCTTGTAGGAAACCAGCTTTGAGTTGGCAAGACTGCAAATTTTGATTTAGAGGCAAGGAGGCCTGAAAAGGTGATCGATCTTAGGTGTCCTAGGATAAGTTTGGAAACGGGATGCACCATTCGATGTGTTTTGGGCTTTGCCAAGTTTCGCGACATTACGTGCCTCGTTTTTTTTTTTTATATACGATCAGTATCTACTTTTGGGATTTTCGGTCAGGCAAGTCCCCCGTCCCCCCCTATCGAAAACCCGTGGCGCCGCCCCTGTCCCTGTATGTCCCACAGTCGTCCCGTTGTCGCATACAATGTGCGCTTAGCATAGGCGTCTCTCTTTTATGCATAGGCGTAGGAACAGGGGGGGCCAGGTGGGCAAGTGCCCACCCACTTTTCGAGGTGGGGGGGCCAACCATGTGTTTTGGCCCACCCACTTTTTACTCGAGGCCCCTCGTCTCGATTTGAGAGGACGTCGTCACCTTTCAGAATAGACAAACTCGGTAAAAATAAGTTCCACGAATCCCCACGCACGGACTCCAAGGGGCCGTGATGGATCCAAGGAGGCCCTCTGTTCATACTTGTCAGTCGAAGCCCCTGAGACTGATGGCCTGAGAGGCCCTAGTGGATCTGAGGAGGCCCCAATATCCACACTGGTCGGGGAGGCCCCTGACACTGGCGGTCTGGGAGGCCCCTCTATCCACACTAGTCAGAGGTCTGAGACTGGTGGTCTGGGAGGCCCCTCCATCCACACTAGTCAGAATAGGCCCCTGACACTGGCGGTCTAGCCGAGGCCCCCTACCCTCACTAGTCAGAGGAGGCCCCTCTATCCTCAATAGTCAGAAGAGGCCTATCCATCTACACTGTAGTCAGAGGAGGCCCCTGAGACTGATGACCTGAGAGGCCCTTATAATCACACCAGGCAGAAGAGACCCCTGAGACTGATGGTATGAGAGGCCCTTATATTCACACCAGTCAGAAGAGGCCCCCGAGGCTGATGGCTGTGAGGCCCTTCTGTTCATATAACTGGCCACTGGAGGCCCCTGAAACCGGTGGTCTGGGAGGGCCCTCTATCCAAACTAGTCAGAAGAGGCCCCTGAGGCCGATGGTCTGAGAGGCTCTTATATTCATACTGGCCACAAGAGGCCCCTGAGACTGATAGTCAGAGAGGTCCACTCCTAATGAATCTGAGGGGGCCCTCTATCCACATTTACACTTTTCGAGGGGGGCCCCCGAGACTGATGGTCTGAGAGGCCCTTTTATTTATACTGTCCACAGGAGCCCCCTGAGATTTATAGTCTAAGAGGTTCTCTATTTATACTAAGCAGAGGCCCTAGGACTGATGGTCTAACAGGCCCTTCTATTTATACTAGCCAGAGGAGGCCCATGATACTGATTGTCTGAGAGGCCCTTCTATTCAAACTAGGCAGATGAGGCCCCTGAGAATGATAGTCCGAAGAGCCATGCGGCGGCAACTGGCCGTGGCCATATTTCGGCTCGGTAAGGCCCCACAGAGCTCATGAGAGCACCTCAAGGGCTCCTAAGTAGATACGCTTATCCCCATAAGTGTGCCACGCCGGCTTCTGAAGGCTCCTTGTAGGCATCTAAAGGGCCCTTTCCGGCCTCCAACGGCTCCACCCGCCTGTGATGGCTCCACACCAGTGTTAATGAGCGCCACACAGCGGCGCCTTTGAGGGTCATACTAGTGTCTCTTAGGGCCCTATATCGGTGGCTCTGGGGGCCCCACACCGGCGCCTCTGTGGGCCACCACACCTGTGTATCTCAAGGCTCTATAGCTATATCTGAAGGACCCACACCGACACCTCTGAGGGTCCCACACCAGTATCTCGGAGCTCTGAAGGCCCCACACCGGTGACTCTGAGGACTCACCGGCTCCTGAGAGCACCATGTTGAATGTTGATGTCTAACGGCTCCACAAGGCCACTGAAGGCACCACACAAGCTCTCACTGAGCTCTAATGTCCATGTACCGGCCTCTGAGGGATTTAAGCCAGCGCATTCATAGCTCCACACCAGCAATTGTAAGGGCTCCACACTGAAGTATCTGAGGGTTCCACACCGGTGTCTCTAAGGGCCACATACCGGCATCTCTGAGGGCCCCATACCGGCGTCTCAGAGGGTCCACATCTGGCGGGCACCCATCAGCGACTGAAGGTCCCACACTGTCGACTCCGAGAGCCCCATCTGCGTCTGGGAGCAACATGCCGTCTCTAAGAACCACAGCGGCCCCTCTGTCGAAAGATGGGCGTCTGCATGCCAAATGGGAGCGGTTCTGAGACAGTAGGGCACCTACGTGCAATAGAGGGGCGCCTATGAAGCCCATAGGGGCGCCTCAATGCGAAAGAGGGGTGCCTCTGAGGCCTGCATATATGGGCGTCCACATGCAATAGAGGTCTGCGACTGCAATTGATCAATGCCATGGGGGTGCATTCATAAGAAACAGGGGCGCCGGCATGGCAAATAGAGACGCCTTCAAGTGTCCATAAAAGAGAGACGCCTATGATAAGCGCACATTGTATGCGACAATAGGGCGACTGTGGGACATATAGGGATGTCTCTGATGACTATACATAGGGCGCTTATATGCCAAAGAGAAAGAGGGCGCCTATGGAGCTAATGGGGGCAGCTGGGAAACGAGGAAGACATTTGTGTAAGGGTTTTCAGGGGTCATGCGCCGTTTGCGGCAAATAGATTCTAAAAAAATCGGAGGGGGAATAAGTTTTAAAAATGGTGCGGACTTTCCGCACTGTTCGCTTAAGCGGTTACGCCCCTGGGTACATCTGACCGATCTCAGAAGCTAGATTTGGAGGTCATACTTGAAAGCAGCCAGCAGGACGAGGTAAAAGTTGGAGGCCTCTGTAAATAGGAGGCCCCCTGGAAAAGGAGGCCCCTTGACAGGGTGGCCCACCCACTTTTCATGACGTTCCTACGCCCGTGCTTTTATGGACACTTGAAGGCGCCTCTCTTTGACATGCCTCTCCCCTGTTTCTTATGAATGCACCCCCATGGCATTGATCAATTGCAGTCGCAGACCTCTAATGCATGTGGATGCCCATATATGTAGGCCTCAGAGGCGACCCTCTTTCGCATTGAGGCGCCCCTATGGGCTTCATAGGCGCCCCTCTATTGCACGTAGGTGCCCTACTGTCTCAGAACCGCTCCCCTTTGGCATGCAGACGCCCATCTTTCGTACGGAGGAGCCGTTGTGGTTCTTAGAGACGGCATGGTGCTCCCAGACGCAGATGGGGCTCTCGGAGTCGACAGTGTGGGACCTTCAGTCGCTGATGGGTGCCCGCCAGATGTGAACCCTCGGAGACGCCGGTATGGGGCCCTCAGAGATGCCGGTATGTGGCCCTTAGAGACACCGGTGTGGAACCCTCAGATACTTCAGTGTGAAGCCCTTACAATTGCTGGTGTGGAGCTATGAATGCGCTGGCTTAAATCCCTCAGAGGCCGGTACATGGACATTAGAGCTCAGTGAGAGCTTGTGTGGTGCCTTCAGTGGCCTTGTGGAGCCGTTAGACATCAACATGGTGCTCTCAGGAGCCGGTGAGTCGTCAGAGTCACCGGTGTGGGGCCTTCAGAGCTCCAGCCTCCGAGATACTGGTGTGGGGCCCTGAAAGGTGTCGGTGTGGGTCCTTCAGATGTATACCTATAGAGCCTTGAGATGCACAGGTGTGGTGGCCCACAGAGGCGCCGGTGTGGGGCCCCCAGAGCCACCGATATAGGGCCCTAAGAGACACTATATATAGTTTGAATAGAAGGGCCTCTCAGACCATCAGTCTCATGGGCCTCCTCTGGCTAGTATGAATAGAAGGGCCTGTTAGACCATCAATCCTAGGGGCCTCCTCTGGTTAGTATAAATAGAAGAGCCTCTCAGACCATTAATCTCAGGGGGCTCCTGTGGACAGTATAAATAAAAGGGCCTCTCAGACCATCAGTCTCGGGGGCCCCCCTCGAAAAGTGTAAATGTGGATAGAGGGCCCCCTCAGATTAATTAGGAGTGGACCTCTCTGACTATCAGTCTCAGGGGCCTCTTGTGGCCAGTATGAATATAAGAGCCTCTCAGACCATCGGTCTCAGGGGCCTCTTCTGACTAGTATGGATAGAGGGCCCTCCCAGACCACCGGTTTCAGGGGCCTCCAGTGGCCAGTTATATGAACAGAAAGGCCTCACAGCCATCAGCCTCGGGGGCCTCTTCTGACTGGTGTGAATATGAGGGCCTCTCATACCATCAGTCTCAGAGGCCTCCTCTGCCTAGTGTGAATATAAGGGCTTCCCAGGCCATCAGTCTCAGGGGACTCTTCTGACTGGTGCCGGATTGAGGGACCTCCCAGACCGAAAATTTTGGGGGTCTCCTGTGGCCAGTATGAATAGAAGGACCTCTCAGTCCATCAGTCTCATGAGCCTCTTCTGCCTGGTGTGATTATAAGGGCCTCTCAGGTCATCAGTCTCAGGGGCCTCCTCTGACGACGGTGTAGATGGATAGGCATCCCAGACCATCAGTCTCAGGGGCCTCTTCTGACTATTGAGGATAGAGGGGCCTCCTATGACTAGTGAGGGTAGGGGGCCTCAACTAGACCGCCAGTGTCAGGGGCCTATTCTGACTAGTGTGGATGGCGGGCCTCCCAGACCACTAGTCTCAGACCTCTGACTAGTGTGGATAGAGGGGCCTCCCAGACCGCCAGTGTCAGGGGCCTCCCCAGACCAGTGTGGATATTGGGGCCTCCTCAGATCCATTAGGGCCTCTCAGGCTATCAGTCTCAGGGACTTCGACTAACAAGTATGAACAGAGGGCCTCCTTGGATCCATCACAGCCCCTTGGAGTCCGTGCGTGGGGATTCGTGGAACTTATTTTTACCGAGTTTGTTTATTCTGGAAGGTGACGACGTCCTCTCAAATCGAGACGAGGGGCGTCGAGTAAAAAGTGGGTGGGCCAAAACACATGGTTGCCCCCCCCCCACCTCGAAAAGTGGGTGGGCACTTGCCCACCTGCCCCCCCCCCCTGTTCCTACGCCTATGTACATCAAATATGATAATTGTAATTAAACTGACAAATGATTATGATCGAAAATCTTTTCTTGTTAGTTGCAAAATCTTTAAAACAATTATTTAATCATAATTTTGTTAAAACACGATAATATTTAACATGAATAATTAAATAAATTTATCACTTATCCATCACTATGCTATAAACAACACCGTCCACGCGGCGGCCGCCCGGAACGAAAAAACGCAGAAACCGTAAAAACGCGGAAACCGAAATCACGCAGAAACCGAAAAAACGCTGATAGTGTAACCTGAGCTTAAAATCGGAAAGCAGCATGCATATTTACGTCTGGACAACGAGTTGCGGGGAAAAGTGATGATTTTGTTGCAGTTTTAGGAGCCGGTGATTGGGCTGGATTTTTGGGTTACTTTTTCGTTCCGATTCATGTATTTCATACCTACTGTTCGGCTTTTGAATATTTTAGTTCTTTCAGATAAATATTACTTGCCTTACAACTTTTGTAAAAGGGACCGTGTATATCACACCACGGTGAGATTTACACAATACCGGCCATTTGTGTAAATCACACCCACCCCGGTGTGATATACACAAAATCTACTACGTAGTGTAAATCACACCCGGGTGAGGAATACACAGAGATGGCAGCTGTGTGTATATCTCACCACGATGTGACGTCATAGCAACGCTGAACGTCCATTGGTCAGAGCAGTGACTCTGCTCGCCCATTGGTCAGATCAGACTAAGCACTACGAATATTCCGGCGGGATTCCGGGCGTCCTCTCTCTCGGAATCAGCTGACCGCCTGGCCTAGTGGTGAAGGTGCTTGCACCATGATACGAATGTTGCGGGTTCGAGTCCCGTCGGCGCGGGCGCTTTTTCCCGCATTTTCGCTTTTCCTTGGTAGCGGTGGGTTCGCTGCCGACCGACAAGTTTAAAAGCACCAATACAATATGGAAAGCGACGTCTGAATGCTCGTGGCGAAGCGGTGCAGTGCCGAAGGCAATGCCTTAGTTCCCGCATTTTCGCTTTTCCTTGGTAGCGGTGGGTTCGCTGCCGACCGACAAGTTTAAAAGCACCAATACAATATGGAAAGCGACGTCTGAATGCTCGTGGCGAAGCGGTGCAGTGCCGAAGGCAATGCCTTAGGAGAGATTACAGGCAATGGTAAGTCAAATATTTTTAGGTTAAGTGGTTGTGTATCTGGCTTCAGGCCGAAGGCCTGAAGCCTGATGCACAACCACTTAACCTAAAAATATTTGACTTACCATTGCTTGCAATCTCTTCATGCGAGTAACTTCTTCCTCATCCACGGGTAGGCAAAAATCAGTAGGTCAGGTTAGGTTAGGTTAGGTTAGGTTAGGTTAGGTTAGGTTAGGTTAGGTTAGGTTAGGTTAGGTTAGGTCAGGTCAGGTCTAAGGTTTGGTTAAGTGTCTTGTTACCGTGCCTACTGTGTAAATCTCACCCAGGTGCTGCGTGGTTTGACACCCAGGTGTGATTTACCCACTACCGAGCACACAGTGTATATCACACCCTGGTGAGATTTACACATTGGCTAGGCCTACTGTGTAAATCACACCTAGGTGCTGCGTGGTTTGACACCCAGGTGTGATTTACACACTAGGAGCACATTGTGTATATCACACCACGGTGTGATTTACGCATTTGCCGGGCCTACTGTGTAAATCACACCCAGGTGCTGCGTGGTCTGACACCCGGGTGTGATTTACACACTAGGAGCACATTGTGTATATCACACCCCGGTGTGATTTACGCATTGCCGGCCCACTGTGTAAATCACACTCCCCGTGGTGTGATATACACAGGAGTAGTGTATTGTGTAAATCACACCCGGGTGAGGTTTACACTACAGTGCGATGCATTATGTAAATCTCACCGTGGTGTGATATACACGCGTCCTTTGTAAAAACGTTTCATTTTTTATAAGCCGACGTTCAGAGTCCTAAAAATACATCAGCACTACAGTCATTGTAAACAAACAAATGGAGAGCGCCACTTCGCCAAGGAACTCCAGGTAAGGACACCAGCCGTTTGACCTTGAACGCCGCCGGCCGGCCGGTGACGTCATTGGAGGCAAGCCGGCTCGGCGGACATGCCGAGCGAATGCATAACGGAGGGGCGTTGGAACGTTGCAGGAGCCGGGGAGATATTTTAATGTGGTTGCATAACACTATTGTTATGTTGATTGATCTTCAGACTGCATTATTATAAACCTCGATGCATCCTAGGCCCGGATCTAAAGACACTAAGACGGGTGCAATAACGGCGACGCGATCCCGTCTTTGGCGAATCTAGAGGTGTCGTAAGGACTCAGGCCGAATCTGACCGTCTATTTTTAGGGAAACGGGGTGGATGAATTGACAACCGATGGTTTAAGAGATGATGAGAAGGGATCCGGTCGTCGACTGTTGTTTGAAAGACAACGCATGTTGTACTGGGCGGATAACCATCAGAGGTAATGCCTGAACGTAGGCAAACATAATTGGTCTGTCATAATGTTTAGGAATATAAAATCGTAATGGAGATCATTGAGGATATGATATCTACTACATTACGAGAATTCACTAATTACTACGGCCCATAGGGGCACCGCCGGAGCTGTTGTTTTACCATCGGTCCCAGGCAGCTCCAGGGAGCTGCAGTACCCGGCGGCCAAAGCGGCACCTCGTCGACTCGCAGGTCCTGTGGGATTCCGTGATGCTTCAGTGCTTCACCCACAGAAGCACGTGCAGAGCAGTAGAATGTGGGAAAACATTCCTTACATTTTGAGGTCAAGTATAATAATTTTCGCCTGGTTATGAAGTTTCATACTAGCGAAGCGACACCAGGGCCCAATCTTACCAATGCCGTGGATGCAGAGGCCGTGGATGCCAACCACGGCGGCTGATCCACGGCACTCCATTTACCCAATCTTACCAATGCCGTACCACGGCATTTCTATTCACCGCATTTTGCCCACGGTACAATTCAGCGCCAGCAGAAAACACGCAATGTGATTGGTCAATTCTTGTCACCTTCGCTGTTGGAAATTGTGCGTAATGCTTGTGAACAGGTATAGCTCTCTATTTAAAGTTTTGTCGGGCGTTTATTTGTTTTAGAGACATATATATGTGTGAAGGATAAGTTATTTGTGGAAAACGTGATAGCAAACTATGAAAAACTAAAGCCTGCCTAAAGAATTCTCCTGAAAAGCGGATTACTGGCCTAATAAACTTCCGCGAGGACATTCTTGCGCTGAGAAAATCGAGTGAATTAGTTTTCAACTTCGTGTCGCTACTCATCATTTCTATTTACTTACTGTTAAGATATTGCAACAGTTTTTAGATAAAATTATTGAAGTAACGACCTAGTGATATCTCCGCTGCTGTTTTTAAGTCATTGGAATAATGCAATTGAAATGCAGCTTGTAAAGCTTAAACTTTGGGTTCATGCACCGGGCCAGCTCAAGCTATAGCCTATTTTTCTGCTTTTTACAAGCATCAGGGCTGCGGAGTCGGAGTCGGAGTCGGAGTCGGAGTCGGTCGGAGTCGACAGTTGTGACCGGAGTCGGAGTCGGAGTCGATTTTAGAAACCCGAGCCGGAATCGGAGTCGGAGTCACCGAAAATCTGTCGACTCCGCAGCCCTGCTAGGTCTGCGGAGTCGGAGTCGGGAGTTGGAGTCGGTCGGAGTCGACAATTCTGCCCGGAGTCGGAGTCGGAGTCGGAGCTGGTTTTTGAAAGCCGGAGTCGGAGTCTGAGTCGGAGTCGCCGAAAATCCATCGACTCCGCAGCCTTGACAAGCATGATAACAAAAGGAATTCCTCAAAATATTAAAGAAACTCTTCTACGTCTCAAAACCATATCAAGAAAAAGGCTTCCAGTTCAGAAGTCAGATTGAGACGCATGAAGACAGCATGCTTCGTAGCTGTCTGTGCCAGACAGAAAGTGGTAAAATATGCATTGTGAGTGCTGATATAATTGTTTAACAAGTTTACGGTATTTAATTGTTTTAAATATTTACTTAGAAATCATTAAGTACCTATGTTTGTGAGACGTCCGGACGGGGTGAACACTGAAACACCCATATTATAGCATATAGATAGGTTTGGCATTGGTAAGATTGGGCCCAGGTGCTAAAATCGCCTCCACGATCTCGTATGGATTTGAAAAATAAGACCATATAATGAATGAACATGTTTATTTTTATGGATTTGAGTGTGATTTTATCCCTGGAAAATACATGTTTTTGAAATAATCACTATGCGTGTAATCGTCGCTCTAAGATGTCAAGGGCATTATATGAAGAATTCTTTACTTAGAAAATAATAATAGTGTCAAATATTGCATAGTAACATCCTCCCAACGACCTATCCCTTTCACAACACCCGCCATTCACGGCACTAAAAGGTGGCGTGAATGGAACGGCCACCGACAGCGCAAACAGCTGATTATTTGCGTTTGTTCTGCCGCCTTCGCGGCAGCTTGTGCCACTGCCCATGTTAAAGCACTGCCAAAATGCCGTGGATAAACATCGACCGCATGCCGTGAATGAGATGGCGTGAATAGCTATCCACGGCATTGGTAATATGCCGTTGCCGTGAATGGGCTCCATTCACGGCATTTTGCCTATTCACGGCATTGGTAAGATTGGGCCCAGGGGCCGTATTCACGTCGACTTCGTAAGTCAATTTTCTTTCGTAAGTATAATTTGGTAATCACGTCAACACTTCTTAAGTTTTTCCTTACGAAATGTCTGGATATCTACGAAAATCGGTATTCACGTCGAATTCCTAAGTGCAAATGGCATTCACGTCGAAATTCGTAGGAAATGTCTTACGAAATGCGTAAGAAGTGTTGGGTGCATTGACCTTTGCTTTAACCATTGAGATTTGGGGATCTTTCTTGTGAGGATGTTCATAACATTGAACGTATTTTCACGTAACGAATCCGA
Source organism: Amphibalanus amphitrite (assembly GCF_019059575.1). Lineage (NCBI taxonomy): Eukaryota > Metazoa > Arthropoda > Thecostraca > Balanomorpha > Balanidae > Amphibalanus > Amphibalanus amphitrite. Next base: position 11,484 of record NW_024881498.1, on the reverse strand, counting down.
GAGATATAAAATGACGATAATAACTCAAGTTTATTGTAAGAGACAAAGCTTTCGATACGTGTCGCACAGTATCTTGATCACTGTCAATGAGATGAAGAATACCTACCATATTCTTCAACTAATTGACAGTGTGAGTGATCAAGACACTATACGTATCAAAAGCTTTGTCTCTTACAATAAACTTGAGTTATTATCGTCATTATATATATATATATATATATATATATATATATATATATATATATATATATATATATATATATATATATATATATATTGGTCACACAACTACATCACTGAGCCGCCGACTGACAATGCACTTACAAGACGGAGGACCCAAGGCACATCTTCATGACCAGCACGGAACCCGACTCACGAGAGACTTACTGACAAACAACACCACAATAATAGCGCGACAAAACGACAAACGACGACTGGCCATCACCGAAACCATCATCATCCGCGACACATCACCCATCATCAACACACACATGAAAACTCTGACAAACATTCCACTGTTCGACAGACAAATGATGTAATATGTGAAAGTTGAAACGATGTGTCATCGATGAATTGTGATGGTTTGTTGCTGTTATGCAAGATCCAATGTGAATATTCACGGTAACGATGTTATGACATGTGTATTTAGCTGGATGTAGATTTGTGTTCGAAAGAGTGGTGCCATGAAACAAATAGGACGATGTTTGAAGAAATGTTAATATTTTATTCATCTGTGACATATATTGCGCGGCATCATTTGTGTATATTCATTTCTCTGATGATGATCAATGTTGATCGAAAGCTAAGATAAATATAACAGCGAACGAATTATGAACGAACTTTAATTTGCATCCTAATGAGTAACCGATTTACGACAACTTTAATCTCGATCGCAGCCATTGCTTCTTTTGGTGAGTTACTTTTCTCTTTGAACGATGAGGAAAGAAGTACTGTCCGACGTCTCGAAAATGAAACAAAAAAGCTAAATAACACCAAACATGCTGTCGTGTTTAATGACATATGTATCAGAGAGAACCTGCTTCCCAAATATTCTGATATATATATATATATATATATATATATATATATATATATATATATATATATATATATATATATATATATATATATATATATATATATGCAACAAACTTATGCCAGATTAAATATAGCGAACAAACTAATAAGTGACGTTTCGACTTCTTATTGCTAAAGTCTGCCTCAGAAGTTAACTCTGGCAAGCCATATCTGCTTCTCAAGAAGATATGGCGAGAAGATATGAGAAGAGAAGATATGAGAAGCAGATATGGCTTGCCAGAGTTAACTTCTGAGGCAGACTTTAGCAATAAAAAGTCGAAACGTCACTTATTAGTTTGTTCGCTATATATATATATATATATATATATATATATATATATATATATATATATATATATATATATATATATATATATATATATATATATATATATATCGACACCTTTTTTAAACCCCACATTTGTTCTCCGGTGAATTTCAGACAAGATGGTTAGAGACCTTCAAAAAAGGTACAATCACTCGATTTTTCTCAAGTTTGTCTGTCTTGGCAGATAAAGCAATACCAGAACAGTCCTACGAACACACATATTTGAAAATGGCAAAACATAGGTACCTATCATGCATTTTTGTATTTAATTCGCTGAAGGACAAATGCAAAGTTTGTAATGGTAACAAGATTACGACCGAGCACACCCAATCGCCTCCTGGTCATCCCTGGCTACTCCATCAGCCGGGTGGACCGACCTGACGGCCGAGGCTTTGGTGGCGTCGCCATCATCACCAAAGCGGACCTTACGCCTGTAGCACTGAAGCCACCAAGCTCGCAGTGCCCGGACAGTCTTCTGGAATCGCAGTGGGCATTGTTGAAATTACCAAAAAATCGCAATCTGATTGTCTGCTCGGTGTACCGACCGCCGCGTTATTCCGCGACCGCACTGCGTGCGGATTTTACCGACTTGGAAACTTAGCTTCAGCGTGTCCTTATCGACCACCCCAACGTCCCGTTTGTTATATGCGGCGATCTGAATTGTGACTTGTTAAAGAGCGCTAGCTCTCCCGCCCGTCAACACATCAGCGAGTTCCTCTCTGACTACTCCCTGGATCAACTCGTGACAACATCAACATTCACTACCGGTTCTCTCTTGGACGTGTGTATTGTACAAAACCGAAAATTTGTGCGTTCTTATAGCGTAGTCCATTGCCATTTCAGCCCACACAAACTCATCCACGTGACCGTCGACGTGCCTAAGCAGCGCCTAAAACCAACTGTCATCCAATCTAGATCACTTAACCAAGTGGACGTTCACTCTATCAACCAAGAGCTGCTGAGTGTCGATTGGCAGGAAGTTTATAACTCGACGTCTGTTGCTGACAAGTGGCAGGTCTTTTTAGACAACTTTCTACCTGTCTTCGACGACCATGCCCCCCTCAAAAATGTGCTGATAAGAAATCCTACAGCGCCCCCTGTATCTGCCGCCACCCGCGACATCATGTCCAGGCGTCGCTCCGCGTTACGTCGGCTAGGCCGCGAGTCTCCCGAGTATAAGGCTCTTAACCGCTCCGTCCGTGCCGCCTTACGCCGAGACCGCCGTCACGTCCTCCAAAACGAGATCAGCGAGCGTGGGGTAAACAAAGTCTGGCAAAGCATCAAATCAGTGATCGCTGGAAAGAAAGATGGTCCAAATATTCAGCCCGATCTGTCTCCCGACGATCTGAACTCCTTCTTCGTCTCTGTCGGGCCCCGCATTGCCGCCGAACTGAGTACCCAAAACAACGATACTGATCTAAATGTACGTCTACCCCGTGTCGGCGCATGCAGCTTTAGGCCGAGGGCCATCACTCTCGGGGAACTCGGACTCACAGTGTTCAGCATGCGAAACTCTGCCGCGCGTGGCACTGACGGTATATGCATCCGCATGTTAAAAGTATGCTTCCAAACTATTGGCGACATCATTTTACACATCATTAACGTCTCAATCACCCGTTCCGACATTCCTGACCCCTGGAAACACTCTATCGTTCAACCGATCTTCAAGTCGGGCAACCCATCTGACCCCAGCAATTTCAGACCGATCTCCCTAGTTCCCGTAATCATGAAAATCATCGAGCGTGTAATCCATCAGCAGCTCTATCACTATCTCACCCATAACCACCTTCTTTCGTCTACCCAACACGGATTCCGCCCCCGACACTCCACTGAGACTGCACTGCTGTCAGTCACAGATAGCATCCTTGCCGCCACCGATAGGGGTGAGATCTCAATGCTATGCCTCATAGACCTTAGCAAATGTTTTGACGTCATTGACCATGAACTCCTTGTCAAAAAGCTCCAAATCCACGGTATTGAGACCTCCTGGTTTTCCGCTTATCTTCAGGGACACACGCAGAGTGTATCCCTGAAAGACAAAACCGGCCGTAAGATAACCTCTCGACCGCTCCCAAACACCGTAGGAGTTTTCCAGGGTTCGGCTTTGGGTCCCCTCCTCTTCACTATATTCTCCAACGACCTCTCACTATTTGCCGGAGACGCCACCGCTTATCAGTACGCAGACGACACCCAGATATTGGTGAGCGGCCCACGCAACGACATCAGGAGTCTCATCTCGCGCATGGAGGCATCGCTAGAGTCACTTAACGCATGGTTCTGCGCACACGCCCTGAAAGTCAACGCTTCTAAAACTCAACTGATGGTATTCGGTAGCCGACAAAACCTACGTAACCTGCCTCGCTTCAAAATCTCTTTCCGTGACGCTGAGCTCCTGCCGTGCGCGCAGGTGGGAAACCTGGGTGTTGTATTCGACGGCGCACTCACCTGGGAAGCACACGTGGCCGAGCTGAGCCGTCGCTGCATGGGCGTACTGATCGGCCTCTCCCACGCACGACACTGCCTCCCAGACGGTATCCTCAAAACGATCGTGACTGCACTCGTCATCTCGCGCGTCCAGTACTGCCTCACTGTATATGGAAATGGCTCCCAGAAAAACTTCGACCGACTTCAAAAAATTCTAAACTTTGCAGCACGGGTCATATTCGGCCGCCGGAAATTCGATCACGTCTCTGGCCTCCGCGATTCACTCGGATGGATGCCTCCGAAAGCTATGGCCGATGTTAAAACCATGGTAACTGCGCAGAAAATAATAAGCAACGGCGAGCCCGAAGCACTAGCTGCCATCTTCATGAATAACAGTGACGCGCGAGAGAGGTCCACTCGACAGGACCACCTTTTCCACCTTCCACGCTCGCGGCTCGAGACTGGCAAGCGTCGATTCGGCTACCGGGCCGCGGCGCTACTAAACAGTCTGCCTCCCGGTGTCATCGAACAGCGCCCCGCCCCATTCGCTCGTGCGGCCAAGGCTGCAGTCTGTCCGGCGATGGCGACCGCCCGACGATGACCCGTGTCAGAGGAAGGAGGTGCGACATCCGTGTGCGGTGTGCTGTCTTGAATCGTACGTTTGTATAGGTATAGAGAGAGCGAATGTCCAGCGATTGAATCTGTATGCCTGTGTTTCTTGTCCCCGCATGTTTTTGTTTGTGCCCGACTCAGACTCTGGACTGTAATCGCCACGCCCCGCGTGGATTGTCCATGAAGGTAATACAATACAATACAATACAAGATTATGAGGATTTTCTTTTTATACAAGAGATCATTCGAGGCGGGGTTTTTGAACTGTATTTAGCATAGTTAAAAATGAATATTGTATTTAGCATTTGCTAGTTTCATTATTATTACTATTTCAGTATACCCGACAACCACAAAGTAGTTGGTATTACGATGAGTAGTGAGTAGTGGTACATCTTCATGTACCACTTCATGCATACACATTACATACACATGCATACACCGCACAATGTTCAATTCTTCATACATCGAATTGTTACACATTCAGGCCGCTTTATCAAGCATGTAATGCACAAATTCAGTTTTAGAACAGTTCCGTACCATCGTACGTACATGGAAAGGAAGACTGTTCAACAATTTCGAGCCACGGTAAGACAACATGTCTTTTTATGTATATTCGGTTTAACCGAGAATCTATCTTCGGAAAAAACCGAGATAGCCATTTGAAAGACAAAGTAGAATCACGTATAACCTTTTTTGTTACGTCTTGATTCCTTTAAAAATGAAGATGTTAGCGGCGTTGGAAATTTTGCCGTTTTTGAGGCGAAAATGGCGAACATGACGTCACTAAAACGTCAATTTCTCAAAAAAAATTCCGACGGATTTCGCTCAAATTTTCAGGGAACGTGTCAAATTGATGTATGATAAGGTACTAAAAGTTTGACGTCGCTGGCGTAACGCGTTTAGAAGTTATTGGCGAAAAACGGGAGGGGGACAGATTCTGTCCCCCCCCTAGCGGGGCGCGGGTTAACCCTATTCCTGGCGGGCTCCGCCGGGACAAGAAACTGGGGGGGGGGGCCGATTTGGCCCCTCTTCAGATCTAAAAAACTACACATCGCAGCGACAAACGGCAAACGGCGTTTGATAGGTCGTTTAAAGATCTACAACTTTTACATAAAACATCTTCAGGTCAGGTCAATATTGAGGTCACCAGAGGTCATCAACGATAAAATGTTTTGGAATTAGTAACCTATATAACTTTAAAACTAAGAAACATAGAGACATAAAACCATACATTTTTTGTTGCTCTCGCCGAGGCGATGCGAAATAAGTATGTGATGACCTTCACAGGTCAATTTGAAATTTGACCTGAGGTCAAGGTCAGGTCATTCATCAATGAGGTTGTGGGGTATGGTCATGCTGCATACCAAACGACGCGCCTTGACCAGGGCGAGCAGTTTGGTACCACTTACAATTCTTTAGCACCATCATGTCGTGATTTATTGACAGAAAAACAATTTATGACGTCACATGACCTCAGATGACCTTTGCTGGTGCCCCTGTCAATGAGCGGCACCAGGATCATCACCGATGAGATAATCTTCCATAATACTGAAAGAATTGGGTGGTTTTGACTCGTTTACACGAAACAGGAGGCGTTTCAATATTTTCCCATAGGCTTGCAATGTAAAGGTCGCGAGTCTGGCCTGACCTCAGGTCACAGATATGAAATTTCTGAGATATATAAATTGCACATACTGGTACCCTAACTAAAACCTGAAGAGAAGAAATTGATCGGTCAAAAACTCTAGCTCTGGCGTGATTGCAAACTTTTCTGAGGTGGGGTCACCAAACCGCCTCTGGTGACCTGACCTGACCTGACCCGGCAACTTTTTTTTGTCAAAATGTGCGCAATGAATGTTTAGAAAAAGTCACCGAGTATGAGCTTTCCGTCTTGCGGCGTTTGACAATGGCACAAGAAAAACCTGAAGAGGGGGGGGGGGGCCTTAAAGGCCCCCGCCAGGAATAGGGTTAAGGGAATCAAGTCGTAACAAAAAAGGTTATACGTGATTCTACTTTGTCTATGAAATTGCTATCACGGTTTTTTTGAAAATTTTTTATTTGGGCCCAAATTTTTTGAAAAAGTGACTTTTTTGGGAAATTAATTATAAAATCCAAAATTTTGACTTTAATTAAAAAGGTGTATTAGTACGAGACACCTTGAAAGCTGATCAATTGGAAAGGTTGACATGCTGTTTTTTCGCCGGTGTGACACGACCAACTGATACAAATTCTCGGATGCATTTACATGAGCAGTAGCACACGTACAGCATTACGCACGCACGCACGCACACTTACGCACATACACAATTTGTCGCTTAGCACATGGACATTGTGTAGTATTTACAAAAAGGACATGCATCCTCTCTCTATTCATGTTGACGTTTGACGTCCCGCGTCTGTTTAGCGGCCGTTGAGTAGCGCCACTAGGCGATTGCGGAGCTCAGCACCCTGTCGGAGCAGCGCCGCTCCGTTGCCCTCTGCAAGCTGCAGCTCAGCTCTCGGCTCTTCTGGCTCCGGCTCTTGTTCTGGCTGCTCATCAGGCACAGGCAGACCAGCCAGCATGCACAAGTTATGTAGCGTAGTGCACGCAACGACTATTTTGGACGCCTTCTCGGGTGAGTACTGAAGGACTCCACCAGAGCGATCCAGGCACCTGTAAAACAGCAGTCGAAGCAGTAACAAAAATGTACCTATGCGTTGGGGGTGAAAACAACTGGCAATTCAACCAACAATTAAATTAAAAAAAAACTGGGATGCATGCAGTGGCACTCGGTGAGCTTAGCAAATCCTGCAAGTTTGAATTAAGGCGACGAACAGCTCTAGATTGTATGGAAAAAATAGTGTACTTTTAGTGCCATTTTGACAATTATAGAGTTTTGTGACCTTGTGACTTGAAAGGAGGTCACTGAAGCTCAAAACGCCTAGGACATGTGTCAAATGAATGTCCTAAGTTGTTTCTGAAATTGTGTGGCGCTAAGTGCCTCGGCACGTATGCTATTAACGAAAAACTCCGTCATTCCATTGCCGCTAAGCTACTCCAACTTTACCCTGACCTTGTACTAGTTTTTGTGACCTGGTGACCTGACCTAAAACGACTGAAACCTGAAATTTTCGGGAGATATGTCAAAAGGTTGCCCTAGAAAGTATGCAATATTTGGTGGCGCTGTGGGCCGCCCTTTTTACGCTATTTGTGAGAACCCTTAGGGAGTTGCATCTTGCATCAACCCCCGTCGCTGGGCGAGTGTTAGTACATTCCAGCAGACGATTTTTAAGACGAGCAAGAAGGTTTTTCTCACCTGTACCGTGACTTCAGCATCCCAAAACTCCGCTCTACGATGGAGCGGCACTTGGTGTGACGCCTGTTGAAAGCCAGTTTATCTGCCGTCATCTCATCTTGTTGTCGCTCATCGAATGGGACAACGAGCCAGGGGCGAAGAGGATAACCGCTGTCGCCCAGCAGGTAGCCCAGTTGGCCGTTCGATGCTGCAAGCAGCTGTCCCACGGCACTTTGTTCAAAGACAAAGGCGTCGTGGCTCGCTCCAGGAAACTTCGCTACCACATTGGTGAACAGCATGTTACTGTCGCACACGGCCTGAATGTTCAGGCTATGTCGCTGATGGCGATTGACGTAGAGGTGCTCGTTTATCGACGGAGCCTTTATGTATATGTGGGTGCCGTCCACACATCCAAGCACTCCGGGTAGGCCAAACTTGACCTCAAACAGATTCTTCGTGACTTGCACCTCTTCTTCTCTGCTTGGAAATCGGATCGCCTCAGGGTGCGTGGCAATGAGAGCCTCACAGAAGCGGTGGATTATGCGGCTGGCAGAGGCTTGGCTGACGTTGACGGTGTCGCCGGCCGGACGCTGAAAGCTCCCCTCAGCCAGAATGCGTAGTGCGCATGCCACCTGTACATCAGGTGGTATGTTGAGACCACGATTGTTGTTTTGTAGGTGGCCACGTACCTTTGTGGTGATGTCTTCCAACATGTTCTTCGGCATGCGATACCTTTTCAACAGAAAAGAGTCATCTTTGTCGAAAACGTTTCCGACGCGCTGAATAGGCCGATAGGGTCGCCGTGCGTCGCCTTCTTCATTTGCGACTAATAGCTCCATCACTTGAAAAGACAAGTCTATAGGGGTTTCACATTCGGATTACGTTTTCACTCCACAAATTCTGAAACTGCACTTTTTTACCTTTGCCACGGGCATATATTTGTAACGGAGCCGAGAGTAACTATAAAGCAGCCCAGAGACAAAAAAGAGAATTATGTCACAAAGCAATGTGCCTTGATAAAAATGATATTTATTGACCTTATTGACTACACGGTATATAGGGCCTTGGACTACACCAGTGGTCGGCAGGTCCTCCGGGGTCGTGCCCCCTTTTTTGGCGCCAGGCAGCGCCATTACCCCCACCTGCCAGACCCCATTGGTGATATAACCATGGTTACTAAAATTCCATACTTTTCCGCGACTCTTTGGGTACCATATCTGCGAGAAACCACAGGCTCCCCCCCCCCCCCTGCGGTTTCTCGCAAATATCTCAAAAAAGTTGAGCGCCACCATTTTGTCACATTTTGTCATGCATTTTGTCTGCACATGTTGTGAAAATTTCAGACCAAAGTCGCTCAAAGTCAGGTCACCAGATCACGTCAAGTGACCTCTCCTCAGTAAAAACTGTAAACGCCTGTTGTAGCTACACAGAGTAACAGATGTCTTTCAAACTTTCAGGAATTGACAAAGGCAACAAAACGTGTACAAAATTTGCATCTCGGATATTTGATGTAGGTGATCAAAGGTCAGCTCACTTTCACGCCCTCTCTCGTTATCAATGGGAGAGGTCGCAAAGTCAATGGTAGAAATTAAAAGACGCCTCTTTTGGATGAGTGTCATTCCTAGCACTGTGAAGCACTGAATCACAAGTAAACATGACCATTGACCACTGAGCCGGAAAACTGCACCCGTAACCCCGCTGTATGTCCCTGAGGTCATTTCAGGTCGTGAACGGTATCTAATAGTTTTTCGCTATTAACTTTTGATACCTAAATGCATGCCAGAGCGATGAAAATACCTTAGATGTGTTTAGCTCGACGACACGGATCACCTGATGTGCAACAAGACCTTCGATGCTTCTCGACGGGGGGAGTACGATGCTGATAAAAGTGAGCTCTTGCAAGTTCTGAGTGATTAAACGCTACTGAAGAAAAACTATCAGCAAACAACGTACATTTTATCAGCAAACAACGTACATTTTAGCCATTTTTGTCTCCGCAGGCTAAATCGTTATTCTTAGGTTAAATCTGAGGGCGTCATCAGAAAAAAACGTTAAGAGAGCTATCGAATGCGTTTTTCCGCAGCTCTGTAGCTCTATCCTTTCCTGAGCTATAGGCCAGTTTGTTGAAAATTGTCAAAGGTTGACCTGGAAATTGGCGAAATTTTACGTTCGATGACCTCTGGTGAGCTGACCTTTGACTTGACCTAAAAAGTGGCCATAGTTTTCCTTCATCATGTCTTACTCTCTTTCGAACGCCGACTACGGCGTTTCGCTAGTGACCCAGGAGACAAGTTAGAAGGAGGGAGGGGGTTCAACTTCCACCTCCAGCAGGGCGTGGATACCCAGGAGCCCCATCAGGGCGCGGGTTAACCCCCATACGAATAGGGGTAGCGTGTATTTTTCGAGAATAGATCACGTTAAAAGGGTCGGATCATAAAAACTGTACCCTCGAGCCGATCATTTTTATCTGTCCTGAAAATGGCATGACCTTAACCCGAATAACCGTTGATTTGTGAGATCTTTCTTGAGATCATGGCAGTCCACAAAATCTCACTTCAAGAAGTTACAGCAAGAGCCGATTTACTCGGGACTTGTCATTGACCTCTGGAAGGTCGCCAAATGACCAAGGACCTTTAAATTGGGTAGCAGCGGCTGCCTATCTTCACGGGCAGCACGCTCAATTTTTCTGCAAAGCTCCAGCTCAGAGGCCGAGATGCTCGGGTCAGGGTGCAATGGACAACTCCTCTCCCTTGCGTCAGTGACTGTGAAAACGCCAACAGGCGAGCGCCGGCTAATACATGACAGTTACTTTTGCGCGACTGTACGGAATGGTGAGCAGCTATGTACAGTCCACAGCAGAAGTAATGTGGGTTTTCAGTCATGGGTATGTTCTGCTTCTGAAGCTTAGGAACGATTAGCCAGACTACAATGAAACTTTGAATGTAGCTTATATGTATCGTCACCCTTGCAGCTGTAACTTTAGCTATTGACATCTTCTTTTCGATCACTCCGCATTAAACAATCGCCAGTCAAAGCCAACCGTTGAGATTGGTAAAACCCTACATTACTTTAGCGGTGGGCTGTACATGAAAATTGGCATGCGCCAGCTGATCAGTTCATGCTTTGTGCGTTTGCCCTCGACTAATTTTTGAATCCTGCAGGGCAAAACAGTTGCGATGTCTGTCCCATCAAGGGAGCCATTAACTCTAAAAAATAAGGCTTTCTCAGAGGCCCTCATTACCCCCCGCCGAAGGGCGCCATTACCCCCAAAGGGGGCATGCCCCACCATTTGCCGACCCCTGGACTACACAGACCTTGACACAGACATGGAACTCAAGAAATGACTATGCCCTAAAAATATAGCAACGCTCGTGACTTTGCTCAAGGCCCTGGAGGCCACCGCGCTTTGCAAAAAAAGTGAAAACGGTCAAATTGCGATGAGGTGACGAGACTTTATTGTTTTGCCAAGACTTGCCTACCCAAACTTGTTAAATGCAATTTTTTAGAAAGGATAAAGAGCGATGACTTTCCGGCCGGTCCCGGGGATAATTCCAACCACCGCAAACCCGGTAGGGGGCGCTTTCCCCTGGCTAACTCCGTCTAACAAGTCATTATTTCTTATATCTTCGCGCTATAATTCAAAGGCCTTTGCGGACCTTTGAAGACCTCGGTTGACGGTTCACTTTTTCGAATTTTACATGTTTCTAGGCCAGTTTGTTTTTAGCTGAATTTGGATTTAGCAACCATATGAACATTTACGAAGTAGTT